>NC_048604.1:111031753-111750920 GCF_003668045.3 Cricetulus griseus | reverse complement strand
TACAATATGCCCTTTTAATGTGCCTTCTACAAGCTATGCAAAAACCAGCTGATTTCCTCTGGTTGCTCTGCCCTTCCCCCACCTCCCTCAGGAGCTCTGTGGATCTTATCTTTGGACAGGCTCTTCCCTCTGCCAGGTTGAGCCATCAAGTCTGAGAATGTAATGATGCTTGGTTGAGAGAAGCCAGCCCACTTCAATAGAAAACAATAGAAAATCAGGACTTGGTTGATAAAAATTCCTGGTGACAAGAAGCCAGATGTTGTGTAGTTGTGGAAGAGCACATGTCACAGGACAGGGCCCAAGTTATCAGTGGATTTTATTTTATTTTATTTTTGAGACAGGATCACATGGTGTAAACCAGGCTGCCTATCAACTGTTGGCATTAAATGTGTATACTACCTTATCCAGCCATAAGGATATTTTAAAGGCATTCTTTTGAATAAAAGGGCTGACAAACCAACCTGAGTTATGGTCTTTAAGAGTTTCTTTCTTTCTTTCTCCTTTTTTTTTTTTTTTTGGTTTTTCAAGACAGGGTTTCTCTGTGGGTTTGGAGACTGTCATGGAACTAGTTTCTTTTTTTTCCATCTTGGAGTCATAGGAACCTCCCAGCCATTAGCACAGTCTCTATAACTTTCTTTTCACCCCTGCACTTTCCAGGGGCAACTGGGAGCTCACTTGATGGAAATGAATGACCTTCGTCCACAGCATGGATGATGTGTTGTATGTGAAATTCTCCAGAAAATGATAAAGGAGGGACCAAGAATCTCAGAGGGACACACACTAATTGTCTGGGCCACAGCATGTGCCTATGGACTTAGGGTCTTCTCTTGAGTAGAATGTGTGCGGAGGCTTGATGATATGTGAATGCAGATAGAGTTCAGAAGAAGCAGCAGTTGAATGGTTTATATGTAGAGGTTAGGAGGTAACATTGGGGTTGTAATCTAAATGTTTCAAACCAAAGATGAACCCAGGAATGAAAGCCTTGTGTAGACTGGCCAACCAATAAGTTGCTACTAGACAACCATTGAAACTTATATAACAAAAATTGTAAGCATACATCTCTCAAATGGTGTGATTCAAGAATGTGATGTTAATTTTGGTGATAAAAATATCTCAGTGGACAGTGAACATTACTTGA
The DNA here is from genome assembly GCF_003668045.3 of Cricetulus griseus. Lineage (NCBI taxonomy): Eukaryota > Metazoa > Chordata > Mammalia > Rodentia > Cricetidae > Cricetulus > Cricetulus griseus. The sequence goes on along the minus strand of NC_048604.1, from coordinate 111,749,782 downwards.
GAATCAATATTGATCAGATTTTGATAAGTACTTGGATTATAGCACTTTTCAGATAAGAAACTCAGTGGAATGCAGAGAATCAAATAACTATGGGTAACATTTATCTGCATAGCCTTTATTAAACTATAAAGGAGAATTCTGTGATCTCTCATATGTACTTCTTTTTATGTTGGAACACTTGGTTAATATTTGAAAAATAGTGCAAATGGATAACTAAAATGCCATTTTACATTGGAACAAAACATTTCAGAGAAACAAGCATATTAAAAGAACGGGAATCACAAGTGTTCATCCCAGCGTGAAACAGATGACTGATTTTATAAACTTATATTTCCATGTTTTCTCTCCCAAATTGTTTAAATGATTATCCAGCTTCCCTGGAAATAAAGAACCATTAAGTCATACCAGAAATAACATCCTTGTTTTTGAAATGGTGGATAAACCTGATAAATTAGTACATTAAATAACCTATTCTTAGGTGGTATTCAAAAATCCAAATATATGGACCCTACCCTGTAGGCACATTAGCTTTTCATGAGGCAACTTTTTATTCAAGGTCTAGCACTGTAGATACCTTGGTATCCTTACAACAACTCTGTCTGACTGAGATTCTAGGTGATTGCTGAAGGGATCTGTGTACCTTTCACATGGCTAAAAACACAGTTCTGCAAGAGTTTCAAATGCTTATAATATTCTAGCTCATCAAAATATGAATGTAAGAAAAAATGAAAACATTTATTCCATTCCAATACTGGTAAATGAAAATGCTGGCCTCAGGAGGCAGCAAACCAAATAAGTTAGGAAAATAGAACAATTGTCAGTTGCTATGATAATCAAAAGATATGTTAAGCTTAAAATAGGGAAGAAAAAGTATCATGGTAGAAATTAGCACATTATTGCTAAAAAAAGTTTTACTAACCAATGAACCTCTTGTTATGAAGTTCAAGGAAGGCTTTGGCATCTCTAATTCAGGAAGAAGTTTCTTATATCATTTTGTGATTGCCACTCCATACCCAAAGGAAAAAAACTCCTACTTTCACAGAGTGCTTTGTTCATTTAAAACATTCACTCTACAAACTGAACAACAATACCTAAAACTCAAGTCATCGATAATACGTGAGAGAATCATAATCCTCTCAATAGAGACAACAACAATTCATTCAAATATAATGAAACTGGGACCATGTCAAAGAAGGCTTTTGAGTTCTGATGTTTATCTCCTACAATCTCAAACTGAGCCTGTGAATCACAGGGCCTACAATTTTCCCCTGAAAGAAAAGAACTAAAGATTTGAATTAGTAGTTCAACACAACGAACATTCCACTAGAAGTGTACAGATATACTGTTACATGTGTGACTTGTTTTAGTGTCCATGATAATCTGATTTTGGAAACTGTCCAAATTTATCAATACTAATTTTCTAAGTATCAGTGTTGTAGCCATACACTGAAATACTACATAAAGAGAAAACAGTATTAAAAATAACAAATGTCAAAATTGCTTTGAGGAAAACAATGATGTGATTTTTGTAAATTTCTGTATATAAACAAATATACATGAATATGGTTTATAGATATAAGTATATAATATACATTTGGTTTTCCCCTCTGTATGTATTCGCACGCACACACACACACACACACACACACACACACACACACACACACACACACACACACACAATGACTGTGCCTGGACCTAAAGAGTTTATGATCATTTGAAGCGAGGAATTGTATTGGTGTTGTTACTGCCTAATCTTGATCAGAGTGTTAATAGACTTCATCCTACTAGTAATGTACGAAGTATATTGACTCTGCTGTGATTGGCTTGTTCAAATCATAAAGCTACAGCAAATCAAGACAGCATATATCTTACAAGGAATATGCCAGGTTTAATGTCTGAATCTGAAATAAGGACATAAGAGGCAAGCCTTACACTGAATATGAATGAGGCTGAAAAAGTCCTTGTTACAATAAATATTTCTGCCAAATGCCGCCTGAGCCCCACAGCCACGTGTGAGATTTATGCAAGCCACCCACCCGAGTTAGGCCCAAATGAATACACAGAAACTTGTATTAGGTACAAAGCTGCTTGGCCAATGACTAGGATTCTCATCTGTTAGCTCAGTCTTAATTATCACAAACCTATATATTTTATAAGACTTATCTTATTGGATGCCTTATTGGCGTCCCTCCTTGTCGGTGGATCACATCTTGTCATTGGAGCAGGAGCGGAGGGGAAAAAGAGGGCCCTTCCTGTTTCTCCTTTGCTTAAATATGAGTTTCCTTGCTATGTCACTTTCTGCCTGGATCAGCACTTCTCTACTACATTTCCCAGAATCCTCTTTGACTCCTAGTCCTGTCTACTTGCTGTCTCATTGGCCAAACAGTATTTTATTTAACAATCAATAAGATAAACATACACAGAAGTACTTTCCCATCAAGTCCTTCCAGTTTATGTTGGTGAAAAACTTAGCTGGATCTTCACATTGTGGATAGCAGTGGCGATATTGCGACCACATTCAGTGGTTGGAAAACAAGCTGCCAAAATCCAAGTAAGTGAAAGCAGGAAGAGAAAAACAGTCCGGAAAAGAGGCCACAGGACTAGTTCACACATGAATAGTCAGTTGTCATTGTATTCAGGGTAGCAGTTTCCTTCTTACCTCTGAGCTTCATCCCAAACTTCAGGTCTATTTAAAAAACAAGCTTACCTTGTGCTCACTTCTAGGATGAGATAGATAAGAGGGTACAGTGTCGGCTTCACAGCAGTCACCTATGGAGGGCAGTTCTTCTTAGAGGAGATGATTTTGCATAAATCAGCCCCATCAGAAATAGGAGCATAGTAAAAGTCCATAGCAGAAGAAGCCTGCTCATTAGTGCAGGTGAGTCTAATAAAATCAAAGATAACTAATCAAAAATCTCTATAAGAAGCCCAAACCATTTTAGTTACCAGTATTTGTCCTAGGACACAGCTTAGTGAGCTACTACACAGTTGTATGTGGAGTATTGCAATAAGTTTGTCTTCCAGCTGAACTACTCTAGCTGTGCGATGTCCTTCCCAATTCTGCACCTTGGGGAAGACACATTTGTTCCTATTTCCATTCTGCTTGAAATCATCAATTTTCATCATGTCTTCAGAATTGAGTATGAATCTCTAAGTCATCACTGAAAGGTAGGTATGCATGCTGTCTACCCTTGTCAACTTCTGTCTTTGGTTACGTGCTGTTTTGTTTTGTTTTGCTTTTTGTCAAAGGATCTAAGTCTGTTTTCATCATTGATACTTTTTTTTGGTCAAGGCTTAGAAATCTGGCAGTTAGAAATTTCTTCTAGAGTATAACAAATCAATCGTTTAAAATTCCTCAGCCCAATAGTGGAGGGGCTACCTTAAATGCCCTTCCCCTATAATGAGGTTGATGACTACCTTAAATGTCATAAAGCCTTCATTCAGTAACTGATAGAAGCAGAAGCAGATTCACAGCTAAGCACTGGACCAAACTCCTAGAATCCAGTTGTAGAGAGGGAGGAATGGTGAGCAAAGGGGTCAGGACCATGCTGGGGAAAACCACAGAAACAGCTGGCCTAAGCAAGTGGGAACTCACAGACTCCAGATAACAGCTGGGGAACCAGCATAGGACCAAACCAGGCCCCCTGAACGTGGATGTAAGTTGGGAGGCCTGGGCAGTCTATGGGACCTCTGGCAGTGTAACCAGTATTTATTCCTAGTGCACGAATAGGCTTTGGGAGCCCATTTTCTATAGAGGGAAATGTATCTCAGCCTAGATACATGGAGGAGGGCCTAGGTCCTGCCCCAAATGATGTGACAGACTTTGATGATCCCCCAAAGGAGGCCTCAACATCCCTGGGGAGTAGGTGGGGGGGTAAGATGGGGAGTGGGTGGGCGTGGGATGCAGGGACTGGTGGGGAGAATGGGAGGACCAGGAGGGAGAGGGAACTGACATTGGTATGTAAAATAAGATTTTTAATTTGAATAAAAATTAATTTAAAAAAGATTCCGCAGCCCCTCATGATTCATTCAGTGAGAAACAAGAAATGGAGGAGGCATCTCCAGTTAGCTACCTTCTTAACACACAGACACACACACACACACACAGACACACACACACACACACAGAGAGAGAGAGAGAGAGAGAGAGAGAGAGAGAGAGAGAGAGACCACAGCAAAAAGGGAAATGCAGAAACCAGACAGGTGTCATAATACTTAGAAGTAGTTTTATGTCTATGGAGGCTGAAGGAGGAGGGTCACAAGTGTGAGAACAGTCTGGGCTACATGAAAGGACTCTGTGCTGTAAAAAATCAAACAGAAACAAAGTGAAAAGAAGAGAACAACAACAAAAAAATACACAAACCAATCAACCAAAACAAACAACTAGCAGTAAGTGGCCTCTTAAGGTGCAAATTATAATTCATGTGAGTAAAATTGTAAATAATTAATTGATTTTTTCCCTCTATTTGTTGGAGACGAGAGAATTGTGTTGGCATTCTGTGAAAACATTTGAAAGCATTACTAACTCATCTAGTTTATAACTGGCCTGAGTTTCTATGGGACTGATGTTCTGCCCAGGAGCTGAAGCTCTTACTTCTCTTTCAGCTTTACTAAACAGGGAATCATTTCCTGGATATTGTAGCATATCTAAAGTCCCCACAATATTTTCAAAATAATTAAAGCGCTTTGTCTGGTTGCCTGCATAGAATTCTGAGGCAAATATTATTAGAAACTTTTTCACGAGACAGACTGCTCACATTTCCAGTGTCTACTCATAATTGTTATGGACAGATATGCCTGTCTGCTCACTCCACATTGCTCCTTCACAGTTCATGGCACAGAACTATTAATGTGACTGGAGTTTGTAGGGGGAAAGCTCTGGCTCCTAGTTTTCCAATAACTAGGCTCTTACGAAATACACCCATTCAAGAGACAAATAATGGTGAAAAGTCAGAGGAAGGGGACTTAAACAATGTGTCCACAATGGAAGGCACAAATAAAGAGCTTCAGTATGACTCAAGTCCACATTTGGGCATTGGCAGGAATTAGGTTTATAAGAGAGGGAGAACTAGAGGTAGGCAGCAAGCAATCTGGTCATAGTTTGGTCTGGTTGATCATTATCTCAGTTCTGGCTTTGCAAGATGGTTCAAAGAGGTCCTTATTGCCCCAAGGAGCAACCTAGTTTCCATAAAATGATTAAGATTATCTCACCATCGCAGAGAGTTGCTTCTGTTTGGGGGATGATTTCTCTTGTGAGATTCATCACTGCTTAAGGTGACTTTCAGTCCCTTATCATAAAACTGTTTATTCACCAGTCTTCTTGTTCCTGAAATTAAAGGTTTATGACAACAATAACAGACCATCGGGTGCCTTAGGGGTCTGGAACAAGACACTGTAAAAGCTGATGATAAGGGCATAGATAGAAAAAAAAGAAAGCAGCACACCAGCACTAGGGAGGCACAGGCAGGCAGATCTCTGAGTTCCAGGCCAGCCTTCTCTACAGAGTGAGTTCCAGGACAGCAAGAGCTACACCGAGAAACCCTGTCTCAAAAAAAAAAAAAAAAAGAAAGAAAGAAAGAAAGAAAGAAGAAAAGAAAAAGAAAAAGAAGAACAAAAGAAAAAAGAAAAGAAAGCAGGCATGCCTGGCTTTTAGTTACTTACTTTATGGGCCCAAGTGACTTGACAATGCCTCTAGCAAAAGCAGTTTCTGAGTGCTTACTATGTTGGCAACCACACCAGTATTGCCACAGGCTTGCTTTACATAGATCCCCACCAAAGCCAGTCAAGCACTTGAGACTATTAGAGGTCCCACCAGGTTCACCTACACCTAGACAACTTCTTGGAAGAGAAGTTTGGTTTCTCTACTATATGTAAACGTTTAACCCCTCTCCCCATATATTTGGGAGCTATGTATATCATGGAATGAAAAATAAACACTAGTGGGAAGCTGAGACATCGATTCAGGGACAAAGGGGAAAACAGTGTGGCTACATAGTTGCGACATTTTGTTTCCTTCTTTAAAAACTAAGACAAGGAAAAAGGTAAAGTGACAACCACCGCACAATTGTAGCCTTGTAGCAGATATGCTGGTTTAAGCCCTGGCTCCTATGAGGCCTTCCTGTAATTGTAGTTATTTCCTCCTCTTTGGATGTTCCAACTCTGTACAAACATGGTGATGGACAGATAATCGTTTAAGTTTGCGAAGCTCTGAAATTCTTTTGCTCTGTTCTCAACCATAGGTCTTTCTTGTATATGTCGGCACCTTTAATGTCTGTGTGCCCACTTGGCAATCTTCTCAATCTCTAATTAACAGATTGGAATTTTCCCTAGTGTGCAGTATGAATGTTGTATGCAATGAGAGACAAAACAAAGTTTAGAATGTATTCATTGAACTATTTTTGTTTGTAAGTGGCAGAAAATAAAAAGCAATATATTGCCTAAAAATATTGAGAAAAACAAAGGGAAGAGACACAGGATACCTTTAAATCTACCAGATCAAATAGTCAGATAAAGGGTGTTTCATATCATTTAATGATTGGTTGTCCCATGTGCTACCTTCATTCTCATGCATGCTTTCTTCCTTCTAAGGTGACCGCTAACAAGTCTAGGATAATGCCACTGTTAACATGAGTTTTCAACTTTCAATGAATAGAAACCTTCTGAACTTCAAATTCTAAAAATGTGCCTCTAAACTCTTGTATTTCCCATAATGTTATAGACAAGAGTATTTTCTTCTTAACAATAATTACAGAAACTTGAACTTGTTTCTGGCTTTTATGTGTATATCATACATTTTCTTGAACAATCAAATGCATTAAATAACTTATAGTAAGTGTTTCTCTGTGTGTATGTGATTATATCTCACAACTGTTTCCTTGTTAATTATATTAGAGCAGCGGTTCTCAACCTTCCTAATGCTGTGACATTTTAATATATTTCCTCATGTTATGGTGACCCCCAACCATAAAATTATTTTGTTGCTACTTCATAACTGTAATTTTACTACTGTTATAAATTGTAATGTAAATATCCATGTTTTCCAATGGTCTTGGGCAACCCCTGTGAAAGTATCATTCAACCCCCAAATGGGTCACAACCCATAGGTTGAGAACCACTGCCTTAGGCATCAGGAAAGTCTGGGAGGAGTTGAGGATGTAGTTCAATGTTGGCTCCTTGGCTCAGCATGGGCAAGGCCCAGACTTTGATCCTCCATCACCAAACAACAACAGCAACACACACACACACACACACACACACACACACACACACACACACACACACACACACACACAGAGCTTGTCAGATATGTTGCATATTGGTATGACACCATCCCTTCACTTCTCTGTGTCTTTGTGCTTCAAGTATTTACAGGACCAAGTAGAAGCTACCCAATTTTCCCCAGCTCTTGGAGTTAATAGCTAATACCAGTGAAGCTAGAAGTCTCCCTAGATAGGATCTGCAATTCTCCATTCATTTGCTCTAAAGGTAAAGCTCAGTGACAAGGAAGGAAATGCCTTTGTTTTCTGAGGCTGACCAGAGATGGATGTCTGACTCTAAAGGAAGTCTTGTGTTAACATCCTCTTAAGGAAAATGGACAGTGTCATGAATATCTCAGCATCATAGCTGCACCCTCAGGTCTAGAATGAATATATGCATGAACTCCTTGCCCTGAAGGCATCCAGCTCAGGCTTGATTTGGGATTCCTGGCCCACAAAATCTAGGATCTGTGGTAAGGAACTGAAGAATGGAGTTTTAGTCTAACTGCTGCTTGATAAGAGGACCTGGGAACCCACACACTTCACTTCTCAGTATTTCCTTGTGAGAAAAAAATGTTAGAAAGGATTAAAGCAGGCTGCAGTGGTTGGTCCACAAAGGAAAACTGACACATAAATTCAGACATGAGACTTATTATATGAAAGGGTCTCAAGGCCATGGTCTGACTCTGAGAGAGTACAGTTAGTTAGACAGACCCCCTTTAAAATGGACAGATGGGGAGAGGGGCCATGGCTAGGAAATAATGGAGGTGAATTTTCAAGATGGCCAGCTTCTTATTCAACCTCCTGGCCTGAGATAAAAGCTTGGTAGCTTAAAATAAAGGCCTTATAGGCTTCTTTCTCTCACCAGCATGCTCCTTGCTGATGGACTGACTAAACAAGTTGAAGGCCTGCTCAGGACACTTCACACAACAGTTGTGGGCTAATTAACCATCCTATCTTTTCTTCAAAGCATCCAACCCTAAATTAGTGCAGAAAAACTCTTCAGACACTTTAAAAATAAAAAATTGAACCCCCAAGAAGACACTGGCTTTCTAGATTTCTGGGTGCCCCATCTGCTTTGCAGAGGGTCTTTTTCTCTGTGTCTGCTGCATGCCTGTGTTTCCTCACCTTCTATAAATGCCTTTCTTCATCTCCTGGTTTTGTTTACGCCTATTTGTGGTGTTTGAGATTTCTCCAATGCTACCTGTGACACTAAAAATTTTTCCTGCCTTTTAATTATTTAATTGTCTGAGAAAATGAATGCAACAGAGACCCCTAGACTGTATGACCTTGAGGTGCAGGAGTTGGGAGAGTACTAGATAGAAACAATACAACATATGAAGATAATTAGACATGGTTGGGACTTAAAGAGAAGGAGGGGCTTCACCTTAAAGCCAAAAGATTAGCTTAATTAAGAATGAGTATAAGAGAGAGAGAGAGAGAGAGAGAGAGAGAGAGAGAGAGAGGAGAGAGAGCCCTCCAAGAAATAGATGGTAGGAGTGGCCTGAAGAGCCTCTTCAGAGAGCAGCCATCATCTCAGAACCAAATCCCCGAACAGTTTCTCTAAAGAGTCTTGGACCAGTCCCCTCAACGAAGGAAAGCTTTGACTTTTCCATAACCACTTAGGGGTGGCAGGAAGTTTTACATTATGTGATGTATGTAGTTCAGCAGGAGATGCATGCCAAGGAGTGTTCAGTCCCTAGGCACTATAACTTGAGAACTGTTGTGTCCTAGCATATACTGCTTCTTAGCCTTCTGTCCAAGAGAGAACTACAGGAAGATGTGGCCGAATTCAGGCAGGCTACGGGATGGAGCCTAAAGGTACATGGCTATGTTCTAACAACAAGGTAGACAAACTTCTGACTCACAGAACCACTTGAAGTATTATCTGGGAGGTTGTACATCAATTCAGGGATCTCCTAGTGACTCTCAGGACTATTATAACAAATCCTTTTCTTTTTGTCTTCGAAGGGAAAGACCCACGGACAGTGTTGCCTCTTTTAGCTACCAGATGTTTTAAAAACTTGCTGAAACCCTGGAGGGGAACTTGTTGGTGAATGAAAGTATCTAAAATATGGATAGGAGTCGCATTACACAGCCATAACTTCTGATGAGCTATCTATCATTGGGGGTTAGAATAGGGGCAGGAATTCTCAGCAAATGCTAGAACACACAAATGAGGGCCATGTAAGTAGAGAAGAGAGCCAGGGAAAAAAAGAACATCTTTCTTCTGAAACAGGCTCTTAGAAGCAGCCTTTGCTAGACAACACTGGCACCTCATGTAGCTTCACAAAGCAACTAAAAGCAGCAGGAGAGGCTGGGCTCTCTGCCCTCATTCTGTGTCTCCTTTCCTTTGCCTCAGACTCCTGCTTGACTCTTCCTACCTATCCAGTTTATCTCACCCTGCTTCAAGGCTGCAGGTAGAAAGTCAAGTCATTTTCCTAACCCTATAGTCCAGCAACAGCAAAACCTGGCAGGACACGACTGATATTCCACCCACCCAGATGAGGGCAATTATCCTGGAGTGTGAAGCTGTGTTCTGGAGCATAAATGAGCATCTCCCTCCAGAGAACACCTTCATCTCCTCAAGAAACTTTGGATCAGCTTTTGGAAACTTTGGACTGCCACTGAGAAAATGATCAAGCAGACCACACCTAGACCAGGACTGTTGAATTATGCACACTTTTTTGTCTCTTTCCCAATTCTTCTTCTATGACTAAAGCTCATGTAGGTGGACTTGGACCCCTTCATTTGTTTCTCTTTCAATGTAGCCATATTGAATAAATCCATCTCTACTTTTCACCACGACTCTTGTCTTTAATTGGTGCATTAGCTTAGCCTGTTGAGTCTGCTGGTCTTGACAAATTATGTAAAGTCAACATACACTGCATGTGCTCTATTGTATAAAATTACAAATTGAATTTCCTCCATTCTGCAAAATTGTCTACATTAACAGTCATAATAAACGTCAGATGAAATAATATGTTCAAATTCATTTCACTACCTGACTTTCTTTGTTGAGGATGACAGTTTTCAGCATAGTAACCTTGGGATGCCTGTTCTTTCTCTACCTTGAACTGGTGGTACTTGTGTGTACAGAGTACTTACATTTTAGTGAATGAAGGGAAGAAGAATAAGAGAAAAAAGATCATGCTACCCTATTTGTTAGTGTCACAACCTGAGTTTGGCAAGACTGACAAGCTAGGCACAGCCACCCAGCCTCAATAGGCCAATTAAAAAATACAAGGAATAGTGAAAAGGAGAAAAAAGATTGATTCAGTATGACCACACTGGGAAAAGGAACAGAGTCCCAGTGAACACTACTGCCAAAGTCCAACTTCCGATTGCTGACATGAGGTTCAGATTTAAATAAAAGTATGCATAACAAGCAGTCCTGATCAATATGAGGTCCCATCTATCACTGCCCCATCAGTGTCTCAGCCCCAGGATCTCCTGCAAAGCTATGTGACTAGTAGTCATAACTGTGTGAAATCCCTTCTTCCTCTGGATGGCTCCAGGCTTCAGCCTTTTCCTTCTCCCAGCATGAGATTTCTGGAAAATTTCAATTCACTGGGGACTGTTGTTTCAATAATCTGATAGCCAAAGAGGGAGACACAAGTGTCTCTTTAGAATAGTGTCATTCCTACTTATGTGGTTTACAAAAAGAGCTGTCCTTCTATTGAACTTTATATCTCTCTCTTCACATGCAGAATAGAATGTTACAAGGAACAGTCACAATTTTATAGTGAGAAACTGATAGTGTCTCAAGTATCTGAAGTTTTGGAGCAGAGTGTCTTAGGGTTTCTATTGCTGTGAAGAGACACCATGACCACAGCAACTCTTTCATTTTTTCCTTTTTTATTTAAATTAGAAACAGTCTTATTTTATATATCAATCCCAGTTCCCTCTCCCTTCCATTCTCCCATCCCTCCCACCAGCCCCCAACCCATCCCTCTTCTGTTCCATAGAAAAGGTAAGGCCTTCTATGGGAGATCATCAAAGTCTGTCACATCATTTGGGGGCAGGGCCTAGGCTGTTCTAAGCAGAGTGAGAGAGTATCCCTCTGAGGGGAATGGGCTCCCAATGTCCATTCAAACACTAGGTATAAATGCTGTTCCATTTCCAGGGACCCTATAGACTGCCAAGGCCTCCTAACTGACACCCACATGCAGAGGGCCTGGTTCCGTCCTATACTGGTTTCCCAGCTATCAGTCTGGGGTCCATGAGCTCCCCCTTGTTCAGGTCAGCTGTTTCTGTGGTTTTCCCCAGCATGGCCTTGGCCCCTTTGCTCATCACTCCTCCCTTTCTACAACTGGATTCCAGGAATTCAGCTCAGTGCTTAGCTGTGGGTTTCTGCTTCTGCTTTCACCAGTTACTGGATGAAGGCTCTATGGTGGCATAGAAAGTAGTCATCAATCTCATTATAGGGGAAGGGCATTTAAGGTAGCCTCTCCCCTATTGCTTAGATTCTTAGTTGGGATCATCCTAATATATCTCTGGACATTTCCCTAGTGCCTGATTTCTCTTTAAACCTATAGTGACTTCCTCTATTAAGGTATTTCTTTTCTTGCTCTCCTCTATTCTTCCCCTGACTCAATCTTCCACAGCAACTCTTATTAAGAAAACGTTTAATTAAGGGGGCAGGCTTACAGTTCAGAGGTTCATTTGATGATCATCATGGCTGGGAGCATGGTGGCATGCTAGCAGAGGTGGTGCTGTAGCTGAGAGCGCTACATCTTGCAGGCATTAAGAAATCAACTGACACACTGGATGGTAGTCTGAGCATAAGAAGCCTCAGAGCCCGCCCCTACAGTGGCACAGTTCCTCCACCACGACTGTACCTACTCCAACAAAGCCACACCTCCCAAGAGTGTCACTCCCTATAAGATTATGGGATTATGAGATTATGGGGGTTTATTACATTACAACTACCACAAAGAGTAAGCCCAAAGCCATTTCAATTATTGTGTACTGGCTAAATCTGGCAGTGTGTGTATTCTTGATGTGTTTGCATTAGTGTTTAAATAAGGGAGACCTATAGCCAAGGAATACTTGTATGTGAACCAGCAAATATCCACCAGACAACAAAACAATAAGTGTCCATGGAATCAATCAAATATCAATGGGGAATTAAGTTTCAATAGACCTGGGTGGCTGGGATGGCCAAAGACTCTGAAAGCCCAGTATTATTCAGGGGCAGATGAGTCCCTGCTGAAGCAACAACCTTCATGGAAATAATGTGTTACATAGCTAACCACTGGCAGAAGAAGTCGGATTACACCCCTCCCTGGTCTTTTGATGCTACAGTGTTCTGTGCAACATCATCAGTTTGCTTCTATAGACAGACATTCACTAGAATGATCTAACAAATCCTATGGATTTAAATAAGACTTTATTGCAAATCTCTGTATCTTCCTGACCTTGTAAAACTAGCCAGTCATGGAAGATTGTGAAGTTGGATGACAGACAATAGGGAAAAGACAGTCACTACCTACATTAGAATAAAAGTTAAGTGAACTTCCTGTCTTGGTGTGTTCATTCTTCTGCTTTTGCAAATAGCACACCTTTCTAATCAGAAGCAATGTTTTGCCTTGTAGAGATATTTTATTTGAAATTATAGTCTCTTTCTTTAGGAACCCAAACATATTTCTAAAACCTAAATATCCTAACTACTTTTCTTGCTTCCATACTTTCCCCACTGTATCCTTTACACAAAAGAGGAGAGGCATCCTTTGAAAAGGTAATTCAGGTCAATTCTCTGATCAAAATAGACAATGGCTCTGTAAATGGAGAAAAACAACACCTGTTTCTCATCAATGAAGGACTTGTCACTTTGCTTCATCTGTCACACTTATTAAAAACTGCTTCAGCTACAGAGAACATGGCCCAAAGTCATTCCCCTTCCCAGGATAGTTCCTATCCAATAGCTGATCAGTGTAGTTTAAAGGTATGTGTGTCTTTGCACTTTGAAGGGACATCCTAGGTCAAGAGCTTCGTGTGGACATGGCTGTCAATGATTTTTATAGTTTGACTTCTCACGTAGTTCTTCTTACCCATTTCCTGTTCAGGTAAAGATAACGCATTTTTAGCACTATTAACTCTATTTTATGGTCTGTTTCTTGGGGATTCTCAAGAATGAAGCTACTGTAGATTAGAACAAATGACCAATCTTGGTACTAAGAGGAAAGGGGGGCCTGAGAATAAAACGGATGTACATAGGGCAAATCCTCAAGAATCAGACATTGGGACTGAGTCCTAGTTCAAATTGTATCTGAAGCCCACCTAACCTGTGGATTACATTTTTAGTTATGTGAGTAAAATAAGTGTGGTAGCTCTTAAAACAAATTTAATTTTACTTGGTTTTGATATGTGTGTATGCTCTGTGTCAGTGTTTTGTGTATTAATGTAGGCATATTCTTGCTTTGATGTACATGTGGAGGGCAGAGGACAACCTCAGGTGTCAGTCCTCACCTTCTTATTTGCAACAAGGTCTCTTGTTGAGCCACTGCATGAGCCAATTTGGCTAGCTCATGAGTCTCCAGGGATTCTCATGTCACTGCCTCAAATCTTATTATGGGAACAATGGCATTATAGAAGTGTGTTATTGTGAGCAGCTGTCTGAGCCTTCTGGGCATTCAAAGTCATGTCCTCACACTTGCATAACAAGTGCTTTACCCTCTAAATCCTCTCCCCATCCCTAATTCTGTTTAAAATGTGCATCTCCTTACTTGCAGTGAAGTTCCCTTAGAAAATGTAAATCTAGTGTACTAAGAGAAATGTGTATGTGGAAATAGTTCTGAGTGCGTGTTTTAATAGAAAAATTGTAATTTTCATTTCATTTTAGGCTATTGATATTACCCTATCCTTTCCACAGTTACAATTTAACCTCTCAGCATAAATATATTGAATAAGATGATTTTTCTGTTACTGTGATAAGATATTATGATAAAAGCAATTTAAGGGAGAGTTTAATTTTGGCTCATGGTTCCTAGTTGCAGTCCATCATGGCAGGGAAGTCACAATTATAGGAGCCTAAAGGAACTGGGTCTCATTGCATCCAGAGTCAAGAAACAGAAAAGGATGAACACTAATATTTAGCTGTCTTTCTTCATTTTGTGTGGTGTAGAGCCCGCCCAAGGAACAGTGTTATTCCTAGTGGAGTAACTCAATTAAGGCAATCAAAAGCACTGTTTTGTATAGTATGGAGTAACTTAGGGTAGGGCATAGTCTGATCTCAATTGTCCACAACTGAGATTTCATCTTTTTTTTTTATTAGTTTTTGTTGGTTTGATTTTTCAAGACAGGGCTTCTCTGTGGCTTTGGAGCCTGTCCTGGAACTAGTTCTGTAGACCAGGCTGGTCTTGAACTCACAGAGATCCACCTGTGTCTGCCTCCCGAGTGCTGGGATTAAAGGTGTGCGCCACCACACCTTGGCTTTATTAGTTATTTTTGCCCTACAAAGCAATGAATTTATCAGGAAATTGTACACATCTCTTTCTGATGGTCCTCTTCCCCACTCCCTTCCTTGTGCCCCTGGCCCACTTCTGCTGCTTCTTCCAACACCAGTAACTCTGTTTCTACTTTCACGCTACATGGATTCTAGCCCATTCTTCTTTTATTTTTTTCTTGAAGCGTTTAGCCTGTGTTTATCTCCAGAAGATTTTAGCATTTTTGGGTTTATATTAATGTCCTCAGTCCCTTTTGAAGTGTTTGTAAAGAGCAAGCTTTCTTTTTCTATGTTCTTATTCAGGCTTCCAGAAGAAGATGTTACCCAGATTAGAGGTGAGTTTTCCCACTTCCAAAGATCTGGAGTAAAGGCGAGTCTTCCTACCTCACTGATCCAGATTAGAAGTAGATAATCCCACTTCCAATTAAGAAAACAAAACAAAACAAAAAAAAACCTTACAGTGTGTTCCTCCATTTTGGGGTTTTAGTTAATTCCAGACTTATATACCCATTGTTACAAGCATATGTTTTCATTCTTCATTCTGTTGATGTACTGGATTGCATCTACTCATTTGCAAGGGTTGCCCATCCTTACATCCTTGAAAGACTCATACCTAATCACAATATCTTTTCTTTTTATGTATTCCTAGATTATATTCATAATTTTATTGAATTGTTTTAAATCTATGCTTCTCAGAGTTAGAGGTTTGTAATATGATGTTGTATCTTTATATAGTTTTATTATAAGAAGTACTGTCCCACCGCTGCCTGACTTTTTGTTGTTGTTTTTCCCAGACAGAGTTTCTCTGTGTAACTTTGTAGACCAGGCTGGCCTTGAACCCACAGAGATCCACCTGCCTCTGCCCCAAGGGCCAGGATTAAAGGCATGCGCCATATATGGGTCCTCTGGTAGTAAACCAGTATTTATTCCTAGTACACAAGTCAACTTTGGGAGCCCATTCCACACAGACGGATTCTCTCTCAGCCTAGACACAAGGGGGAGGGCCTAGGTCCTGCTCCAAATGATATGGCAGACTTTTAAGATCCCTCATGGAATGCCTCACCCTTCCTGGGGAGCAGAAAGGGGATGGGATAGGGGATTAGTGGGGGGCGGGAGAGGAAGGGAGGGAGAGGGAACTGGGATTGACTTGTAAAACAAGCTTGTTTCTAATTTAAATTTAAAAAGTAGAAAAAATGTACTGTCCTCATGAAAAACAGTTTGACAAAATTCTTTTTGATTTATTTCTTTGGAATGGTATAAAGGGAATTTGAATAATTATTCCTCCAATGTTTGTATAGTTTACCTGCAAGAAACCCTTTAAGTTAGGGACTTTTAGACAAATTTTAAGCACTGTTTTGATGTCATTGTCATCATGCAGTAATGAATTGGTTAGATTTTCAAATTTTTTTCTTGATTGTTTCACAAACTATATGCATTCAAGAATTTATCAATTTCTTCTATATTTTAA
Organism: Cricetulus griseus; assembly: GCF_003668045.3. Lineage (NCBI taxonomy): Eukaryota > Metazoa > Chordata > Mammalia > Rodentia > Cricetidae > Cricetulus > Cricetulus griseus. Next base: position 111,733,608 of record NC_048604.1, on the reverse strand, counting down.
AGTTTAGATTTTATAATTTACTACTTTTTATGATCTTTTGCATTTTTGTGGCATCAGTTGTAATATATCCTTTTAAATCTCTATTGCTGTTTATTTGGGTTTTTGCTTTTTTCTCAACTAATATTTGTTAATTTTCTTTATTTTTTTGAAAAACTAACTTCATATTTTGTGTCATTTTAATTTTTTGCTCTATATTTTTGCTTTGTAATGTCTTGCCTTTTCTAAGTCTTGGTGGTACATTGTTAGTCTTTTATGTATGTATTTATTGATACAAATTTTCTCTTGCTACTGTTTACTGTCCCACAGCTATATGGTTATACAGTGTTGTCATTTTCATTAATCTTCATAAATGTTTTACTTTCTCTCTTGATTTCCTCTATTGGCCATGTAGGAATATGTTGTTTAATTTCCATGTGCTAGTGTAATTTATAGTGTTTGCTAATTTGTAGTTTTAATTCATTATTGAGTGACATGATATGATTTTTTAATTTATTGGGACATAATTTGCACTTCACCTATGAACCACACTTGAGAATGTTCCATTTGCTGTTGATAGAATGAGTATTTGTCTGTATTGGATGAAATATTCTGCATCTGTGTGTTTGATCCATTTTCTCCACAGAGAGGTTCAATTATATGTTCATTGATTTTCTGCTTGTATGATCTGTCTATTGTGGGAAATGGATATTTTACATTCAAACCATAATAGTTTCTTTTTACCAGTTGTAAGTATAGCTAATCCTTCACATTTTTTGTTTCCAGTTGCATGATATATCTTTTTTTCACTACACACACACACACACACACACACACACACACACACACACAAGCAGCACACTCATGCAGGCTCAATGAATTAAACTTCTCATGGATCATATGATCTAGGAATTATTTTTTAATATATTCAGCCAAACCTATGTTTGGACTTGCGAGTCTGATCTTTGGGTTATTGGTTATTATTAAAGGATATTAATTTCTTCTTTCCATTACTTTGGTTTTTCCCTTTACCTTTCTTTTAGTATTCTCTTTTGTGATTAGGGGGTTCTTTGACATGCTGTTTTTAATTTCCTTCACATTTTTCTTCTGTGTATCTCTTTGCGTAGTGAGTTTTGTCTATTAATGTGAGTTAAAGATGGTACCAACCCTCTTATTCATAGCATAGAAATCCCCTAGGTGTTTGCTGTAGGACTGATCTAAGTAGTGGAAATTCTTATTTTAAGTGTATTATGAAAGAGGTTATTTTGAAGGTATCTTAGTTTGTTTATTATTGCTATGATAAACCCCAGCCAAAGTCATTTGGAGTGGAAGAGACTTATTTCATCTAACTACTCTCAGGTTGCACACCATCACCACGAGAAGTCAAGGCAGGAACTCAAACAGGGCAGGGACCTAGGAGGCAGTAGCTGATGCAGAGGCCATGGAGGAGTGCTGCTTCTCTCTTGCTTCCCCTGGCTTGCTCAGCTTGCTTTCTTATAGAACCCAGGACTATCAGCCCAGGGGTGGCACCACCCACATTGAGCTGAGCCCTCCTATAATCAATCATTAATCAAGAACATGCCCCACCAGCCAGGCAGTGGTGGTGCACACCTTTAATTCCAGCCCTCAGGAGGCAGAGGCATTCTGGTCTACAGAGCAAGTTCCAAGACAGGCTCCAAAGCTGTACAGAGATAGTCTGCCTCTAAAATATGAAAAAAAAAACCCAAGAACACATCCCACAGATTTATGTACACACCAATTTGATGAAGACATTTTCTCAATTGTGACTCCCTCCTCCCAGATGACCCTAGCTTTGTGCAATTTAATAAACAAACAAACAAACAAACAACAATAACCAAAAACCCCAACCAAGACAGAAGGATAGACTTGTTGGTTATAGTATTCATGGTCGATACTTTTTCTTTTAGTAGTTTGGATGTATCTTCTCATTTTCTTCTGTCTTATGAGGTTTGTGTTAGATCCTGTTGTGGTAGATGAGCCTTCCATTACATATGGCATATTATTTTTCTTTTGCTTTTTTATGATCTCTTTTCTTGCTTGTTGTTGTTATTTTGACTACAATATGTCAGGTTGATATGACAGGGCAGGACAGTGCAGAGGTTCCTCCATCTTGTATTCTTACTGAGCCATTCCAGGTTTAACTAGAATCTGATCTTGATGGAGAATCCCATGGACAATCATTGAACTCTGTTCTAGGAACCAAAGGTCAGGGTGTCCTAGCTACCTTATCTCAGCCTTTGTTAAAACTGCCTGTTTCAGCAGTACTTCCTCCAGCTAACCAGTCATCTGATCCGCCTGTTTGTATGGAATCCCCCTCCAGCTGCCTAACAGCTTGGTTTAGCATCTGTTAAAACTGGTCATTCTAAACTGCTTACTCGGCAAAGCCCAGATACCCTGCAGGTGCCAAGGGAGACACTAGGATGAGGTCTCTGCATTTAAAAATCCCATGTTCTGGAACCTCAGGACCACACCTAGATCCTGGAACACTTGGGCATGGCCTCAGTTTGATGAAATAGGGACTTTCCATTGGCTATACACTGTAGACACAGTGGTCATTCCACATTGGCTCCCAGTAACAATGAAGGTCTGATTCTGTTTAATATGTTATTTCTTTCAGCCTTTTTCATCAGGACATAGGTACCTTTAAATATTTAGGCTTTAAGTCATTATTTCATAAAATAGGTTTTAATTCCCTTTTCCATGCTGTTTTCCTTCTGGAATGACCACAGTTTATATAATTTCTTCATTTACTGTCATACAAGCTTAAAACATCTTTTTAATTTTTTTCTTTTTATGTTTTTACTGTGTTAGTTCATTGGGCTTGTTTAAATTTTTCTCCATGATCCAATATATTTTAGAAGCTCTCTATTGTTTTCAGTTCATATTCTGGAAATTTTAGTTACAATATTTTTATTGGTTTCTTTTTATGATTTCTGTTTCTTTTGTGTAGTTCACATTCATATCCTGCATTTATCTCACTTATTTGCATTGTTTATCCATATTATCTTACATCTCACTGAGTTCTTTAGGATCAATATTTGAAATGCTTTCTGAGCATCACATAGGTTATTTCAACTTGGGGGTCTATTTGTTGAAACATTATTATTTCTCTTTGGAGGTTTTGTGTTTTCATTTGTATTTCTTGTTGCCATGGTTTGGTATATCAGTATCTGGTATGACTTTAAATCCTTCTGATTTTTTGGAATGAATTCTTGAAATTGAAGAACATGTATGGATCCTTTTCCTCTGCTTCAGACAAGTCACTGTGGATTTGTGGATTTGTATCAAATTTCCTCCCATGGACCCATGGACCCAAACATTCTCTCTCTCTCTCTCTCTCTCTCTCTCTCTCTCTCTCTCTCTCTCTCTCTCATCTCTCTCTCTCTCTCTCTCTCTCTCTCTCCGATGTTCCAGTATAGAGAAGAAGCTCTAAGGGCTTGAACATGAAAGAATGTAAGGGTTTCTTTTTGCTTTTCTTGAGGTTTGCTTGTTTGTTGTTGCTGAGACTGTCTCACTATTACTGACTGGCCTGCAATTCTCTCTGTTAACCTGGCTATCTTTAAATTCGCAGTGATCCTCTTTCCTCTGACTCATGGGTATTGAAATTTCAGGCATGTACCTTTTTTCCTGCTTGAGAATGCAATGATCTCTAATCCTGAGCGCAGAACATTCAGGCAACAGGACCCTATTTAAGATGGTTATCCAAAATGTCACCATATAAATGCATTGGGAATTGTGCAAATCTCTAGCACTAGCTCATTCTGCAAAACACAGATTGATTGCTGTGGAACGCTCCCTCCAGACCTGCCATGGCCACTGCTGTCTTGAAATCAGAACACCTGTATTACCCACACAAGAACCTTATAAGACAAGAAAGCACTAAGATTCTCTTATGGAAATGGGAGAGGGCTCACAATGTAATGCAGCACCCAGAGGATGCCTGAGACCCCAGGGATATATACAGTTAACCATTATGGGGTGCTTTCTCTGGCTGTGTAGTTGCCCCTAAATTTTCCATGCTCCTATAACCAACCACCTCACTCATTGTAGGAAACCCCAGTTAAACTCATTAATCAGCTAAAGTTAGACTTGGGAAGAATCATTTCTTTGTTCCGTCACTGGTGTTCTTTGTGTGGTGAGCAGCCATTTGTTCACATCTCCCCAGGAAAAAGTTACACAATATTTGGTGCCTTAACATAGACCTTATGGAAACAAAGATGCATTTGGGTGCAGCTATGCTGTCCCTGCTGTGTGTGATATGACGTGCAAATGAAGCTAAGCTGTGTAGGGACAGTGAAGCACCACAGGGTTATTCTCACCATTCTGCATGTGCTATGGAATAGTGAGACTTCTGGCTACAGAGCAGTTGCAATGTCATTGCTAGGAAGGATAATACACGTGATGTAGATTAAGCTATCTATCCAGAGGGAAAAATCAGGATGGAAATCCCGCAGGGAATATGGGATGGTACACCTCCTTGATAAATGTGGTATACCAAGAGAATATTAAGATACTTCAAAAATGCCTGAAAGACAGAAACTATATGGCAACCCCAGAAAGTAGCACATACAGAAGCACATTATAAGCAAGCTGCAGCAATAGTTGGATTTCTTATTCTATGGGTGATAAGACATACAACTGAAGTTCAGATGTGTGGCCAGAAAGTACTTGCCTGCATAATGGTGAAATTATGAGATGAAACATATGGATGCAATCTCCATGTTAGTCGCTGATTCGGATGTGAAAGTGAATTATAAACAATGATGAGATAGAGGTCCTGGCTTGCTGTTCCTTGTATGTATGAAAAAGAGAAAGAACAAATTAGAACTGTGCTAAATAGCTACTCCCAGGATCCAAAATCTTAAATGGGAGAAGCAAACAGTACAGATGGGAAGAAATGAAATAGGAATGATAATGAAAGACCTGGACATAGAAGTGTTGTGTGATCCTGAGTTCATCAGGTCAGCGAGGTCTGTATTTGCTGGAGAGATAAGGAGGACAGTTCATCAGAGACCTCTATGCTAGTGTGGAAATTCTGTAGCTTTGCTGAGAGCCACAGTAGGACATGATCTTTATGAGGTAGTAAAAGCACTGGTGGATCAGAGTGACTTAGACTGGAATGCAAATTGAACTCATAAAGTGTTTAAGAAGCAAGAGGGATGAGAAAATAAGGAAGAGAAAGAGGCCTGCCCCATTCCAACCAAAAGCAAATGTGGCACGATTTGTATCCTGCTGGGGTGTTCCTTGTGGGAGCTGGGGTCAGAAAGGCAGATGTGCTTGTGAGCTTCTCTAAGGCTGTAGCCTGATCACTTTCACCAAAGGGGGAGAGGAGCATTAGGTGGCCACCATTTTGCTGGCTGTTTTTAAGGTTAAGAGACCTGCCTCAGTTGTATCCCTTATAAGCTGGTCAAGGTTTCACACAGGTAACAGCCTTGCAGGACAACAAGAAAGTCCATGTTGTGTCAGAGATTTATCGCCTAATGTGCAGAATATTTGGGATTGGTTACATGTTGGAGCCATATACACCTTGCTTGCATATTGGCATCTAAAATGTTTGGGACAATGGCCATCAGCAGATGGACATGGAGATAGAGTGGTGTGGGTCAAAGGTTTAATCTTCTCCCGATTCTGGCCAGTTATCCCTCAATGCTATGCTATGTACATTTGTCTCCTGAAAAATAACAAGAAGTTTTGCTCAGTTCTGGATCCTTTCAGTGGCCAGATATGCCCAATGGGAGCCTGCCCAACCCAGGAAGCTGGAATATGTGTGTTAGGAGAGAGCATGGCCACATTCCCATGGTTCCAGGCCAGGAGAAGCAGCATAATCCAGCTTCACTGAGGCCTACAGGATTAGATAAATGGGTGGTTGTGCCGTGGAAGTGCCACAGAATTAGGACTCAGGAGAACCAAAGGGAAATGGTTGTGAATTATAGAGAAGTAAATAAAATAGTACCTTCCATCCACGCTGCTATACACAAAATTGCTTTTTGAGGAAACAAGCAACAAGAGTGATGGAATCTTTTCATACTTTCCTGGGCCTTGTTAATGTTTTGTTTGTTTCTAGTATACTTTTAGCTACTAAATGCCCAAATCATTTGGCATCACTTGCTTGGAACAGATGGTGGTAAGTCTGCATAGTTAATGCCCACCATTTGCAAAATGATTTCATTATATAATGTTAACTTCTGAGTATCTTAGAGACCTAGTAAAGTATCTGAAAGATATGCAAGTTGTAGTGAACAGAGTATAAGGGCCAGTTTACATTTGGACAGCATGGTGTTTATATGGACATGTGACAAGGGCCTCAGTGCTTAATGCTAGATATCGGTGCATCTGTGAGTCAGCACAAAACAGCCAGAATGTGGTGTCGAGGGAACCCAACAGTAAACAGTGATGTAGTCTATTATATAACTATGGCTGGCACAGTGACACTTTTGTGTGATTTTTGTATAAATATGGCCTTGAGATCAGAAGCCTGAGCCTTGGCCATCATAACCTGCCTATGTGTATTTACATGTAGGCCTGTGTGCCTAACTCTGTGCAGCCTGTGCGGTGGTCTATATGCATGCCTAGGCCTGCTGGTGTGCTACCCCTGTGTGTTAATGTGTGCCTGGGTGACTGCCAGCATTTATCTGCCTAGGAGCCTGAGTGCTAGGGAATAAAGTGTGTCTTATCCTCCTGTGACTCCTTGATTTCTCTTTAGCATCCTGGTCTCCTGTGACTTTCCTCCATTCCTGGAACTGGAGCTTAGAGTTTGCACAAATGCACCTAAAGGAGTGGGGATGAGAAACAAGTCTTCACAGTGTGCAAGAGTCAGGCATGGTTATATAACTCTTCGAAGTTTTGCAGTTGGGCAAGGCATAGATGATACCCAAAAAGATAATTGAACTATCTCACAACTGCCTGTGCCTGTAAACATAAAGAGATCAATTAGACTTTAGATGCAGAAATCACCCTGTGTGAATAGGGAAAGACACTTCCAGAAGCCATGTAGTTACTAAATGAAATCTCAGAGTTGTGGGTTGCCTATCTCCTTATGAGTGGTTGGCTAGGGGAGGCCCTGAAATATCCCATGCAGTATACCATCACCAATAGTGTTGGCTACATGCTGGAACTAGATGTCAAGCCACTATTGCTGAATTACATTCTTTGCTTACAAGACATGAAGAAACCAAGCTTGAACTTAATTGGTAGCTTCCTCTCTACTGGCTAGCTTTTGCTATGTAATGTATCAGTTTATTTTATTACTATGATAAAATATCCTGCCAAGAACAATAAGTGAGAAAGGGTTTATTTTGTCTTATGATTTCAGAAGGACACAGCCCATTGTGGTGGAGAATACATGCAAACAGGAAACTGGCTAATCACTTAGTAGCTGCACTCAAAAAGCAGAGAAAGAACAGCAAGTAGGGCCAGGCCACAAAGACTCCAATTCTGTCTCCAGTGTCATATTTTCTTCAGCAATCCTCTGTCTCTTCCATAACCAGAGCTGTATATTGTTCATGTAGAGGACCTAATTCGCTTCTCTGTACCCATGTCAGGTGGCTCAAAGCTGTCCATTACTGAAACTTCAAGGGGATCCAATGCCTCTGGTCTCTACAGCTGCGTGTGCACGCACACACACACACTCACACACACACGAATACACACACGCATACAAATTAAAATAAATTAAAAGATCTATAACCTGCTCCGGGCCTGGGGACTGTGGGCAGGTCAACTCGTCCCCTGCTGACCAAGCAACCAGAGTCTGCTGACATCCGTGTGCTAGTCCCGCCTCCATCACCAGGAGAGGGAGTGTCTCAGACTCACTTGCACCCATCATGAGGCCCATCACAATATTGAACCTACTTGCACCCACTGGAAGAAAACCTTGGACCCATACCCACCAGGAGAGGAAGAGGCCCCACCTGCACCCACTGAAAGAAGGGACGGGAAGATGACAATATAAAAACACATTCAACAACAGAAAAACCAATATGATGCCACAGAGTCTAGGGATGCTACACCAGCAAGACCTGAGCATCCCAACACAGATGAAGCAGAAGATAACGACCTTAAAAACAACTTCATGAAGATGGTAGAAACCCCAAAAGAGGAAATGAGAAAATCCTTTAAAGAAATGGAAGCAAAAAAAAAAAAATTTCAAGAAGTGGAGGAAAAGACAAAACAAAAATTGCAAGAAACAATTCAAACATTGCACGGTTTGAAAGCTGAAATAGAGACAATGAAAAAAAACACAGTCCAAGGGAATGCTGGAATTAGAAAATCTGGGTAAATGATCAGGAGCTACAGATGCAAGCACAACCAACAGAATATAAGAGATGGAAGAGAGAATCTCAGGTGTTGAAGGCTCACTAGAAGATATGCAGTAATCCACCAAAGAAAATCTCAAGTCCAACAAATCCCTAACACAAAATATCCAGGAAATAAGGGACACCGTGAAAAGGCAAAACCTAAGAATAATAGGCCTAAAAGAAGGTGAAGAAACCCACCTCAAAGGTGCAGAAAACATATTCAACAAAATCATAGAAAAAAAACTTTCCCAACCTAAAGAAAGACATGCCTATGAAAGTACAAGAAGCCTACAGAACACCAAATAGAGTGGACCACAAAACAGTCCCCTTGCCACATAATAATCAAAACCCCAAACATACAGAATAAAGAAAGAATATTAAGAGCAGCAAAGGAAAAAGGTCAAGTAAAATATAAAATCAGACCTATCAGAATCACACCTGACTTCTCCATGGAAACTCTGAAAGTCAGAAGGTCCTGGATAGTTATTCTACAAACACTAATAGACCACAGATGCTAGCCCAGACTACTATACCCAGAAAAGCTTTCAATCACTATAGATAGAGAAAAAGATATTCCATGACAAAACCAGATTTAAACAATACATATAAATTAATCTAGCCCTACAGAAAGTACTGGGAGGAAAACTCCAACCCAAGGAAGTTAACTACACTCACAAAAACATAGGCAATAGACAATCCCACTTTACCAAAAGCCAAAAGAAAAAGTGGGGTAAATCCACACATAATAACACCAATAACAAACCCCAAACAAACAATAATTAACATTCAATAGTCATTACTATCCCTCAATATTAATGGTCTTAACTCGCTTATAAAAAGACACAGGCTAACAGACAAAATCCATCCTTCTGCTGCATACAAGAAACACACCTCAACTTCAAAGACAGATGGTACCTCAGAGTAAAGGGTTGGGATAATATTTTCTGATCAAATGGCCATAAGAAGCAAGTTGGAGTAGCTATCCTAATATCTAACAAATTAGACTTCAAACTAAAATCAATCAAAAGAGATGAAGAAGGGCATTTCATACTCATCACAGGAAAAGTCCATCAAGATGAAGTCTCAATTCAGAACATCTACACCGTTTGTAAAAGAAACATCACTAAAACTCAAATCACACATAAAGCCTCACACAGTTATAGTGGGAGACTTCAACACCCCACTCTCACCACTAGACAGGACCACCAGACAGAAACTTAACAAAGAAACAAAAGAACTAACAGAAGTTATGAACCAATTGTGTTTAACAGACATCTATAGAACATTCCATCCAAACACAAAAGAATATACATTCAGCGCCACGAGGAACCTTCTCTAAAATCGATCACATACTTGGCAACATAGCAAACCTCAGCAGATACAAAAAATTGAATAACCCCCTGTATCTTATCAGACCACCATGATTTAAAGTTAGAATTCAACAACAACACAAATTGCAGAAACCCTACAAACTCATGGAAATTGAACAATGTGCAATTGCACCATTCCTTGGTCAAGGTAGAAGTAAAGAAAGAAATTAAAGACTTCTTAGAATTCAATGAGAATGAAGACAGAGCATACCTAAACTTATGGGACACTTTGAAAGCAGTACTAAGAGGAAACTTCATAGCACTAAGTGCCCACATGAAGAAACTAGAGAATAGTGTCACACTAGAGAATTAACAGCACACCTGAGATCTCTAGAACAAAAAGAAGCAAACTCACCCCAGAGGAGTAGACTCCAAGAAATAATCAAATTGAGAGCTGAAATCAATAAAGTAGAAACAAAGACAACAATAAAAAGAATCAATGAAACAAAGACTTGGTTCTTCGAGAAAATCAACAACATAGACAAACCTTTATCCAATCTAACCAAAAGGCAGAGACAGAGAGAGATCATGCTAATTAACAAATCAGAAAGAAAAGGGGGACATAAAAAAGGACACTGAGGAAATCCGGAGAATCATCAGGTCATACTTTGAAAACCTGTACTCCACAAAATTCAAAAGACTAAAGGAAATGGACAATTTTCTGGATAGATTTCACTTACCAAAATTAAATCAACAACAGATAAGCAAGTTAAAAAGATCTATAACCCCTGATGAAATAGAAGCAGTCATCGGAAGTCTCCCAACCAAAAAAAAAAAAAAAAAAAAAAAAAAAAAAAAAAAAAAAAAAAAAGCCCAGGCCCAGATGGCTTCAGTGCAGAATTCTACCAGAAATTCAAAGAACAGCCAATTCCAAGAAGATAGAGTGCGGAGCAGGTTTTGATGGCCTAATATGTGAAGGTGCCCGGATGATAGTACAGCAGGAGCTCTTAGTCCCCTTGGGCATACCTTGTCCCGTGCATCTATTTCTTCTAGCTATACAGTATCCTTTGTAACAGTCTTTATAATAAATGGGTACGTATAAGCCAAGTTTTCTCTGAGTTTTGTTAGCTATCCAAATCAGACTGAGGATGCAGTCTTTTTGTTGTTGTTGTTTTGTTTTTTGGGTTTTTTCCCAAGAAATCTTAATTTCTTTATTGTTTGACTTTTTGACTCAACATTTTTTTAAACTTTTTGTTTTTTTCTGAAACGTTCTTATGAGCCTTTTGTTTTGTTCTCGCTAAATGCACTAGACCCAAAATTGGTTTGGAATATCGAAAAGGAGACCAAGGAAAGGGGCTAGGGTGTGGGGGCAGGGAGGAGGCCCAGATGGACAGAGAAATCGAGAATGAGGAGCGGGGGAGACACGGAGACAGCAAAGGAAGAAGTTGAATAGTTAGGAAAACCCAAAAGAAAAAAAAAATGCGTAGATAAAGAATGAGCAAGATTTAGGAGCAAATGAATTCAGGAGCCCAAGGAAGGGAGTAGGAGGAGACGAAGACCCTTCTCTGTACCATCCCCATTGGGGTGGGGGCGTCAAGGCACCAGGTCTGGTTAGGTTAGGGGACACCTGGGCTCTCTGGGTGGCTTTGCGCTGGATTGTAGTGGATCCAGCCCCACTTGGGGACCTGCCATGTAGCTCTTGAGGCTTGGGAGTTACTCTGTACTAGATTCCAGCTAGAGCAGGGTCCCGCTACACTCCATCCTCCAAATCCGGAGAAGGGCTGTGCAGGGAAAGAGGAAGCAGGACTGTGCCTGTCAATCCCAGAGAAGCTCTTCACCCCATCCCTTCTCCCAGCTTTATTGGTGTTTTATGGGCCTCAGGCCTGGGCTGAGTCAAGTCCTCTGGCCCCTGGGCCAGCCACTCCTCGCTCCAGGTCCAGTGGAAGTTAGGCAAGGGCCACAAGCCACTCCCTACTCTTCATGCCTGCCTAGCAAGACTGTCCCCATCCTCTCTCCTCTTCCCTATAGAGGATGCAGTCTTAAAAATCTGTTTGTAGCAGGTTTCATAGGAGTACAGGTCACAAATGGGAATTGCCATTAGTATCTGAAATAGGGTATAGTCTGTGCAACCAAGAACTTAATTTATCAGATCAAATACTATCATTAGGGAGATAGTTTCAGGATTCAAACTAATTATGGGATATTCAGTTGATGTCTGCTGAAGAACTGCCTTTTATTATGTAGGAAAAACCAGAATACAAGCAATCTTACAAGTTTAGTATCCAGTGACTGAAACCAGGCAAACCACTCTGGGTTTCTGTTATCTTACATTTATTCAATTTCCTATCAATATTTTTCAGTACTGAAGTTAGAGATACAAATAATTTTGGAGTGACAATATTATTTCTAATTTTACCTCTATCTGACCCAACAAATTAATATATTTTTAGTATCTTAAACAACACACATTTATCTTGCATGTTCCTGGACACTGGGAAGTTTAAGGTTAAGGTCTTGATCAATTTAGCCCTTAGGACAGAGCCTCGTCTTGATTGTATTTTTGTGTTCATCATCTTATATCCTTACATTGTAGAAAGGAGAGAGAGAGACAACTCTTCCTATAATGAGATTAAATTTATGAGAGCTAACTTTTATGACCTAATTAACTCACAAAAGCCCTACCTCCAAATGCCATCACATTTGGGAGTATACATCAACATATGTATTTGTGGGGGCACAAAAATGGTCCTTACTATAGCCTGAAACTTGGGTAAATCATTTAGTCATTCTAATAGTTTCTCATGGCTTCTTTAGGATTATCTTTCTATAAAATGGAGTCATCTGAAGATAGAGCTAGCTTTATACTCTTGTGTTATGGATATATTTTATTTCTTTTTCTTGCCTAAGTTTTCTTCCTAGACTGTCTCCTACAATGATGAATAGAAATGATGACCACTATAATATCCTTTTTCTTTTTCTTTCTTTTTTTTTGATTTGGAGACTGCTTTCAGACTTTCATCACTGGATATACATTTATCCTTTCAGCATATTACTTTTATTTGGTTGAGAATGTTTCCACGTATTCTTAGTTTGTTGACATCTTTTTTCCCTTATCATGAAATTAAATTTTGTTGAATGCCTTTTCAGTGAAAAGTAAGTGAAAAATAATGTGAGTTTTCCCATTCATATTACTCAATTGTATAACATTCATAGAGGATCCTTTCTTAGATTTTAAAATTGGATACAATATGCAATGACATAAAATCCACTATTCTAACCATTTTAAGTGACATCAAGTACATTTACATTGCTGAAAAACTATTACCACGACATCTGCTTTCTAAACTTTTCTATTATCACAAACAGAAAATACCCATTAGTGAATGATCCCTCATTCATCCTTCCTGCTTTCAGCCCCTAGCCGTTTTTGTGTGTTTGTTTATTCTGCTATTTCATCTGAGCAGAGTAATATAATTTTGTCATTTTGTGCTTAGCTGTAATTAACATGGTATTTTAATGCCCATCCTGGTTATAATATGTATTAGAATTTTATCACTTTGGGGATGAAGGTTTAGCTCAGTTGAGTGCTTTCTGGTTTGCACATATCCTTGACTAGATCACAAGCACTACAAATAAAACAATTTTATTACCTTTTAAAATGAATAATATTACACTTCATACATATAATATGTGTTTATCAGCTCATATGACAAAAACAATTAGAGCTATTTCTGCCTTTCGATTATTGTGGAGAATGTTGCTCTGAACATTAAAGTACAAATATTTGTTTGAATCCTTGATTTCTGCTCATTCGGATATATACTGAAGAGTAGAATTGTTGACTCTCATGCCTGACCTTTTAAAAATCAGTAAGTCCATTCCTTTGCATGTGGCAATGGAGTCTTCCCAGCACCGTTTATTGAAAGTAATATTGCAATTGGTGCTCTTCTAAAAAAGTAATTGATCACAAGGCTTGAGATATAGCTCAGTGGTTAAGAATACTTGTTGCTCTCTGGAGTATCTGGGATTCGATTCTCAACATCCACATGGTGGCTCATAGCATCAGTAACTCCAATTTCAAGTGATCTGATGCTCTCTTCCAACCCCTGAGGGCACTAAGCATGCACATGATGTATATACTTACATGAAGGCAAAACACACACACACACACACACACACACACACACACACACATATATATATATATATATATATATATATATATACACATATATGTATATATATAACAAATGTAACATTAAACATTTAATTGACTGTATATGTTTAGATTTATTTATGAAATCAGTATGTCTATATTTATGCCACTATTATAGTGTTTTGATTACTATTTCTTTGTAATGTAAATATAAATCAGGATGGTTCCAACATTTAAAAATATTGAAGTTGGTGTACCATTAGTTTTCTCAGAATGACTTTGGCTATTTAGGATCTTTGGCAGCTCCATAAGTATTTTAGATTATTTTTCTTTCTGTCTCTTCAAAGAATGCCTTTGAGATTATTTACATTTCTACACTGCTTTGGGGATTAGAGGCACTTAAAATCTCTTCTGATCTTAGTGCAAAAAATTTCTCCACTTCTTTCTGCTTATTCTCACTCATCTCATCACTTTTCTCTTAAATTTATAGGCTTTCAACCTCCATGGCTCAGTTTATTCTTAAGTATTACTGATTTTAAATGATTTTATTCAATTTATTTTGTGTGTGTGTGTGTGTGCGCACATACATATGTATTTATGTATGTGTGTGAACATGTGTGTGCCACTGTGGAAAGTATTTGGAGGGCAAAGAATAATTTTCTGTAATTGGATCTGTTTGTCTGCCACATGGGTCCTGGATATCAAGCTCAAGTCCTCAGACATCTTACTTCATGAGCCATCTTGCCACACCCTCCACGGTCTTTTGGTGTTATCATAAATGGCACTGATTTATTTTTTAGGCGAATCCTTATTTACATGTAGAGATATCACAGAATTTTGTACATTGGTTTTGTGTCCTGAAGTTTTACTGTTTACTTTTGCGTTCTAATCATGGGGGGTAGATTAATTGGAAAGTTGTAATTACAAAATCATGTTCAGTCTGAAAATAGGCAAATTGACATTTTCCTTGCCAATTTGGATAGTATTTACTTCTTTTCACTGTCTGAATGCTTGTGACAATGCTTTCAGTATTATGTGACAGTGTTTATCTTTGCCTTGCATAAAATCTCACAATAGAAAAAAACCTTGTTTTATTCCACTCATAATCAAGTTAACTGTGTATATTTCACAAGCAGCTTTTTATCTGGAGAAACTTTCAACTCTTGACAGTTTTTTTTTTTAAAATTAGAAAACAACCTTCTTTTATATGTCAATCTCAGTTCCCTCTCCCTTTCCTCCTCCCCTGTCCCCCACTGGCCTCCTATCCCATCCCCTTTCTGCTCCCTAGGGAGGGTGAGGCCTTCCATGGGGGAATCTTCAAAGACTGCCATCATTTGGAGCAGGGCCTAGACCCTCCCCATTGTGTCTAGACTGAGAGAGTATCCCTCTATGTGGAGAGGGCTCCCAAAGTACATTAGTGTACTAGGGGTAAATACTGATCCACACCAGTGGCCCCATAGATTGCTCACACCTCCAAACTGACCTCCTCATTTGGGGGGGGGGTGTCTGGAACAGTCCTATGCTGGTTTCCCAGATATCAGTCTGGGGTCCATGACCTCTCCCTTTTTAAGGTCAGCTGTTTCTGTGGTTCCTCCAGCCTGGTCTTGGCCCCTTTGCTCATCACTCCTCCCTCTCTGCAACTGGATTCCAGAGTTCAGCTCAGTGTTTAGCTGTGGGTGTCTGCGTCTGCTTCCATCAGCTACTGGGTGAAGGCATTAGGATGGCATATAAGGTAGTCACCAATCTCATTATCAGAGAAGAGCATTTAAGGTAGCCTCTCAACTATTGGTTAGATTGTTAGTTGGGGTCAACCTTGTAGATCTCTGGAGATTTCCCTAGTGCTAGATTTCTCTTTAAACCTATAATGGCTCCCGCTATTATGGTATCTTTTATCTTGCTCTCCTCTATTCTTCCCCTGACTAGATCTTGATGTTCCCTCATGTCCTCCACTCCACTCTTCTTCTCCCCTTCTTTCTCCTAACTCCCTCCCCTCCCCCATGCTCCCCATTAGCTTAGGAGATCTTGTCCCTTTCCCCTTCTCTGGGAGACCATGTATCCCTCTCTTAGAGTCCTACTTATTTCCTAGATTCTCTGGCGGTATAGAATGTAGGCTGCTATTTCTTTGCTGTAAATCTAAAATCAATCTATGAGTGAGTACATGCCATTTTTGTCTTTTTGCAACTGGGTTACCTCACTCAGGATGATTTCTTCTATTTCCATCCATTTGCCTGTGTATTTCAAGATTCCATTGTTTTTTTTTTTTTCTGCTGAGTAGTACTCCATTGTGCAAATATACCACATTTTCTCCATCCATTCTTCAGTTGAGGGGCACCTAGGTTGCTTCTGTTTCTGGCTATTACAAATAATGCTGCTATGAACATAGTTGAATGGATGTCCTTGTTGTAGGAATGTGCATCTTTTGGGTATATGCCTAAGAGTGGAATTGCTGGATGTTGTGGTAGATTGATTCCCTTTTTCCTGAGGAACCACCATACTGATTTCCAAAGTGGCTGTACGAGTTGGCACTCCCACCAGCAGTGGAGGAGTGGTCCCCTTTTTCCACATCCTCTCCAGCATAAACTGTAATTAGTGTTTTTGATTTTAGCCATTCTGACAGGAGTAAGATGGTATCTCAGAGTTGTTTTGATTTTCATTTCCCTGATGACTAAGGATGATGAGCACTTTCTTATGTGTCTTTCAGCCATTTTAGATTCCTGTATTGAGAATTCTCTATTTAGATCTGTACCCCACTTTTAATTGGATTAGTTGGTGTTTTGGAGACTAGCTTCTTGAGTTCTTTGTATATTTTGGAAATCATCCCTCTGTCAGATGTGGGGTTGGTGAATATCTTTTCCCATTCTGTGATCTGCTGTTTTGTCTGGTTGACTGTGTCCTTTGCCTTACAGAAGCTTCTCAGTTTCAAGAGGTCCCATTTATTAATTGTTGATCTCAGTGTCTGTGCTACTGGTGTTATGTTCAGGAAACAGTCTCCTGTACCAAATCATTCAAGAGTACCACCTACCTTCTCTTCTAAGAGGTTCAGTGTGGCTGGATTTATGTTGAGGTCTATGATCCATTTGGATTTAAGTCTTGTGCATGGCGATAGCTATGGATCTATCTGCAGTCTTCTACATGTCAGCATCCAGTTATGCTAGCACCATTTGTTGAAGATTCTTTCTTTTTTCCACTGTATAATTTTAGCTTCTTTGTGAAAAATCAGGTGTTCGTAGGTGTGTGAGTTAATATCAGGGTTTTCAACTCTATTCCATTGGTCTACCTGTATACTTTTGTGCCAATACCAAGCTGTTTTCAGGACTATAGCTCTATAAGAGAGCTTGAAGTCAGAGATGGTGATGCCTCCAGAAGTTCCTTTATTGTACATGGTTGTTTTGGCTATCCTGGGTCTTTTTTCCCATATAAAGTTGATTATTGTTCTTTCAAGGTCTGTGAGGAATTGTGTTGGGATTTTGATGGGGATTGCATTGTATCTGTAGATTGCTTTTGGCAAGATTGCCATTTTTACTTTGTTGATCCTACCTATCCAAGAACATGAAAGATCTTTCCATTTTCTGGTATCTTCTTTAATTTCTTTACTTAAAGTCTCAAAATTCTTATGATACATGTCTTTCACTTTTTTGGTTAGTGTTACCCCAAGGTATTTTATGTTGTTTGTGGCAATTGTAAAGGATGATGTTTCACTGAATTCTTTCTCAGCGTGTTTATCATCTGTATATAGTAGGACTAATGATTTTTTTGGGTTAATCTTGTATCCTTACACTTTGCTGAAGGTGTTCCCTGGTAGAGTTTTTCAGGTCACTTTTATAAACTATCTTATCTGCAAATAGTGAAAGTTTGACTTCTTCTTTTCCAATTTGCATCCCCTTGATCTCCTTCTGTTGTCTTACTGCTCTAGCTAGAACTTCAAGGACAATATTGAAGAGATACTGACAGAGTGGATAGCCTTGTCTTGTTCCTGATTTTAGAAGAATTGCCTTGGGTTTCTCTCCATTTATTTTAATGTTGGCTGTTGGCTTGATGTATATCACTTTTATTATGTTTAGGTATGTTCCTGTTATCCCCGATCTCTCCAAGACCTTTATCATGAAGGGTTGTTGGATTTGTCAAAGGTTTTTTTTTAGCATTTAGTGAGGTGATCATGTGGTTTTTCTTTCTCAGTCTGTTTATGTGGTGGATTACATTGATGGCTTTTCATATGTTGAACCATCCTTGCATCCCTGGGATGGAGCCTACTTGATCATGGTGTATGATATCTCTGATGTCTTCTTGGATTCAATTTGCCAGTATTTTATTGAGTTTTTTTTTTCATCAATGTTCATGAGGGATATTGGTCTGTAGTTCTCTTTCTTAGTTGTGTCTTTGTGTGGCTTAGGTACCAAGGTTATTGAAGCCTCATAAAATGAGTTTGGCAATGACCCTTATGCTTCTATTGTGTGGAATACTTTGATGAGAATTAGCATTAGCTGTTCTTTGAATTTCTGTTAGAATTCTGCATTGAAGCCATCTGGGCCTGGGCTTTTTTTGGTTGGGAGACTTTTGATGACTGCTTCTATTTCATTAGGGATTATAGGTCGATTTAAATTGCTTTTCTGTTCTTGATTTAATTTTGGTAAGTGAAATCTATCCAGAAAATTGTCCATTTCCTTTAGATTTTTGAATTTTGAGGAATACAGGTTCTCAAAGTATGACCTGATGATTCTCTAGATTTCCTAGGTGTCTGTTGTTATGCCCCCTTTTCATTTCTGATTTTATTAATTTACATGTTCACTCTCTGATGTTTGGTAAGTTTGGATAAAGATTTGTCTATCTTGTTGATTTTCTGGAAGTACCACCTCTTTGTTATATTGATTCTTTATATTGTTTTCCTAGTTTCTACCTTATTGATTTCAGCCCTCAATTTGATTATTTCCTGGTGTCTACTCCTCTGGGGTGTGTTGGCTTCTTTGTGTTCTAGAGCTTTCATTTGTGCTGTTAATTCTCTATGTGACTATTCTCCAGTTTCTTCATGTGGGCACTTAGTGCTATGAATTTCCTCTTAGTCCTGCTTTCAAAGTGTCCCATAACTTTGGGTATGTTGTGTCCTCACTCTCATTGAATTCTAGGAAATCTTTAATTTCTTTTTTTATTTCTTCGTTGACCCAGGAATGGTGCAATTAGGCATTATTCAATTTCCATGAGTTTGTAGTTTTTCTGCAATTTGTGTTGTTGTTGAATTCTAACTTTAAAGCATGGTGGTCTGATAAGATACAGGGGGGTATTTTAATTTTTTGTACCTGTTGAGGTTTACTATGTTGCCAAGTATGTGATCGATTTTAGAGAAGGTTCCATGTGGCACTGAGAAGATAGTGTATTCTTTTGTGTTTGGATGGAATGTTCTATAGATGTCTGTTAAACCCAATTGGGCCATAACTTCTATTAGTTCCTTTGTTTCTTTGTTAAGTTTCTGTCTGGTGGTCCTGTCTAGTGGTGAGAGTGGGGTGTTGAAGTCTCCCACTATAACTGTGTGAGGTTTTATGTGTGATTTGAGTTTTAGTATTTTTTTTCCGAATGTGGATGCCTTTGTATTTGGGGTGTAGATGTTCAGAATTGAGACTTCATCTTGATGTATTTCTCTGTGATGTGTACGAAGTGACCTCCTTCATCTCTTTTGATTGATTTTAGTTTAAAGTCTAATTTGTTAGATATTAGGATTGCTACCCCTTCTTGTTTCTTGTGTCCATTTTATTGGAAAATCATTTCCCAACCCTTTACTCTGAGGTGCTTGTTGGGAGCCAAATCTCAGGGATGGGCATGAGATCCTAGGCCATTCTTGGCCACATAGTTGTGTATTAACCTTTACATAGCAGCTCCTTATAACCTCAGCTCAAGAAAAGAAACAACTTGACCCAGTCCTCCACCCACAGTCTCAGTCACCTAGGCAACCCTTCCTGGACCTCTTACTCATGAACTCTTTACCCTGCCAAACATCCTCTTTGTGGCTTCCTAATATTCTGCCTATACTAACACCTGGTACACAAACAACCCATTCTGCCCCTCCCCATATCCTGCTCTGATGACTATATAAGCTAGCCTGAGAAAAGTAAAGTTTGCCACTTGATCAGAATCCTGTCTTGTGGTTGTTCTTTCTGCGTCTCTTGTCCCCATTCCCTATCGCTGACTCTCTTACCCCCGGTTGATGTCCTGCAGGTTGGGACAGGTACTGTCTGTCTTTGAAGTTGAGGTGTGTTTCTTGTATGTAGCAGAAGGATGGATTCTGTCTTCATATCCATCCTGCTAGTCTTTTTATAGGCAACTTAAGACCATTAATATTGAGGGATATTAATGACCATTGATTGTTCATTCTTGTTTGTTTTGGATTTGGTGGTGGTGGTGGTGGAATTGTGTGTGGATTTCCACCCCAGTTTTCTTTTGGCTGTTGGTAAAGTGGGATTATCTATTGCCTGTTTTTCTGGTTGTCATTAACTTCCTTGGTTTGGAGTTTTCCTTCCACAACTTTCTGTAGGGCTGAATTGGTGGATATGTATTGTTTAAATCTGATTTTGTCCTGGGATATCTTGTTTTCTCCATCCATATTGATTGAAAGCTTTGATGAGTATAGTAGTCTGGGCTGGCATCCGTGGTCTCTTAGTGCAGGACCTTCTGACTTTCAGAGTTAGAAAAGTTAGGTGTAATTCTGGTAGGTTTGCCTTTATATCTTACTTGACCATTTTCCTTTGCTGCTCTTAATATTCTTTCTTTATTCTGTATGTTTGGTGTTTTGATTATCATGTGGCGAGGGGACTGTTTTGTGGTCCACTCTATTTGGTGTTCTGTGGGCTTTTTGTACTTTCATTGGCATGTCTTTCTTTAGGTTGAGAAAGTTTTCTTCTATGATTTTGTTGAATATGTTTTCTGCACCTTTGAGGTGGGTTTCTTCACCTTCTTTTAGGCCTATTATTCTTAGGTTTTGCCTTTTCACAGTGTCCCTTATTTCCTGGGTATTTTGTGTTAGGGATTTGTTGGACTTGAGATTTTCTTTCGTTGATCACTGCATATCTTCTAGTGAGCCTTCAACACCTGAGATTCTCTCTTCTATCTCTTGTATTCTGTTGGTTATGGTTGCATCTGTAGCACCTGGTTGTTTACCCAGAGTTTCTAATTCCAGAATACCCTCGGACTGTGTTTTTTTGTCTCTATTTCAGTTTTAAGTCTTGAACTGTTTCCTTAAGAGATTCATTGATTTCGTTTATTTTTTGGTTTGTTTTTCTTCCATTTCTTTAATGGATTTTCTCATATCCTCTTTGAGGGTCTCTATCATTTTTACAAAGTTGTTTTTAAGTTCATTCTCTTCTTCATCTGGGTTAGTATGTTCAGGTCTTGCTGGTGTACGGTCCCTAGACTCTGATGGTGTTATATTGATTTTTCTGTTGTTGAATGTGTTTTTATATTTTCTTCTTCCCATCCCTTTTTCTGGTGGGTGTAGAAGGGGTCTCTTCCTCTCCTGGTGGGTACGGGACCAAGGTTCCCTTCCAGTGGGTGCAAACAGGTCCAACACTCTGATACCTCTCCTCTTCCCATGGATGGAGGCAGAACTGGTACAGGGGCCTTGGCAGTCTCTGGGTTGACTGGATCCTGCCAGTGTGGGATCCACAATGAGCAGTCCCCAGGCCTCAGGTGTCTCTGAGCAGGGCAGAGCCTCTTGACAGTTTTCACCAAGAAAAGATGTTGAATTTTGCTGGGTGTTGTAATATGAACAGTGCCTCACGTATCACAATTTGGTCTCAAGTTTGCTATATAGCCAGGGTTTACCTTGAACTTTTGTCCTCCTGCCTTCATCTCCCAATGCAAAATATATTTTTAGCATCATCAATTGACATGATCATGTGGTTTTGGTCTATAAGTTTATGTATGGTTCACATTGATTGATCTGTGTATGCTAAGGCGACCTAAAATTCACATCAGGGATAAATCTCACTTGGTAATGATGGATAATTTGATGTGCTACTGAATTTCATTTGTTGACATTTTCTTGAGGCCCTCTTGACATACATATTTATCAGATATATTGCCCTATAGTTTCCTTTAATTATACATTTTCAACTGGCTTAGATAGTAAGATTATATTGGCTTCATAAAATGTGTTATTAATTTCAGTCCTACTTCATTTTGATGGGTAATTCTATCATTTATTTAAAATTACCTCCTATTTGTGTCTCTCACTTGCAAAAGTCCAACAACTCCAAATACTAGCAGTCTGACAAACAACCCTCCAACATATGAATTTTTGAGGGACACATTTAAACCACAGTGTGATACTCCTTTCCAAGGTTTGTTTTATAACACAAAATACATTCATTCTCTTCCAGAGTCCCCAAATCTTAAATTATCCAACATCAATAAACACTCCAAGTCAAAAAATCACATCCAAAGCTCCAGTGTGAACCCCTTGTCAAATAATAATTTAAAAACAATTTAGTAAGTCTGGGTTTTGTTGTGCATGCCTATAATCCCAGAACCTGGGAGGATGAAGTAGCAGGATTGCAAATTCCAGGCTAGCTGGGCTGTATATTGAGAGTCTGTCTTGAAATCAAAATGAAACAGAAACAAAAAAATCAGTTTAATATGCTTCCAAGATATGGTAGTGAGACAGAGACCGGATCACTTTCCTACTCCCAAAACGACAAATCAGCAAGAAGAAGGAAGCAATTTGCAAAATAGGAAAGATCAAAACACAGATAGACATTAAATCTTTGGGCTTCAAATCTGAAATTAGTTGCAATGCTTCATTGAGAGCCAGGGTCCTAGGTTTTGGGGTAGCCTCATGTATTCGATTTTCCTGGTCAAACGCTACAAGTTCACTCTCCAAAACTACTGGATAATGACAATTTTCCCCGGTGGGTGGTTGATGCTGTTGTCTCTGCCTGTCTGCAATTCTCCCTGTGACTGTCACAGCTCTATCAGGCATTGTCTCAAAACAAGCACTCAGTGGGTCTCTGATCCTTTGACAGACGTTTGTCTTCAAGCCTTGTAGCAAGTAACTGTGACCCTGTAACTTTTACTTTCCTCACACAGGCAGCTGTGGATGCCAATGTCTGTTACTAGCACCAACAGCTGTTGGTTCTGCTTCTGTAACAGCTGTAACAGCTGCCTTGCTAGCTGCACACAGAGAAGTTCCAAGGCATTTATACTCAACAGACTGATGGTTATGGCTACAGGATTCTACAAAACTATACAGCTCTTCCAATCCTCTGGGCCTGTGATGAGTAGGCTACTTCAAAGATTTTTAAAGTTCCCTTGAGTTTTTTTGCTGATTATTTCTAATTATAGTTCAAACCAATCTTAGCAGCAAGCAGTTCATTAGCCACACCCTTCTCTACTTCTCTCTCTCTCTCTCTCTCTCTCTCTCTCTCTCTCTCTCCCTGTTTTTGAAACCAGAACATTTTATTTTTATGACTGACTGAAATCCTCAAGATGAACTGGGTGCTGCAACAGCTTCCCTCTTGGGTTTAGATGTTGTCCCTTCACGGAATCCATGTCTGAATCTTCGATAGACAATTTTTAGGTGCCTCATCCACCCAGTCCCGGTAGTGTTTCGCCTCTTAGCCTTGGCACTCCAGATACTTTCTCTTCCACTTAGCAGGGTAGCCGCCACATTTGCCACAGGTGGACTTCTGAAGGTGGTAGGCCTTAGAGCCACAGCGGCGGTACAACGTGTGCGTCTTATTGAGACGCTTTCCAAAGGATGATGTTCCTTTCATCATCTTGCTTCTGCCGCCGAGGCAGATAAGAGCCCCTTATCTCTTTTGTATTATTATTTTTCTCCTTCCATTGCCAACTTGTACATTTTCTAAATATTTTCTTTCTGTGTTTTGCTTTTCAATCTCAATGTATGTGACTAAGAATGTCCAGTAATACCCATGTAGCAGCTTGAATCTTCTGGATATTGTTTTCCAAATAGCTTCTGAGAAAGAAAATGGCTCATCTCTTACTTTGAAATTCGGTTTTCTATAAATCTTAGAGTGAACACTATAGCCAACTTCTATGTTGTGCTGTAACAAGATGACTTTTCCCCTTGAATTTCCAATAGACTTTTCCTCATTTCCATGTTAGACTAGCACCTTGGTCTCCTCAGAATCCCCAGTAACTGTTATGGCACACCAGGCTTTTCATGCCTATGCCTACAAGCAATCCCAATATAAGTGTAACCCAGATTCAATGTCAATTTTACATAAATAAGTTCAAAATTCTCATGATGTGCTCCTCAAATTGTCTTCTAAGTAACTCTGTTGATGCTAGTAACTTAGTCCTTTTTTTCACCATTTTAAAAGACAAGCTTGTTGTTGCAGTTCTCACTTAAATTGCAGGGACTCACAACTGGTCAAAGGGCTAAGAATAAAGGGACTGTTGAATCTTCAAATATAAATGAGGCAAGATGGCAGCAATAGCTTAGCAATTAAGAACATTACCGCTCTTCTAGAATACCTATGTTCGGTTCGCAGGACTCACATCAGGAAGATAACAATCATCTACAGCTCTAGTTTATGGAATCTGATATGCTCCCTGGCTTTCACAGGTACCTGTATACATGTGGCATGCACATACACACACACACACACACACACACACACACACACACACACACACACACACACACACACTCACACACACACCCAGAGAGAGAGAGACAGAGACAGAGACACAAAAAGTATATATACGAATACATATATTTTTGGAATATCTATATCACTCCCTCAAAGACTCAGAGAATGTTGTCAAAGAGGCAACAGAAAGAATGTAAGAGCTACAAGAAGGGTGAGGAGTGGTATGAAATGCTGACTTTCAGGCATGACATGGCTGTTGAACTCACAGCAGCTGTGGTCATCTGCACAAGATCTGCACAAGATTGGGTCTGGTAACAACTAGTCATGGAGTAACTCCTAGTGGCCCACTCCTCCTTTAAGGGTTTCTGTGCAATTAATGGTTGATGAGAGCGTTTTCCTGGGGAGATGCAACACACAGGGCTACTTTCCCCAGAAAAAGAGAGCCTGTGACAGACCAAAGTGATGATTGCATCCAAGTCCAACTTGGAGAACCAGTGAGTTTTGATTGGGATTACTAACAGGAATTTGGGGGAGGGGTTGCTTACAGGAGTAGTGGTGACTCAAAAATAGATGCATCGCCAAAAAAAAAAAAAAAAAAAAAAAAAAAACCCTCTCCCAAAACAGTGTGTCCCGAGAGCTCTCTGAACCACTTTTAGGCAACTTGGCAAATCTGGAGGGACTCCTCTCCTGGGCAGTCTCTTCTATTAGCCATTGTGTACTCTTTCTATAAAGCTGAAGTCTTGCAGAATTCTTCCACCAAAGACTCTACTCTCCCAGACACGTAATATTTTCCCTCCTGAGTTCCCTGAGCCTCCTCTCCCTCCTGGAGGGAATGTTTCAATTTGGGGGTACATCCCAGGATAAGGAAAGAGGAGACATTTACTCCAGTAATGTAGCCACAGGTGAGGTGCCCATGAACCTGTAAAGAAACCCTCACCTGTGCTCCTATTCACAGCCCTAATGAAAGTCAGAGAGTCACACACATGAAGACCTGAAAGGGGAGCTCGTTGGGGAGAGGAAGAGGATTGGTGGAAGTGAGATGGGGACAAGATAGGATCATGGTGGTGAATAGATTGAAATACACTATATATCTGTATAAAATGGTCATGATGAAATACACTATATATCAGTATAAAATGGTCATGATGAAACATATCATCATGTTTAATTAATATATTTTAATAAAAGTATTGAAAAATTTTTCTTCTTTTTTTTTTGCTTTTCTGAGACAGGGTTTCTTTGTGGTTTTTGGAGTCTGTCCTAGAACTCGCTTTGTAGACCAGGCTGGCCTTGAACTCACAGAGATCCACCTGCCTCTTCCTCCCTAATGCTGGGACTAAAGGCCTGTGCCACAACCTCCCTGCAAGAAAAATTTCAAGCCAATTCAAACTAGAGTAATGACCTTGCTCCTTGGTACTAATTTTCTGGATCATTTTGTTTTTCATTATTATTATGTAATACCTGAGGTATGCAGATTTTATAGAACAGAGTTTCATTTACCTCATAGTTCTGGAAAGTCAAGGGAATGGTGCTGGCATCAAGTTGCCTTGTGGGGACATACAAAAGAAACATTTGAGAGGTGGAAATCACATTACCAAAAAAAATGCAGAGTGAAAGTGGCCAGAAATGAGTTCTCCAACTCTTAAAGGTCCACAACCTTGCCACACTAGGACCAAGTTTCTAATGCATGAACATTTGGAAGAAAAACCAAATAAAACCCTATCCATTTCCTTTCAGACTCTCATGTTTGAATTTTCTCTTTGTACTTAGCCTAGCTTGTATTTTTTTTGGTTTGTCTATTTTTTCCCCTTTTAGTCCCTTCATTTTATGGTTTATCCCATCTGGCTATTATATTTGATTTTTATCTGTTTTAATTTTTATTTTATTTCCTCTTCAAAACTTGTATTTAGTTTGTTCTTCCAGTTTTAGTATCAGAGAGGAACTTTGTTATTCTCTGACAATGTTATTCATGTCAACTCTGATTTTTTGGTCATTTTCACTCTCCATTACCTTCTCTCGTCTGCCTCTCTCCTGCTATAATCTATCTTCTCCCCAGCCTTATTTGTTCAGGGCTTTTATTATGAAGGCATAATGAGTTTCAGCAAGTGCCTTTTATGAATCTATTCAGAGTATCATATGTTATTCATCCATCATTCTATTTATGTGGCATATTTTATTTCATAAGATAAAATGTTTTACATCCCTGGGATAAAGCCAACTTAGTCATGGTATAGGATCTTTTTTTTCTGTGATGTTGAATAGGATTCGTAAATGTTTTCTTAAGGATTTTTATACACATGTTCATCAGCATTATTGGTTTTTATTCTTTATCAGGCTTTGGTAGCAGGGTAATGGTAACCTTGTAGAATGAGTTTGGAAGGTTCCTGTCCTCAGAGAAAAACATCTTTTAAAGTTCATAACTTCTTGGTTTAATTTTGTTTTGTCATACCCATCCAGGAATTTATTCATATTGTTTAGACTTTTTAATTTGTAGACATACCAGTTTTCAGAATAATCACTAACAATGCTCTGAGACCTTGTTGTATCAGTTGTAATTCGTATGTCATCTCCAATTTTATTTGTGATTTCTTTGTTAGTATGATGAAATGATTGTAGTTTTTGTTTATTTTTTTCATAGGACCAACACTCTGGGGGCTAGCAAGATGGATGGCTCAGTGATAAAGGTACTTGCCACCAAGGCTGAAAACCTAAGTTCAATCCTTGGGACTTACACAGTTGAAAGAAAGAATTGTATCCTGCAAATTGTCCTTTCACCTCCACATGCACGCTATGTAACTGAATACTCCCCAAATAAATAAATGGAATCATTTTTAAAGGGTAAACACTAATTAACGAATCTTGTCGATGGTTTTAGTTTGTATTTTATTTCTGCTCTGATTTTATTTCCTTCTAACCTGAAATTCATGATTTCTTTTCCACATCCTTGAGATACATCATAAGGTGATGGCTATTTTAAATGGATCTGATTCTTGCTCTCTCTGACATACACACTTTGGCTACAAATATCCCACTTTGTTACATATCATGGGTTTTGTTACGTTTTGCTTCCTTTTTTGATTTAAGAAATTATTTATTTTCCACAAATTTCTGTAATTCTCCAAGTTTTTCTTGTGGTTTCAGTGTATTGTATTTAGGAACACGGAGCATAGACCCACATGTTTTTTTAAAATGTGTTGACCTGTTTTTTGACCTAATGGCACATTCTACAGAAATTCCCATGTGCTGATGAAATGAGTAAGCATTTGGAACTGTATTTGGAATGCTCTATAAATATCAAGTTCATTTAATCTAAACTATAGCTTAATGCTGATATTTCTGATTAATATCATTACCGGATGATCTGTCTGCTCTGGAAAGTAAGACATTGAAATCTCAGTGTCATTGTCCCGGCAAGTAGTCATTTCTTGAGCCCAAATATTTGTCTTTTAAGATTACATGCTATGGTATTAGGCACATATGCATTTACTATCATTATATCTTCTTGATAATTGATCCTTATCCATCATAAAGTGGTGTTCTAGCCAGGCAATGGTGATGCTTGCCTTTAATCTCAGCACTCAGCAGGCAGAAGACAAATGGATCTCTATGAGTTCAAGGCCAGCCTGGTCTGCAGGGTGAGTTCTAGGACAGCCAGGGCTACACAGAGCAACTGTCTTGAAAAACCAAATAATAATAATAGTAATAATATTAATAATAATTTTGACTCGTTTTAGAAGTTTTTCCTTGAAGACTCCTGCTCATTTAAAAAATTCCATTTCCTTGGAATGCCATTTTCTAGCCTTTCCATTTAATTCTGTGTGATTTAATGGTATACCGTGTTTCCCTTAGACACTCTTATCTTATATGGATGCATATACTTACTTACCTTTTATCCTTTTAGCCAGTCTGTATTTTCTTTCTTTATTTTCTTTTTTCTTTCTTTCTTTTTTTTTTTTGGTTTTTTTGAGACAGGGTTTCTCTGTGTAGCTTGAAGTCTATCCTGGCACTCACTCTGGAGACCAGACTGGCCTTGAACTCGCAGAGATCCACCTGCCTCTGCCTCCAGAGTGCTGGGATTAAAGGTGTGCGCCACCAACGCCCGGCAACAAGTCAGTATTTTCTAATAGAAATATTCAATCCATTTCTATTTAAGGTTATATTATCAAATTGTATGCAGCTATTCCTGGCACTTTTTCCTAGCTAAAGAGACTTTTCTTCTCCTCTTTGTGTATTTATCTTTGTGTTTTGGTGATCTGCTACATTTTAAGGTTTTGCTTGATGTATTTGACTACTTGGTGATTCATTTATTGTGTTAATTTGTTTGTAGTAGTGGATTTTGAACCCCAAATCTCTTGCATGGAGCTTAAGCACTCTAACACTGAATTACTTCAGAAGCTCACGTGCACGTGCATGCCCTCATGCGCACATGCGCACATGCGCTCATGCGCTCATGCGCTCATGCGCAAGACAGGAACCATAGAAATGGACACTCCATGATTTGCAGGTAAGCTTTTTATTGTAGGTAAGAGATAGAGAGAAGACAGAACATCCAGAGGTTTCTGGAAGAGTACAGGACACACAGAAAAAGAAACAGACTGGAAATGACCGGGGCTATGTTCAAGAGAATTGAGAATGGGGTGTGGGCTCACTTGGGAGGAGGGAGGCTGTGGACTACTGCAGTCAGGGAGCTGGTGGAGGATGAGTGCAGAAAGGTAAGAAGGGCCAGGAGACTAACTTGGACTTCGAAATGTATAACAAGTACTTTTGAATGGGGACTGATGGAGTCTGGAGCCCATCATGGATTTTGATACACCACCACAGGTATCTGCCAAGGGAAGTGGCACTTTCTGACAGGCAGAAACCCATTTCGCAGGTTCCTGAGAAATGCTGGCTGTAGACTCTTAGCAATCCTTGTGTAGTTCAGCTTAAGCTGAATCAAGACTATCATTTCTGGACTTGTACACTGCCTTTTGGAATTTGGGAAGTTGGAGTTTCCTTTGGTCTTGACAGTGTAGGTTTTTGTTTTGTTTTGTTTTTTGACTTACCTAATTCTTCATTCCAATATTTCTGTTGCATCTTTATTAAACTATCATCTCTTTCTTGAATTTCTCATTTATATTCTGTATTATCTTCCTAATTTCACTTAAATGTTTGTATGTATTCTTTCAAACCTCATTGAGCTTTAAAAAATATCACTCTTAAGGGAAAAAGAGGAGGGATGCAGATGACATAAGGGAGCAGAAAGGTTGAGTCAGGGGAAGAATAGAAGAAAACAAGAATGGAGATACCATAATAGAGGGAGACATTTTAGGTTTACAGAGAAATCAGGCACTAGGGAAATGTCTGGAGATCTGCAAAGATGACACCAGCTAACAATCTAAGCAACAGAGGAGAGGCTACCTTAAATGCCCTCCCCTGATAATGAGATTGATGACTGACTTATATGCCACCCGATAGCCCTCATCCAGCAGCTGGTGGAAGTAGAAGCAGACACCCACAACTAATCATTGTACTGAAGTTGAATCCAGATGCAGAGAATGATGAGTGAAGAGCAAAGAGGTCCAGACCAGGCTGGTGAAACCCACAGAAACAGCTGACCTGAGCATCGGGGAACTCTTGCTCCTCAGACTGATAGCTGGGAAACCAGCATGGGACTGATCCAGACCTCAAGAACATGGGTTTCAGTGAGGAAACCTCGGAAATCTACAGGGCCTCTTGTAGTAGTTCAGTACTTATCCCTAGCATAGGTGTGGACTTTGGGAGCCCATTCCACATAGAGGGATACTCCCTGAGCCAAGACACATGGGGGTGGGCCTAGGCCCTATGATAGACTCTGATGACACCCTATGGAAGGCCTCACCATCCAGGGGGAGCAGAAAGGATATGTGATAGGTAGGGTTTTAATTGAGGGGGGGTGGTAGGGGAGGATGGGAGGGAGAGGGAACTGGGATTGTCATGTAAAACAATCTTGTTTCTAATTCAAATAAAAAATTCAAAAAGAAAAAAATCACTCTTGGATTTCTATGCTTTTCATCCATTTCAATTCCTCATGAAGAGAGTAAAGGATAGTTTAGTCTGGAGCCATTTTGAGAACCCATGGCCTGGGAACACCAACTTAGGTTACCCCAAATTCTATGTTCCAACGTGGAAGTAGTTTCATAAAAGTTTTAGAGTTTTACAGAACAAAGAAAGTCATAAATCCAGGCAAGTTTAAAATACATTGGAGGGCACACCGATGAGGCAGATACATCGAGATGGGGGAAGCTTTATTATAGGTCTAAAAGGTTACTTGATGACCTTCTTAGCTCTTGGATTGGTGGAAGCTAGTGTTCTGCTAAGTTAATAGCTTTTAATAGGTTTTTATTTATTATCACAAGATGTTAGTTCTATGTTAATAGCTTCTAAGAGGTTTTTATTTATTATTATGAGGTGTTAGTTCAGATCCAGAGTGGGACAAGGAATAACTGTCCTAGGAGGCTAAAACTAGTTCAAGATTAGCTAATTAGCCTCTGAACCTGCAAAATCCCACTCTCTCCACATACTGAAATTCCAAGTGGTTCACCAGTCTGCAAATACAGAATTCTTCAAAGAATTATTTTGTTTGTTTTGTTTTCCATAGCCAAAACAGCTTCTTTTCATGAATTTTCATTCACTCAATTTTCAGAAACTTTTTCTAGAATTATATTTTTCAGTGTACTGTTTTTTATTTCTTTTGTCCTTATGTTGAGATGTACACTTCTGGTATGTTCTTATGTTGATATATACACATCTGGTATATTGGCTGCTTTCACCACGTTTATGGGATGTCCTCCTTACTGAGAATGGTTTTATTTTCATTGCATCACCTACTATCCCTTTTATTTCTGTAGCTGTGATTGGTGAATTTGGACACAGCACATCAGAGCCTAGGACCCACAGTCTCTGCGGGTGACTTGAGTTGAGATACTTTGGTACTTGAGGTAATTGTGTTACAGACAATACAGTATGTGGAGTACCTACTATATGATTACTCCTACAAACAAAAATGATTATGACCTCAGAGTTGATGGGACTTTCTCAAGCACCATTGATGTGACTTCTTTTATTTGTAAGAGTCTCTGACACTGGTCAAACCAATAGTGGTGAATGATCTCCTTAGTACTAGTGAATCTCCCTACCTTGATAAATCTAGATAATAGCAGGGTCTATTCTCCCATAACTGTTTTCTGCAAAAGTGCCTTCAAGGGAGAAAACAATCTTGGGTAATGGTTGGAGCTAGGCAAAGTACCTGTCAGGACCACTTTTGGCTGTCCCCATCCATGTGTGAGGTGACAATAGATGTTATTCTCTACAACTCTTTCAAGTGAGATGCTCCCAGTGGTGAGCAAGAGCAGAAAGCAACTTGATCCAGGCGGTGTTTTTCCCATATCTCCCGAGTCTTATGCTACAGAGATAAGGTTACATCTGTGGGCAGAGCCACGGAAGCAGGTTTTTCCCCATTCTGTGAGTTTCGAACTACACGGGGGAGAGGAATGATTGGAACTACATGCATGACTGCCTTCAGTCATGTTGCCAGCAGGACTCCACACAGGTAGCTAAAACACTGGTCTCAGGGGGCAGACTCCTTCTCCATTCTCTAGTTCTTGAGGTATGCAACTACTTTTCCCCGTGTCAATACACTTGTCTCCTTCAGTGAAGGACATTCAGCAGGTTTGAGTCAGAATCACGCTACTGAGTCAGATTTGACATGTGAGGCATCTACCCAGTGGGAACACTATGGATGTCTGTGGTATTCCATAAATGGAAATATGCAAGGAACTCGGACCCTTAAAACAATTCAAATTCAGACCCAAGCTCCCTTATCCAAGGGGCTCCCTGCTAGTGTTCCCGCAGGTGCACTGGAAGATGAATGACATACTTTGCAAAGGTTTCTGTACTGATTTAAGGTCACTTATCCAAGTCGACCACAAGGTTGTATGGGTTGTGAAACTTCCCAGTGGCTAATATTGCCAGCATTCTTGAGGACAATTTGTTGGACTCTTTCATCTTTGCCCCTGCAGGGGAGAGACTTCTTAGTGGACTGTACAACCTGGGTGAAATGTGCTGTTATCTCACATTTATGAATCTCAAAATGTTCCACTTTGAGCTTTCTGACTTCCAGTGTTGTCCCACACTTACTTCAAAACTCAGCTACGTGTCTGCGGCTTTGTCAGAGAGCACACATTGCACTGGGTGCCTCTCTAGGACATCTTGAATCAGCTCTATACTGAAAGTTTTGAAAACCAGAGAAGCACTCCTGCTCAATTCTAAATTATCCTGTGAGCTTATGAAATGGTTTCACTTAAAGTAGGACTGTAGAAGAACCATTTTAAATCTTTTGGGCAGTGATCTACTGTGAAACTTCAACATCAATTTGGACTTATGCATTAATTAGATTTTTCCTTTTTAAATTTTTTTTATTCTGCCTTTTACCTAAGCAATAAATGTGCCTTCTTTCAATCTTTGTTTGATTTGTTTATTTATGGTTTGCTGTGTTTACTAACTGATTAGACTTTATTTCATTTACCAATGATTGAAAGAGCCCATTTTTTATTAGTGGAGTAAGGATTCCCCACCTCTTGCTCCAGAGGAAAGCACTCTTATCTCCCAAGTCCTCTGTAAACTTGTTCCTTATATCACACTGAGACATTATCTCTGTTTTCAAATCTGTTTGCTATTCAAACAGTTTCAAAAAGACAGCCTAAATCAGAGAACAGTCACTGCCTTATTTACCAGATGGGAGAAACAGACACAGAACTGCCTTCTACCAGTATATGGATGAAGTCATTGGTAGTGTATCATCTTTAAATGCACTCTAATGCCAAAAACTTTCTCAACTTCAACTCCCACCACCACTGTATAGGATCTGTATCATTTGTATAATGGGTCAGTGCACACTATCAACTACCATGTTGCTGATCTAATAGTGTGTGAGATCATAATTCATTTCCATTTTCTTGATCTTAAGTGAGGTTCATGCAACCAATGAACATTTATTAACTATGCTTTATATTCCAAGTACTCTTTTTTAAGTATGTGGAATGCATTGGTAGGAGGCATTTTTCAGGACCTTATGCTGTAGTAAAACAAACAGTGGATTTTAATTATTAAGGAAATGTATGTGTGTACAGTCTAGTGCTTTTCCAAATTGCCTACTCATGACCTTTGTCCAGTTTCTGTGGCTTATTTGTCTTATTTCTTAAATTGTGCCTGTCTTGGTTTGCACCCACATCTGGTTTTGCCCTACTTTGTGATACCTTTTGTAATTAGAAGCTTTATGTTTTATTTTAATTATATTCATCACACCTTTTTGTTTGTTTGTTTGTTTTGAGGCTGGGTCTCACTATGTAGCTCTTCAGTAACTAGAATGCACTCAGGCTGGCTTCAACCTCACAGAGATCCTTCTGTCTCTGACTCCTGAGTGCTGGGATTTAAGGGTCAGCACCACCACACCTGGTATACACCTTCTTTTTAATTTGTGCATTTGGAACTTTTAGTACCTACTTATATAGTCAAAATTAAACATTCTCTTACAGTGCCTTCTAAATGTTTTATATATGTTTTTTATTATTTGGGTATTAATAGGATCCATTTAAAATTAATTTTATAAGGTATAAAGGTGTTTTACTTTGTCATATAGATAACAAATTAATCTAGTACCACTTATTGAGCGGAATAATTTTCATTAATCACTTGAAATGGCAGGTTTTGGGCTGAGGATTCCTTTATGTAAATGCGCTTCTAGGTGACTTGCTATATTCCATTTGTATATTTTGTTTCCCTGCTCTACTTCTCAAGTTTTTATAGAACATTCTCTAAAATTGCCAAAATAATCTTGTTAAAATACATTATAAACACAAACCATGGTATTCTAGGGCTTTAACTTTCTGAATGCCTCCCCCTTTCACGAAGGTAAAACCAAATTCCATTACAAGGATTACAAGTTGCAGGGCTCTAGACTTTCTGACTACTCAGCCACTGTAACTACTTTAGACTCAACTCCCACAGCTCTAATTTCCTCTCTCAGCACCAGCTACACTGCTATCCTGCCTGCTTCTACTCAAACATTCCAGGTCTTCTCTGGCCCAGGAGCAATTGCTATCAGTCTATCCAGAATGCATAATTCCCTGTCTGCTGCTACAGGGCACTTTTCACGCTACCTGCCTGTTTTTACTCAAACGACAGTGTTCCATGTAGGTTTCTCTGGCTGCCATCTCTCCCTAAGATCGTCCTCTCTAGAATTTCATTTCCCTGCTTTCCTCCTTAGCACATGACCAATGAAGCTTTATTATGTACTTTGCTTGGCCATTGCCTGGCTTCCACACTAAAATGAAAGCCCCAAGGAGTTAGGAGCCTTTTTTATTCTTTTTTTATGTACTTCATTTGTTCATTACTACATCAGTGTCTGTCTAGACAAGTGCCGCAGCCCACCCAAAGTAAATATTTGTGGGAAGAAGATAAAACAAATGAACTGAGACAGCAGATTTCCATGGGTCTAGTCTCAAATTTACAAATGCAGATACCTCCAGGCAACAAATGTGTGTTTTACCAGAGTGAAAAGGGCAACTGGAGGAGTGGACAACTGGAACATTCTGAGCCTAAAGTGGGATAAACCCTTCCTCCCACTCAGTTACTTGTGTCTTTATTGGAATGTTGAGTCCTAATGCTTGTGTCTGTTTAATTTGATTTTCAGGGCAGACCAGAAATGAATACACATTGTGTAATCTCTTAGAAAAACTAAAACTCATATTTTTAAACAGGAAACAATAAAACTTAAAGGCCAGGTAAAACAAAGAAGCTAGGTGAAAGTGGTCCCTGGGTAATCTGCTGGTCTTGGCTAGACAAAATTATGTCAGGTAGGAAAGAAAACTGAACTCTGTTCTGCTGAGGTGAGCTTGCCTTGTGTGTGTAATTCTTCAGGTGACCAGCCCCTGCTCAGTCTGCTAGACTGTCCTTTGAGTCCCCAGAGTAAGTTCCTTGCTTACTCTATTATGTATGCCTAGTCAGCACAGACACAATCGAGAGCATTCTTTCTTTGGGGTAGAAGTTTAGTTAAGAGTGAGGTTGAGAAACCAGAGAAAGCATTTTGACAGATTTCTGGAAGACAGGGTAAAAGACATAAAAAGGAACTGGACAGAGACCCGTGTTCTGGACACTATAGTTCTAAGGGACTTTATTGAAGTGACTGTTTCTTCTACTCACCAACTACAACCCATCCACACCACAATATACGTCTGAAGGAATTAGTTACACAGTCACAATATTCAGCCCTATTACCCAGAACTTCTGTATCATCTGGAAACCGACAGCTGCATGGACGTCCATCACTGCTTTTCAAGAGTTTAAGGGGGCACAGTTTGGCTGGGACGTACCAAAAAAGGTGTCAGGGGCCACAGGCTTTGTGGGAGAGGTCTCTCTACAATGGGGACTTCTAGAGGGAGTGGCCTCTCCTTCTTCTGGCTTACTAAATGAAGCCACCTGTGTAAAGGCAGGTGTGACAGGAGAATGGAAAAAGCCTGGTCCTGTCCATTTTGTGGAGACACATTAGGCTCAATTATCAGATGCCTATCTTGAGCATGGTGAGAGATACCAATGAGGGGGTCAACAGTGACAGGACTCATACCAGTTGGGCAGGATTCCTTTCTTTTCCAGATAAAATATATTCAAAACTCATGATACCATCTCTTAGATAATGTGAACCTCATTAACTCATTCTTCAGAAGTCTTGTTTACCCAAAATATGGGAAATGAATCAGGACCCTGAGGTCCTGGGTGTGTCCTGCGCTGTGTCCTCTTGGAAAGATGAGGAGTCAGCCCACAGGCCAGAGCCTCAGAAGCACTGTGTTACAGTGTCTGGGTTTGAAAACTGACTTCCCCTTGTCAGGTATGACAGACTCCTGAAATGAAAAGGTGGAAAGCTGGCCCTTGATTCATAGTCTGAGTTTCCCTGGTCAAAATGCCTGTCTAGGAGGCCTCCACTACATCTGCCTTCTTTAATAACTGATTATTATTTTGTGAACAGAGTCAAAGTGGCTGATGTGGATGTAGCCAGATGTTCAACTTCTAAGGCCTTCACAACCCCCTTGGGCCCTGCTGATGATCCTTTCTCTAAACACCCCTTCCCGGATTCCATCCTTCCTCTGTGCCCTCCATTTACCTCCCCCCCTTATGAGTTGTTTAGCCTCTCCTCAGGTCATTCTTGCACTTACCCCAGAACTCTTCTAAACTTCTTTGTGTTCCTCTTTACTCAGTTTATTGTACTTTCCTCTAAGACCCAAGATCTCATTTCTGTTATCATTCACTCCCCTCCCAATTTTATGTTTCTCCATTAAACACCATGCCTCCCCCAGGGAGCCTCCCTTTCTTCTTCCTCACCTTTTCCAATCAGTCCCTCCATCTAAACACCCCCACCCTGTCTCTAATTCCTCTCCCTGTCCCCAGACCACACCAGATAATTCACACTCAACTTTCAGATGACTGATTATAATAATAATGGTACTTTATTCACAGGTTAAATTGACAGCTGTTCCTTCATGTTCCATCCATCAAACATACTCATCTCTTACACAAGACAAAGTTTTACATATAGCACGTCATGTCCACAGATTGGTATTTTTCAGAACAAAACAGTGATGCTGGCAAAGAATCTGGGTTATCAGAAACCCTCAGGCTTCTAATACACTGAAAAATTAACATTTTGTGCACGCCTACAAATTACGCATTTGCCTCCCCACACTATGCAAATTTCATCCTAACAGTTCTTTTTCACTAAATCATAGACATAGATATGGAAATCATCATCAAACTTGATGAAGTACACAGAGGGCTTGGCTTTAACTTGGTGAATGACCTTGCCTGTCCTCTTGGAGCCATCTTCTTTGGTATATTCCACATGTTTACCTATCAGGCCATCTACAACGCCTTCTGGCTCCCTGTCTGCTGGAGGAGATGCACTGGACTCTGGCATGATACGGAGGTCGCCCTCTTTATAATCATCAAGAAGCTGGTACATGTACAGGACTGGATCTTTCTCATAGGTAATGTAAAACCAGGCGTTCATGATAGGCGCTTGGGCCAGGACCATCCCCCTCCATTCATCCTTAGAGCCATGCTCCCCCTCAAACATGTGTTCCACTGCTTTGCCAATTATGGTATTAGCAAGGCGCACATCGCTGACTCGAGAAAAGGACACCTTATCAGGAAGGATTTTAAGCTTTAAAATCCTTTCATCTCTGTGAAGTTCCAGTCCATAGACACAGTCAATTCCATCGTATTTCACCAGATAGAGAGAAGGGTTTATAGGCACCTGATCCAGAACAGTTCCCTTCCACTGGGTGATGGGCTCATCCCCTTCCTTCCACCCGTGAGAAATTCTGCAGCCCACGATGTTCCTTCGAGACCGGGATGAAGGTCTGCTCCTCTGCCTCTTCTGAGCAGCTTTTTTCTTCTTGATGGTTGAAGAGCCAACATGGTGATCAACAGCTTCTCTCGCTTGCTCTCTTGCAGCTGCTTTTTTGTGAGGGGATTTCATACCTGTAAGAAGAGGGGAGAATCTAGAAAGAAACATTCTATGCAATATTAAAGTTATTTTTCTCTGCATTGGGAAGTCACTGCGCACGATATTCGTGCATCCAGTAGCAGTATTCTATATCAAACATGCTTGGATGTCTGCCTGCATTACCCTCTTTCCAGGCTTGTTTGGTTACACAACAGAGTTAGAAAAGAGATGGCTGTGGAAGTTGTGGCGGTTGAGCGCCAAGCAAGAGGCAGCTGGTTCTCTCTATATTTCCTGGCTCCGTTGTTATCTTAGATGCCCCCCCCCCCACCTTCACATTCCCCATTTGTAGCCCCAGTCTCATATCTCTCTATATCCCTCCATGCAGGTCTCATGCCTCTTACCCACTGGCCCCTGCTTTTCATCCCACCCTTGCTGAATACCTATGCTCGCTGTGTGTACTCACTTCTTCATATTTCTTCCAAGTCACCCCCATTTCCTTTTGAGCTCCCATCATGAATCTGTCTCTCTTTCTGGCCACCTTTGTATAAGATTCCTCTGTTTCTTGCTCCGTGCCCCGCCCCCAAGTCTCGGTTCCGAGTTTCCCTCACCTCAAATCCTAGCACTCCCTCCAATTTTCCTGCCAAGCAGGAACCCATTCCTATTTTCTGGCACCCACTCCGGTGCTCACCTGCCCACTGTCTGCGTTTTCAGCACTCACGTGCCCAAATCGGACACAAGACTGTTGCCTCCGCTGCGAGCCTGGAGTGAAGGATGATCAGCAGGCGAGCAGCCAGATGAGTGTTGGTGAGAGCAAAGCCAGGAGGAGATCAAGGCCAAGAGCCTGTCTAAGAAAGCCGCGGGGCAGAAGAACGAAGCATTCGGGGAAGTGCCTGCGCTGGGCTTCCTCGCTCTCCTCCCGGGTGTCAGAGGCAGCAGCACCTGGGCCACTTAGAGATTCCAGCGGTCGCTGCTGCCACTGCAGTCTCCTCCCTCTTTTCCTAGCGTAGCTTCCTGCCCCGCGAGAGGCCGCCCCTTCCTGCCAAACACCCCTCAGCCACCTCCTCTCCCACTCCCCATCATGGTTCTAATCTGGTGGGAGGGGGGGTGCTCTTGTCCCCATCCCTTTTGCCAAATCAGGAACCAGATCACTCTCCCGCCCTCCCCCCCCCCGCACACACCCGCCCAACACCTCTCCCACAGCTCCTAGGATTCCCTCTTTCAGTTCAGGTTCCCCACCCCCACCTGCAACTCTACACTTTAAAGCCCCCAACGGCATCTGCTTTCCATCCTTCAGGAATTCGCTTTTCCTTTACCCCATGCCCTCGTGGAGTTCTCTTTATGCAAAAACTGCCTTTCCGGTTGTCTAAGGCTAGTGGAGCTAGAATAGAGAGAGAGAAAAAAAGCACTGATGTCGTCTGTTTTGACCCAATTTATAAGTAAGTTTTGTTGATTGCTTATCTTCTCAAGGATACTACCCTCCCAGCTGTAGAAGAATTTTACGCACTGTGTGTAAAATTTTCAAATGTACTTCAAATCAGCTTCACCTCTCTCCTATTCCCTTTGCCTCACCACACAATAGTAGTCCTCGTATTTCCTTTTCTTTTTTCTGTGTTCTTAAAGGAGCTTGCATCGCGTTTGCAAGGCAGGTTTTTCTTTTAAATTATCAGTAAAACAATTTTAGATATTTTGAGTAATTCAGAGCATATATATGTTGATAATGCTGAGAAGTAGTGAATAGCCTCAGAATTAACATACATTTTATTCAATCTTTTAAAAATACAAGCAAATATTACCCATAAGGTGTATTTTTTTTATCCTGTAGCACAGCTCCTGTACTCTTGTACCCTACTCCTCTTATGCTAAGAATTTTGTAGACAAAAATTCTTAGGGTACACACACACACACACACACACACACACACAATATCCACATGTATATTATGACAAAAAAGTTTCAATCACTCTACGTGAAGGAAAGTTCTTCATACTGTGTGAAAAAAATAATAATTCCTCTCAGTAGCCTAAACTTGAGATTTCCAGCAGATAGTTCTTGCTTTGATTGGCCCAAATACATGTTGCCTAATTGATAAATATACTGGGTTTGTACCATAGTTCAGCAAGTAAAGGACCTTGCCATCGAGTCCAGCAAGCTGACTTGGATTCTAAAGACCCAGATGATGGAAGGAGAGAACTGATTCCCAGAAGCTCTCCTCTGCCCTTCACACAAGTGCCCCTACACAATAAACAAAGGAATGAATGGATTAAATAAATAAATAAATTTTAATAAAAATTGTAAAAGAATGACTGCTGTACAGTTTTAAAAACT
This sequence comes from Cricetulus griseus, assembly GCF_003668045.3. Lineage (NCBI taxonomy): Eukaryota > Metazoa > Chordata > Mammalia > Rodentia > Cricetidae > Cricetulus > Cricetulus griseus. The sequence goes on along the minus strand of NC_048604.1, from coordinate 111,693,409 downwards.
AACACTGTATTTAGTATTATCTAGCTAACATAGATTTCTCTTACTACACAAATCTTTGATGAATATTAAAGGAAATGTTTACTTATTATTAGACTTGCCACTGCTAGGCAAGCCTAAAAGAGAATCACAAAGATCCTTAATTTTTTTTTTTTGTATTTTTGTCTTTTTGAAAGAAGGGTTTCTCTGTATAGCCCTGGCTGTCCTGGAACTCACTCTGTAGACCAGGCTGGCTCCAAATTAACAGAGAACCTCCTATTTCTGCCTCCGGAGTATCAGGATTAAGGGCGTGCACTACTAGAGCCAGCCAATTTCTTAAATTATAAATGCAAGTTTTATATCATACTTATCTTTTGAAACTTGCTTTTTCATCCAATATTTTGTTCTAAATTTTTTTATCTTTCACATTTTTTTATTCAAAGTCTACTGTACAGTGTACATATCTAAGTGGTTTTTTGTTTCTGTTTTTGAGCTGTGAAATAACACATTCAAACATCTACTCGGATGCTGAGCATTTTGTCTGACTTCCATATTACATCCTAACCTTCACAAAATTGATATAATTAATATATTTGTGTACTTTTACCTGTGTTTTGTAGAATAAATCCCGGAAGAACAAACACTGACTATCCACATTTCAGACTTTCTAAATTAATTCTTAAAGATACTCAAGAGAAATGTTCCTAAGTTGCTGGATGAATTAACCACACCACATTACACACTCAGGAATAAATGTCTACTCTGTTCCCCACATCATAGTGAACTTTTGACAGTTTTAACAATTTTAGTATTCACCAAATTGGTGAGTATGAAATGGTAGTTGAGCAATCCCAATTTTTAGAGCAAAAACCTCATCTCTAGCAATCCCAACAGGCTAGGCTTCCCTACCTGTCCCCAACATATGAATTAAAGAAACAAGAGTGAAAAGCACAAAAAAAGAGGTTTATTCAATGTAGCCACATCAGGGGGAACAGACAACATGGTCCAGTGATCCCAAGTCAATTTTGGCTTTAAATAAAGGATTGGTCAGAGGACAAGAGACATACATAATTATGCAGTCCTGGTCAAAGTGTGGTCTGGTTGATCATTGTCTCAGTTCTGGCTCTACAAGTTTCTTTGTTTTTTTTCCCCAAAACAAAGTTTCTCTGTGTAACTGTCCTGGCTGTCCTAGAACTCTCTCTGTAGACCAGGCTGGCCTCAAAATCACAGAGTTCTGCCTGCCTCTACAAGTTCTTCATTATTTGAGATCAATCTAGTACTTAAAATCATTCTTTCTGCTTCAGGGATGCAGGGCCTCTGCATCACGGATAACTACCCTCACTTGCCTGGGAAGACTCCTTCTGTCTTGCGAGGGGTTCTTATTGTTGTTGTTTTTCCTAGAGTCCATCGTGACAGAAGAGGAAATGTTAAGGGCATTATACTTTGTACATTAAGTAACAGACAGACACAGAATGTACGAATGGATGCCAAGTTTTCATAGTGTTTCCAGGTATTCTGTGAGTCCAAATGAGAAGTCAACAGCTTTTATCAAAACAGTTTCTAAATGCCTGTTTCATTCATTAATTTCACTTTCTAAGTGTTAGTGAGTTTAAATTTATTCTCCTGTTTTGTTTGGGCATACAGTGCTCCAATTACATATTATAGTTTCATATTTTTGCAGTTTCTTTTCTATTCACATATATTTTCATATAATCATCCCTAAAGTTGGCAGCTTTCATATGTTGATGTACCTGAAATCATATTTTAAATTGCATATCAAATGTTGACGTCCTTTGCAAACTTAGTTTCTTACAATATTACCACAAAATGTAAGCATTGTCAATTACAATTTTTAAAGCCAATAATTGTTATAATTATTCTGAGTTTGCTATCTAGCTTTCTCTACTTTAGACTGGTAGGAAATATATAATGCATATGGATTGAGTGCAGTAAATTTGAACTTTACCTTTACCTCATTCACCAGCAAGAAAGTAAAAACCCAACTCACTAAACTATTATAATCTATAAATTCTATGATATGTATATTTTCAAAGATGTTAAAAGAACAGAAATCTTCAGAAAAGTAAAAAGCAGAACAAGTCGGGCAGTGGTGGTGCACACCTTTGATCCCAGTGCTCAAAAAGCAGAGGGAGGAGGATCTCTGTGAGTTGGAGACCAGCCTGGTCTACACAGTGAGTTCCAGGACAGCCAGGGCTGTTTCACAGAGAAACACACACACACACACACACACACACACACACACACACACACACACACACACCCACCCCTCGGTACTAGAGCAACCTAGTATTCACATGCTTTTTTTGAGATAGGGTTTCTCTGTGAAACAGCCCTGGCTGTCCTGGATCTAGCTCTTGTAGACCAGGCTGGCCTTGAACTCACAGAGAATCCTCCTGCTTCTGCCTCCCAAGTGCTAGGCTTAAAGGTATGTGCCAGCACCGCCCGGCCTCTGGTGCTGAGTTTTACATTATATAAAGGACTGGAATTGGAATTGAATACATCTTTGATTCCCCAAACAAAAAACATCTCTCTATACTTCTTGGATCAAGTGAAAGATGATGTTAGCTGTTTTGTTTTTTTTTTTTAATATGGTGTTCTTAATGTATTCCTCCTTCCCCCTCTCCTTTTCTTTCTTTCTTTCTTTCTTTCTTTCTTTCTTTCTTTCTTTCTTTCTTTGTTTCTTTCTTTCTTTGTATTAAGTCCAGATTCTGTGGTCTCTTGCCTGGCCTACTTAGGTTTTATGCTGGTGGGTTGGTATGTCTCTGTCTATTCAAACTGGTATACCTAGGGGATGTACTTGCTGGAGGATCTTAACTACCGGCTGGCTCTACCTTGTAGTTTAGTCATTATGGGACCCCAGGAAATTAAGGAGTGTCAAATTATGTTATGGACGTAAAAAAGATGTGATAGAAGCAATTCCTATGGCATATAGCAAGAATTATTGGAGTGCTAAACATATGTTCTCTTCACTTCTATCATTTACAACAGCCAACAGCCAAAGTACATTTTCTACTAATTCAAACATGCCCAAAAAAGTGTGTGCAATGCAGATACTTACATATTTTTTCACACTGTACATGTTGAACATGGGGTGATATCTACTCTGGCCAGAGAAACCAGTAGGCCTCCTGCAGATGTTCCCTCACCCTCCTCTCCTCCAAATCCACCCCCCAGTCTCATCCCACGTCCTGCAGCAGAACACCTGCTGCAGCCTTGCCCTCTCTCTCCAGCACCCATCTCCAGTGGATCCTACAAATCTTCCCCTCTAAACTTCCTTCCCCACACCCATTGCTTGTCACAGCCCTTAATTCCAGCAGACACTCCCTGGGAACAGACCACTTCTACCAGGGAAGCAATTAAACACCACACCTTCACTGCAGATCTTCACCTCTCCCTCCATTCCTCCAAATCCAATCCCCTAGTCTCATCCCCAGCTCTAGGCAGACCTCCTGCTGTGCCCTCTCCTGACTCTCTGTCCCCATTCCCAGGAGACTAAGTAGATTAGATCCTGGTGGAACACTCTGCTTTCCTCCCTCTTGTGAAGCTCTTCCACTGGACCAACTCATCCCCATTTCTGAGTATCAGGTCCCAGTACCCAGAAACACATTTTACACGGAACCACCACTGCCCACACTTATCAGAACCCCAGAAGATCTTCCTACCAGGCAACACACATCCACCACACTCTCCTACGAACAAGAGAGGAAACAGAAGCCAAGGAACAAAACACACACTCCCAAAAAATAAAACCAGGTATCAGTACTTAAAATTACAGCCTTCCTAATCCTAGATGTCAAGACACTAGCAAAAAAACACAATCATTAACAGCTAGTACAGTATGTCTGCACTAGAACCCAGCAACCCTACCACAGCAGACTCTGAGTATTCCAATAGAGCTGGAGCACAAGTAAAACACCTTAAAACAGGGCTTATGCATATGCTAGAGGTCCTCAAGGAGGAAAAAGTAAATCCTTTAAAGAAATCATTGAAAACACAAACACACAATGGAAGGAAATGAAGAGAGCACTTCAATACCTAAAAGTGGAAATAGAATCAATAAAGAAAACCCAATCTAAGGGAAATCAGGAAATAAAACTTTAGAAACTTGAACAGGAATCATAGAGGCAAGCTTCACCAACAGAATATAAGACATGGAAGAGAGAGTCTCAGGTGCTGAAGACACAATAGAAAAATGGATACTTTGGTCAAAGAAAATGTTAAATCCAAAAATCTCCTGGCACAAAACATCTAGAAAATCCAGAACACTATGAAAAGACTAAACCCAAGAACAATAGGAATACAAGAAGGAGAACCCAGGTCAAAGGCACAGAAAATATTTTCAACAAAATCATAGGAAAAATTTTTCTTAACCTGAAGAAGTGGATGCTTATCAAAGTACAAGAAGCTTACAGAACATCAAATAAACAGGACTAGAAAAGAAAGTCCCCTTGACACATAATATTCAAAACACCATATAGAACAAAGAAAAAATATTAAAAGCTGCAAAATAAAAAGTCCAAGTAACATAAAATTAGAACTGCACCTGATTGTAACACAAAAAATAAAGGACCCAGAAGGTGATATTGGGGTTCATGCTTCAAGCTGAGGATCAGAAAAGCAAAGCAGCCAGTCACTGGCACTTACCTCTACCTCAGTTCAGACCAAAGGGGTGATCCTCAAACTGCTCCCAACTTCACTGCTCCTCAGATTCACTCAGACTGCTATGCTCCCCTCAGTGTGGCTAGATACTAACTCTCAGACTGAATGCCATCTCTGAGACCCTGCTCCTGTCTTATATACCTCCCCAATGCTGTGATTAAAGGCATGTGACCACAGTTGCTGAGATCAACTTTGTGTGAGCTGTTTCTTTTAGGACTGGATCGATTTCGTGTAGTCAGTGTGGCCTTAAACTAACAGAGATCCATCTACCTCTTAAACCTGAGTCCTGGAATTAAAGGTGTGTACCACCACTTCCTGATTTCTGTAGCTGGAGGCTGGCTGGGTTTTCTGAATCCTCAGGCAAGCTTTAATAAATCATAAATAATATATCACCACACCTAACTTCTCAGTGGAGATTCTAAAAGCCAGAAGGGCCTTGACAGTTGTGCTACAGACACTAAGAGACCACAGATGCCAACCCAAAGTATAATACCCATAGAAACTTTCAATCACCATAGATAGAGAAAACAAGACATTCTGTGATAAAAAAAAAACAAATTTAAGCAATATCTATCTACAAACCAGCCCTACAAAAGGTGCCTGAAAGAAAATTCCAACCTAAAGAGGTTAAACTACACCTAACACAGGGAATAAATAACCCCAGATCAGTAAAATCAAAAGAGGGAAAGCATGCACACACATACCCTTTCAGTACTTTCTGAGCTCCCAGGAGAGTGACTGGGAGAGGCTTCAGTAACTGAAGGTACTAGTGAATTCGAATGTGCTAGCAATTTAAAAGGTCTATTCCGGATACTTAAAAGATTCAACCTTATACTCTCTTTTTCTAGAACCACTCTGGTACCAAAATCTGTATTAGTCAGGCTTCTCTAGAGTCACAGAATTTATAGAATGAATCTCTCTCTCTCTCTCTCTCTCTCTCTCTCTCTCTCTCTCTCTCTCTCTCTCTCATCATAGGAAATTTATCGGAATGACTTATAGGCTGCAGTCCAACAATGGCTAGTTATGAATGGGAAGTCCAAGAATCTAGTAGCTCCTCAGTCCCACAAGGCTGGGTATTTCAGCTTGTGTGCTGGGATCTCAAAGAAGGAATGGATGAGCTGATGAAGATGAGGGCAAGTAGGTGAAGAACACAACCCTCCTTCTCCCATTGTCCTTATATAGGCTTCTAACAGAAAGAGTGACCCAGATTAAAGGTGTATCTTCAAGCCTCAAGGTCTGGATTAAAGACAAGTGTCATCCAGTCTCAAATCCGGATCACAAGTGTGCCCTCCATTTCGGGATTGTAGTTCATTCCAGATATAGTCAAGTTGACATTCAAGAATACCCATCACACATAGACACTAGAATAACAACAAAATGACAGAAATCAGTAATCACTGGTCATTGATTTCTCTCAACATCAATGGTCTCAATTCCCAAATAAGAAGACACAGACTAACATAACTGATGCTAAAACAGGATCTATCTTCCTGCTTCATCCAAGAAACACACCTCAACACCAAGGATAGGCATCTCCCCAGGGTAAAAGGATTGGAAAAGATATTTCAAGCAAATGTACCTAAGAAATATGCCAGAGGAGCCATTTTAATATCTAGAAAATAGACGTCAATCCCAAACTAATCAGAAGAGGTAGGGAAGGACACTGCATTCTGGTCAAAGGAAAAATCCACCAAGAGGACACTGCAATTCTTATCACCTATACCCAAACACAAGTCCACCCAAGTTTGTAAAAGAAACACCACTACAGGTTAAATCACACATTGAACCTCACACACTGATAGTGGGAGACTTCAATACCCCACTCTAACCAGCAGACAGGTCATCCAGACAAAACCTAAACAGAGAAATGCTTGAGCAAACAGACACTATAAACCAGATGGGCATAATGGATATTTACAGAACATTTCACCCAAACACAAAATAATATACCTTCTTCTCAGCACCTCATGGAACTTTCTCCAAAATTAACCACGTACTCAGGCACAAAGCAAGTCTCAATAGATGAAAGAAAACTGAAATAACTCCTTGAATCCCATTGGATTGCCACAGATTAAAGTTGGACATCAACAACAGAATCATGCAAGTTCATGGAAAGTGAACAACTCTCTACTGAATGAAAAATGGAAATGGGTCAGGACAGAAATAGATTGTCCAGGGCTCTAGGGCAAAACCAAATACTACTGATCTAAAAAAGAATAAAGAAGGAAAGAAAGGAGGAAAAACAGTAGTGATAAAGTGACTCCTAATGATATTCTGGTATACCATACATAAATCACTGCCTTGATCATTCATCATCAGAGATGCTGCCTCCTGCAGCAGACTGGAGAAAATACAAAGACCCACAGCCAGACATTACAGAGAGAGTGAGAGACCTTGGAACACACAGCTCTAAATGGGATGTCTCTATCATACCCCTCACCTTAGAGCTCAGGGAATCCCATGGAAGAGGAGGCAGAAAGAGTGTGAGAGCCAGAGGGGATGGAGGACACCAGGAGAACAAGGTCCTTTATAGCTACATAAGCAAAGTTCATATGAACTCACAGAGACTGAAGCAGCATTCATAGGGCCTGCAAGGGTCTGGACCAGGTTCTCTGCACTTACATTATGGCCTCCAGTTTAGTGTTTTTATGGGATTACTGAGTGTGTAAACGAATTGTTCTCTGAATTTTATGCCTTCTCTTGGGCGCTTTTCTTTCTATTTGTTTGTCTTGTCCCACAATAATGTGGTAGTTTTTGTTTCAGAGTTTTGCTTTACTTTATTATCACTTAGAAGCCTGTTTGTTTAATAATGAGAGACAGAAAGGGGGTAGATCTGGTTGGGAGAGAGGTGGGAAGAAAAGAGAGGAGTACAGGGAGGGGAAACATAATCAGAATATATTATGTGAGAAACGAATCTATTTTCAATGAAAAGGGGAAAAGATGTATCTTCATTAATAAACAAAACTAGGCTGGGTGATGGTGGTGCACACCTTTAATCCCAAGCAGAGGCAGGCAGATCTCTGTGAGTTCAAGGCCAGCCTAGTCTACAGAGTGAGTTCCAGGACAGCCAGGCTACACAGAGAAACTCTGTCTTGAAAAAACAAATAAAAAGAGTCTCATGCAACATTAGATGATTTAGGAACCAGTTACATGAATGGTATTAAAGTTAGAGTGCTCAACGTAGACAGAACATACTTGAAGGGAGCATCTGAAGATGCAGAGTTATGGCTAGAATAAGCCATGGAAGAGTTTTCAGGAGATGTTAATTATGTTATTTATTCTTCTCTCATACATCCTGATCAAGGCTATAACAGAATGTCATTAGGAATCATTTCACTGACTCCCCCACCCCCACCCCAGTAGTGTTAGGTTCTACCCTACCTCTCTGGGCTATCCAGTCTCTGGGTCCTGCCCTTCCAGAGAGTGTGGGTCATGGGCTCCCTCTTGTGGCATGTGCCTCAAGTTGGACCAGTCATTGCTTGGCCACTCCCAGAAGTTCTGCAAGACCTTCACCCCAGCACATCTTATAGGCAGGACAAATTGTAGGTTGGAGGTTTTGTGACTGGGTTGACATCCTCATCCCAGCACTGTAGGAAGCCTTGTCTGGTTACAGAAGATGGCTGGCTCAGGCCCCATATTCCCCATTACTAGGAGTCTTCACTGCAGTAGCCCTCATAGATTCCAGGGAGTTTCCAATGTAGTAGGTTTCTCAGTTATCTTTCAAAAAATGGCATTATGAATTTTTCAGGAAACTGGATAGAAATAGAAAAATCATCCTGAGTGAGGTAAACCAGACTGAGAAAGATGAACATGGTATTTACTCACCCATAAGTGGATATTGGCTTAAAGGATAACCATGCTACTATCTACAGACCCAGAGAGTCTAAGTAACAAGGAGGGGTCAAGAGGGAACAAATGGATCTCCCTGGGAAGGGGAAATAGAATAGATTTTACAGGTGGATAGGGATAGGAACTGGAAGGATGGGATTGTGTGTGTATGTGTGTGTGGAGAGAGAGAGAGAGAGAGAGAGAGAGAGAGAGAGAGAGAGAGAGAGAGAGAGAGAGAGAACTGGGAAAGATGACTGGAATCTGGGGCTTTTGGGGGGTGATTTTTAAGTAAGCAGAAGGCTTACTTATGCCCTCATAATGAGGGCATTTCTGATCTGAAGCAAGCCAGGAGAGAAGGCATGGCGACTACTCACTTCATCTTTCAGACACTGAGAGGTTCGCGCACCTTTTTTCTTATGAGATATTATTGAACTTTATCTCTAGAGAATGAAGAGTATGGGGTACGGGGGTGCCCTTCTTTTTTCCAGACCTACAACCTTTTTTATTTTAAATAGACATAGTATTGTACCAAGACAGGGAGGGATGTTCAAGGTGTATCTATTCTCCTGTTCAATCACTTCCTTACAAAAGGAGGGTTCTGTTGGGGAGTTACTGGCAGGAGTGGGAGTTCTCCTTTCCCTTTCAGGCACGAAGACATCCCTCTCTCTTAGAGGAGGTTGTTGCAATTTCTCTCAGAAGCAAGCCAGCTCACAAGATACAAGGAATGCTGACGTCCTATTTGTGGTTTCAGAGACCTTCGCATTTTTTTTCTTACAGAGATTGCAGGACTGTAATTATTCCTGGAGATAAACATACAAAGACCCAAGAAGAATTCTGACTTGTTTAGATTTTTTTGGTGGTGGTGGTGGTTTTGAGACAGGTGTGTGTGTGTGTGTGTGTGTGTGTGTGTGTGTGTGTGTGTGTGTGTGTGTGTGTGTGTGTGTGTTACAGCCCTGACTGTCCTGGAATTACCGGACTTTAGAGACCATAATCACAGGTAGATGATGGAAAAGTTTCTGAAAAAGAATATAAGCCAAGTCTTTTCCATGGTTTAATTTGAAAGTGGGCTGATCCCAGGGAGTACAGCTGCAAAAGCTCTCTCATGCCTGACTATCCCCTTGCTCTTCGTGTTTGAGGGAAATTCTCAGAAACAGTCTCTCGTATCTTTAAAGTGCAGTGATTTCAAAAGGGAAGATCTCCAGCAGAGAACATACAAGTTAGTCACTGTGCTTGATCCAAATGCTTCTGTCTGCAAAGGAAGCTGGAATCGGAGATTTTCTGCCAGAGTTTTAATATACTTGGCAGAGGATGAATTTAATGTGTGATTCTGTCTATTCAATTCAGCTGTATAAGTGTGGGTGTTTTCTGTTTCTGCCACTCATCAGATTCTTCCATCTGGATTCTCACCTTTTCTTGGAGAGAATCAATTTCTGTGTAGGTACTTCTTCAGTATGTCTGTGCTAGGAGGGATTTGCAGGGACACCAGTTAGGTTTTATAACTCTTTCCTTGTAACATGAAAAATAAAAGACCCAGAGACAGATATTGGGGTTCAAGTTGAAGATCAAGGAAGCAAAGTAGCGGGCCACTAGCTCTTACCTCAAGCTCAGGCTGAATGGACTGATCCTGCTGTCTCTCCTCAGCATGGCTGGAGAATGACTGCCTCCTCCTCCAGTGTGTCTGGAGAATGACTGCCTCCTCCTCCAGTGTGTCTGGAGAATGAATGCCTCCTACAGAACACTGTAGATCCTGCTTCTATCTTTTATACCCCTCTACTACTGGGATTAAAGGTGTGTGATCTGTTACTGTTTTAGACTGATTCAATCTCATGTAGATCTGGGTGGCCTTGGACTCACAGAGATCCATCTACCCTCTTAATCCTGAGTCCTAGGATTAAGTGTGTACCACCAACTCCTAGCTTCTGGCTGCTGGGATTAAAGATGGGTGCCTGGCTTCTGTGATTTGTGGCTGACTTTGCTTTCTGAATCCTCAGGCAAGCTTTAATAAATCATAAGTAATATAGCACTACATTTCCTTAGTAGTGACGTAAGGGGAGAAAATCTCTCTCGTTTCCATGTTTTGGGGGAGGTATTTGTTTTTACTTTTCCTCATACAGTGTCTCTTATATAGGGTGTGGCGAAGATCTTTACCTGAGACATGTTATCCAAGCATTCTGTGGTGTTAAGGTATGTAGCAATGGGAAGACACTACAGTTAGTGGTCTTTCATGTTTTTATATTCATAGACAACAACCTTCCCGCGTGTTCCTCATATTTATTTTCTCCCTCTGTAGGTAATACAAGGAATTGGACGTGACTTTAATTCGGCATTTTCTTCCTCTTTGTTAAAAGATAGAGACACTGGAATGGAGCATTTCTTTTACTCCAAGTCACTCTGGATTTAGAACTTTGAACTAACAAAGTTTGGCAGATTTTAAAATGTTAAGTTTTGCTGCTGTCCAGAGACAGTGTATGTTTCCCTAATACCCATGGTAAGACCCTCACATGGCTCCCAGCAGTCACACCTAGGAAAATGTGAGACACTTTTTCAGATTGAGACACCAGAAATCTTAGCTCTTGGGTTGATTCACACCAAGTCTATAGAAATTCATCAATTTTAGTTTAAAGTGTTTCTATGAGGACTGACTCCAAATGAAGGTTTCTGTTTGTAAGATTCACACATAGTAAGCTGTGACAATCTGTATTCAAGTGACTGTCTCCCACTTTGGGAGTAGCAATTTCCTTGATGTTTTAGTTCTATGATGCCTCTATAAATATATTTGGTGATTTTCAGTTTCTTCATGCAAATACTTTATTTGTTCTGTGAATATGGTAGTGATGAATGCAGGAGCTTTACATGTTAGATGGGATAGCTGGAAACTTTGATCTTGCCTTCTTATATTATTTTTTGCATCAATCCCATAAAACTCAAATATACTTTATATGTAATTGCTTTTAAGGTTTTAAGGATGTACTTTTGGTCCTGAAGATTAATCTCTGGACATTGAGGTCAATTTAAATATTTGTTCCATCTGACCCTTATCCTAACTTGTGAAGGGTTTTGTTGTTTTTTTCAAGAAAATGTCTCTCTGTGTAACCTTGGCTGTCCTGGAACTCACTCTGTAGACCAGGCTGGCCTCAAACTCACCTTTAATCCCAGCCTCTGCCTCCTGAGGGCTGGGATTAAAGGTGTGCACCACCAATGCTGAGTCAAGAAGGTTTATTATAATGAAGAATATTTCTTAGACTTTGTACATTCTTATCAATTTTTGTTTTGCTGTTGATTAATAAAAGAATAATATTAATATTAATATGTCCATGTATAATCTCAAATGAAACTTTTCTGTTTCTACTCTATTTCAAGTAGTTGAACATTCTTGTGGTGGTATATTATTTATGATTTGTTAATGCTTGCCTAAGGTTTCAGAAAGCAAAGTCAGCCAAAAGTCTTGGAAGCCAGGCACATCTTTTAATCCAAGCAACCAGAAGCCAGGAGGTGATGGTACACACTTAATCCTAGGACTCAGGATTAAGAGGTAGACGGGTCTCTGTTAGTCCAAGACTACCCAGGGATACATTAGAGTGAATCAGTCTAAAAGAGAATTAGTGCTCATAACTTTAATCCCAGGACTCATGAGAGGTGTTTAAGATAGGAACAAGGTCTCGGTATCAGGTATTTGTTCTCCAGCCACACTGAGGAGAGGAAGCAGTTTGAGACTTGGTGAAATGCTTGTGGATCAGCCCTTTCAGCCTGAGCTAGAGGTGAGAGCTAGTGGCTGGCTACCTTGCTTTTCTGATCTTCAGCTTGAAGTTAGAACCCCAATATTAGTCTCTGTGTCTTTTATTTTTTCATGTTAAACATTCTTATTAAATATGCTATTAAATTTAACAGTATATAATGACATAAATTTGTACATAGTAGCAGGGAAATGTGATATTTTGGTACACATGTATATATTTAAGTTAAAAATAGGCTTTGGGGAGATGGCTTAGATGTTAAAAAACACTTGCTGCTCCTGCAGAGGATTATGGTTCAATTCCCAGCACCCACATGATGGCTCACAACTATCTGTAACTCTAGTTCCATGGAACCCAAGGTCCTCTACTGATTTCCGTGGGCACCAGTACATATGGGGGCAAGTACTTATATACATAAGATATAAATAAGTAAATCTTTAAAGCTAAACATAGCTATCTTCTAATTTTCATCATTCTTTTCTTTTTTCTTTTTATTTATTCTTCTCTCATACAGTACATTCTGACTACAGCCTTCCCTTCATTCACACCTCCCATTCTCGCTCCCACCTGCCTCCCCCAAACCCACTGCTCCTCTGCCCTTCAGAAAAGAGCAGACACCACAGTGATTGAATGTGATATAACAAGATGCATTAAGACAACGTATAAATCCTCATATCAAAGTTGGATGAGGCAACCCAGTAGGGGGCAAAAGGTCATAAAAGCATGTGAGTCAGGGTACCCCCACTCCCACTGTTAGGAGTCCTACAGAAAGACCAAGCTACACAATTATAAGATATATTCAAAAGACCTAGCACAGACCCATACAGGATATGTGATCATTGCTTCAGTCTCTGTGCCCCTATGAACCCTGCTTAGTTGATTTTGTAGGCTGTGTTCACCTGGTGTCCTTGACCCCTCTACAATCCTTCTTCTCCCTCTTCTGTAGGGTTCCTTGAGCTCTTCCTAATGTTTGGCTGTGGGGCTCTACATCTGCTGCCATCAGCTGCTAGAGGAAGCCTCTCTGTAATTGTCATCAGTCTCATATGGTTAAAATAGTCATAATATGCCAGGTGGTGGTGCATACTTTTTTATGTTATTAGGAGTCATTTTATTGCTATATTCCTTTAGCAGAATCATTATATTACATTTTTCCCAGGTTCATGATCTATCTAGTTTCAGGTTCTTGGCCACTTTAGCGTTTTCAGGTATGGATTCCATCTTATGGATTAGGCCCCAAATCCATTCAGATAGTGGTTAGTGACTCCCATAGCTTTTGTGCAACTATTGGTTGCATACTTTTAATTCCAGAACTAAGGAGGCAGAGGCAGGTGGATTTCTATGAGTCTGAGGCCAGCCTGGTCTACCAAGTGAGTTCTAGGACAGCCAGTGCTGTTTCAGAGAGAAACCCTGTCTCAAAAAAGTCGCAATCATTTTACTAGGTTTTAAAACAGACTTTTAAAAATAACAAATGCATGAGTAGCTTGATCTCTGTTGATATGATAAACGCCATGGCTAAATGCAACTTGGGAAGGAAAGGGTTTGTCTGGCTTAGTCAAAGCCCATCATTGAGAGTAGTCAGGACAGGAACTGCAGAAGAATGTTGGTCATTGTCTTACTCTCTGGCTCTGTCACTCACTCATGCTCAACTATCCAAGACCCACCTGCTTAGGAATGCATTGCCCTCAGTGAGCTTGGTTCTCCTACTTCCATTAGTACTCAAGAGAATATTTCACCGACCCATCCACAGGCCAGGCTTTGGATTTTTCAGGTGAGGTTCTCTCTTTCCAGGTAGGTTGTGCCAAGTTGACAATAAAACCTAACCAGGACAAAAACTATCCCTTAGAAGTGCCACATAATCCTAGTCTACCTCTCCACTGAATAAAAGCAAATAATGCTCTTGTAACAGTGTGTGAAAGTGAGTGGCCATGAGTAAACAGTGGAAATGGGCAGGAAAGAAAATGAAACCTGGAGAAACCCACAGTCTAGGAGGATTAAAAATGGAGAGAAATGAGCAAGAGATTGTGCATGCCTATAATCCTAGCACTTGAGAGTCAGAGTTAGGAGAATCAGGAGTTTCAGACTGTCCTCAGGTACATAGCTCGACTCACCTGGACCCTGACATTCCAAGAGAAGAGAGTCATCTTCTTCAAGGTGGCACATGTAAAAGAGAAGGAGTCACAGTGTAACACAGAAGGCTGCACCCTGCAGACCAACAACTCAAGTATGTAAGAGACTTGAGTGTGCACAGTTATCTTAACTTCAGAGAAGAAATTCCCAAATGTCTCAGCAAATTCTCAGTGTACTCTATAGCAAGAACCTTCTGCGAAGGGCCCAACTATTTGCAGCTGATACTTAAGAGGTAGTGTGGAGAACGGTTAGAAAATCCAGCATAATCAAATCTTTGGGTCCCACTAGACACCCCACAGCATTGACTAGGCAGTGTGTGTTAGTTGGGATTTCTATTGCTTTGATAAAGCTCCATGACCAAAAGAAATTTGGGTAAGAAAGAGTTTTATTTTATCTTCCACTTCCAAGTAAACAATCACATTACAGCATGATCCACCCTCCCTTAAACTTCAATGATCCCCTTCCTGTTTTACCTTTCTTTAAAACATACTTTTTTCTTACTTCTAAAATTAATTTTTTTTGTTCTTTTTCCATTTTTGTTCTTTGGTAGTTGTTGTTGTTAACATATTGTGGGTTTCCTTCTCTTCTCATTTTATTTTATCTCTGGCATGGAGGATTGAACGCAAGGTCTCACGCACATTAGGCAGTTGCTCTATGTCTGTTCAATGCTCACCTTCCAGTTCAGCTCAGAGAAATTAAACTACCTCTGGTCAAAACCCAATCCTACTTGAACCTGGGATATATTTCTACATAAAGAAAAGGGAGAATACAGGCTTCCTATTGTATTCTCATTTCCAACCCATGTTCCCATTCCCCGGCCTTGGGAGTGTTTCCAGGGCCAGGCAGTGTCCGCATGCAGTGTCCCCATGTCAGACATTGTTTCCATTTCTACATTCTGTTCCTATGCCAAGATAGTGTTCCCATGCCCAGGGGGTGTCCCCATCCCAAGCAGTGTCCCCATTCCCAAGCAGTGTCCCATTCCCAAGCAGTATTCTTGTGCCCAGGAAGTGTCCTCATTCCCAGGCAGTGTTCCCATTCCCAGGCAGTGTCCCATGCCCACCATTAGCAGTTCTACTCCTGAACAATCCCCAAAGTAAAAACAGGAATAAACAAAATGTGCTGACACTATGTCTAAGCGGGCTTTCTACATCATCTGCAGTCTTACCTAATTGGGTGTTATAGGACTGATAAGACTGTACCGGTCCTATAGATTGAAACCCCCACCCTTCCCTGTAAAGCAGCCAGATCTGGGACAAGCTATAATTACAGGACAAGCACATCAGGTCTTTCAATATGCATGTAGCAACCATCACCAGAATCATTTTCAAGAGCCAGAGCTCTTGTAATGTAATGTAATGTAATCAGCAGTGACAGTAGAAATCTCCCAAAGATACAGAGCATTTATTCTGTGCACTCTTCTGCCTATACCACATGTGCCAGAAGTACCAGAAAAGACTATCTTATTCCTTTTTGAAAAATTGTTATTCTAATTCACTTATCTCTCTGTGTGTATGCCATGTGTGCGCAGGTACCCACAGAAGCCAGAAGAAGGTGTTGAATTCCCTGGAGCTGGAGTTACAGGTGGTTGTGAGCTGACTGACGTATGTACAAAACTTGGTCCTCCACGAGAGAAGAAAGTGTTCTTAACCACTGAGCCAGCTCACCAGTCCCTCAGTAATCTAATACTGCAAAACTTACAGAGATAGCAGATCTCTCTGACTTTGAGATGATACATTCTATGCCCAAACACACAAATAATATTAAGAATAAATTTATCGGGAAATTACAATATGGAGTCTGGTTGGAAATAATCTAAGCATTGTATAACATGTTGATCTGTGACTATGTGTTGGCAGAATACCTCAACAGAAAGACACAATAAAGAAGTGGGTGAGATCTCTATGCCAAGAAATGTGCAAATCACGTGGATAGAGATCAGTAGTAGAGCAGTAACCTAGCATGCATGAGAAACAGGATTAAATATCCAACACTGTGAAAGACCACACTACCAAAAAGGATCATGCAGCTCACAACACAGAAATAAAATAAACATGAAAAATAATATGATTTCTCTCGTTTTTCATAATCCCATAATAACAGATACCAAAATATTGGAGTGGATAAAATGCCACTAAATAATTTGAAAATTGATAATATTTTAAATAACTTAGTGAAATTCAAAAATTACAAATAAGCAATTAAGTGAATTAAAGAAGGCAATTCACAATCAAAAGGAGCAATTCAGTGAAGACATATAAAGTCTAAAAGTAAACAAAATAGAAATCTTGCAAATAAAGAAATCAATAAGACAGATTTAAAACACAGTTGAATACCTCAACAATAGGCTTGATCAAGCAAAAGAAAGAATTTCAGAGTTTGAAGAAATTTGCCACAATATTACATTTACACTGCAATAAGAAGAAACATTGTTAATTGTCCATAACAAAGGGAATCCTATTCTTTTCAGGAAAACAAGTGGGACTGAAAGTCAATTTGAGTGAAAAGCCATTAAAACTAACTTTAGCATCACAGGCTTTCTTTCACACATGTTAAAGCTAAAATTGATGATCTGAAAGTAGAGGAGGGACTGTTAGAGGAACTATCGGGGACTCAGGATAAAATTGGAGGATATGAAAGCAGGCAGGGAGAGGGTAGGAGAAGACAGAGTAGATATAAAAGCCTGATATATATATATACTATGGAAATACCACAGGGAACCTGATTAATTTGTTCAGCTAAGATATACTGAGAATTATAAAAAAGGAACATACTCCTGTATGTAATTGTTATGAAGTCCACTTGTATATTAGCAACAATTTCATCTTTCATTTGTCTACTGATTACATAACATAGTAATTGCATGCATAGTGTCTTCAGAAATACAGTCTTATGTTCAAGCAGTAACCTATAATTGGGGGAGGGGTGGTTTCTAGACTTCTCATATCAACAGCTCCAAGGGAAGAAGGATTTCCCATGCCTGGCACTGGGGATTTTATTAGATAGTTTATGGTTCTTGGGGGCAATATTATCACTCCAAATGGTGGAACTCTCTCTGTCTCTGTCTCTGTCTCTGTCTCTGTCTCTCCCTCTGTGTGTGTGTGTGTGTGTGTGTGTGTGTGTGTGTGTGTGTGTGTAAAGCTATGTACTCACATTCACATTTAAAGATTTTGAGCTAGGATCAACAAATAAGAGAGAATATGCAAGATTTATCTTTATGGGTTACCTCACTTACTATTGTATTTTCTAGTTCCCTCCATTTATATGCAAATTTTATGATTTAATTTTTCTTTACAGCTAAATAGCATTCCATTGTTTATATGTACCACATTTTAATTTAGGTTGTTTCCAAATGAACATGGCTAAGTATTTGTAGGAGTAGGGAGTTGAGTCTTGTAGACATATTCCAAGGAGTGCTATAGCTGTCTCATATGGTAGGGAAATGTGCACACTTACTTCCAGAGTGGCTACACAGTTTTGCAAACCAACAGTGAAGGAGGGCTCCCCTTTCTCCACAGTCTCGATAGCATTTGTTGTGAACTGTTTACTTCGTCTGAGCCATTCGGACTGGGCTAAGATCACATTGCAAAGCTGTGTTACTTCACATTTCTCTGATTGCTGATGATGTTGGGCACTTTTAAAGATTTGTCTTAGTTTTATTTCTTCTGAGAACTCTGTGTGGAATCATAGCCCATTTTAAATTAAACCATTTGTTTTCCTTACTGGGTCTGTTTTGAGTTCTTTGTATGTTCTGGATATTAATCCTCTCTCAGTTGTTTAGCTGGCAAAGATTCTCTCATATTCTGCAGCCTTCATCTTCTCTTCCTTTGCTGCACAGAAGCTTTGTAGTTTTGTGACATCCCATGTGTCAATTGTTGGCCTTAACTCCTGAGTGAATGGAGTATTATTCAGAAAGTCCTTTCCTTCTCCTGTATCTTGTAAGGTATTGTAGCCCGAGATTTCTTCTAGCAGTTTCAGTGGTTCAGGTCATAGATTTGGATCCATTTAGAGTTGATATTTGTACAGAGTGATAGATACCTATCTACTTTCATTGTTATACACTGAGTTATTTAATTGTTTCTAAATTTGTTAAGAATGTTTAATGTCATAGCATGTTGTTTATTTTTGAGGAGCATCCATGAACTGCTGAGTAGAAAGCATATTCCTATAGCTATCTGTGGGGTCCTCTTTTATTTAAATTAGAAACAAACTAGTTTTACATGTCAATCCCAGTTCTCTCTCCCTCCCCTCCTCCCCTGACCCCCACAAATCTCCATCCATCCCCTTTCTGCTCCCCAGGGAGGGTGAGGCCTTCCTTGGGGGATCTTCAAAGTCTGTAATATCATTTGGAGCATGGCCTAGACCCTCCCCAGTGTGTCTAGGCTGAGAGAGGGCTCCCAAAGTCTAATCATAAAGTAGGGATAAATACTGATCCACTACCAGAGGCCCCATAGATTAACCAGACCTCCAAACTGACATCCACATTCAGGGGGTCTGGATCAGTCCCATGCTGGTTTCCCAGCTATCAGTCTGGGGTCCATGAGCAACCCCTTGTTCAGGGATTTCTCAGGTACTATGTTTCTGTGGGTCTCTCCAGCCTGGTCTTGACCCCTTTGCTCATCACTTCTCCCTCTCTGCAACTGAATTCCAGGAGTTTGCCTCAGTGTTTAGCTGTGGGTGTCTGCTTCTGCTACCACCAACTACTGGATGAAGGCTCTAGGATGGCATTTAAGGTAGTCATCATTCTCATTATAGAGGCAGGGTGTTTAAGGTAGCCTATACTGTGGAGTACTTTTGATGTATTATGTCATTTAACTCTGATGTTTCTCTGTTTATTTTTGTCCAGTTGACCTGCCTATTAGAGAAAGTGGGTTACTGAAATCATCCACTATTATTGGGTTGTTCTAAACTGTGCCCTTAATTCCGGTAGTACATGTTTCGTGAAATTGGGGATATCAGAGTTTGGTATGTATATGTTTAGGGTAGTAATGTCTTCTTAATGGTTTGACTGATTAGAATGATTAGAGGTTACATTTATCTCTCCTATTAGTGTTTGGAATCTGTTTTGATAGATGTTAGTATAGCAATCTCTGCTTTCTTCCTTGTCCCATTTACTTGAAATATTTCTTTTTTCATCCTTTTATTTTAAGATGGTATCTATTTTTGAAGGTAAGATGAGTTTCCTGTAGACAATAGAAAGATTACTATGGTCTTCTCTTAGTTATGCATCTGATGTGATGCATCGAGTCTGCTTCAGGCTGGTCAAGGCAGGAAGAGTGATGATGGTGTTGGTGGGGTTGGTTCTGAGGGACTCCCTAGGGAAAGCCAGCTCAGGGGCTGTGTGACAGGTGCTAGGCCTGGGAGTGTGAGCATAACATGGATTTCATTAGCTACCATTGTAACACATTTTTCCTTTAATTTTTTCAATACATAAAACTTTTATTTTATGTATATATATGTATATATGTATATATGTATATATATATATATATATATATATTATATATATGTGTGTGTGTGTGTGTGTGTGTATGCCACAGCACAAGAGTGGAGATCAGACTGCATATCAACAATTTTTAGGAGTTGGTATTTTTCTCTCCCATGTGACTCTAGTTATCAGGCTCAGTGGCAAGTGCCTTTACCCACCAAGCCATCTCTGCCTTTCTTTTTAACATTTTTTATTAATTTATTTTTTACATTCCAATTCCAGTTCCCCCTCCCTCCTCTACTTCCACTTCTCCCATCCCCCCATCTGCTCCTCAGAGAGGGTAAGGCCTTGGACCCACTGCCAGTGGCCTCATATATTGTCCTAGTCACACCATTGTCACCTATATTAAGGGAGTCTAGTTGGGTCTTATGCAGGTTCCCCATTTGTCAGACCTGAATCAGTGATCTCTCACTAACTCGGGTCAGCTGATTCTGTGGGTTTCCCCATCATGGTCGTGACTCCTTTGTTCATATTATCACTCCTCCCTCACTTTGATTGTACTCCAGGAGCTTGGCCCATTGGTTAGTTGTGGATTTCTGTATCTGCTTACATCTGTTTCTGGAAGAGGGTTCAGGCTTCTCTGGAGTTGTGGATTGTAGGCTGGGGATCTTTTGCTTTATGTCTGGTATCCACTTATGAGTGAGTACATACTGTATGTGTCTTTCTGGTTTAGGGTTACCTCACTCAGGATGGTCTTTTCTAGTTCTGTCCATTTCCCTGCAAATTTTAGGATGCCATTGTTCTTACTGCTTAGTAGTACTCCATTGTGTAAACGTACCACATTTTCTCTATCCATTCTAGGTTGTTTCCAATATCTGGCTACTACGAATAATGTTAGTATGAATATAGTTGAGCAAATGTCCTTGTGGTATGAATGTGCCTTCCTTGGGTATATGCCCAACAGTGGTATTGCAGGGTTTTGATGTATGTTGATCCGTAATTTTCTGAGAAATCTCCATACTGATTTCCACAGTGGCTGTACAAGTTTGCACTCCCACAAGCAATGGAAGAGTGTTCCCCTTTCTCTCCAGCATAAGCTATCTTTGGTATTTTTGATGTTAGCCATCCTGATCAATGTAAGATGGAATCTCAGAGTGGTTTTGATTTGCATTTCCCTGATGACTAAGGATGTTGAGCATTTCCTCAAGTGTCATGACACATATTTTAACTCCAATTTTATTCATTTTGTTTTTCAACATCTTTCTTAGAGTTAGATTGGCTGGTGGTTTGTCATTTTTATTTGTTTTATCCTAGAATCTACTTTCTTTGGTTGATTCTATGCATTATATTTTCATTTTCCATTTCATTGTTACTCTAGTCTCTATTATTTCTTGCTGCCTACTATTGTGAGTTTAATTCTTGGTTTTCTAATACTTTGACGTATTATTCATCTGATTTTTTACATGTGCATATTGTGTGCATGCATTTATGCATGGTCCCATGTTTGTTATGACTCATGTGTGCAGGTATGTATGCATATGTGTGTGCATGCATGTGGGTGATACTGTTGATATAGTATATCTTCCTCAATTGCTCTCCATTTAATTTACTGAGGTAGGTCCTCTCACAGAACACAGAACTCACCAGTTCAACTAATCCAGTTAGCCAGCTTGCTGCAAGGAAACCCTGCCTCTATTTCTCAAATCCCAGGATTATAGGCAGGCTGCTCTAAATATGCTTTTATATGCATGCTGGTGATCCAAAATCTGGTTTCACACTTGTACAGTAAAAGCTTTATGAATTGAGGCACCTCCCCAGCCCCCATTTGTCTAATTTTTTAAGGAAAGTACTCCTAGCTTTAGTAACAGCTCCCTAAGCTGTATCCCAAAGGTTCCAGTATGATGTGCTTTCATTTTTATTTGATTCTAAGAGGATCTAAATTCCTACTCTGGATTTTTCAATAGAACCCCATCATTGTATGTATTCTTTATTCTCCAAGAACTTCTGTGACATTTATTGCTATTGATTTCTAATCTTACATCACTATGACCTTATAAAACATACCAAGTTACTTCAGTTCTTCTGTGTTTGTTAGGACCTGCCTTGTTAGCAAGAATGTGTTTATTTTAGAGATTTCGTAGGCTACTTAGATAAACATGTATTTATTGTCTAGAATATTCTGGATCTGTTAATCCCAGTTGTTCTTTATTGTACTTAAACTTTGCCCAGTCTGTTGATTTTTAGTTTGGATGAAGGGGTGGTGTGTTGAATTCACTCACTATTATTATATCAAGACATATCTGATTTCTCATGACAAATAGCTCTTGTGCTATAAAATCATCTGATTGTTATATGAATTTACCCTTTATCAATCTATAGGGGCAGTCTCTATTTCTTCTAGTAAAATTTGGTTTGTAGTTATTTTACCAGATAGAAAAATAGCTATGTAAACTTGTCTTTTGTTTCCCCTTGTTTAATCATTTACTTCCATCTTTTGACACTTAGTCTGTAGGTATTTTGGGCCGTACTTCATATTTCTTGGAGAGAACAGACAGGATCTTTTTAAAATCCAGTCTTCCACCCACAGCTAAACACTGAGCTGAACTCTGGAATCCAGCTGCAGAGAGGGAGGAGTGATGAGCAAAGTGGTCAAGACCAGGCTGGAGAAACCCACAGAAACACCTGACCTGAACAAGGGGTTGCTCATGGACCCCAGACTGATAGCTGGGAAGCCAGCATAGGACTGTTCCAGACCCCCTGAATGTGGATGTCAGTTTGGAGGTCTGGACAATCTATGGGGCTACTGGTAATGGATCAGTATTTACCCCTAGTACACAAATGAACTTTAGGAGCCCTCTCCACATAGAGGGATACTCTCTCAGCCTAGACACACTGGGAAGGGTCTAGGCCTTCCTCCAAATGATATTACAGACTTTAAAGATCCCCCAAGGAAGGCCTCACCCTCCTTGGGGGCAGAAAGGGACTAGGATAGAGAGGTCGGTGGGAGGCAAGGGAGGAGGGGAGGGAGAGAGAACTGAGATTGACATGCAAAAGAAGCTTGTTTCTAAATTAAATAAATAAATAAATAAAATCCAGTCTTCAATTTGAATCTTTAAGCTGGAGAATTAACATCACTTGAGGTGGGGTTTGAGGGCAGTTTCTGTAATTGTTATTTTAATATATTAAAAAATCTGTATCTTAACCCTGGGCACAAACTCTATATCTAATTTAAATTAGTCATCTCAAAATGTATGATAAAATTTATAAGGGGACATCAGTGTGAAAGTGGGGAGATGGAGGGAAAAAACATTTTCAGTGACAGAAAACCTCAGAAAGCACTCTTTCTTCCCAGAAAACCAGAAAAAGATACCTTAATAGAGGGAGCCATTATAGGTTGAAAGAGAAATCTAGCACTAGGGAAATGTTCAGAGATCTACAAGGATGACCCCCAACCAAGAATCTAAGTAATAGTGGAGAGGCTCCCTTAAATGCCCTACCCCTATAATGAGATTGATGACTGCTGTATATGCCATCCTAGAGCCCTCATCCAGTAGCCTTCATCATGGAAGCAGAAGCAGACACCCACAGCTAAGCACTGAGACGAACTTCTGGAATCCAGTTGTAGAGACAGAGAAGTGATGAGCAAAGGAGTCAAGACCAGGCTGAGGAAACCCACAGAAACGGCTGACCTGAACAAGGGAAACCAGCATAGGAACAAACCAGGCACCCTAACATGCGTGTCAGTTAGAAGTCCAGGGCAGTCTATGGGGTCTCTGGTAGTGGAACAGTATTTATCCTTAGTGTAACAAAGAACTTTGGGAGCCCATTCCCCATGGAGGGATACTCTCTCAGCCTAGACACACTGGATAGGGCCTAGGTACTGCCCCAAATGATGTGGTAGACTTCGATGACCCCCCGATGGAAGGCTTTGCCCTCCCTGGGGAGGAGAAGGGGGATGGAATGGGGGCGGGTTGTGAGAGGGATGGGAGGATGGGAGGGAGAAGGAACTGGGATTGATACGTAAAATAAGATTGCTTCTAATTTAAATTTAAAAATTTAGGAAAAAAAGAAACAAGATTGTTTTACATGTCAAACTCAGTTCCCTCTCCCTCCCCTCTTCTCCTGCCCCCACTAACACCTGACCTATCACATACCCTTTCTGCTCCCCAGGGAGGGTGAGGCCTTCCATGTGGGATCTTCAAAGTCTGTCATATCCTTTGGGATAGGGCTTAAGCCCTCCCCCATGTGTCTAGGCTGAGAGAGTATCCCTCTATGTGGGATGGGCTCCCAAAGTCCATTCCTATGCTAGGGATAAATACTGATCCACTGCCAGAGGCACCATTGATTTTCGAGGCCTCCCCACTGACAACTACGTTCATGGGGTCTGGATCAGTTCCATGCTGGTTTCCCAGCTATCAGTCTGGGGGCCAAGAGCTCCCCCTTGTCACTGAACTGAGCTGGAATCCAGTTGCAGAGAAGGTTGGTTTGATTATTGTTTGTTCTTTTCTTTCTCCATTATTAATACTAAGGATTTTCCTGGTTCTTTGAATTGGATGTTATAAATTCACCCTGTTCATCTTTCCTTTAACTTTCTTCTTTCCTGCATTGTTGTGATTGTTCCCACTCTGTATATGGCTTTAGTATCTTCTTCAGAACAACTCGTCTTAGTTTGTGCTTGTCTTTAAACATTCCCATTTTTGATAGTTTTATTTTTTAACAAAGTAAAATATAATATAGATAAATATGATAAGATGATAAGCATCATATAAATGTTGGACAACAAAGTCAGCAGAAAGATAGAGTTCCATGAGAAGATACAAGAATCAGACACCCACTTCTTTACTCATTCAGGAGTCCCATAAAACACTAACTGAAAGCTATAGTATAAATACAGAGAACCTGGAAATGCTAGTTTTAAACAATAGTATTGCTGGGTGTAGCAATCTTGGTTGATAGCTATTTGCTTTTAGAGTTTGGTATGTATTTTTCCATGGCTTGCTGGCTTTTGCTGAGATACTTGATGTACTATGATGTCTTTTTAAACATGAGTTTTCCATTAAAGATTTGGTATTTTATTAAAACTTTATTTAGTATTGACACCTTGGCTATAATGTGTTGTAGAAGAGGCTGTTTTCTAGCCTGGTCTAGTTGGTGTTCAAAATGTTTCCTGTAAATGAATATCCAACTCTTTCTGTAGATTTGGGAATTTTCCAGTGTTACTTCTTTGTTTGCATAATATTGCCAAATAGTACCCCTAGCTCAAAACCAAAATATTCAAACAAATGAGTCTTTAGGAGATAGTTCACACTAAAACTACACTGCTTCTTTAGTGGTAGTTGCCAGGAATGGAATGGAACTTCCTGGGCACTGGCACTATAGAAACAGCAATCCAGAGAAAGACTGAGTAGGATGTAGACTTGAAGCCCAAAACTGTATACAGCATCAGAAAAGAGATGTTTAGGGGTAGTGCTAGGTGTGGAGACTGTAACAAAACTTAGTGTAGCAGTTTAAAGCTGAGATTCTCCATGTGTGCTTCAAACTAGTTAGATTGAAGAATGAGAGAAGGCACCACTCTCATTGACTAGGTAAGCAATAAGCATAGGAACTTGAGAAGTGTGCTGAACCTGGAACAGTCTCGCTGGTAGATACAAGTATTCTCAGACAAGAACTATGGAACATTGGTGAAAAGATCCAGGATCCAGGTGGGTCTGAACATACAGTGGCACAGGTAAACCCAAATGTAAGCACAAACACCTTCCACACCCTATCAGCGCACCAAGCACAGGAATTCCCAACATGGAAAGTGTGATGCATAGTACACCAAAGAGAAGGCTATGACAGCTAGGTTCAGACTAGAGAACTCCTACAGTGAATGCAGAAGATGCACCAATCAAACCTGTGTGAATTACTAAGACTAGACATCTTTCCTCCACCTATAGAGAGAGTTTAAAATGAAACAAAAAAACTTAGGGTGGAAGAAACTATACTCATCCCAGCTAGAAAAAATATTATCTGATGTCACAGTTTTCTATTTATCTTTATAATTACTATTATTTTTCTCTGTATATGTGTGCATATATGTTCATGTGTGTGTGTGTGTGTGTGTGTGTGTGTGTGTGTGTGTGTGTGTGTCTTTGTATGTGCACATGACAAAGACTGAATGTCTTGGCTCGAGGTCTCTCACCTGAAGCCAGAGCTCACTGACATCAGCTAATTCCATTAGCCAGCTTGATCTTGGGATTCCCTGTCTGCCTGCCAATGGCTGGGATTACAGGGACTCCACTGTATCTGCCTGATGTTTCCATTGGTGCTGGAGATGCAAACTCCGATGTCAAGCATTTGACCTACTGACCTATATCTAAGCCCCTAATTTTTTAGTTTTTTATTTATAATTTCTATTTCAAGTATTTGCCATGTTTTAACTTTATCTTGCCAAAATAGCATAGTATAATTAGGCTTCCTCTTTCTGCACTTGCAATATGATGTTTTCTCTGTTGTTTCTCATATCCTCATAAGCTTTCATTCACGTTCATATTTTATCCCACCTTTTCACCTTTCCCTATTCTCTCTCCTTTTTACTTCTTCAATATTCATATCATTAGTTCTCAAAAAAAGCCTCACACACAAACCTCTATAAACTACATTCCCCCCCAGAAGTACCTTAGCGCCTCTGTTTGTGTATGCATGTGTGTGCACAGATGTTCATATGTGTGTTTTGGGGGAGGGAGGTGTAGATGTCTTTGTCTATGCACCTGGCAAGTGCAGAGCTCAACACCGAGTGCCCTGGTTAAAGGTCTCTCACTTGAAACCAGAGCTTGCTGAGGTAAGCTAATTGTGTTAGCCAACTTTTGCTGGTGACATAAGCGACGTACACAAGTATCATTTTCTGTATGTTAATACCAAGATTGCTGGCAAATTGATGATTCTGTTAATGGAGTCTGCTTCCTCCTAAATAGCAGTGAGGACCATAAATTCAAACAATGAGAATGTGATAGGAAGACAAATAAAATAAAACAAATGAAAAGAACAGGGATGAGGAAATTAAGAAGTGGTGGACAATATCCATCCCAGCAGATGTGCAAGACACAAGAAAGAAACCCACACACAAAATGAGAAAAGAAACTTCTATGAGGACCCCATAAGCTCACAGTTCCTCAGTACCAGAAACTAAAGATGAGATAGTTAAGTGCAAGAAGAAATTACTACTTTCATCAATTTTTAAAAGTCATTTATTCAATGTTATGTGTATGAGTGCTTTGTCTGCATGTGTGTATGTGTGCCACATGTATATCTGCTGTTCATGGAGATCAGAAGAGGCAAACAGATCCCATGTAGCTGGAATTACAGAAGGTTGTAAGCCACCAAGCAGATACTGGGAATTAAAGCTAGGACCTCTGTAAGAACAACTACTCTTAACTGCGGAGACATCTCTTTAGTCCACTAGGATCTTGCTTTTAAAAAGGAGCACCGAATCCATAGGAGACTAATAAAAACATGTCAATCAAGTAAAGAAATTATTTCAACATGTAGAAAGTAAATAACATGTATGAAAAGGTTGGCCATGTAGGAGAGTAAATTTCAAATGTGGAAGATAAATTCAGCAAGGAAACTGAGACTCTGAAAATTTTCCAAATAGAAGTGCTGGAAAAGGAAATTTTAATCAACACACACACACACACACACACACACACACACACGCACACGCACACGCACACGCACGCACACACTCTAGAGAGCGCCATCAACAGAAAAGACCAAGCAGAGGAATGTCAGGAATGGAGGGCAAAGTTGAATAGGACAAGGTTGAGTAAGACATTCTGCCTTATATAAAGAAAAGAATAATAGCCGGGTGGTGGTGGCACACGCCTTTAATCCCAGCACTTGGGAGGCAGAGGCAGGCAGATCTCTGTGAGTTTGAGACAAGCCTGGTCTACAGAACTACACAGAGAAACCTTGTCTCAAAAAAGAATAATAAAGTTCTATATCCAAAATGTTTTAGAACTCTGACGTGGATTCAAATTGCTAGACTATAAATACATGGGGTAGAAAGAGCTAAGATAAAAATCAAAAGCTGTAAACAATCTATTTCCATGTCATTTTGTCAGAAAATTTCCACTCTACACAAAGAAATGGTGACCCACAGGAAAGAGACAATTAAACCTCCAGCACCTCTCCATGACAAATAATAGCAAAGCACAACTTAAAGCAATTGATGACAATGAATCCAGTACTGCAAAAATAAGATGCTCAAAGATATATATATATATATATATATATATATATATATATTATATATATATATTATAGAGAGAGAGAGAGAGAGAGAGAGAGAGAGAGAGAAAGAGCTTCAGTCATGACAGCACTGGGAAAATATTCTTTATGAGAGTAATGAATGACCAGAGGAGAGATGGGAAGAAATCCATACTGCTCAACATGTTAAGGAAACAAAGTATTAATAGTGGAGGAAAAGAATAACAAATAAGAATGAAACCAACCAGAAAAATGATCAACAAAATGGTAGAGACAAACAAACCCCTTTTAAGAAAATATAAAAATATAAAAAATATAAAATCACATTATTTATTCTTTATCCTTTCTCTCTCCACCCCCTCCTATGTATACACTGCTTCACTCTCGAAAATGATGACACCCTCTTACAAATAACCTTAGTCTCAACACTCCAACTAAAAGATGCAGCAGATTAGATCAAAACTTAGAATCTGGGCTAGCAAGATGGCTCAGAGTGTAAAAGTGCTTGCCTTGCAAGCCTGACCTTTTGAGTTCAATCATAAGAACTTACAGTAAAGAGCTAGTGTAATGGCATAATCTCTATAATTCTATCACTCCTATGGCAAGAAGATGGGAAAGAGCTAGTGTAATGGCATAATCTCTATAATTCTATCACTCCTATGGCAAGAAAACCACCCCAAAATTCATGGGCCAGCTGTCCTGGAGTATGTAGTATGGCAAGAAGAACTAGAGAAAACCTGCCCCAAAAAGATGAAAGGAGAGACCCAGCTCCTGGTTCGAAAATTTCATTTGTGTATACAATGAATATAATCATACCCCCAACTCTCCTAATATACTCCTGACAAATCTCCTTCAAAACTTATCTCTCTCCTTCTCTCTCTTCTTCTCTCTCTCCCCCTCTCTCTCACTTATGAAAACCCATTAAGTCCTACATGGGCATAGGTGTGGGGCCATCCGCTGAATCATGGAAAGCCTCCATACATGTTACCCCAACACACATCATGTACATACACAACAACAATAAAATAAAGACAAAATTTAAAAAAGGAAATGTCTTTAAAAAGTGTATTAGATTCAGATATCTTGGTTTTGGTTAAAGTGAGAATTTCCAATAATGCACTCTGATTAGTTTGTGGTCATAAATTCTTGATCTCAAAGTAGGATTCATTGTTATTTCAGATAATGTTAATGTAAGAGAGCAAAATGATTAAATCATTCTAAGGAGCACATAAATTTAAAAGATTTCTACACATGGAAGGAACGAATCACCCGAATGAAAAGAAACCCCTATCTTTGTCAACTACACCTCAGACAGGAGATTAACACCTAGAATATATAAAGGATGTAAAATATAAATATCAAAACCCAAATCATTCAATGGATGAATAAGCCATAGTACTAAATAGCTAAGCGAGAAATATAAATGGTTGATATTTTTGTGAGTATTCATCATCCTTAGGCATCAGCAAAATGCAGATTGAAAGAAGTTAATATTCAACTTTATCCTAGTCAGAATGGCTATCATTAAGAAAACAAATGACAACTGGTGTTACCAAGGATGTGGGGGAAATAGGAATCTGTACACACTGCTGACAGGAATGTAAACTTGTTCATCTGCTATGGAAATTCTTCAAATAAATCCCTATATGACCCAGTATGTGAAGGGCTATAAGTCAATATTCCACACCCATGTTTATTTCTGTACTATGCATAGTGCATAGGAAATGGGACCAGCCTAGATGTCCAACAATAGATAAATGGATTTTTAAAATGTGGTATGCAAGGAAATTTTATTTAGCAGTAAAAAAATGAAATTTTGACACTTTGAAAATAGATGAAAGTAGAAATCATGAAAGCGAAACAAAACAAGCCAGGTTCATAAAAAAAACCTCCAACTTAAGTCCAAATGGATCAAAGACCAGCCCCACATCTGACAGAGGGCTGATTTCCAAAACATACAAAGAACTCAAGAAGCTAGTCACCAAAACACCAAGCAATCCAATTAAAAAGTGGGGTACAGGACTACATAGAGAATTCTCAATAGAAGAATCTAAAATGGCTAAAAGACACTTAAGAAATTGCTCAGCATCCTTAGCCATCAGGAAATGCAACTCAAAACAACTCTGAGATACCATCTTACTTCAGTCAGAGTAGCTAAAATCAAAAACACCAATGACAGTTTATGCTGGAGAAGATGTGGAGAAAGGGGAACACTCTTCCACTGCTGGTGGGAGTGCAAACCTGTACAGCTACTTTGGAAATCAGTATGGAAAAATGGGAATCAGTCTACCACAAGATCCAGCAATTCCACTCTTAGGCATATACCCAAAGGATGCACATTCATGCAACAAGGACATCTGCTCAACTATTTTCTTAGCAGCATTATTTGTAATAGCCAGAACCTGGAAGTAGCCTAGATGCCCCTCAATTGAAGAATGGTTGGAGAAAATATGGTACATTTACACAATGGAAAAAAAACAATGAAATCTTGAAATTCGCAGGAAAATCAATGGAACTAGAAGAAATCATCCTGAATGAGGTAACCCAGTCACAAAAAGACAAATGTGGTATGTACTCACTTACATATGGATTTTAGACATAGAGCAAAGAATTTCCAGTCTGCAGTTCATACCACCAGAGAAGCTAGGAAACAAGGAAGACCCTGAGTCAGTCATACATGTTCCCCCGAAGAAGGAGAAAGGGACAAGAGCCCCTGAACAAATTGGGAGCATGGGGGAAGGGAGAGGGAATTAGGAGAAAGAGAAGGGGAGGGAGGAGGAAATGAGGGAGCAGGAATATTGAGTCAGGGGACGAATAGAGGAGAGTAAGAAAAGAGATACCATAATAGAGGGAACCAACATAGTTTTAAAGAGAAATCTTGCACTAGGGAAATGATCAGAGATCTACAAGGATGACCCCAACTAACAACCGAATCAATAGTCGAGAGGCGACCTTAAATACCCTTCCATTATAATGAGACTGATGACTACCTTATATGCCACCCTAGAGCCTTCATCGAGTAGCTAATGGAAGCAGAAGCAGACACCCACAGCTTAACACTGAGCTGAACTCCTGTAATCCAATTGCAGGGAGGGAGGAGTGATGAGCAAAGGGGTCAAGACCAGGCTGGAGAGACCCACAGAAACAGCTGAACAAGGAGGAAGCTCATGGACCCCAGGCTGAGAGCTGGGAAGCCAGCATAGGACTGATCCAGACCCCATGAATGTGGATGTCAGTTAGGAGGCCTGGGCAATCTATGGGGCCTCTGGGAGTGGATCAATATTTGTCCCTAGTATAAGAATGGACTTTGAGAGCCCATTTCACATAAAGGGATACTCTCTCAGCCTTGACACATGGGGGAGGCCTAGGCCCTGCTCCAAATGATATGACAGACCTTGAAGATTCCCCTATGGAAGGCCTCACCCTCTCTGGGGAGCAGAAAAGAGATGGGATAGGGAGTTGGTCTGGGGCAGGGGAGGAGCATAGGGAGAGGGAACTGGGATTGATATGTAAAACAAGCTTCTTTTTAATTTAAATAACAAGGGGGAAAACTAGTGCTGCAAAGTCTCAATCAAATGTAGAATCTAGATTTAAATGTGTGTTAATACATTTTCTGAACTTATTGCTTGCCTTTAAAGAAGCTGAACTTTTTGAAACCAACTTAATAGTATGCTTTGGAATCTTTTAAGACTAGGTACTTACTTATCCTGCTATTCTACTGTGTACTCAGCCTGTTTTAAGTTTAACCTGCATTTAAAGCTATGTAACAAACCTTAGTGTGCCTTGGATTTCCCATACAATCAGCTAAAACCTAAACTAAATCTAAAGCATCTTATGGTATATACTCTTCCAGGTACTTGACCCAGAATAGTGTGTGTGTGTGTGTGTGTGTGTGTGTGTGTGTGTGTGTGTGTGTGTGTGTGTGTGTGTTTCAGTAATCATTTGCTCAAAGCAACCAACAGAATGAAAGCAACCTTAAACAAAAGCCATTAATCTTGGAGGCAAGATGTGGATCTCTAGGTTGATAACATCTGTTTGCAGTTCTGAGTGCTATTCTGGGTCAGTTGAGGGTCAGAAAAAATAATCTCTTCCCTTGGGAAAGCTCAGTTAAAGATTTACCGTTTGTTTGTCTTTTTTCAAAAGCCTTCTTTCCTTTCTTGAATCATGTGTTCTGGGCTGTTCAATAAATACAAAGAAAATCCTTTTGTTGGGGACAGGCACAGCACAAAGACACTACAGACAAGCAATCGAGACAGATAAGACACAGCACAATAGGCAGGCTAGAAACAGGTCAGTAACCAGAAACTACAGACAAATGGCAGACAGAGAAAGAGGTGCAGAATTCAAACTTGGGGTTGCTCTTAGTCCAATTACCTTAAGAGGAAGCTTCTGGTCTTGTTTCTTAATGAAAATCGGTGCATGTGTAGAGTTAAGGAAACTATGAAGGTAAAGAACTGATGTTAAGGGAAGATAAGGGGTAGGGGAATTCGAGAGGGTAGGGAAACACATGTGACATGAAAACAGAAAAGGGGACTATTTGAGTAATAGTGAGTCTGACAAGTGTAGGGATTCTCTACATTAGGGATGGCAGAGAACAATAGAGGAGTGGGACCAACAAAAAATTATTGTGCAATATTTGTATAAAAATATTATCATCTAAACCATTACTTTGCTAATTTCAAATAAAAATATTTGCTTCCTATATAGTCTTGCCTATGAAATGCAGCAGCTCGTAAATCAGTCTTCAGATAATGCTGATGTCACCCAGGCTTTCTTTTAATGGTAGTAAAAACAGAAGAGTATATTCTTTCTAACATCCTTGAATACCATACCTTTCTTTGAGTGGTGGATTAGGAAAGCTTTTAATTTTAACCCTGAAATATTTCTGCTAAAAGCAGTGTTGCATAGTCTTGAATACAATGAACTTTGACCCTGACTTGGATTCTTGTTAAATGTAAATGCTCTGGCATATGATTCTGTAATAAAAATCATTTATCAGCATACGAAAATTATGATGTCTTTTGAAGTATTGGAACAATCCATGACTTTTTATAAATGTGTATGCATGCGAAGGATAATCATCCCCACTCGTTTTAATATAACAAAAGTCTTCCTTAGCCTGAACAGTCCATAGGCAAGGACTATGGCTACTGTTTCTTTACTCCACTTGACAAGTAAATTTTCCTTATCATGATACAACACGGCTGTCTTCTTTATCACGACAATGAACTGAACAGATGCTCACAATTTTACTGTATCCCAGATTTACTTCTTTTCCTTTAGTATGGATGGAAATAGTTTTAATTTATTTATTTAGTCATTCATTCACTTATTTTACACACCAACCACACTTTCCCCTCCCTCCTCTCCTCCTGTTCCCTCCCTGCACCTCCCTTCTACCCCCACCTTCACTCTTCCTCTGTCTCCATTCAGAAAGGAGCAGGCCTTCCATGGGAATCAAAAAAGTGTGGCATATCAAGTTGAGGGAGGACCAAGCTCCCCCTGTCCTTGCATCAAGGCTGGGCAAGGCATCCCACCGTAGAGAATAGGTTCCAAAAAGCCAGCTCATGCACCAGGGACAGATCCTTGTCCCACTGCTAGGGCCACATAAGAGACCAGGGTACAAAGCTGTAGCCTAGGTTGGTCCCATGCCATGAACAGTAGCCTTAACTGGGTGTTCTAGTTTCTTTTCTGTTGCTGTGATCAAATATTTTGGCCTCTTCTTCCTCTGCCAGAGGTAAGATTTATATAGCTTACAAGTCCAGATCAAAGCCCATCACTGAGACAAATCAAGCCAGGAGCTAAAGGCAAGAACTTAAATGCAGGCCTGGTTGCTCTTCCATATAGAATATTCTCGAATGAAGGAACTCAACTTCACAGCTAAAGAAGTATATGGAGAATGCTGTTTGCTAGGTGGTTCACATACCAACTTATACTCAGCTAGCTTTCCTACACAGTTCAAATGACCTTGGGCCTGGACTATATATGAAGCAGGCTGAGGAAACTAATAAACAGCATTTCTTTATGGACTTTGCTTCAGTTCCTGCCTCTAGGTTCCTATCATGATTTCCTTTCATGATGGACTGTAATGTGCAAGCCAAATAAACATTTTTCCTAAAAATTCCTTTTGATCATGGTGCTTCTTACAGCAACAGAAAGCAAACTAAGATAGCTATATTTGGAAGGAATATTGTGTATGTATTATGTGAATGCTGGTAACATTCCCAGCAAACGTTAGTAATTGTTCTAGCACTCTTGTTTCTCAGCTGGTGAGAGGTTGCAACCAGACCCCTAGGTGAAGAGTTCCTTGTCTTCCTCATGTCCTCATCATTTTTCCTGTATTTCTATGCTGTGTCAATTAAAGACATTAGAGTACACCAGAAGGTGCTCAATGATAGTGCAAAACCTAGAAATACAAGGCTTTGGAATTAAGAGAAACAAAGAACATTAACATTGAGCAGTTGTTTAAGTAGGGAAATGGAAATATTCCCCTAAGAACACTAAAGGCAAACAAGCTAAAACAGTCCAATTTCAAAATCCCACAGTCTATACAAATTCCAAGTTCTCTTTAAAAATTCAACCTCTCTTTAAAAGTCCAAAATCTCTCTACTGTGGGCTCCTATAAAATGAAAATATAAATTACATACTTCTACCAGGAAAGGATCATGACACAATTACAATCAAATCAAAGCAAGACCAACATTCAGAAATGTAAATCAAGTCTGTAGATCAATGCTTGGGACCTGGGACTTACTTATATCTTCTAGACTCCAACGGCATGGGCAGCTTCACCTCTCCAGCTGTGCCTCCACTGTATAGGCAGCTTGTCTTGTAGTGTTGTACCTGCTCCACTCCGCACCTGCCACTGTCCTGACATCTATAATACATCTGTGTCTTCACTGAAACTGAGGCTGCATTCATTAATGACTCTTGTAGCCTCTTCATGGGCTCCAACCCTGCTTATGATGTCAAGACTTTCCCAATGACCCCATCAATCTTGTAGCTTCCATGATGCCAAAAGCAGAACCATATAGGGAAATCTTACACATTTTGAAGTTCAGCTGCCCACTTCAGATACAGCTCTGGCCCCCTCTGGACCATATCTCCTGTGTGCTGACCCCGAAGAAATACTTTCCTGAATTTCAACTCAATGATGTTGGTCTCCTCTCAATCATGGGTGAGCTTTTCAGCCCCAGCTTACAAGAACCCAAAATTTCTTAATTACGTATAACAAACAAATGTCTCTGGTAGAGCCTCTGCTTTCCTCTGAAACTTCGTAAACCAGGCCTCATTATCTGCATTTCTCTCAACACTTTTATCTTATAAGCCCTCGTAGAATAGCCCACTGAATTGTGAGTATTCAATGGCTTTTCCAGCCCAAAGATCCAAACACTCTCAAAACAACATGGTCAGGTCTATCCACCAATACTCCATGTTCCTGGTACTAATTTCTGTATTAGTTTGTTTTCTCTTTGTGCGATAGAACACTCACCAAAAACAATGTATCAGAGAAAGCATTTATTTGTCTTGCACTTCCAGATCACAAGTCATCAAGAAAGTCAGGGAAAGGAGCTCAAACAGGAACAGAGGCAGGAATAATAGAGGAATGTTGTTTGCTGCCTCAATTCCACATTACTTGCTTAATTTGCTTTCTTATACAACTCAGGATCACCTTCCCAGGAATGGCACTGCGCACAGTAGGCTGGATTCTCTTCTATTGATCATTAACCAAGAAAATGCCCATAGCCAGTCATGGTGACTCACACCTTTAATCCTAGCCATTGGAAGCCAGAGGCAGGTGGATCTCTGAGTTCAAGACCACACTTGTATACAGATAAAGTTCCAGGATAGCCAGAGAGACACAGAGAGGCCCTGTCTCAGAAAAAAAGAAAAGAAAGAAGGAAAAAAGAAAAAAATGCCTAGCAATCTTGCCTACAGGTCAATCTAATGGAGGCAATTCCTCTAACAATGTTCTCTCTCTTCTCAGATTACTCAAACCTGTGTCAAGTCAACAAAAAATAACCAACACACATGTAGTCAATTTTGAAAAAAAGTTCTGTGTGCTGCCAAGAAGATGTATTTTTTAGAGTTTGTGTCATTTAGCACCACTGTTTCTTTGCTTGGTTTTTGTCCAAGGGACCTGTCTATTACTAAGATTAGTAAGTAAGGTATTATCGGTGTGTTGGGATTAATCTGTGTTTTAGATCTAGTAGTATGTGTTTTATGAGATTTGGTGTGACTTTGTTCCATGTGTTTACAATTTTAAAAGGGAAGGATGAGTTCCATACTTATTCTATGATACCAAACTAGATAAGGACACAACTAAAGCAACAAAACTATAGTCCTCTTTTCTGGATGAATATATATATATATATGTATGTATGTATGTATGTATGTGTGTGTGTGTGTTATCCTCATAAAATATTTGCAAACTGAATTTAACAACAGTAAAAAAGAATATATGTGATCAAGTTGCTTTCATTCAACGAATGCCAAGATATTTCAATATACATAAATCAATAAACATAAAAGATCACATGAATGGAACCAAAGACAAATATCACAAGATCATCTCAGTAGTTACAGAAAGGGCCTTTGATAAAATTTAGCATCCCTTCATGATAAAAGCCCTGAGGAAACCAGGAAAAGAATAATCATACTTCAATCTAGTAAACGTTATGCATGACAAAACCTATAGTTAATAGTATACTGAGTAGAGAAAAACTAAAATAATTTCCACTAATATTAGAATACTTCACATAATGTTTGAAATCTTAGAGCAATAAGGCAAGAGAAAGAAATTCAACCAGGACAGCAAGAAATAAGATTGTTATTTTAAAACATTTAATAATTTATATTCATTTTTGGTGTAACTTAATGGAGTTTCCATTGATAGTTTTATGTTCTATTTGATCTTCTTTAATTTTATGGTCTTGCTCTGGTAAATGTACATTTAAAAGAATAAACACTTATTCCATTTCTTACAAATGTTTGTCCAGGTAGAGCTTTATCTAGAAAAATGATTCCTTCCAGAATAGCAATTAGGTGGTGCTGGAACAACATCTTGTAGCTGCTTCAGGGTCAACAGTGGAATTTATTACCATTTGCATGTATGCCTGTTACCTCTCCAGTCTTCTTTGAGGCTTCTGGCAGTCACTGACTAGCTTTCTGTGTGTGCGTGACTAGACCTGAGACATAGAAGAGATATGGATTAAGGACCCAGGGCTCCTTAATAATCTTTACGTTTATTGAAATCTGTGGCCATCCATATCTTATGAATAGACTTGTTTCCTTCCTTTGGTTGGAAATAACAGCTTTGGGTTACCTTGAACAGCAATACGATCAGTGGACTTCTTCCAGATATGTGAACAGTCACGTATTCCAGTAGATTATTTGGCAGATAGGACTGCCCTTGAACAGCTTTGGGAAGACTTGGAGTCAAGTTATCTGACTATTTCAGGATCTTCTGTATGTAAAGGTCTACAGGCCTGCTTCTCTGGGGCATGGGTAAGCCTAACATACCACAGTACCTTGATTGAGTAGGACTGCTGAACGAACATAACTGAGAAGATACAGAAATAATTTCCGTGACATTACAGATTTCACAGCCGACATCACATTTGGCAGGCCTGTCACACAAGGCACAGGTGAATATAACTCCTTCAAGATCCCAAGGGAGATGTTTCTTATGGATGAGGCTGTGGCCAAATGATTGTAATTAAGTTGATTCAGGATTCAAGCTATTTCTCTGTCTGCAACTAACATCATGGTTGGATTCCCTGCCACCTGTGTAAAAGCTCCCTTCTCAAATCAGCCACCCTCAGTTGTTGACTGCATCACAGATCATCAGCCTTTTACCTAAATCTACAACACAAAAATACACTTTTTTTATTTTGGGGTAGCTACCAAATTTTTATTGTTGTTGAGGGAAACTATTGGAAGCTATCCGTTCTGCCATCCTGCTGACACCTCTGCTACATATGTTACTATCTAACATACCTTGTTCCCCTTTCTTTTAGGAATTGTCTGTCCCTAATTTAGTATGACTTTGATGAAACTGTCAATCAAAATGATGATCACCCCGACACTGTTGCCCATAATGACGGAAACATAACTTTAGATTGTCTAGTCAGAACATTCAGTGTAGTGGATAGTGACAAATTCACAATGCAAGTAGAATCAACAATGCTATGGGAATTTAAGAAAAATTAAGCCTTTTTTAAACACTTATTTACTTGGCGTGGGGGGCACATATGCCATGTTACACATATGAAGGTCAAAGGACAATTTTACAGGAATCAGTACTCTTCGTCTTCGATGTGAGTTCAACAGAGTCAAATTCAAATCGTCAAGCTTTGTTCCAGGTGCCTTCACTTGCTGAGCCATCTTTCTGACCTGCCTTTCCTTCTTCATGAATGCAGTGAATTTAGTATAATCCTGAATTTTCTGGGGATCTCTCTCTCTCTCTCTCTCTCTCTCTCTCTCTCTCTCTCTCTCTCTCTCTCTGTGTGTGTGTGTGTGTGTGTGTGTGTGTGTGTGTGTGTGTGGTGTGTGTGTGTGTGTTTAAATGGATTTACCCAGTAATGGGAACAATGCCTCTCTCTCAGACAATATTAGCTATCAAATTGTAAAAAAAAATAGTGACAAATAAGTATCCTTTTAAATTTAATTTTGAGAGTATAATGTAGCCATATCTCCCCTTTTCTTCCCTCAAAAACTTTCACACTACTCTCTCCAAATTTATGGCTTTCTTTTTCACTAATTTTTATTTCATGCATATATGTATTTGTGTAGACATATATATCACTAAATATAACCTATAACTTGTATGCAAGTTTTCAGGGCTGTGGAATATCTCATTTTGAGTTGCTAGTCAGTAGAATACCATAGACTTTCCCAAACATTACAGACTATTGGCATTGCTCTTGTGTACCTTAGTGATAAGACCCTTACTTAGATGTGAACCCTGAGAACTACAGTAATGACTATTCTGGCAAAATAACCCCACTGGTACAATAGTGGCTTGAATGTTATCAGAGTAATCAACTACTTTTTTAAAATCTTTTTTAAGATTTTATTTATTTATTATTTATACAACATTCTGCTTCCACATATATCTGCACTCCAGAAGAGGGCAATGGATCTCATAATGGATGGTTGTGAGCCACCATGTGGTTGCTGGGAATTGAACTCAGGACCTCTGGAAGAGCAGCCAGTGCTCTTAACCTCTGAGCCATCTCTCCAGCCCCCCAGCTACTTTCTTATAAGAATTAAGGTGCTATCAACAAGATAGAAGTCACATTTGGTACTGCTAATTGAGCCAAAATTCACATTTTGGATAAGTCACAGAGAAGAAATATCTGTTATTATTCTACTAAATAGGCATAGTAACAATCAATCACTTAAATTCTTATTTTTTAACCATATATTAGTGCATCTCTCAATACTCATCAGAAAAACTTCTTTTGCGGTAGATGGTGATTATTATAGAGACCCATGATTGGTTAATGTGTAGAAACTTTGGAATGATCAGCTAGCTCTACATTAGACATCTGTATCACAGTTCTTTCCTGCAAGGCTCTGAGATCATCATGGAAGAGGGGGCAGAAAGTCAGAGGTAGTAGGTATATGCAGTAAAACAGTATTTGTTGAACATGAGAAAATTTCTGTATACTTGAATTCACAAAAACTGTGACTACATGCATAAGACCTATGCAATATTAAAACAGCCACAATCCCAGCATGGAAGGGGCAAGGGTTCATTAAAACCCACCCTAGCTGAAGAACTATTGGCAATTTATAACTATCGAGGAAGCAAGAGTCAGTTTTCTTCAGAGATGTGACCTTGGACAGGTTACCCATCCTCCAGTAGATACAAGCATCATTGAGGGAAAGGTGGTTAGGTAAAAGGAGGAATTGGAGGGAAGGACTTGGAACGAATTTGATCAAAACAGAGCATACATACCTGGTATTCTCAGACAATAAAAATAAGAAATAAAATAAAATTTAAATTCTATATGCATCAAATCAAGTATCCCCTTTTATAATAAATGTTGAAAGAATTACTATCTATGTAATATTATGCCTTCCAATAGGGAAACTTTGGGACTCTCCTTAACTCTTTTTGTCTTCTGTCTGTTCATAATTATTTTTATAGATAATTATACACATCTATAGTCTTGTATTTCTCTTCTAAACTATTTTCTGAAGTCTATATTGTTGACTTGTTTCTACACTCTAATGGGTCTATCGGGAGTAATAGTCTTTAATTCTACAAGAGTAAGGCTTCAGGAACAGCATAGAAAGGAAAGATTGCAATAAATGGACACTTTGTCTGGAGTGGAAATACTGCTGCCACACTTACTAAGTTGATATTTCTTCCCAAGGATTCCTGGAACTACAAGAAAGAAAATAAGAAAATTACTTTGTAGACAGTGATCCTTGTAGCAATTCGGTAATATGTAAAAATGGTCATAACCAGTAGTTGGAAATACTCAATGTCATGATTAATTTTACATGTCAGCTCAGTTGGCTTAAGGGATACACAACCAGCAGATAAATCACTATTTCTGCTTACCTCTGTGAGAATTCTTCCAGAAAACAAAGACTGACTTTTGAATCAATGTACTAAATAAAGATGATCTTCCCTCACCCAATATCATTTCAGGATCCAGAGAGAACAAAAAGATCAAAGAAAAGCAAACTTTCTGTCTTTTGGTGCTAAGGCACTCACCCATCTGACTTTGGACAGATGAGCTCTAGATTTTCCAGCCTATATATGTGCAATTCCATCCTCTTGGTTCTGTTTCTATGGAGAATATTGATTGGTACCAAGCATGGTTCCAGAGAAACATAATTTTAAGGATACCCTAAGGATGACAGCAGTCACCTAATTGGGCTTAAGTCCTGCTAAATAGGAAGAAATTTATGCCTGCCACTGTAAGCTACCCATATCTGGTGAAGTCATGGAACCTAGAGAAGAAGAATCTCCTACTGCTACTGTACTGGCTAGTTTTATGTCAATTGATACAGGCTATAGTCATCTGGGAAGAAGGAAACTCATTTGAGAAAATGCCTCCACAAGATCTGGATATAGGGAAGCTTGTAGGACATTTTCTTAGTGATTGATGTGGAAGAGCCTAGCCTACTGTGTGTGCTGCCATCCCTGGGCTGGTGGTCCTGGGTTCTATAAGAAAGCAGGCTGAACAAGCCATGAGGCGCAAGCCAATAAGCAGCACCCCACTATGGTCTCTACATCAGCTTCTGCCTCCAAGTACTCAATCCGGTTTGAGTTCCTATCGTGGCTTCACTCAATGGACTGTGATTCAGGATATGTTAGCCAATAAACCTTTTCCTCCCCACACTGTTCTGGTCAGAGAGTTTCATCATAGCAGTAGGAATCCTAACTAAGACATCTACTTTCATAAACCAGTATAATATCTAACTGCATTCTAAATATGTATCCTTATGTGTAATAATAAATGTAGCTTTCACCCCTCATCAAAGAAGCTCCTTTTTTCACTACATAGAGATTACAGAAAACTATAACTGGTCAAATTGCAGAGATCAACTGACCAGGGGAGGGACTGCCTCTACTTAATACATTTACAACACAACCCCTATACTCAGGGAACAGTGTAAATATTATAAAAGCAAGACGACCAGGACAGCTGTTGAGAGACAGTATATTGTAAAAGGGGGGAAGTATTGGGAAAAGAAGATGTGTGTTGGGATAATTGAGGAGAGGAGTAGGGGTAATTATAATCAAGAGACATTGCATTCTCTAAAAATTAACAGTAATATAAAAGGCATGATCTTGGGAAGGACATATGTTGGGGTAGTTAGAGTAGGAAGTGATTGGTAGATGAGATCAAAATATATTGAATACGTGTTTGCAATTTTCAAAGAACAAGTTTAATTATTTGAAGTACAATTATGCACATTAAAAAGATGAGCCTCTTGAATTGGCTTCTATAATTCATTTTCTAAACTGATTAGATTTTAAATGTTAGGGACTCCAAGTGGATCAAAGTTCTCAACATGAATCCAGTTACACTGAACCTGATAGAAGAGAAAGTGGAGGGCTGGAGAGATGGCTCAGCGGTTAAGAGCACTGACTGTTCTTCTAGAGGTCCTGAGTTCAATTCCCAGCAACCACATGGTGGCTCACAACCAGCTTGAATGAGATGTAGTGCCCTCTGCTGGCCTGCAGGCAGAAGACTGTAAACATAATAAATAAATAAAATCTTTTAAAGAGAGAGAGAGAAAGTGGAGAATAGCCTTGAATGTATTGGCACAGGAGACAACTTCCTGAATAGAACACCAGTAGCACAGGTGCTAACATTGATGATAAATAAATGGGAACTCATGAAACTTAAAAGATTTTGTAAAGCAAAGGACACTGTCAATAGGAAAAAATGGCAGACTACAGAATGGGAAAAGATCTTCACAAACACCACTTCCAACAGAGGGCCAATCTCCAAAAATAAATAAAGAACTCAAGAAACTAGACATCAAAACACCAAATTATCCAATTAAAAATGGGATACAGAGCTAAACAGAGAATTCTCAATAGAAGAATCCCAAATGGCTGAAAAAAACACGTAAAGAAATGTTCATCATCCTTAGCCATCAGGGAAATGGAAATCAAAACGACTCTGAGATTCCATCTTAGACCTGTCAGAATGACTAAGATTGAAACCACAAATAGGAGGTTTTGCTGGAGATGATGTGGAGCAAAGGGAACACTCCTCCATTGCTGGTGGGAGTACAAACTTGTACAGCCAAATTGGGTATCAGTATAGCAGTTTCTCAGAAAATTGGGTATCAATCTATCTCAAGACCCAGCGATACCACTCTTGGGCATGTACCCAAAGGATATTCAATCATATTGCAAGGACACTTGCTTAACTATGTTCATAGAAGCTTTTATTCATAACAGCCAGGAACTGGAAACAACCTAGATGCCCCTCAACCAAAGAATGGATAAAGAAAATGTGGTACATTTGCACAATGGAGTATTACTCAGATATTAGGAAAAATGATATCAGGAAATTTGAAGGCAAATGGATGGAACTAGAAAAAAATCATCCTGAGTGAGGTAACCCAGACCCAGAAAGCAAACATAGTATATACTCTACTAGATATTAGCTGTAAAGGATAACCATGCTACAATCCATGGACCCAGAGAGGTTGGTAACAAGTAGGGTCCAAGGGGGGGACACACAGATCTCCCTGGGAAGCAGAAACAAAGGAGATCTCTTGGGTGTACTCGGGATGAGTGGGCATGGGAACTTGAGGGATCAGGTTGGGGTGGGTGGAGGGGGATAGTGCTGAGAGATTATTGGAGAAGGGGGATTTTCAGGGTGAGGTAGAAGCCTGATGCAAGGGAAACTCCCATGAGTCTACAAGGATGGC
Organism: Cricetulus griseus; assembly: GCF_003668045.3. Classification (NCBI taxonomy): domain Eukaryota; kingdom Metazoa; phylum Chordata; class Mammalia; order Rodentia; family Cricetidae; genus Cricetulus; species Cricetulus griseus. Next base: position 111,649,972 of record NC_048604.1, on the reverse strand, counting down.
CCCACCTACAGGAGTTGTAGTGAATGCTTAGCCTGAACTGGTGGCCATCCCCTGTGATTGGATTAGTGACTACCCCAGTTGACAGTGGTGAGCCTTCATTCAGTGACTCTGGAGGCAGATCCAGAGACCTAAGGCCAAACATTGGACTGAGTTCAGGATTCCTGCTGAGGAGAAGAAGGAGGGATTGTGGGAGCCAGGGTCAGGGACATCAGAGGAAAACCCACAAGGATCAGAGACATCAGAGGAAACCCCACAGAAACAACTAACCTAGCTCGTGGGAACTCATGGAGACTGAATCAATAACCGGGGAGCCTGCATGGGGCCGACCTAGGTCCTCTGCGTATGTGACAGTTGTAGCTTGGTCTGTTTGTGGGACTCCTGGCAATGAGAGTAGGGGCTGTCCCTGGTGCTTTAGCTGGTTCATGGGAACCTGTTCCTCATGCTGGGTTGCCTCGATCAGCATTGATGCAGGGAAAGAGCTTAGTTCTGCCTCAACTTCATGAGCCTTGGTTTGCTGATGCCCACGAGAGGTCTGCACCTTGCTGAGCATATATAGAGTTGGGGTGGATTAAGGGCAGAGGGAGTGGGAGGAGCAGAGGGAGGGGAGGCTACATTCTGGTTGTAAAATAAAAAAAATAAAAAAAAATTTAAAGAAAGGAAATAAATGTTAGGGACTCAATTTTTAATAGTAGAGAGGGGCAGATAATTCATTTCATGGCCTATCAAAATTATTTTGTGACAGGTATGAACATTTTTGAAAAACTGAAGGATATAATGACACTGGAAAAAATGGACATAATAAAAGAACCATCTCAGGGATTCAAATTGCTAGTTTGGTTTCAGCACTTCATAGGTCATCTCTTTCTAGAGTGTCTTAAGGGAGCTGCTTACCTCCTAAAGCCACAGGATATAAGTTGCTGAAGTACACATCTCATCTTGTAACTGAATGAATTTGAAAGAAAGTTGTACTCTCAGCCTCACAGAATGTCTAACATGGAAGTAAAGTCATTGACTGGGAAAGACATACATCCTGTAATTATAACTATGTATGTGTGGGAAGACCTTAATGAAACTAAAGGCATTGGCCTCTTAAATTCTAGGGGTCCTTGCTAATTAAGATGACCTTATTACCAACAGTAGTATCAGCCATTCCATTTCTTTCTAAGGGAAGTGACCTTTCATTCTTTGAGAAAATGGTAATATTCCTCCTTGAGTCAATTCTCAAGCAAGAAAATGCTGGTTTTCCCCGAGACATAGACAGTTATCCATAGCCAAATCCTAGGGTGGCCCTACAAGTGAGGTAATTGACAGATAAAGTATGACTGGTGATGCAGTATGGTATACTACAAAATAACTACTAGAGCTCTATAATTTCTTCAAGCAGAACTACCCAGAGAACTTGTGAAGAATGGATATTATAGTTGTAGGTTATAAAGGAATAGGTAGAAAACCAAAACGTAAAGTTGGATGGGAAGACTGAATCATTTTGTTGATTTACTAAAATGTGTATCAACAGATCAAGTTTGGAAAGAATGTCAAGATACCTTTGCAGGAATGAATGAAATTTTATTTGGTTCCTCTAAGAACCAAGAAAGAGGCACATGCCTCATGATCTTATTTGGCTGTGTTTGTAGGCAAAGTATACTTTATCAAAATGTATAAATCTTTCCATTTAGTAAGCATAATCCAAGGAGCTTTAAGTGGGTATTACAAGAGAGGCTTTGAAACAGACATAGATTGCTTTGCAAGTTGTTCTACTATGTGAATCAGTCATCATAATGAATATGGTATTTGATGAAATTCTCTATGATGGGAAAGAATGCTGTTTGAAGTCTTTGGCAGGTTTTTATATATGTCCCATAGTGGAGACCCTTTGAAACAAGATAACTGTTCATCTTTCTAGATATAGTGCTTGGCCTTAGCTGATAGCAACTGAATGTATGAATATGGGCCACCAAGTTATGATGTGATGAGTTTCTTGTCATGAAATGAATATAATATGTATGTGCACATGACAGTCTATCATCAAATGGAAGGAAGCATATACATGATGGTGTTCATGCAGATTTAAAAGGCATAGGCAAATAACACTAGGAGTCATCCAAATATTCATGGTTCCTAAACCTACTATACTGTATTTTATCTCTCAAAATAACTCTATTGCTTTATGGAACATGCCCTACAGTGAATTGACATAGAAAGATAAGATTCCGAGTATATGGCTCACTATGAGACTAAATACCATGTTCACCATCTTGTAGCAGATGGCTGATAGAACAATGGAATATCTTTTTGAAGATTCAGTCACAGGGACATCTATGTGGCAGTAATATACAGGACTGGAATGGGTCCTCCAGAAGACCACCTATGTTCTGAAATCTGTTATTTCTCTGAGTCAGGATTTTCAGGTCTAGAAATAAAGGGCTGGAAAAGATAGTGGTACCATTTATTGTTACCTGTAATGATCCACTTAATAAGTTTTACTTCTTATTCCCATGATTTTTATATCCCACTGGCCAAGAGGATTTTGTTTCTAGAGAAAGGAATAGGATGCCTTCTGCCAAGAAAAACTATAATCATTCAATTTGGGTTCCTCATGCCTCTGAACTAACAGTGAAAGAAGGAAGTTATTATCCTGGCTAAAGCCTATGACCCGCAGGGACTGGATTGCTAGGCTATAATTTGGGCAGAGAAGAGATTGCATGGAATATATGGGAAGATCCTTAAGGAAAGTGACTTATAATTGAATTCAATCTAAGAGTACACCAAGCCAATCCAAGCACTACTACTCAGACACATAAAAATGATATTTTGGGTCAACCTACTAGTTTAAGAACTATGACCAGCTATTGTGCTTGATGAAGCCTAAGAGGATAGTGGAAGGTAGTTACAAATGTAAGCTGCAGCTTCATAAGTAGATAAAGAACAAAGTATAAGTTACGAGTATTACCTCATGTGATATAACAAATATACACATATATATTCATATAATGGAAATACCTTTGTTTTCTTTCTTCTTTTAGTTTTTTATTATGAAAACTAAGATGTGCTGATATCGTATATGCAGAGGACCTGGTGCAGACATATGTCAGCCCTGTGCTTGCTGCTTCCAAGAGGTTCTCATCTGTCCCAAAATGGAAGAAATGTCTGTTTTGCCCTTGTGTATGTGAACCTGCATCCAAGTCACAAGTTTCTTATGGCCCACACACTCAGCTTAGTCTCAGCCAGTGAAGAGAAGTTGTTGGGACTTGGAAGTGCATATATGAAAGTACCTCTGGGCCCTAGGTTTGATGGTAAGGCCCCTCTGTGATTCTGTGCTACTGTACCAGTGAGCAAGCTGAACCGTCCATGGAACTCCTTCTCCAGCGTTTGATGTCTATGTAGGTCACAGACACCCCTGCCCCCACCGCCTTTTCTTTTTTGGTTTTTCGAGACAGGTTTTCTCTGTGTAGCCCTGGCTGTCCTGGAACTTGCTAAGTAGACCAGGCTGGCCTTGAACTCACAGAGATCAGCCTGCTTCTGCCACCTGAGTGCTGGGATTAAAGGAGTTCACCACCACCACCCAGCAGTGGCCTATTTTTTCAAACTGTTTTTGCAGAATGCAAGAACTGTGGAGTTCACCAGGCCTCTATTTACAGTCCCACTGAAGGGCAATTTGCCTTTTTGCCTAGGTTGTTATCAAATGCTAATGCAGGGTTGTGTCTGTCATCCCTGTTTTCTTCAGGCAAGGTTTCTGAAACTCACAGAAATCCACCTGCCTCTGCCTCCTGAGTGCTGGGATTATAGGCACACATTAAAGATGGTGGTGGTAGTGGTACTGGCATAGGCACACGTTTAGTCCTAGCACTATGGGTGCAGAGACAGGCAAATCTGTGTGAGTTCAAGGACAGCCTGGTCTAGAGAGCTAGTTCCGGGACTGCCAAGGGTACACAGAGAAATCCTGTTGTGGGGGGGCAGGGGTGGGCAACGAGGCATGCACCACCACACCTAGCCTCTAGTGTTGTTTCTTTTACAGATCTAACATCCAATATTTCTGGGTTTACTGACCTCTTTTGTTGGGCTCAAGTACCTTTTCATACCACCTCTTCTCCCTGAAGACATACCCCTGCTTTATTTTAATATAGCAGACATATAGGAAAATTATAGAGGTCTCCAGCCCACCGTTTGCCTCCCCTGATGGTATTCTTTAAAGTAACCCTTTTTTGATAACATGTAATTATACTATAAAGATTACCTGCATTTTTCATTGTCACCTGTTCTTCTTGCATAACATTTAAAATAGATAATTCAAGCTCATAAATACTTACTCCTGTTTCTTCCCAAGAGTTTTATGATATAACCATTGGAATGATGTCTTTGATATATTTTAGGTTAAGTTTTGAATGCATGTCAGATGGGGATTTAGCTTCATTCTTTTGCATGTGGATGCTCGCGAGTCACAGCCATTTGGTCAAAACACCATTCTTCTTAGCCTTGCTTGGCACCGTTTTAGAAATTGTCTATAAATATGACAGCTTATTCCTTGGCTGCTGATTTTATTTCATTAATCAATACATCTATCCTACACCATTTTGCTCATTGTACTTCTCCAGTAACTTTTCAAACCTGGAAAAATAAGATATCCTGGAAATGTTTTGGCTATTCTAGTTCCATCACTTTTCTGTGATCCTCAGCTCATCTTGGAACTTCTACAGAAGGCAACTTGAAGTAGTAAACAAAGGACAAATGTGTATTTCAGAGACTGGCATCACCTGTACAACATTGAGCCTTTGGCCCCTGACATGCCTATCACCAGTTATCATTTGGTTCAACAAGTCCATGATTTCTATTTTTAATGTTTGTGTTGCTTCAATAGTTTGAAAGCTCTAAAGGACAATGATACAGCGTTCTTAGTGTACTTGTTCATGGTACTTGTGCATGATGTAACTCTGAAATAGAAATGATTATCAGTGTATATTTGTGATATTTTTTCAGATTTCTTGCTTCTAAGGCCAAGGGCTAATTTCAGCGTTCAGAATCAAATACATTTCACACCTTTTCAAAAATATTTGTCAGCTTTAACTATTACTTGAACAAATTATGTGATCATTTTATATACTAGCCTGTAGGCATGTTTATATGTTGTTTTCAGACACACTAAGCATTTTCCTTTTGTTATAATTCAGAAGATAGAATCCTCGTTCTTATACCTCTGGCTGACAGCTGTTACAATGCATACACAATTTTCCTATGAATCTCTAATCCTCCCCGCAAACACTCTTTGGTGGGTACTTCTGGCCTAGGTTCTGGAAGTTTGGAGGATTAAATCCAGGAACTTGCAGATGTTAGGCTAGTGTTTACCATTCAGCTATATCCCTTGGTCTTTAAATCCCTGATTCATGAGTCATTAATGAACAATTCATTAACTATGTCAGGTGTAAGAATTCAGAACTGAAGTTTTCCCATACTATGTGTGGTTTTGCCACACAATACTTATAAATGTTTATAAGTAGGATACTCATAGTATTTAATTTTGGCCATTTTGGAAGTAGTAAATTAGAGAAACAAGCACACAACTCATCTTGAGCAAGAAAATAGTTAAGCTGTGGAATACAGAATGAGGATTAATATGACAGGCTATACATGGCATAAAGAAATTGTCGGGTAAGTGTAGCTTACTGGCAACCTAACTCTTTTAAGATTTCACTCACCCATACCTTTCCTGCTATAGTTACACTACAGTGATGATTAGATGCTCATCATAGGGAAAAGGTCAGATTTGGTGACTAATTTTAGTAATATTTCATGTTTAGAATTTTCAGAATACTTACTTCAAACTCAAAATTTAGCAGATCATAGTCAATATAGCTCTAACACAGCAACAAGACAAAATGTATTTGGACATTAATGGATTTATGCAATTTTAATGTAATACAGCAAAGACTGGGTATCAACAAAAGAGAGCAATGATTGGCTTCTGCAGGATCATCTCAAGGGCATTACTTGCTTTGGTGAGTTTACCATGATCCACACACACCATGGCCTTCAGTCCTAGAAGTCTACAACCCGATCTTGCCCACGTCCTAAATTCATCCAAATTCTGGAGGTGAAATCACAGTCATTACATCATAATACTGAAAGATATAAAAAGAGAAGGATATTCATTTACAATGAGAAATGCAACTATACAGGTCAAGTACATGTGTTCAGAAGGCAATACTTCAGATTCTCTTCTAAGAAGGTTATGGGAGAAACATCCTAGGATACTGATAATCTGCTAGTGCTTGGTACCCAATTTGTGAATGCAAAAAAGGCTTTTGTGTCAACTAGATCAGAGTTTCTGTTACACTTAGTGCACGGATGACTATTTCAGTGGCTATTGGTTTTCTATATATCATCACCCATCACCTGGACCCAGTGTTGCTTCATTGCCCTTGACTCTTACATTTTAGAAAGTTCATATGTAAACAACATAGATAAAAATCCTCTTTTCACCAAACTTTTTACCATTTCTGAGTCTTCCCTCTGTCTCCAGATGAAAATATCAGCATCAATCACTTCTTTACCATTGTCTATGCCTTTATTTACATGTATATATACATGGTGATCACAATAAAATATTTATTTTAAATTTGGAGTTTAGAATATGAATTGGAGCATCCATTTATATACTTTACTATTTTTAAAACAATCTTATTTTACATACTAATCCCAGTTCCTTCTCTCTCCCCTCCTATTGCCCTCCTTTACCCCACCCCACCCCCATCCACTCCTCAGAGAGGGTCAGGCCTTCCATGGAGAGTCAACAAAATCTGTCACATCACTTGAGGCAGGACAAAGGCCCTCTCCCCTGTATCTAGGTTGAGAAAGGTATCCCTCCTTAGGAAATGGGCTCCAAAGAGCCTCATGCACTAGGGATAAATACAGGTCCCAGTGCCAGTGACCCCATGGACTGCCCAACCGGCCCCCCAACTGACACCCAGAGGGTGTAGTTTGGTCTTATACAGGTTATCATCTTAAGTTCTAGATGTTTTTTTTCCTTTTTTTGATGGTATCTTACTATCACTGTACAGTCAGGGCTAGTCTCAAACTCATAATTTCCCTCCTGCTTGTTTCCTAAGTGCAGGGACTATGGGTGTGTACTACAATGCTCAGCTCCCTTACTGAGATTTCTTTATACAGATTGACTCACCTCACTATTTCAGTGGTTTTATAATACTATATGACAATATTATCTATCAAATTATTCTTCTGCTGAATGGTACTGAGTGTGATTGCAACTCTTACTTATGAAACACAATTAAGTTGATTTATTCATGTGTAGGGTCATTTTTATAAGCTCCACAAATAAAACACAGGTCAAAATACTCCCAATGTTTATACTTTCATTGTATATAATTCACATATTATGTATTTATCACTATCATTTATAAACTGAAAATTATGGAGAATTAATGTTTTGTGTTTTCAGGGTGTGTGTGTAGGGGAGGACATTCATGTGTGAGTGTACATGTTCCGTGACATGCACGTGGATGTGAAAAGATATCTCGGGTGTTGGTTCTCACCTTCCACCTTGTCTGACACAGGGACTCTCTGTTGTTCACAGGTGCGGATACCAGGCTAGCTGGCCCGCAAACTTCCAAAGGTTCTCCTGTTTCACCTCCCATCTTGCTGGGATTACAGATGTGTAGTTCCACACCTAGTTTTACCTGGTTTATGGGGTTTCGAACTCAGGGCTTCACACTCATGCAGCAAGCACTTTACCCACTGAGCCATCTCCCAAGAATTTTGACTACTACAAAAGAATGAACTAATAGTGAATTTGTAAAATTAAGGATTTCCCTCCTGTCTCTATTTCCCATGTGCTGGGATTATGGGTGTATGCCACCATGACCACCAAGCTCACTCAATGAGCATTCTTTATAAAAATTGATTTACCTCAATATTTTATTGGTCTCACAATATTACTTTATATGAAAATGTTAATTTGTTTAATCATTCCTTTATTGAATGGTATTGAATATGATATAGTTAGTACAAACTAGGAGAAGTTACACAATAGTTGATTTATAACAGAATGGGGGTGGCTTCTCTTTGTATGTTCAGTTTGACTCCCAGTAAAGAAATGCACAGTTATTCATTCTGGTTGACCATAATATACATTCTGTCTTCATTATACACATTTGTATGTGTGCATTAATGTAACCAGAATGTATATCAACTTCTCCATGCTTGTTTATGATTTCTTTCTTTATATATATGCTTGGAAATTTCATAAAAATTATTTTAAGATAGGTGTAGTAATAAGGGATAAATATAAAATTATAAAGACAAGATTAGAAGCTGGGTGTAGTGGTGCATACATGCCTGTAATCTCATCATTTGGGAAGTAGAGACAGGATAATTAGGAGTTCAAAGCCAGCCTGGGCTAAGTGAGACCCTGTGTCTAAAAAAACAAGAGAAAAATAGTTTAGTAATTTTTTCCAATAAGTCCCATTTCCAGTCTTTGCAGGTCGACAGATGTAGTCTAGAGTACATGCTCCACATTTTTTATAATCATCATAAACAGATATACTGACAAATACATAGGTTTTTCATTTGCTATTAAAATTAGTTTTATATATATTATTATGCAATATTTTCATTACTTAACATTTCATATTTAGTATACATTATAGATTTAATATGCTCTTTTGAATATGTATGTAATAATATGCCACCAGATTCTATAACTTCATCAATAAGTCTCCAAATAAAGGGCATTGAGTGTCTTTCCAATTTTTTTATTTGTTTGTTTTTCGAGCCAGGGCTTCTCTGTGTATCCCTGGCTGTCCTGGAACTCTGTAGATAAGCCTGGCCTAAAAATCAGAGATCTACCTGCCTCTGTCTCCTGAGTGCTGGGATTAAAGGCATGTGCCATCACTGCCTGGCCCCAATTGTTTTCATAAATATCCAAATATAGTCTCAGCCTGTTGGATTATGAGGCAAACCAAATTTCAAGATTCCCCAAGTATCTGCCAGGAAATGGATCCCAAACTCTGTTGATACTTAACTCCCTTATATAAAATGTCATCCTGTTTCCATATAAATAGTATGCATGATTACATTCTCATATATAAACTTCATAGACTACTTGAAATGCCCAAAACAACATAAATTCTATGTAAATAGTTGATGTATTGTTTAAGTGGCCATACAAAAGAAAAGTCTCCCCACAAAACAATCAGATTCACTATTACAGTATAGGACAAACATAGCAACAAAGGAACATTGTTGATCTAGGACTGGGCTAAATGAATCCAATGATAGAGCTTTGATGGAGAGCCAAGTGTGCTCTCTTAAAATAGGTGTAATAATCCATTTTCTACATGTTTTACATAGACCTCAGACAGAACTAGTGGCTCTTATACTTTAAGTTTATGAACCATGAAATTAACATATTTGATAGTTATGTATCAGCACAATTATGAGGTTATATAAACCATTTTGAAATAATTTACCTTTAGTTCTTTTAAATCTAGTATTTCATGTTCAAAAATGAATTATATGCAGGGTGTGATGACAAATGACTGGAATCCTAACACTTGGGAGGTAAATGTAGTCAGATCAGTAGTCTGAAACCAACCCACTGTGGTGAGTTCCAGGCAAGCCTGGGCTTCATAGCAAGATGCTATCTAAAAGGAATTACACTTAAAATTCCAGAAGAGGCCTCAGTAAAGGTTACACTAATTTGCTAAAGAGATTTAAATTTTCTTTCCAAATATATTTTACAATATGATGTACTACTGGGTTTTGTACTTATTTTTAGTATGTTTTGTGGTGCTATGAATCAAACCCATGGACTCGTACAAGATAGGCATGTTTTCTATCAATGAACTATATGCTTAATCTATGATGCAGTGTTTTATGCACTATTTTAATATTTTGTTTTGTTTTTCAAAATGTCTATACATTTGCAAACCAATAATCCCTAGAGAAACAATATAGATAACAAGCAAAGACAAAAAGTAGTAAGAAACACATTGTGGCGATGGACAAGTGAAAAAATTTCACTCGTACCAAGTAATTGTCAATTTGCACAGGCAATATGGACAAATCAGAGAAAGTAACTTATTACTCAAATAGGAAAATGACCAAAATACACAAAATATCAGGAGGAAAAGAAATAGAAAAGACTACGATGCACACATCAGTGTGCTTTGAAAAAGTAGAAGCTGGGCAGTGGTGGCACATGCTTTTAACACCAGCACTCAGGAGGCAACACCAGGCGGATCTCTGTGAGTTTGAGGCCAGCCTAGTCCACAAAGCAAGTTCCAGAACAGGCTCCAAAGCTACACAGAGAAATCCTACCTCAAAAATAAAAAAAGAAAAAAGGAAAAAGGAAAACAAAAACCATAAAGAGATGTGGAGATTACAGTTACTTTTGAAAGACAATGTGTGACATTAAAAGGGGGAATCCCACTATTTGCTTGTCCAGATCTCTGCTCTTCTTTCCCTCCTATTTTCTCTCACAGCTGAAGTGTTGGCCTTGTAGCAAGTACAGTTTCGGGAAAGTTCCACAATAGTTGATGAATGACAGACATTTGCTCCAGTTTGTGAGTTTGGTTTTGGTCTCATTAGATTTAACTGTTGTTCTACTCCCAGTAAAGAATGCATAGAATGCTTATTTCTCAATTCAGTCTATAGAAAAGTGCTGGAATGTATTGGGAGGACAACTTTCAAATTCATCAAGAAGCTTTGTGCGTTCCCAGTGTGGCCTACACTTCTGAGGTATGAATAAAGACAAAGTGTAGGTCATATAGAAGAAAATACCAGCATTGCATGGCATGGCATTCCATATGCACTTAGTGTTATAGAGACCCATCACCTCCAAAGGCACTGCCCTATAGCTCTCAGCTCAGCCTCCGCCCATTCTGGAGGCTAAAACATACAGAAGACCCAGATCAACTGAGCCAGACAGAGGTGAATATCCTTGGTGTACATAAAGAAAGAGGTGACTGTCACTTGCTACCCAGTGGAAATGGTGTCTAAAAGGCCCAGGCAGTGATATTTGCTTTCTGCCAAATGCCAGATATTAGGCATGGGAGTGAGCAAGGACAGCTGGGTTGAGTGGACTCAGGTCAAATCAGATCTCTCATCCTGAATCAGAGGCACCATCCAGAGAGAAACCTGCACACTAGTGTGGCCCACAGGGAGGGGCAGTAAGCACTCTAGAAGCCCTAGGGCAACACAGGTAGCACTATGGAGGCCAATGAACTATAACATTTAATCACTGGGGTTAGGCCATTGGCCAGTGAAGGTCAGCAGTGTACTAAATCCTGAGAGTTGCAGGCACGCTGGCCCACATGGCTCCTTTCCTCACAGGAACACTGGAGAGGTTATAGTGGTGAGGCATTTGTACTTGGCAATTCCAATCCTCTGCCAGTGGGAGCCGACCGCCATGTCTGCTTCTTCCTTCTCAGAGTACTCCCAGGCAGTGGAAGCAAGGTACCTTTCCTTCTTGTGATAGGTGCAGTTAAAAGGGCAGCCAGGAGACACATGCTGCCATTTACTCTTTGCTTTCCACTGATGAGTTTCCACCAGCTCCTGTACTTGACTGGCTCCACTTACACTTTCCTCTGGATAGACACAGATCACAGCTAAAACGTTCTCTGCCCATCTATCGATGTAGGCCTAGAACCTTTCCAACCTTTAGGAAAGACCAACAAAGTACTGAGCAAGGGGCTAAGAAACTAGGGACTAGTAGATTAGGGCCCTTACAGGGATCCTGCTGAGGCAGCAGCTTATCTTTCCCCTCCCTCCAGCTCCCTCAATTTCCCTTGGCTCCTGCTCTTACAAGAAAACATTTTAAAAAGTTAAAACACACACATGTAGCTCACTGTGACAGTCCAGCTCTCTACAGTATAAAATGCTGGTCACAGTACTGGTTTGATCATAATTTTGCTGCAGAATTACTTTCAGATAAGCCTGTGGATTCAGCTGGAGGCCATACTATGTTGGACTGAGCCAACCAAACAGCCAGAAAAGGTATCCACAGGGTATAAGACAGGAGTGTCTCTTATATGAGCACTGGGCAGTTCACTCATGTCTGACTCTGCAAAGGATGGACTCACCATCATCAGGGAGCCCAGAGAAGGTCATGAAATAGCTTAAAGGCCCAAGATCTTTCTTGAGAGCATCTCCTCTGCCCTGTCCTGTTCTCTGCTCAATTAAGAGTCTCTAATCATAGGAGGAAAGGCAGAGAAAGTAAGTATGAGCCAGAAGGGAAAGAACAGTATGAGGAAGGTGAAAAGGGGGAAGACTTGTCAACTCCTGTTAAGTGGATATTTCCTGGATCGAGTCCTAGAGCTTTTTAATGGGTGGAAACTCATATATGTACTGAAATGAAATAGAAACTCCCTCCTTCCTAGTAAGGGTCATGATACCAAAAGGCATCTTATTGAAGTGATGCCCCTTTAATAAGTACAAGGACATTGATCCAGAGGTATGTAGGGAGGTAGTCCTGAAAAACCTACAGATAGCAAAAGATCAATCTGAATTTTGCCCTTGTTATGTCATTAGCACAATTTAATGGGATAGAGATTACTATGGCCCCAGGGCCAACTGTGTATTTCTGTGTAATAAAAAAAGCAGTATTTTGTTTTATCCTAGGTCTCTGGGCTATCTAGTCTCAGGTTCTTGGTCAGTCACCCAAGGAGTATTAGGTGTGGATTCCATCTCATGGAGTGGGCCTTAAGTTAAATCTGACATTGGTTGACTACTGGCACAAGCTTTATGCCATGAATAATTACATAATTGTATCTTGAAGCCAGGACAGATTGTAGATCAAAGGTTTTATAGTGGTTTAGTGTTTATATTTGTCTTTTGGTAGCCTATAGAGTACCTTCCTGTACCAAAGACACTAGTAGTGATAAAGGTTCTATATAGGCACCAGCTAGACCTCTCCATGTTCAATGAGTTGTGTGGGTGTTGTCTTCAGCAATGGGTGCCCACTGTCAGTTTGTGGATAGCAACTTATTGTCTTGGCAACAGCCTCGGTTGTTTAGGAATTTTCATGGGACCTCTTCTACTGGTCTTAAAACAGCAGTGATAAAATGACTCCTAACGATATCTTGCTATACTCATAGATAAGTATCTTCCTTAGCCATCATCAAAGAAACTTCCTCCTGCAGCAGATGGAAACAAATACAGAGACCCACAGCCAGACATTACAGAGAGGAGGGCTTTGAACACACAGCTCTAAATGGAATGTCTCCATCAAATCCCTCCCTCGGAGCTCAGGGAATCCCATGAAGAGAGGAGGCAGAAAGACACCAGGAGAACAAGGTTCTCTAAATCAACCTAGCAAAGTTCATATGAACTCAGAGACTGAAGCAGCATGCACAGGTCTGCGTCAGGTCCTCTGCATGTATCATACAGCTTTCAGTTTAGTGTTTTAATGGGACTCCTGAGTGTGTGAACTCTTGGGTCTCTGATTCTTGTGCTTTCTCTTGGGCTCTTTGCCTTCTGTTAGTTTCTCTTGTCCAACATCTATATGATAGCTTTATCTTATTATATTTTATTTTATTATGTCTTCTTGTTATCTCTTAGAAGCCCGTTCTTTTCTAATGAGAGACAGGAAGGGAGTGGATCTGGATGGAAGGAAGGCGGAGAGGATTAGAGGAAGGAGAAACTGTAATCAGGATGGATTGTATGAGAAAAGAGTCCATTTTCAATAAAAGGTGAGAAACAAGCAGACCCAGCAAAATTTTGTTGCTCACACCAATGGTCTTTCAGAATCTACCAGGTAAAATTTAATGACACTGAGATTTCAGAGTATTTCTACTATTTTGATATCTGCTATGTGCAAACAAATATAAATACTGGGATGAGAAATAAAGATAATTACAAAGCTGCAAGAAATACTGGCTTCTTGAAGTAGAGGTCAGGGAATCTGGATAAAATCTCCTGAGGCCATGTTAAGCGAGTGTCTATAAGGCAGACTGTGGAAATTTCAGAGTTCTAAATGTAATGTGAAATGAACCAAAGTAACAGTAAATTCAAGAGAATCACAGTGGGGTAAGAAATCCAACCAAGCTGGGCAGCTTGAGGCCAGCCTGATCTACAAAGTGAGTTCCAGGAAGGACAGCCAGTGCTACAAAGAGGAACCCTGCCTTGAAAAAACAAAACAAAGGCAAAAGAAAAGAGAAATCCAACAAAAGACTTTGGTAAAGTTGTTACAAGGTGCAGGGCTTAATGGTAATATATCAGGTTTAAGAGACGAGCCATATGTAATCTGCAAGCCATTTAAGATTTTATTATAGATAGGAAATCATGAAAGAATTTTAAGCAGAGAAACAATATGGTTATATATATTAGAGATACCAGTCTCAAAGCTGTGTCAAAAGTGAAAAGGCAGCAGTAAATAATTTCTCAATATTAAACCATTTCCCATATGACACTGCTTTCTGAATTTTCTGTAAAATCTGGACAGCAAACTCTCCCAGGAACTGTCCTCTACTTCCCCTTTGTTCACCTTTCTCTGGCTATTCTTGAAGTGTCGCTGATCCTAGAGTTTTATTCAGACAGTTTGCTACATGTATCTGCATGTTAGAGTATCTAGCTTGTTCCCTTGCCTTGCACTATCACTCCTGACAGCACTTTTTAACCTCATCATCAAAAACTTTTCTTGTCATCTTGGATCTTTACCAGCTTACCAGCAATCTCCTCCTAGCTAGCTTGCTCAAAATAGTGAAAATTATCCTATGTATTGCAGTCTGCATCCCAGTGATTTCACGTAATATTAAATTCGGGAACTTGAGGATTGCCTTCCTCAATCCGTCATGAACATTTGTCAAGTTAGTTTTACTAGGTTATTCAAACAAGATCCCAGGGCAGCTGCGAAGTTATTTTGTTTTTCTTGTAACTGACACCTACAACCATTTGGCTTTAAATAAGGAGCTAGGAGATAATCTAGGTAGATCTGATTTAGTCAGTTGACAGGAATGAAGAATAGAGGTAAAGCTTCCCTGAAATGTACATCCCAGTTGTAGCCTGCGCTGGAGAATTCCAGGATGTCCTTCCTATAAGCCTATTCTACAAATTTCAGACTTGTTCAATCTACCCCAGTCATACACTGTAATTGTATACAATTTCTTATTACATATCTTCTACTGATTATGTTTCACAGGTTAAACTGATTAATATACCATCTGATCAATATTGCAAAAATCTTTCTTAATCAGTTTCTCTGTATTTCATCCCAACTATCAGTGACCAAACTAGGGGTTTTATTACTTGAAGGATTTTCACATTATTAACTATCTTTTCAATCCAATATCTTTCCATGCTATCTTCCACATGAAGATTGGTATGATGTATATAAAATACAAATGTGAACATAACACTATCCTTTAAAAGTTTCTTTCTAAAGCAGGGTCTGCCTGTGTAGCCCGGCTAGCCTGGACCTTGCTATGTAAACCAGTTTTGTCTTGAACTCACAGAGATCCATCTGCCTCTACCTTCCAAATGCTCGAATTAAAAGAGTGTGCCACCACATTTGGCTTTCCTTAAAAGTTTTTAATAACTTTATATTTCTTACTGATTTATCAGGAAACTATTTAATAAAGAACTCAAAGTCTTCATATCCATATTCCACATTACTCAATAAGTTCAACCTACATCCCAGAAAGTTACACAGTTTACAAATCTAGCTACTATTATCGGTACCCTGTAAAAGAACAGGTTGACTTGAGTGAACTCTGTACATTTGGTCATTACAGTCTCACTACTTGAAGTATTCTTTACTTGCCCTTATGATGATTTGAATGAGAAATGTCCTCTATATTTGACACTTGGTCTCCAGTTGGTTGCTGCTGCTAGGAAGTGTTACAGTGGCACATGCCTGTCATTCTAGCAACTCGGAAGGCTGGGACAGGATTAGTGCTTGAGAGTTCAGGACCAACCTCCTGGGTTTCAGGAAATGTGATGGAGCCATTCTGGAGGAATGAAGTAACTGGAAGTGACCATTGGAGGTTAATAGCCTTGCCCTACTTGTTGCTTGCTCTCTCTGCTTCCTGTGTCTGAATAAGGAACTTCCTGCTCCAGCTGCCTGCTGACATGCCTTCCTCACCATTATGGGCTCTGTCTCTCCAGAACCGTGAACCAAAATAAACTCTGTCTTCCATAGGTTGTTTTGGTCATGGTATTTTGTCACAGCACCAGAAAACTAACTAATATATCATTTTACCATTCCCCACCCTTAATACCCAAGAGTACTTTTTAAGACTCAGCATAGACATTGATCCATACAAAAATCCATCTTGGTACTTCTAATCTAGGCAGTACAGCCTTTTTCATTCTCTTACACAGCATTACGTGCTAATTCCTACAGAACTTACCAAACTGGTTTATGTCTTTAGTGGGTGAGTTAGACATCTTATTTTTGCAGTATGGGCACCTGGTACAATGTCTGTAATATAACAGATGTTTGCTTTAATATATGTTTTTGAAAATATTTCTGCTGGTTGAATGAAAGAATGGATTATCAAACACTGAGTTATGGTTATGGTTAGCTGCTACAATGGAATGTGTGGAAAGCAGAATAATAGGTACATAAAGGACTTCACATCAATTCCCAGGACTGGTGACTACACCACTTTACAAAGTAAAAGAACTCTGCTGATGTAATTCGGTTATGGATTTCAAGACAGAAGAATTTCCTCTGGATTAACTAAGTGGCATACTCTGACTGAATATATATTTAAACAGAGAAATCATTTTCCTACCTGAGTCAGAGAGAGGGTGGATGAGAATAGGAAATGGAGAAATTGTAAGTGAGAGGGACTTAACTTACAGTTGGTTTTGAAGACAATGAAAGAGGATCACAAATGAAGAGCTTGTAAAAGCTGGGAACACCTATCAGCTGCCATCCATCAAGAAAATGGGGGTCTTACTCTTACCATTGTAAGAAACTCAATTCTACCAACAACCTAAGGAGCAGAGAACAAATTCTCTTCTAGAGCCTCTGAGAAGGAGTACAGCTGGCCAGCACTTTGATTTAATCAGATGAAACTTACACAAGCCTTCTCATCCACAGCAGTGTAATAGAGTAAAGTTGTTTTGAGCCCTAAATTCACAATAAACTAAAAAACTCAAGAAAACACAATATACAGTAAAAATGGAGGGATGTAGAGCATGGTGGCACATGCCTTTAATCCCAGCATTCACAAGGCAGAGGAATGAGGATCTCTGTTAGTTCCAAGCCATCCAGAGCTACATAGAGAGGCCCTGTCTCAAAAGAAAAATGAGTAGATTAAAAAATGGAAAAAGAAATACCATCACCACAATGGAATCTTGATGTAACTATCTATATTAATAGCAAACAAAATAGATTTTAAGGAAAGATTTAAGAAAAGGGTCATAAAAATGATAAAAGATGTATCCTAGACTTTACTAGGGATATAGAAGATTTGTACAACATAACACATTTAACAGATACTTAAAGACCCTCATATACAACTGGTGGGATATACAAACCTTTAACAAACACATGAGAAACAGTAATCATTATGTTCTCTAAGACATAAGGCAAATTTCAGCAAATATGAAACAATGTTCTGAAATTAAATGTAAAATAACAAGATAAAAAAAGATCCATAGATCCACACCTCAGTTTGTAAATATGATCTCCCAGTAGCACAGCCAAATAGAGAAATGGTCAATGGGGTAGAAAATATGAGATGAGCCTAAAAGTAAGGAAGAAAAGAAATGTTAAAATAAGTATAAATATCTGTCAAAGAATGGTGAACATGCCAAAGGATAACAAAGACAAACTGAATAAAATAATTATGATACCAACAGGCTATTTATGAAATAATACAAAATTTAGGTGTCTAAATATAATTAACAAATGGAAGAAAGTGTTCTCTTCAAGTAGAATATAAGTTATGGAATGCAGTAAAAATGATGGAGATTGAAATTTGAAATTTATTACTCTATAATCACCATAGTAAAAACACTCAGTCAAGAATAATCAACTGATGTAAAAACTACTAGAAGACAGTTTGATGAGAAACAGAAATGTTACACAATCTCCAAGTATTCACAGCAAAATTATTGACTGTAAAGAGAAAACAATGGGTTAATCTAACAAAATCCTAGTGACTTAACCAAGAAGTCAATGTTGATATGACATCTGCATCATGAGCAATCTAGGAATATGATGTCCAGAGAAAAACTTAATAAGAATTCTGTGGTCTTCCTGCCAACATACATCATCAAAATATAAAGAGGAGGAAATGATACACACATCTAAATTGAGGAGTGTTCTACAAAACAATTGTCTATTTTGAGAAATTGTCAATGGCAACAAAAACAAAGAAGATTGAAGAAATTCAAGAAACTTCCTGATCAAAGACTAGAAAGACACACACACACACACACACACACACACACACACACACACACACACACACACACACACACAGGTGCAATACATCATCCTGGATTGCAGCTTCAGCCAAGAAAAGGAAACAGAAAATGTATGAGGAAGTATGTAGTTCAAGTAAACACAGTGAAGTATTAAGAAGTAAAGCAGAAATACAGCTGAAAATTCCTTTTGAAATGGCAGAATGAAAGAGAATGGGAGAGCAAATGTGGCAAAATAAATAGTTGATAAATGTGGATAAGTGTATGGGAGGTTTTCTATAATATCCTCACAGTTTAACCATGGATTTAAATATTAATAAACATCCTAACCATGATCTTTATATTTATGAAAGAAAAAAAGATTTCAGTTTTTGTTTTGTTTGTAGACAAGGTGTCACTATACAGCCCAGGCTGGCCTGACTCACTATATAGACTAGACTTGCCTCAAACTCATAGAGATCCACCTGTCTCTGCCTCCTGGGTACTGGAATTAAAGGTATGCACCACCATACCTGGCAAAAAAAGTTTTATATTACCAAATTCTATTGAGATGCACAGCATGTATAAAAATTTCTTTTTTGTTTTTGTTTCAAGAAGGATTAAAAATACTTTAAAGTGGGAGAAAATAAAATTTAATTTGTAGCTTGGTTAATGGCTTCATAATACAATTTTTTAAAATAATGCATGAATAACTGAAAATCTATAAAACAAAAATAAAATGCCATAGGCTGGGGCTGGAGAGATGGCTCAGCAGTTAAGAGCACTTGTTGTTCTTGTAGAGGATGGGGCACAGTTCCCATCACCCATGTGGCAACTTGCAGCCATCTAAAACTCCAGTTCCAGAGAATCTGATGTTCTCTTCTGACATCCAAAGGCACCAAGCATATACGTGGTATATACATACATGCAGGCAAAACACACATACATATAAAATGGCCAAATTAAAAAATCACCAGAAACATTATAAATCGATAATTGTTTAAGTATAATAACAAAGTAATATACATAAAACTGAAATTCTTACAAACTGGTAGAGAATAATTCGTAGTTTTAACTTTTTATTTTCGAAAAGAAATATTAATAAGCTAGAGTCCAATTCACTGAATTAGAAAAACGAACAAAAAAGAAATATAGATAAGGTAATTAAAAGAGAAAACAGGGCTGGAGAGATGGCTCTGTAAGCAAACTGCTTGATATTCAAGCACAAAGACCTAAATAAATTTTATCTCTAGCACCTAAGTAAAAGCTGGGTGTGGTAGCCAGGCTATGCAACCCCAGTGCTGGGGAGGTGGAGACAGTGATCACCCGGGCTCACTGGGCTCCTGATCACCTGGGCTCACTAGCCAGCCAGCCTATCCTCATCAGGTCTCGGTAACAGCTCTTGTCTCAAAAAACAAAACAAAATAAACAAAAGACAAAAAAGTGGATGATTCCTGAAGACCAATACAAGAGACTAATCTCTGTCCTATCCCAACCTCCCAAAAAATGAAGACTTGTTAAAACCAAAATAAGAAAATTCATTAAAATTATTGTAACTTATCACATTCTCATGTTGTCATATGAATGGGGAAAATATGCTTATGTGAGTAGATACAGACAAAATATTTGGTGGAAAAAACCTCCATATCCATTCACAATAAATCCTCTCAGCAAACTATGAATACTAATTTTTGGCTGGGCGGTGGTGGTCCACGCCTTTAATCCCAGTACTCAGAAGGCAGAGACAAGAAGATCTCTGTGAGTTCAAGGCCAGCCTGGTCTACAGAGTGAGTTCCAGGACAGCCAGGACTGCCACACAGAGAAACCCTGTCTCAAAACACAAAAAAGAAAAAAAAAACACCAATTTTCTTGGACAAACTAAAAAATATGTACTGGTAAAGAAGACAGTGCCAATACAATATAATTTAAAAATAGCCCAAGATAACCTATAAATTACTAGAAAAATATAATTCAGAAAGGATGCATGTTATAAAATCAATACAAAAGTACCAGTCATTTTCTCCTTTACTAGCAACAATTAGAAAATGGGGTTTAAAAAGACTCACTTGGAAGTAACAACAGAAACTATAAAGCAATCAGCAGTAAATTTACTAAAGCCTTGCAGATTTATGTGGGTATTTCTTGGTGCATATCATTTCATAGAATACAAAAAATGTTTCAATTTTATGACTAATGCTAGCTTCTTGGGTTTTGTCCAGTTATTTTGAACATGCCATAATCAGTTCCTTTCTTCTTCCTTTACATGCATTTTTAGTAAAAAAAATAAAACAAAACAAAAAAGATTACCTTGAGCATCACAACTTCCAGGTGCGGGACACCAGCAAAAGCAGGGTAGCATTGGAAAGAGTCTTCATGGTCTTCAATGGGTGAACTATTTTACAAATGCACCAAGGAAATGGAGTCATACTGCAATCTTTCAAAGACTGAAAAACAATAAAGCAAGGTGAAGTCATTCCATCTGTCACATGCAGTCTGACTCATGTTCCTTACATTCCTGTCAGCTCCCAATTCCATGGCGCATTCCTATTGAATAGTTGGGTACACAGTATGAGGAGGTATGTTCTGCACAGCAGCTCACTGCATCATATCTCTGGAACCAAGCATTTTTCTCTTTAATCACATCTCAACATGGACACAACTTGTAGTAACACAAGAACTTATTGGCCTAGACAAACATCCTTTGGTGAATCTGTGATTAACCTCAAACATGCAAAACCCTTTGGAAAAAAATGTGGTGTACACACACAGAAAAAAAAATTCACTACTTGCCATTACAATTGTCTACGATTTAAGTCACTGGGGAGAAATTAGGCAGCTCCTACACATTTCTTGCCCTGAATAGCTTCCTTTGTTTTCTAGGTGAGCATTTCACTCCCTAAAGCCTGCATTACCACATTTTGCCTTTGAATAGAGGTTAAAAAAAAGTGTGGAGTGGAGGAAGGGCCTATGGAATAACAATCAACTGCTTTTAGGTGAAATGGAACTCCTTCCCTTTTTATGCTTTAGCAACAAACCTGATACCCAGAAGACCCACGGTTGCCAACGTTATTCATGACTTGCTCAAATGTCTATTACTCCTGCTGCGCAACAGCCACTGTGCCTTAGTCATCTGCTTCCACGTCTCCCTGTGCAAGGAAGGCCTAACCACCCCAACGACTGCATAAAGGTGTGAGATGAAGAAGGCATTATGAGACTTGACTGAAACTTGGTTGTTTTCTTTTTTCACAGACTATAAGGCTCATTTAAACAGGCTATTGTTTCCTGAAAGGAAGAATTAGTGTCTTGAAACAAGAAACAGCGCTTGGTTGGAAATCGCCAATGGGATTCATGCTTCGAGAATAAACTGCGCACTCCTTAGCAAACCGTCAAGGCCTACAAGCCTGTAGCCCATCTCTTTCACAGACAGAGAATTACAGACCAGATGCCTCAGAACAAGCCTGCCCTTGGGCTTTCATTCTGGAAACACTAGGCCTAGAAAACCATTCCATCTCGTATGGCACACCCAAAGTTCTCCCTTCCTCTTTGATGGCTGTCATTAGTAACGGGCAGTGACCTCGTTCATCCATGATTCCTGA
Organism: Cricetulus griseus; assembly: GCF_003668045.3. Classification (NCBI taxonomy): domain Eukaryota; kingdom Metazoa; phylum Chordata; class Mammalia; order Rodentia; family Cricetidae; genus Cricetulus; species Cricetulus griseus. The sequence goes on along the minus strand of NC_048604.1, from coordinate 111,628,010 downwards.
ATACCTTGAACAAGCACATTTTTATGGTACTTGAGTTTGATCATCATCCTGTAACTTTTGTTTTCATTTATTCAAACCCATTTTACACATAAAAAAAAAACCCTAGTTCTCAAAGCTCTCACCTTACAATCCCCTCTGGGCACAGGCATTAGGCCTTAGGCACATCTTGGTCTTGAACGAAGCATTTTTAAATGGAAAAAAATTTCCAATATACACAAAAGTACAGAGAACAGTATAGTAAATCCCCATCCAATTTTAATTTATCAACCAGTGAACATTTTGTTAGTACCTCCCTACACCTTGGCCTGTCACGAAAATCAAAACACTGCAGTTTATTTTAAAAGAGTACAATTATCTCATGTAAAATATCTTAATTACTGAATGCAATCAAATACCCATTTCATCCAGGCATACTTTGTAAAAGAGCAGTTCAACGCCTGTATGTTGTTTCTCCTCTTTTTTGAATTTGTGGAAAGAACAGGAAGGGGGGCTGGGAAAAAGCATAATTAAGTTTCAGAGAGCCTGGATGTCCCAGATGAGAAAGAAAGTATCTGACCTGATTTAGGCTGCGAAAAAAGCTATTTCACTACTTCTCCGGCGGAGGAGGGTGAGACTTCAGTCCAGTAGATGCAGGAGGAGGCGCCGAGGGGAGAGTGGTACTACCTCCACTGGGAGTCCCTTCTGGATAATCCCACCGTGGAGCCAGGAGACAGCGCTTTTTTGGAGGCTTGGGTTCCCGCGTATTTCCTGGTGGGAGCGTGGATCTCCCGGAGGCACAAGGTTGGTCCCCCATAGGTATGGCCGGACCAGAGCGTCAGTCTTCTCTGGTGGGCCCTGGCAAGGCCGAGAGATCTGAGATGGCGGATCCCCTCCAGGCACGGGGCTGGCTTCCTCCTGGTTTCGCAGTTACCGTATTTCCTGTATCCTGAGACGTATATCCCTTCTCCGCCTCCACAGCGCTCCGTTCCCCATCCCATTTTAACCTTTCTACGAGAATGGAATGCAAAAAAAAAGTGCACATTTAATAAAACGCTTTCCCATAGCACATCTCTCTCACAGTTTAATTAACTGCAGGGAGAGTTTTATACAGTTTAATTTTAAAAATGTCAATTTGCCTGTAACTTGCCAACAGGCCATGTCTTAATGAATGGGTGTGTGGGAGGGTCGCGGGGGTGCTGTAACCAAAGGAATTAAGCGTTTTACAGTGCACTTGCATACGCACATCACAGAGCCATGAAAGCAGATACAACCATCTAAAAAGCTTTGTATAAACACGTTGTCTAATTGACTGCAGCGTTAAATTGCAAGCCGATTGTGGAAATGGATGCACAATAAATTCATCATGTATCACACAACCCAGGACCACTGTGTTTCCTTAGTATTTTTACATTTTTGGCATCTTTGAAAACTCGTATTTTTTTTCTCATTCCAACATACAAGATTTCTCTGAAAAAAGACAACTGGTGGCACTCCATGTTTAACTGGCAACGTTTTATTTCTTTCTTAAGGCTATGGAAAACAATGACTCATCTTACTATTGTGGTATGTTATTATATTCTGTGTTATATGGTAAGGAAACAGAAACAGTAACCAGAAGGTGCGAGAAAACTGAGAAAAGGCTTCTGAGTTTCTTTAATCTTCATCACTAAATAACCTTAATATCTATATCACGTTCCCTGTTCACAAACTAAACCACACTTTCCCACTACTGCCCTCATTGTTTTCTAATGGAAAAGTTTCAATCCATAATGTCATAAGCACTCCCTTTTAACAAACTGTTCTTTTTACAAGCTCTGTAGTTTTTAATTAATTAAATTATTGCAATTTGTTTTCCAGCTGTGATAATTTATGTGCAAAATGATACCATATTAAGGATAACCCATTTAAAGCACTTACTGCCATAGTTACCTCACACCTCCAAGATAGCTACCTTCCTCCAAACACTCTATACAGCCTGTTACATAAATTAGGTACCAATAGATATTTGGTAAAACTCAATGGTCCTGTTTTGTTTTTCAATTAAAAAAAACTGAAATTAAAATCTAATGTCATCATTTCCCTTTTTTGCCTTTCCTACCTCCAATATGCCCCCCAATTCAGTCCTATAACTATAGATAGCCATGTCAATTGCTACAGATGAAAACAGAAAATCTTAATAAAAACGTGAAGGGATATTGAAATAGAGAATGGGTTAGAACCAGAATATTTGTACCAAAATGTAATGATATAAGAGTCAACATCATAGAAGTAATACTGAAGTTATGGGTGTGGGTGCTATCTCAAGAGAAACTAGAACTGGCTGAAAATGGAATTTAATGGCAGATGGATGTGGTGATACATTAGTTATGATTTATTAAAGCTTGCCTGGGATTCAGAAAAGCAAAGTCATCCTCAAGCTATAGTGATCAGCCAATGGTACACACACTTTTAATTTCAGCAGCCAGAAATCAGGAGGTAGTGGTACACACCTTTAATCCTAGGTCTCAGGATTAAGAGGTGGAAGGATGTCTGTGAGTCCAAGGCCACCCAGATCTACACAAGATTGATCCAGCCCTATAGAGAAACAGCTCACACAAAGATGATCACATTCCTTTAATCCCAGCACTAGAGGGATATAAAAGAGAGGAGCAGTGTCTTCAGGAGTCAGTATCAGGCATTTATTCTCCAGCTATGTTAAGAATAGGAACACCCCAGCCCTGTTAGAGGTAAGAGCTCTCTGGTAGCTTGGCTGCTTTACTTCCCTGATCTTCAGGTTGAACTCCAATATCTGTCTCTGGGTCTTTTGTTTTTTGTGTGATGCAAATGGAGGAAAAGCTGCTGCCAAGCTTGAGAAGATTCTGGCCTAGGATTTCTAAAAGTTGATGCTGATGACCTTTGCAGGTAGATTATTTTTTGTGGCAATGATCTGCCACTAGGATATTTAGTAACACTCTAAACTATGGTTATGTTGGGTAGCACTTCCTACACGTCAGTTATGATAACTAAAAACACCACAAAACATTGCCAAATGTCTTCTGGACAGCCAGCACTCCTTAGTGAAAATAATTAATCTAGGGGACTGGAGAGATGGCTCAGTGGTTAAGAGCACTGGCTGCTCTTCCAAAAGAAAAAAAGGACCCAGGTTCAATTCCCAGCACTCACACAGCAGCTGACAACTCTCTGTAACTCCAGTTCCAGGGGATCTGATACCCTCACAAAGACATATGTGCAGGCAATGAATCAACTCACATAAAAATAATAAAATTGAAAAGAATTAATCTATGCCTTATCTTCTTTATTTGCATTTCAATGAATGTTAGTCCTCCATTCAACTGTACAGTGAAGCTGTTATATTGTCCAAATTAAAGACCACATCATTTGTCAAAATAATTAACGTTTTCATAATTTTTAGGCATGTTTCTATTTAGAAATGTGCAAGACCAAATATATCAGTGTAAAAATTGAGATTAAGTTGTTTCATAGCTACATTTTAGCAAGTTTGGAGAAATGTGTGATAATTTGGGTTCAAATAGACAGGAATTAAAACTTCTGGTAAATTCAGGAAGGTTTGGTTTACATACATTTGACTTGAGGTGATAAAGCTTCAACTTAGACTGCTCCCATTACTCTCGGCCCTTTATACTACAATTAGATTTGTGTGGAGTTTTGCATCTTGTTCTGAGACAGGGTCTCACTCAGTATGGCTTGGAGGATGACGTTGAACTCAGCCTTTGCCTCCATCTCCCAAGTGCTGATATTACATGCATTTGCCACCACTCCTGATTTATGCTTAGGATGGAACCCTGTGTCAATGAACTACATCCCCAGCTCATTTGTTTGTTTCTGATTTGGTAAAATACACACCATAATTTTTATTATCTTAGCCATTTCTAAAGTTACAGTAGGCCAGTAGTGTCAAGTATATTCACCTAATTATACAGCCAGTCTCCCAACATTTTCATTCTCATTAAACACATATTGCAATCTTTAATTTTCCCTAGCTACCACCCTTACACTCACAACATTTTTATTATTATTCATTGTTTGCTTTTGTTAGGGAAAAAAGCCCTTTCTTAGAGGTTTCAAAATGATTTTTTCTCATTCTTCAAGATAATCTTTGGTTTTTTTTTTCTGCTCATAGAATCAGCACAGTATGAATTGTAGGCTGGTTATCCTTTGCTCTATGTCTAATATCCATATATGAGTGGGTGCATACTATGTTTGTCTTTCTGGGTCTGGGTTACCTCATTCAGTATGATTTCTTCTAGTTCCATCCATTTGCCTGTGAATTTCAGTATTTCACTGTTTTTTTCCCCACTGAGTAGTACTCCATTGTACAAATGTACCACATTTTCTTTATCCATTCTTCAGTTTAGGGCTATCTAGGTTGCTTCCAGGTTCTATTACAAATAATTCTGCTAAGAGTTGAAAAGAAGTCCTTGTTGTATGAATGGGCATCTTTTGGGTATATGCCTAAGAGTGGAATTGCTGGATCTTAATGTAGACTAATTCCCATTTTCCTGAGAAACTGCCATACTGATTTCCGAAGTGGCTGTACTAGCTTGCACTCCCATCAGCAATGGAGAAGTGTTCCCTTTTCTCCACATCCTCTCCAGCACAAACTGTCATTGGTGTTTTTATTTTAGCCATTTTGACAGGTGTAAGATGGTATCTAAAAATTGCATTTCCCTGATGGCTAAGGATGTTGGGTACTTTCTTAAGTGTCTTTCAGCCATTTTAGATTCCTCTATTCAGAATTCTCTATTTAGTTCTGCACCCCACTTTTTAATTGGATACTTGGTGTTTTGGTGACTAGCTTTTTAAGTTCTTTATATATTTTGGAAATCAGCCGTTTGTCAGATGTGGGGTTAGTGAATATCTCTGGGCTGCCGTTTTGTCTTGTCGACTGTGTCCTTTGCCTTAAAAAAGCTTCTCAGTTTCAGAAGGTCCCATTTATTAATTGTCGATCTCAGTGTCTGTTCAGGAAGCAGTCTCCTGTACCAATTCATTCAAGGGTACTTCCCACTTTCTTTTCAAAGAGGTTCAGTGTGGCTGGATTTATGTTGAGTTCTTTGATACATTTGGACTTAAGTTTTGTGCATGGTGATGATATGGATCTATCTGCAATTGAAGCAAGGAGGAACCTAAGAGAGACATACTTCAATACCCAGAGAAAGGGAAAGAGACAGCTGGACAGGGGGAGGCAGGAGGAAGGGGAGGGGGGAGAAGAACACGAGGGATTAGGAAGATCAAGGTGAGGGAAGAACAAAGAACAGAGAAGGAGAGCAAAATAAGAGATACCTTAATAGAGGGAGCCATTATGGGTATAAAGAGAACTCTGGCACTAGGGAAATGTCCAGGGATCTACAAGGATGACACCAACTAAGAATCTAAGCAACAGTGGAGAGGCTAACTTAAATGCTCTCCCCTGTAATGAGATTGATGACTACCTTATATGTCATCATAGAGTCTTCATCCAGTAGATGATGGAAACAGAAGCAAAGATCCACAGCTAAGCACTGAGCTGAACTCCTGGAATCCAGTTGTAGAGAGGGAGGAGCAAAGGGGTCAAGACCATGCTGGGGAAACCCACAGAAACAGCTGACCTGAACAATGGAGGGCTCACAGATCCTAGAATGACAGCTCAGAAAGCAGCATAGGACTCAACCAAGCCCCCTGAACGTGGGTGTCAGTTAGGAGGCCTGGGCAGTCTATGGGACCTCTGACAGTGGAAGCAGTATTTATCCCTAGTGTAAGGACTTTGGGAGCCCATTCCCTTTGGAGGGATACTCTCTCAGCCTACATACATGGGGGAGGGCCTAGGTCCTGCCCCAAATGATGTGATAAACTTTGATGATCCCCCATGGGAGACCTCACCCTCCCTGGGGAGTGGAGGGAGTGGATGGGGGGTAGGATGGGGAGTTGGTGGGGGGGCATGGGAAGACAGGAGTGAGAGGGAACTGGGATTGGTATGTAAAATAAGATTGTTTTTAATTAAACAAACAAACAAACAAAAGAATCAGCGCAGTATAATGGTTCTGTGGGTTGTGTTGGGTTGTTGGCCTTTTAAGCCAGTTGTCAAAAACTGCCATGATTCCAAATTGCTTTCAAGCTCAGCAGTGCTCAGAGGATGAGAACAGAGAGCAAAGTGAGCTCACACCTCTGGGTGATACTTGCTTATTTTAATTTATTTTTATAAAGAAATTGATTATTTGGCAACTCATTTTTCAAGTCTAAGAATTGTTCTTACTTGCATATATAAAGGATGCCTGTCTCTGTTAATTGTTTTTAATTACAAACCCAAGGAAAAAATCATAGAATTCATGTAACAGTCCCATAAAATGAAAAATAAAAATGATCCAGAGGGATACCATACAGGATATATGAGCTTTGCTTTATTTTATTGAATAAATCTGACCAGAATGTTTTACAACACTAAGAGATACAAGGGAGAAAACTATTCATGAGCTTGAACAACCTCTAAAACTTTCCTTTTCTTTTTGTTGTTGTTGTTGCTATTATCGAGATGGTTTCTCGGTGTAGCCCTGTCGGTCCTGGAACTCACTTTGTAGCCATGCTGGCCTCGAATTCCCAGAGATCCACCTGCCTCTGTCTTCCAAGTGCTGGTTTTAAAGGCGTGTGACACTGTGGCCAGACTGTAAACCATATTCTGTTTTATTTTATTTTACTGTTTGTTTTTGAGACAGAGCCTGACTACGTAGGCCAGCCTGGCCTGGAATTTGTGTGGATCAGGGTAGCCTCCCAAGTGCTAGGATTAATGTCGTACCCCACCAGAAGCTGTATATAAACCTTTTAGAACTGTAAATAAATAAGATGTAAGCATTATAAGGCTAGGATAAACTTTATTTTATATGTATGGGTATTTTGCCTGAATATATGCATGTCTGTGCACGATGTCCGTGCATTGCCCACAGAAGCCAGAAGAGGGCACTGGATCCCCTGGAACTGGAGTTACTGAGCATTGTTAAACACCAAGTTGGACCCTGGAATTGAACCTAAGTCTTTTGTAAGAGCAGTACATGTTGTTAACCGCTGATCTCTCCAGCACCAAAAACCATAATATAGCAAAAATATGTGAAATGGAAAGTTCACGGTTAGTCATTATGATAGCTTTTGAAAGTGTTTTTTTTTTTTTTGAGAATGGGGATATATATGAGTATGCATGCATACATAGATACTTGTGTGTGAAATATTTGTATTGCTTTTTACTCTCAAATAACAACAAGTGTTTCTAACAATGAAATACATTATCCCTTTTTCACATGGCATGTTCTGTCTCATCGCTGTTTAATAGTTCTTTAGTGGCTGCATATAATCCAATTATGTAGACCTACCATAATTTTTCACTTAACTAATTTTTATGAAAGGGTATTTATGAACAACTAAATTGATTCTAGGCTTTTAAATTGAAAATTAATCTACTAAGAATTCATCTTAATAGTACACATTGAGATTTTTAATGCATATTCAGCTAGCTACACGTCTACATCATTTAATCTAAGAATATTTTTATAACTTCAAAATGCAGTACGTACTCATAAGTAATCACTTATAATACTCCATGACTCCTAGAATCTGGAAAACTAATGTTTTCTGTCTGCATGGGTTTGCCCATTCTGACCATTTCATATAATAGTATCCTATACTATATGGTCTGATGCTTTTATCTTTTAAACAAAACATAGTCGAAGTTTGTATTATCCTATATAGTAATAATCCATTTTTATTTTTAGTGTGGTAAAATACACATGAGAAAATGTATCTTATTAATATCTTTGCTTAAAATATTTCTCACTTTAAAGTTTTTTGTACAATATATTTTGATATTTCCCTCCCCTAACTCTTCACTGATTCTCAACTCCCTACCTACCCAATTTCATGTTTTATCTCTCTCTCAAAAAATAGAAAAAATGAAAGGAAAACAAACAAAAATCCAATAAGACAAAAAGTACCAATAAAATAAAATAAAAAGTAAACACGCCCCCCACACACACTATTGATTTTTAATTTCCAAGCAGGCATCAATTGTAAATAGTTTCCTGGCTAGGGGTGTTGTGTTGGCTAGGAGTGTGGCTTTGTGTCCACTTCCCTTTCTTAGTGCTAGGACTTCGTGTGGTTTGAACCTGTGCAGGCCCTGTGCCTGCTGTCACAGTCCCTGGGAATTCATATGTACATCATCTCTGTTGTGTCTGGAAGACTTTGTTCCCTTGGAGTTTTCCACCACCTCTGACTCTTACAGGGGAAGGCCTTTGTGAAGACATTTCATTTAGGGCTGAGAGCTCCATAGTCTCCGACTTGTCTCACCTTGTCCACTTGTGGTTCTCTATGTTAATTACCATCAACTGAAAGAAGAAGTTACTCTGATGAGAGTTGAGCAATGCTCTCTGCTTTATGGGTATAGCCATATGCCACTAGGAGTTATTTTATAGCTATGTTCCTTTAGCAGAATAACAGTAGTAGGCTTTCCCCTAGGCCCATGACCTATCTAGTCTCAAATTCTTGGCCACTTCAGCAGTGTTAGGTATGGGTGGGTTCCATCTCATGGAATCCAATAAAAAATGGTTAATTACTCCAATGATATTTATGCCACCAGCTTACCTTATAGGGCAGTTTCTATTATAGGTCACATGGTTTGTAACTGGGTGATATTGATGATTACCTTTTTTCTTTGGTGTCATACTCAGTTCTTCAGACTCAGCAGCACGTACTTTTACTTCATCTCAATGAAATTTTAGAGTACATCCACAGTGTTGTGTATTGTAGTCTTGAAATGATAACACTCCTCACTATCCTCTCCACTCATGTTCTCTTGTAACAGGCTCCAGACCTTACCACAACTGACTCCATGATAGAAGTATCATTCAGGCCATAAAACTCAGTACATAGACAGCATGATCTGCCAAAACTAAAACAAAGACCTGATCCATCAAAGTCCATATTCTGGGAAAGTCTCTAAATGTACTAACATGGGTTTTTGACTTCTGTAGTTTTGCTTCTGTGTAACTGTTCTTGTTAACTTAAGTATGTCAACCTAGAATGTGTGTGTGTGTGTGTGTGTGTGTGTGTGTGTGTGTGTGTGTGTGTGTGTGTGTGTGTGTGTGTGTGCATGTTTAAAATCTCACCCGAGAAAGGCTCAGGCCTACACTGGGATCCCGAACACTCAGTGTAGTCGCTGCCTGGTCTAAACCCATGTCTGAGCAGTCTTCTTTGTTGAATACCCACAACATTTCTGGAGATCCCAGAGACCAGATCTGGGGGGCTCTCAGAGCCCCTTCAAATGAGGAAGAGGGCGGTGGTCAGGGAACTCCTAGGGGGTATGAAACCTGAGATGTCCCAGGTCCCCAGGTCTCCTTTGATCAATTGCTGCCTAACTCTTCAGAGGGATCTGACACTTCCACCCCAAAAGGGAACAAATTGGAAAGTCACCTCATCTGTCACCTCTGGAATCACTTTTTGTTTGGACACACAGGAGGTAGGACACGGCTGCTAATTCAGTGTTATGGATCCATGTGAGACATCACTGGATCCCTGTCTGTTCAGGCGTATGACTGTGTGGTTGCCACCCCTGGTTGTTTTTACTGTGTCTCTCTGTGTGTATAAGTATCTCTCTATGTGTTTCTGCCAAGTCTGTTCCCCTGTTATTGGCCAATGGCTTTCTCTGGTATGAGAACCAACCTCCTGTTGGGAACCAAATCATTTAGGTTCTGCCTGGTCTCCAAGAGGGGGAAAAAAAACCTTCCACCTATCCCACTTCAAGAGCTAGAGAGCTTACTTGTTGCTCACTGTTGGTCCCTGTGTGGAGGTGGGGAAGCACTAGGCCTCTCATTCAGCGTCCTCAGCAATCTAAGCAGAGTTCCCCCAGGTAAGCATTCCTCAGCTCTGTGCCTGCTCTGCTAAAGCAAAAGGGGGAGATTTCCCCTGGGGTGAGCTAGAAAGCAGAAGAGGAAGTTCCACTACTTTCTCTTTCATGATATACTTCTCCTTATTAACCAATGAGTGGTATAACTGAAAAACTCAAAACTTGGTAGAGGGAAGGAGGAGGTAGCACTGGGCAGAGTGGAGGGAGGGAAAACTACAGTTGGGATGTAATGTGTGAGAGAAGAACAAACAAGAAAAAAAAAGAAAATCCCACCATTTTCTGGGGGTGGGGAAAGTAGAAAAACTGGCCCTGGTCTGGGCAAGGGGATCACTGCCTGATAACACAGCCTATAGAGAATAGATTTTCCCTTCTGCCAGCGCTGACTAAGGAGACTTAAAACAAACCACCACTAGGTCTTTTTGAAAGGATAAGAGACAGCTGTTAAAAAGATTTCCTTTCCCTCTTCCAGAAAAAGTTGAAATCCACAACTAACCAATGGGCCAAGCTCCTGGAGTACAATCGAAGTGAGGGAGGAGTGATAATAAGAACAACGGAGTCCAGACCATGATGGGGAAACCCACAGAATCAGCTGACCTGAGCTAGTGAGAGATCACTGACTCGGGTCTGACAAATGGGGAACCTGCATAAGACTGAAATAGACTCCCTTAATATAGGTGACAATAGTGTGGCTGGGACAATATATGAGACCACTGGCAGTAGGTCCAAGATCTAACACTAATGCAAAACCTGAATAGTGGAGCCCATTCTATATGGAGAGATACCTTGCTTAGTCTAGGCACAGGGATGAGGGGGTGGAGAGGTACCTTGGTCCTGCCTCCATGAGATGATGGGGCAGACTTAGCAGATTTCTCAAGGGAGGCTTTACCCTCTCTAAGGAGCAGATGGAAAGTGGGGGAGGAATGGTGGGAGCAGGTAGAGAGGAGGGAGGGGAACTGGGTTAAGAATGCAAAAAATGAATTAATAAAAAAGATTTCCCTTCTTACCCAGTTGGTCCTGGATATTAGAAAGAAGGTATAATTTTTTTTTCATTTTAAAGGTATAAGCCGGTCCCAGTTGTCTGTGGTAGCTCAAAGGGTGCTTAACAACAGATAACTGATTGGTTCTAGATCTTTTGCATAAACTGAAAGCCACTGTCACCTTCTCTGGTGATGAGACACAGTTAGATTTACAGATACCCAGCAAAGTTTTGGTGTCCTACCCTCTGTCAGAAGAATATCTCCTAGCTAAAAGAATATCTCCAATCAAAAGATACAGTTGGACTCTCTCTCAGACTGACAACAAAGATTCCCAAGCATATGGACAGAAACCAAGCTCCCTACTCCCACCCCAGGACTGATCCAACACCAGGTTCCTACCAGTTCAGCTAACCCCTTCCAAATTAAATAATACACAGTGACCCTGGACACAAAGAGGGAAATTGATTCCACATTGCCTGGCGTGAAGAGACAGGAATCCTGGTCCCCTGCCAGTCACCCTGGAATACAGCTCTCGTGTCTGTGAAGAAACCTGGGACCTCTGATTCTCATGAGTCTGATTCCTCCAGAGAAACAGGTGTTCACTGTCTTGCACCTCAAAGATGCATTCTTCAGCCTCCCATTGGCAGAGGTGAGTCAACCCATCTTTGCTTTTAAGTGGACAGATCCGGTGGGAAGTTAAAGTGGCCAACATACATGGACCGGTTGTCCCAAGATGTTGGCAAATTTTTTTACTAAATTTTTTTACTAAATTTACTAAATGCAGACCTCCTGCTCTTCCATGAGAGTTTTCTGTGAAGGTAGATTATGAAAGAGCCACTGAGGGACTGCTGCAAGAGATACAGACCTTGGGCTACAGAATGTCAGTTAAGAAAGCCATCTTTGGCCTGAAGAGATAGCTCAGCAGTTAAGAGCACTGGCTGCTCTTCCAGAGGTCCTGAGTTCAATTCCCAACCACCACATGGTGGCGCACAACTATCTGTAGTGGGTTCTGATGCTTTCTTCTGGCATAAAGTTGTACGTACAGATAGAACACTCATATACATAAAATAACTAAATATTTTTTTTAAAAAAGAAGAAAGCCAAACTTTGTACCTTAGAGGCTACCTATCATGACTACCAGCTAGGGGAGACAAAAGGAACCTGTCTCAGAGTAGGATTACTGCCATCCTTCAGATCCCAACTCCAAGGATCCCAAAAGTTCCTAGGTGCAGCTAGCTATTGCTTCCTCTGGATACCAGACTTTGTGAAAATAGCAAAGCCTCTATACACTAGTACAAAGGGTTGAGGCCCTTTTCCTAGGAGCTATCTAATGACTCTGTGACTCAGTACCAGGCCTTATTCCTGACACACCCTCGAGTCTGGTTTGAGAAATGTACCATCGTCAATGCAGTTACCTCTTGCCTGATAATACAAGTGCTCATCCATGACTGTAAGGAGATGAAAGATGAAGCCAGGAACATAGTTACTTTAAGTGAAACCATTTGAGCCCACGCCAGTTACCTCAACCCAGAGCACAGAACTGATTGATCTCACCCAGACTCTCAGATGTGAAAAGAAATGTCCACCACTATACACATAGACAGCCCGTAGGTCATGCCCACAGTATAATCCAGAGACAAAGAGGTCTTCTCAAAACTAGGAAAAAGGACATTAAAAAATCTTGACCTCCTAGAGGCTATTTGGCTTCCCCTATGAATTGCTGTCCTCTGTTGTGGGTTTCTGATCTGCCTGCCCAACACCAGCCCTAAGACCAGGGGCCTATTGATATTCTGATGACATCCCAAGACCCAGTGCTGCCTGAGACTCCATGGTAAAGAAGAAATGGAGACCTCAAACCCTCAGGATGATGGACAACCGAGGGAAAGATCAATCTCCCAGAAACAACTGACAGGACCCTGGTAACTGACTTTCACCAGGCTATCCATCTGGGGCCACAAAACTTTCTAAGCTGTTCAGACCAAGATATGTTGTACCTAGACTAGACAGCATAGTGTGGGATGTCTCAGCCAGATGCCAGCTTGTGCTCAAGTGAATTCAAAACAGAGAGTTCTGATCCAAATGAGAGAACAACACCCTAGTGATGTCTGGGAAACTGACTTCACTAAGATCCGGTCTGCTGAGGGAGGATAAAAATATTTGCTAGTTTTTATTGATAGTTTTTCCAGGTGGGTTAAAGTGTTCCTCACCCAGAATGAAACTGCAAAAATAATAGTTAAAAATCTCCTCCAGGAACTGGTCCCTGATTTGCCCTCCCTCTAGCAATGGGGTCTGATAATAGCCTAGCTTTCACAGTCAAAACCCTCTCAATTGCTAGCTAAAGCTTTCGACATAGATTGAAAACTTCATTGTGCATACAGACTTCAGAGTTCTGGACAGGTAAAAAGGAGAAACGGGATGTTGAGAGAAATTCTAACAGGTCTCTATTGGAGTCCAGCAAACGATGGCTAGGCTTCCTTCCTTTGCTTTGCTTAGCCTGCTGCACCCCATATAGCGAGGGATTTACCCGCTATGAGACTATGTTTGGAAGACCTCCTCAGCTGCTTCCCAGGCTCACAGACCAGCAGTTGGCAGAACTCTCTAATCAATCCTTTCACAAGTCACTACAGTTCCTCCAGTCCTCTAAACAGGCTATTCACTGGACTGTCTGAAAGATCCAGTTGACCTGTGATCCCACCACAAGTTTCCCCTTGTTCGAGTTCAGTGATACCATTGGTGTCAAGCGAGTAGCTAAAGGGGCACTTAAACTAGCCTGGAAAGTGCCCTACAAAGAGATTCTCTCCACTGATGATGATGGTGAAGGTAGCTGGCATCACACCATGGATCCACCACACCCAGGTCAAGAAAGAAGAAGCCACAGATGTTGCTACCAATGGACCATCTCTGGACTATGGCCCCATTGACATGAAGGTTTCATGGGGTCCAGGTCCTTCACCCCCTTCCCCTCCACTTCATCCTGAATCTTGTGTTTTGCACTATGGGTATGAAGACAGGACATGATCCAACCCCCACTGCCCTTAGGCCTGAACTGGAAACTGAGGAAGACAGATATGGGGGAAGTATTAGCTAGTGTGACTACAGACCAACAACCCATATTCCATCTTGACCTTTGATCATTGAGACCCACTTCAAATATCTGGTTGTGTTAGAGAAAAGGAAAGATGGGAATTTGTCTTCTGAGATAGGAATACTGAGTTTACAACTCTATGCAAGCCCTACAGCTGGGCCCCCTAGTTTCCAGAAACAAGGGAGTTTCCATTGTAAAAACTGGAGTTGTAAAACTGAGGCTTCCTGAAACTTCCTTTAAAAAGATTCTGCCCTTGGGGAAACAGGAAAAACCTGGGGAAACAGATTCCATGCCACAGGAAGGGACCCCATGGATAGAGTTTATCACTCACAGCCAGAATTCAGCCAGGATTGCTGGTTATGCTTAGACACCCAGCCCCTGTACTACATAGGGAAAGGAACTAACCAGAATGCTGTCAGCCAATTGACTGACAACTCACTGTGATGGGGACAGACCAGATTAATGTTTGAGGACTTATAAGGGACTGAACCTTGTCTAATATTCCAAACCTTTAACCTAGGTACTTCCCCTTATTCTGATGTTTGTTATTCTATTCTGACTTATGGGTTAATTCTTCTGGATAACAGCAGTGTTACCGAGCCCCTGAGACTACTTGGTGGGCACTTATCAATGGTTTGACTAAATGTGCCTCTTCTGATGCTCTCCAGACTAAGTAGACAGGTTGATCAGGAACTGGAGGAGGTATTAAAACAATAGATTCCCTTGCAGGAGTAATCATACAAAATTAAAAGAGAGCCTTAGGCTTACTTCTCATGAGATAAAAGGAAACTATGTCAGGATTTGGGAGAAACCTGTTGTTTCTCTGCTCATTTATCAGGAGTAATAAAAAAATATCTTGCCATGGTTGGGGAAATAACTGGTACCAGTCTCTGTTCTCTTGTTCCTTTGGCTAGCCACTCTGCCATCAGTATTGAGTGGGTTAATTCTCATTCTGATTGGATTAACAGTGGGTCTCTGCATCTTAAACTAAAACAAGACAAGCCCATGATTTGACTCATTCACTAAGACCAGTGAGGAGTGTAACAGGGCCCCAGACTTAGAAGGCCCTTAGAACTTAGCACTATTGACTACTTGATGGAAGTACCATGCAGACTGTAAAACTCAGCATGTAGATAGTACCACCTACCAAAATTAAAACAAAGGCCTAATCCATCAAAACCCATAGTTCCGGGAAAGTCTTTAAATGTACTAACCTTGCTTTTTGGCTTCAGTAGTTCCACTTCTGGCTGTTTTTGTTACCTAAAGTATGCCAACTCAAAACATGTTTTGTTTTGGTGTGTGTGTGTGTGTGTGTGTGTGTGTGTGTGTGTGTGTGTGTGTGTGTGTGTGTTTACTGGGATCTGGAACACCCAGTGTAGTCACTGGTCAACTAATGGTCAACTAATGAAGACTTTCTGTTGGCTTAAACCCATGTCTGGACAGTCTTCTTTGGTGAATACACCATAACACTCTAGGCCTTAACAATTACAATTCTAGTTTCTATATTTACAAACCAACTTATGAGAGATGGCTCAGTGCTTGATTGCTATTTTTCCAGAGGACTCAAGTACAGTTCCCAGCACCCAAGTCTGTTGGCTCACAACTGCCAGTAACTCTGGCCTGAAGAGATGGAGACCCTCTCCTGTCTTCCTCTATCACCCTCACACATGTGCCATACATTCACATAAACACAGACACAGACATTTAAAAAAAATAAAATAAAAATTCTTAAAGAAATGTGGCTACTGTGGATACTTTCTTTGTACTGGTACAATTGAAGCAGTATTTGTCTTCTCATGGCTCATTTTTTTTGTTCATTTAATATCCTCGATACTTGTCCATTATTGAAGCATATCCCAGAATTTTCTTCTTTTGAAAAACTAGATATGGGCCACTTAGATGGCTCTACAAGTAAAGGTACTTGCTAGGCCAATCTCCATGACTTGAGTTGTATTCCAGGAACCAATATGGTGGAAGGAAAGAACTACTTCCCACAAGATATCCTCTTCCTTCCACATATACATTATAGCATGCTCCCTCCCTCCCTCCCTCCCTCCCTCCTTCCCTCCCTCCCTCTCTCTCTCCCTCCCTCTCCTCCCTCTGTCTCTCTCTCTCACACACACACAAATAAATAGATTATGTAATTACAATAAAAAAAACCATATATACTGCATGCACTTTACATCATGCACACATCACATTTTGTTTCTCCATTCATCCACTAAGAGACTCCTGCGTTCTACCTTTCAGCCATTGTGAATAATGATACAATGAACATGGGTGTACAAACACTTCCTTAAGACCTAGTTTTCAAATCTTTTAGATGCATACTCAAAAACAGAATTTCCGAGTCATCTGGTAAGTTGTGTTTTAATTTTACAATTTTTCCTGTCCTGTTAAATTTTACAATTTTTCCTGTCCTGTTAAATTTTACAATTTTTTCCTGTCCTGTCCTGTCCCACCTACTCTTCCTACTATTCTTTTTTCTCACGTTGATTGACTAATTGTGTTTGCATGTACACATCTATATTTATGTAAGTCACAAGACAACTTTGTAAATTTGGTTCTTTCTTTCTACCAAGCGGATTTTGAGGATCTAACATAGGTCAATGCTTTTACCAGCTGAGCCACCTCACTGGGTTTGTCTCTTTTTAAAGGAGCCATTCCAATGAGTATAAAGTAATATCTCATCATGGTGACCATTTGTATTTCCACAATGATTAGTGATGTTGAGCTCTTATTGCCCATTTGCACATCTCTCTTAGAGAAAGACCTATTTTAAAGTCTTTTGCCCAGTTTAAAAATTTGTATTGTTGCTCTCTTGTGTTGTAGGAGGATAGACAGACAAGGATAATTAAGAGAATGTGAGCTGGGAGAAAGCCTTTTATGCTGGAGTATGTTTAAAGCCTCTCACTGGATTAAAGAATTTCATCACAATTAACATGCGCTATGAAGGTTGCTGGGACAAAGACAGTGTTCCTTCTATATAGCCTTTATATATAGAGATATTTCAACTGAAAATGCTCCAGCAGCAGTGAATTGTGCTTAAGTGGTAAGAGTAAATGGCCTTTCCACTTTCTTCTCTGAAAAGCTGTTATTTTCCAGGAATCAGGAAATACAATTACAGCATAGTATAGGTCTTGATTCCCTTGTAAAAACTTTGTGGCCGGTGGTTTAACATATCTGATTAAATACTCCCCAAGATACCCCGAAATCTACCTAATGATCTCCTTTATCAAAATATAGGAAAAAAGAAAAGAAATGAAAATAAGGCTTCTTAGCCACTCTTTAAAGTCTAACTTGAGAGCTACCAAAATGGGACATAAGGCTTCTGCCAAGACAGTTAAATGTGATTTTTCTTTTAAGAAGCTACACTTCAGGCAGTGATGGCGCAAGCCTTTTATCCCAGCACTCAGGAGGCAGAGGCAGGTGGATCTCTATGAGTTCAAGGCCAGCCTGGTCTACACAGCTAGTTCCAGGACAGCCAGGGTTGTTATGCAGAGAACCCTACCTCCAAGAAAAGCACCACTTGTACTTGGGTGTGTCTTTTATTTCCCTGAGTGACTCTCCCATTAACTTTGTGCCTAAGTCTATGAATAATAGACCTTAATTGTCCCCACCTCCACACTGGCTCAGTCTGAAATTCTGTCCCATGGCGACAAAGTCAAGAGAAGAACTTTACTCTTACAACTTAAGCACAATTCACTGCTGCTGGAGCATTTTCAGTTGAAAGGTGGCAGTATGGAGCTGTCTCAGACTCTTGATCCATGGCCACTGCCAGGAAGATTTCGTTAACTTCCCATGTTACCACCATCACACACAGGACTTCCTCCCACGCTTTTGTATTCCAGAGATTGCCTTTGCATTCTGAATTGTGTTCTGTAGTGTCCTTAAGATTTTAATTTAATATAATTCAATTCACCTCTTATTATTCTTGTTAACTGTCATGTTGATGTTGCATCCATAAAATTATTCCCACTTGTCCATCCTTGGCCTCCATATTTTCCTCTGAATATTATATAATTTTTAGCTTACATATTTTGGTCTTTGATCTGTTTTGTGTTAATTTTTATGTGTGATTTAAAGTAAGGGACTAACTTCCATGTTTCTTTATCTTTTGTTCTTTCCTTCATTCCTTTTTCTTTCCTTATTTCCTTCTTTCCTTCCTTTCTTTCTTTTTTCAGATAGATAGCTTATTTCCTTAACACAGTTAATGGAAAATAATGCTCTTTTCCTGTTGAATTCTCGTAACACACTTGTCAGAATAGTTTTGTTACTAGAGCCTTGGGCCTGGATAGCCCAATAATAAACCTTAATAAGCCAACTAAATAAGCAAGTAACAGCAAAAAAATAAACAATGAGATTTATCCAATGTGGCTATGGTGAGAAAAGGAACAAAATTCCAGTAACATCCCGCACCCCAAGTCTATCTTCAGGGTCTTAGCACTAGGGTTAGAGGAAATCTATGCATAATTAAACAGTCTTGGTGAAGGTGAAGGCTGGCCCATCATTCTTTCCTCTCATCTCTCCCGCAAGTGGCTAGCTGTGTATGAAACCACTTTCCTAGAGACAAGTTCCTCTCTGACTAACACTAGGCTTCACCCTTTTTCTTCTCCTGGGGAAAACTCTTGATTCCCTTGCATGCCTTGTTTCAGTAATCCACACAGCCAGAGTAAGAGATACAAAGGTTTCTTTAGGACATTCTCATTCTTTCCAGGCATGTGGTTACTATTTGATCATGTATGCAAGGCCTTGCATGGGAAATTTCTAATAGATGAATCTGTGTGTCGCCAGCATTGAAATTCAGAGTACTGTAGCTTTGTAATGAGCTCATTTTGTTCTTTTGCACAATTGTGCCTGGATAGATTTATCTATTTCAAAAAAAGTCACTCAGCACTTAATAAGGAATATACTTTTTAGTATGTTGATCACATTCAGTAGCATAGATGTCTTGACAATGTTAAGACATGAACATAAGATTTATTTGTGACTTTAAAGTTTTTTTCAGCAATATTTTGTATTTTCCAATGTGTAGGCTTTTTACCACCTAAATATTTTATGTGTGACACTATGGAATTTTTTGGCTAATTTTCTTTTTGGATAATTCATAGTTAATGTGTACTGTGTACTGAAGTTCCCAGAACAAAGTCATGCGTGTGTTACAGTGTCCACAAGGCTGATACTGATTAAAACTTCTGTGATTGTAAAAGGTTGTAATGTTACATTTGAGGAGCCTAATTATCTTAGACTATCTTTAGTCTCCTAAATAATCATTATTGCTCACCTTTGTTTTATGACTATCAGGTGAAATCCTTTGTGGAATGGACATGCACAAACAAGGCCCAGTTTTCTCTATCCTAAAGGCTAAGAATGCCATCAGATGATAGCATAGGTGTATAACAGAGGATTTTGAAAGTGCCTTGATTTATGACTCTCTTTGTTCTGTTACTATAAAAACTTCATGTCTCACTTACTATGTTGGAATATGTTCTTTGATATAACAAGCTTATTCTCAGGTCATCATCACTCATACTTGACTCCTAAATCAGTATGGTGATTTCTCAGAAAATTGGGAATTCATCTACCTCAAGACCCAGCAATACCACTGTTGAGCATATACCCAAAGGAGGCACATTTGCACAACAAGGGACATTTGCTCAATTATGTTCATAGCAACGTTATTTGTAATAGTCAGATCTTGGAAACAACCTAGATGCCCCTCTACTGAAGAATGGATAAAGAATATGTGGTACATACTAAGCGGTAAGAAACAATGGCATCCTAAAATTCTCAGGCAAATCGGCAGAACTAGTAAAAAAAACATCCTGAGTCAGGTAACCCAAAACCAGAAAGACAAATAGTATGTACTCACTCATAAGTTGCCAGACATAAAACAAAAGATACCCAGCCTACAATTCACAACCCCAGAGAATCTTGAACCCTCTTCCAGAAACAGATGGAGGCAGATGCAGAAATCCACAACTAACCAATGGGCCAAGCTCCTGGCGTACAATCTAAGTGAGGGAGGAACAAAAATATGAACAAAGGAGTCAAGACCATGCTGGGGAAACCCACAGAATCAGCTGACCTGAGCTAGTTAGAGGTCACTGACTCAGGTATGACAAATGGGGAACCTGCATAAGACCCAACTAGACTCCCTTAATATAGGTGACAATGCTGTGACTGGGACAATATATGAGGCCACTGGCCGTGGGTCCAACCAAGATCTAATTCTAATGCACAAACTGACTTAGTGGAGCCCATTCTGTATGGAGAGATACCATGCCCGGCCTAGACACAGGGATGTGGGGGTGGAGAGGTGCCTTGGTCCTGCCTCAACTAGATGATGAGACAGACTTAGTAGACTTCCTAGGGGAGGTCTTACCCTCACTGAGGAGCAGATGGGAGGTGGGGGAGGAAAATGGGGGGAGCAGAAGGAGAGGAGAGAGGGGAAATGGGATTGGAATGTAAAAAAATAAATTAACAAAAAAGCAAGAAATAAAGATAGGCCCTTAGAAAGAAAGACACCAGAAAACACTGATGTGGACTTCTCCAAAAAAGTCATAGAAAGTAAGATATGCCCAAGTGTGGGTACAGGTTCCCTAAGGAAGAGATAGTTATTTGTCATAGCAAGAACCATTTTGTGGCTTTCAAGTTAAATCAAACCAAGTTGCTATGAAAGCCTTTTTTTCTCTCTTTTGATAAGTGAGATAAGTGAGCTGGCTCTGAAGATGGAATTATAATCTGATCAAAGGAAAGCAGGAACTGCAGGGGTTACACGGGGAGCTTAGTTTGTGCCCTTAACCTTTAAATGGGGTTTCTCAGGGGAGATTCCTAGAAAATTGCAGGTTTACAGCTGAGCAGGAAAGAAGACTTTAGCCAGTTGGTAGTTGTGATGAGATTCTTGCTATTCCTGCTTCTCTACTGGAAGGAGGTCAGGGCGATTCCAGAGCAAAGGCTTTCTTACCATCTTTTGTCCCCCAAATTTTCCCTGCCTTTTAGTCCTGCCATGATCTTAATCTGCTTCTCTCATTTGACTTAAAGATCAGAAAATAGATATTTTTTTGCTTTCATTTGACTATTTCACAGTCTGAACTGGAACTCCTAACCCCTGGCATTGCACATGCTGTCCCCATTTAATCTTAGGTCATGTCAATCATTGGGCATATTTTTTATAAGACTAAGAGGAAGAGGCAGATAGTTTCTAGGTAGGGGACTAGAAAATGAGTAATTCTGCTTCTTTCCACTGACAACCAGCTCTGTCTTGACTGGAAACATCTTCTCTTCTCTTCTACAGAGGCCACAATGCTGAGAGGTACTGATCCCTCTTCTGGTGTTCCACTTGTATCTTTCTTCCTCCTTTATGAATCAATAGCTACCTGGAGCCTTGAGTGATTAGATACTTCATTGTCCCTTTAAGGTGTGACCAAAACTCCAGTCCAGCCACCAGGATGTAAAAGGACATGAACACCTTGTAGGTAAGAAAATTGAACTTAGTAGTCACCCTCCATTTTTCAATCCAATAAAGCCTTATTGACCTTAGTGCGACCTTCAGTGGCAACCCATCCTTGGGACCCACTCTTGTGGCAACCCATCCTTGGGACCCACTCTTGCTATACAGGACCTCTGTACACTTTCTGTTTCTCAATCTCTCACCTATAATAAAACTTCATTCTGTCCTGGTGCTAGGGTAATTCCCAGGAATGCACAAGCATGACCACAGTTAAGACTCCCAGAAATAGCAGAGAGGGTGTCTGAACTGGCCTTCCCCTGTAATCAGAATGGTGACTACCCTAATTGTCATCATAGAATCTCTATCCAGTAACTGATGGAAGCAGATGCAGGAACAGCTGGGGAGCCTGCATGGGACCTACCTAGGCCCTCCGCATATGGGTGACACTTGTGTGGCTTGGTCTGTTTGTGAAGCCCCTGGCAGTGGGACCAGGATCTATTCTTGGTGCATGAGCTGGCTTTTTGGAGCCCATTCCCTACGGTGAGATGCCCTGGTCACCCTTAATGCAGGAGGGAGGGGATTGGTCCTGTCTCCACTTTATGTGCCAGACTTTCTTGACTCCCCATGGGAGGCCTTGGCCTTTCTGAGGGAAGGAGTGGGGAGGAAGAGAGGGGGAGTGGGAGGAGGGGAAGAAGGGGGAGCTGTGGTTGGCATATAAAATGAATAGAAAATTTAAAATAAAAATTAATTGTGAAAAACCCCTCCATTTTGCTACTCATATTTCCATTGTCCATGATACATATTCTTTGAATTTCAGAGACAAAGGATCTGGAAGCCACTGGCCCAGGGAGTTTAGTTACTTGTTGGTTGTCTAGCACTTTAGCTCCTTGAGTGATTGCTCACCTGAGTTGAGGAAGCCTCCATTACAGTCAAGCCCCCCCTGCTTTTCCTCCATACTGTACTAGAAATAACGTGCCCTTCCAATGAGAAGCCACTCTGCTCAGTTCAAGGTTAGCAAAGGAAAGGCTCTTTACGGAAAATGTGTATGGCTAGCTGTCTGTACTGTCTAAAGAAGAGCTGGCCTAAGATACACTGTAGGTTATTATCCACACATGCTGTCATCCTTAAATCTCTTTTAGATTCCAGCTCCAGGTTATACTTTGAGCAATGCAAACAAAGGTAGCAGACTCAAGTCTGGCCACTTGGGCAGATGGGAGAGTTACACAGCAGAGATGTTGCCAGTGTTATTTCCTAAGAACACCTGTGTTCTATTCCAGTAGTTGTTTCCCTGGGTCATCATGCCCACCTAACAGAATTATGCTTTTCTGAAAAGAGCACAGGGGACTCAGTGGCAGACCAGGACTTAATGGTGATGGTGACCATGCACTGCTCCCTATAGTTTTTCCTTGAAGGCATGTTCTTTGAGGGTGGTCTAATAGCTGGTCAACTCTGGTGAACAAGCATTTACATCCCAGCATCCTAGTTCTGCTTCTCTCTAACAGGCCTGGTTAGCATACTATTTACCTTTGCAGTATTTTGGAGGCAGCACTTCTTTAGATAAGTTCTATTTTGTGTGATTCACTGCCTCCTAGGCCAATCTGTTAGTAAATCTTTTGTAACAGCAATTGTATTACTTTCAGTTTTTTTACATCACATTTTCTCAATTCCCATAAAACTGCACTTTCATCAGACATTGTTTGATTCGTGTTTTCTTTATCAAACATTTCCAAGAAACAAAGAGTATCTCAATTAGCTCCTTGTGTTCAGTCTCTCAGTGTCTTTCTCTCGCCTCTTTACCTTCCCCTTTCTCTTTGCTTCTCAACTTCTTCCTCCCACCATCCACCCATGGTCTAGAATTCCTCTACCTCCATTATGTAAATTAATAAACACACCACCCTTTCTGGGAAGACTGGATACTACATATAGACACTCAGAGATTTCCCTTAAAAAAGATCTGATGGGGGATACCCTTCTGTATGCTGTGAATATGTGTTTCTCTTATTGCTTAATGAATAAAGCTGTTTCAGTCAATGGACAGGCAGGATGTATCCAGGCAGGAAGTATAGGTGGGGATACCAGACTAGGAGAATTCTGGAAAGAGAAACGCAGAGAATGAGTCTCCTTAACTTTGTGGTAGATCTTGCAGAGGTCTTGATTCTTGTTTCCTTGAAGGAAGGAATTCAGTCAAGAGACACATTTTGTGTCTTCTCTTATGTTTTCTTCCTTCAGATGATAATCAGAGCCTAAGCATGCTTTTTCTGGTCAGGCTTTTTCATTTTTTTTTATAAAGCTCCAATCTCTTGCCACATGGCAACTTGTCTGCCACATGTCTAACCTTCATGCCTAAATCAAATGGCACGGCTCTCTCTCTCTCCCTCTGAACTTCCCACCTAATGAATCTATAATAAATTTTCCTCTAAAACTCACCTTTTGTGGTTTGTGAATTTCCTTTTTTTTTAAATTCATGGGACAAGAACCCCAAAGCCACTCACTAGCTCAGAGCAGCTTTGATGGGTGGTGTTTTCCAGAACCCCAATAAAGGCTCTGTTATTCTCTAAGACAGATTCCCATATCATTTTGAGCAGACAGTTATTTAGCAAAGCCACAGAAACAAAGCTAAACAAAGCAAACATTCCAAGGAGAAACTGGGGTGCATCCTTGAGATCAAGGCTGGTGCTGGAAAGAGGGGGTGGAGTAAACTTCAATGTGAGGAGCAAGATTGTAGGTTCTGCATTGTGGATGTTAAAGACATTTTAATGAATATTTACGAGGTAATCGGCATATTCATGGAGTAAGGTGGCCCCCTTTCTACCCCAAATTATAGCCTATCAGATCGTACTTTTAAGGTATTTCCACAAAAGGAGAGGGTGTCAAAACCATAATGCAAGTGATAATATAACAAGCTTTCATATTTGGAAGATGATAGTGTACATGTTCAGTTGCACGGCCTGGTTCCTTAGTTTGTGGCACGTTGGAAACAATCTAATAACAATATTAGCAGTGTTTAACTGCCAAGGGGCAGTTTGATCATCAGGAGGCATAGCTACCAAGATTCAACTACTTTTCCTTGTTTATTTCATATCTGATTTGTTGTCTATGAGGAAGGAGGTCTGAGGTGGTATGCTTCATGGACTAGGTAGAGGCTTTTCTTTAGAAGTCATCTTTATCCACAGCTTCCTCTATTATGATTAGATGCACTAGAAAAATATGTGAAATGGCAGCAGTGCCTTGCCTGTGTTCCTCAGGGTGGGTGGGGTGTGTCTGGGAGTGCCACTTAGAGCCTGCCAAGAAAGACCTGGACCCACTTTGCGGTTTTGTTTCCTACAACCTTGTCCTCCCTTGTCAGCTTGGCAAGCTCTCTTATTTACCTTCCCTCAGCGTTCATGACCTTGCCATTTTAGCCCTAACATTTTAACATTCATTTTAACCCTAACATTTTTTTTCTACCATAAGAATACCATTCATTGCCAACCTCTCTATATTTGACATACCACCCTTATGATTATTGGGTATAAGCATGTGGAATGTATTACTTAGCAGACCACTAGCTTTCACCAATTCTAAAGCTAAAAATATTTTAAGAAAGCATCAGAAACATATAGAAGAAAATTTCCAGTCTACTATAATCCCTGGCCCAATATCTCAATCAATGCCTTTGATAACTGCATTGATTTATGACTTTCTTTTGTTATGGGACTATAGAAGCTCTTGCTATCCCATTGACATCATTTGGGGGAACCTGAGAGTGTTTTTCTGGTCCATATAACCCTGACTAATACAGTAGATTTTTAAAAAGGTGTCTGTGCATGCACAACCATATCTTTCCCCAGTCACTGTTACAATCTCTTTTGTTTCATATTGAAAGTTTTATTGAGGGGGAGGTAAGAAAATAAGGCAAAGAGACACAGAGACAGAAAGAAAACAGAAGAGAAGAGGGAGACCCAGGGGAACAGTGGGAAAGTCTGTTACAATTTCTTTTACGTCTTCCATTCTTGGGTCTATGTTCTCCCCACATGCCATATATTCTATATCTCTATGCTTTGTACATGATGTGTGACTCAATGAACACTTATGGAGCATTGTGTCTTTTAATACAAAACTGGAAAACACAATGACTTTCTCTTTAAAGAAACTCTAAGACTGGTTGCAGAAATACCTGTGTACAAAATAAATGTCACTAAACTATGGCAAGAGTAGTGGCAGAGATATGGACAGAAACATGAAAAAATTTAGGAAGAAAGAAATTTAATATTACCCTAGGTAACATGAAGCTCTCTGGAGAAGGTAAGACAGAAGGTAAATTTGAAACAATGAGTAGGATTTGGTTGGTACACAGAAGAAAGCACAACAACTGCAGGTAATTACAATAATATAACATTTCTAGAATATCAAGTATAATTTATAATGAACATCAATATTGTCACCATGATACAGAGAACCTTAGGGACCACACTACTTTATCTGTCAAAGTTACTTTTCTATTTCTGTGATAAAGCAATATGACGAATGCAACTTATAAAAGAGTTTATTGTGGGCTTACTGCTTCAATGATACTGTAGTGAAGGAATAGCTTTGAGCTCATGTCTTGAT
The DNA here is from genome assembly GCF_003668045.3 of Cricetulus griseus. Taxonomy (NCBI): domain Eukaryota; kingdom Metazoa; phylum Chordata; class Mammalia; order Rodentia; family Cricetidae; genus Cricetulus; species Cricetulus griseus. Next base: position 111,602,046 of record NC_048604.1, on the reverse strand, counting down.
CCACAATCATGAGACAGACTGAGTGAGGGCACTGGCAGTCTCATGCATCCTTTGGAGTCTCAAAACCCACTTCACCCCACCCAGTGACACACCTCTTCCAACAAGGCTATAACCTCCCAGTCTTTCCCAAACAGTTCCACCAACTGAGGACCAAGTATTCAAATACATAAGCTTATGTGGGCCATTCTTATTCAAACCATATATGCTATAGAAAGGCATAAAAAAGTCTTATGAGAATGGTATTATGGGTATGTGGCACAGATGGTTCTGTCATGTGAATAAGAGATGAATGATGGGATTAGCAAAAGGCAAGATATCACCTAAGAGTAAATATTATGAAGGGCACATGAAGTAGAGTGAGCCTTCAAATTAGAAGAAGAATAACTGATGATGAAGGGAAATCATGTGAAAGGGTATGGCATCATAGCCATCAAGTAAGTACTTAGGCTACTACATGCATACATACATACATACATACATACATACATACATACATACATAACTCGAAAGACTTTGCAAACTCTGCAAACTCTTTTTATGGACTTGTGGAGGTACAAGCCAGATATCAGTTGATGTAGAGTTATGAAAGATGTAAGAAAACAGAAGACACATAATATGGACTGCTAACTTAATAATTTTGGTGTATCCCTCTTGGTTACCCAACAGAGCAAGATGGTAGGACTCTCGAGCTAAAGACACCACACACTTCTGTTGCAAGAAACTGAGAAATCATTTTTGAACTAGCCACGAAACTCTGCCTTCTAGCTAGCTTTAGCAGTTCTGGAAGGTGTTATGCAAGAGGCTGAGGGAAGAAAGATACCAGCGGTCTTACCCAATCCTGAACTCTTCATGCTACAATATCAGCTGCTAGGCAAGATATGTTCACTGATGCAGTAGTGGAATATCTGGGAAGAGGGAATCTTAATTGAGAAAATGCCTCCATAAGAATGGCCAGTGGTGCATTATTTTAAATTAATGATTGATTGAGAAGGCTCAGCCCATGGAGAGTGGTGCCACCCCTGAGCAACAAACTATTACACAAAAGTGTTAAATGAAATAAACTTTTGCTCCATAAGTTGCATTTGGTCATGGTGTTTTATTACCATAGAATCTCTAACTAAGACAGAAATTGGGTAGCTTCTCCACAGTGGAGGTAAGGAATATAATGTTTGGAGTGCAGGAGATCTTTTGGGGCATCTCTTGGTGCTACCACACCCTGTGAGTAAGGTCAGTGGGAAACTACAACAGCCTAATCCAGGCAGGATGACAGAGGGCACAGACTCTTTAGGGATGAAAGTATGGATCACCCCTCCAGAAAAAGAGCCAAGAGTTGCTGAGGTATATTCTGAGGATGGAAGATGTACACTGTAAGCAGGGTTTCTCTGTCCCATGAGTCAGCTCTGTCCCACCAGCCAGCTCCCAAATAACCACACGGAGACTCAATATTAATTACAAATGTTTGGGCAATAGCTTAGGCTTGTGGCTAATTAACTCTTACATCTTAAAATGACCCATATTGCTTATCTATGCAATTGCTTATCTACCACGTGCCAGTACCTCCTTTCCAGCACAACATGCTCATCTCCTGCTTTCTCTCTATCATGCTGGCAACTTCAACTTCCTTCTTCCCAGCATCCTCTCAGTTTAGCTCCCCCAACCTCTTCCTGCCATTATCCTTTTATAAAACCAGTCAGAAGGCAACTTGGAAAAGACACATCTTCACAGTGTACAGAAGATCATTTCATAATGTACACAATGAGTAGTGGAGAGAGGCATTATCAATATCAGCCAAGGCCATGTGACCAGCTGAGAAACAAGAATTGTAATTGACATGAGGGTTTCTGTCCTGTTTGTCCTTTGAACATGTTTATTCATATATACATATGTGTTCAGCAGATATGTATGTCTTCTTTGCTGTATTTTATCATGTAATATAATGACACATTATCAATGACACATTATCAGTGTTTTTTATAACATTTAACTTAGGAAACACTAAAAATCTAAGTACTCTTCAAGGGACATTTTCACTTATTCTAAAATATATAAGGCATTTTCAGTTGTTTGTGGGATAGTTATATCATTTTGGATAAAATTATAATCTGATTCTTATTTTCATTTCAAAATTAAACATAGCACAAGGAGATGTGCTTGTATGTTCAAATTGGCAAGGAGTGTACTTGTGATTGGCTGCCAACTTGACTATATCTGGAATCAACTAAAACACAAACAGTTAAGTAGGCTTGTGAGGGATTCTCTTGACTGGATTATTTGAAGTAAGAAGAACTACTCTAAATCTGGGCCATACCTTCTGGTGCCAGCCCACATAAAAGGACATGGAAGAAGGAAGCTTCTACTTTTTGCCTGCTTAGCCTCACTCTTGCTGACAAGTTCATCTATCCTATTCCTTCACAGGTATTAGAATCTACTTCTTTGGGATTTCAATGTAGACTGAAGACCAGGAGCTTTCTAAGAATCCTCTAGGACTCCAGCACCAGATTGAGACTGTTGGTACCTATAATTTTGTTGTTGTGGTGGTGGGGGTGTTTCCCCTGTTTTGATTTGCTGTATTATTTATTCCTTCAGTTTTTCTGGGTGTGGTTAACCTCTTTAAATTGGAGATCTAATTCTAGCCTCTTCTTAAATATTGGATTTGAAGATAGATATTCCTTAAATTTGATTTTATCATGGAATGTTTTGTTTTCTCCATCTATGGTGTTCGAAAGTTTCTCTGGGTATAGTAGTCTGGGCTGGCCTCTGTGGTCTCTTAGAGTCTGCAGCAATCTGTCCAGGACCTTCTGGCTTTTAGAGTCTCCATTGAAAAATCAGGTATAATTCTAATATGTCTGCCTTTACATGGTGCTTGGTCTTATAACTTAGTAGCTTTTAATTTTCTGTCTTCATTCTGTATATTTAATGTTTTGATTAATGTGTGCCAAAGAGACTTTCTCTTCTGGTCCAGTCTGTTTGGCGCTCTGTATTCCTCTTGTGCCTTGATAGGCATCTCCTCCTTTTGGTTAGGGAAGTTTTCTTCTCTGATTCTGTTGAAAGTATTATCTGTGCCTTTGAATTGAATTTCTTCTCCTTCCTCTATTCCTATTGTTCATGGATTTGGACTTTTCATGTGTCCCAGATTTCCTAGATGGTTGTGCCAGGAGATTTCTTTGACTAAGACATCCATTTCTCCTATTGCATTTTCAATTCCTGAGTTTATCTCTTTCATCTTTTTATTCTGTTGGTGAGGCTTGCCTCTGAGTTTCATGTTCAAGTTATTAAATTTTTTATTTCCAAATTTCCCTCAGTTTTTTAAAATCTATTTCCACTTTCAGGTCTTTAATGTCTTTATTTACTTTTCTGTCACTGTTTGTGGTTTCATGGATTTCTTTAAGGGATTTATTCATTTCCTCTTTAACAATCCCTACCATATTCATAATGGCTATTTTAAGGTGTTTGACTTATGTTTCAGCTATGTTGCAACTGTCAGGGCCTATGCTGATACATGGTCTTTTCCCTTGGTTTCTGTTTCCCTCTCTGGTTCTTAGAGTGTTTGGTGGCTGTGTGTTGTTTTGGTAGGGAAATCTTCTGGAGTCTTGCTATGTGTGGCCACTGAGAGTTCTTGGTAAACTGTTTTTCTCTACTGGGGACTGACACTTAGGAATGGGGCATAGGCCCAGAAAGAAGGGAGTCTGAGAAGGTTCTCAGGGGGGTGGAAAACAGGTCTGCTTAGTGCCCTGGGAATGGGAGCTGAAAGAGAGGGGGAGGGAGGGAGAGAGGGAGGGAGGGAGGGAGGGAGGAGGAGGGAGGAGGGAGGGAGGGAGGGAGGAGGGAGGGAGGGATGGCTACAACAGGTAGTTTGCTACAGAGCTGGGCATAAGACTGTGGGACTGGATTTGTGAGAGAGAAAGGAGAATCAAGTTGAAATTTCCTGCCTGCTTTGCGTACTTGATTCTCTGGCAGGCTTGCCTGGTGGGTTCCCAGGGAATGCCACTGGAGTTTGGAGCTGAGATAAAAGTGGTGAGTGGTGGTGATAGTGGTGAGGGAGATTTAAGGGGAAGATCTACACGATCCACTGGAGATGGGGGGCAGAGTGGGAAAGGAAGCCACAGTAGGTGTTCTGCTACAGAGCTGGGGATGAGACTGCAGGATTGGATTTGGAGGAGCTACCGACTTAGTAGCTTCTTGAACTATCTGACAAATTTAAAGTTGCCCCCGAACTTTCACTTTACTAATATATCTACCAAAATGATTTTTTTCACACCCATCCTGTTGAAAACTACTTGTAGTAACTTGAAGTTCTGGCTGTGTTTGTGGTGTAGCTTAGCTTGGAGTTTTACTTTATTTGAGGCAATGGAGTCCTGGAATAGTGAGTCTATAAACTGATGGGAGGCCACCCCCAGCACTATTCTTTTGTGTCAGATTCAGCTGCAGAGTCTCACTGATTCAGTGCAGCATGCAATGCTTAATTAGGTTATGACTGGTGACTAACATAGAGTATATAGTTACTGCCATCTTTGGGCCTAGGTAGATGGCCTCTGTTGGCTATGCCAGCATCTGATTTGGTTTTCCTCTTGTCTAGTTTTAAAATTAGGTTATTTGCGGCCATGTTCGTTCACTAGTTTGCTTCTGCTGTTGAGTCGAATGAGTTTCTTGTGCATTTTCTGCATTTACTCTTACTGGGTATATGGTTTACAAATCATTTTTTCCATTCTGTAGGTTGCCTTCTCTTAGGTTAATCATTCCCTTTTCTGTGCAAAAATGCTTTTCATAGTGTCACTGGTTTAGTTCAGCTTTCATGTCTGTGTCTGGGGTGTTGGGTCTGAAAATTATTGCCCAGGAACCTTTATTTTGTTTTCTAGTTTGTGACCTTATATTAAATCTTCATTCCATTTTGAATTGATTTTTGGGTATGATGTACAGTAAAAACCTAATTTCTTTACATATGAAGATCTTGTTATCACCAAATCACTGTGGTAGTTATTGTTGTCAACTTGACACAAGCTAGAGCTATCTGAGAAGAGGGAACCACCACTAAGAAAATGTTTCTATAAAATTGACCTGTGGGCCAGCCTGTGGGGCATTTTCTTGACTAATAATAGTTAAATATCTGAAGGCTCAGCTCACTGGGTTTGGTGTCATCCCTGGGCTGGTGGTCCTACTAAAAGACAGAAGTCTGAGAAACCCAGGGTGACCAACCCTGGGAGCAGCACTCTTCTATGGTTTCGACTTCAGTTTCATCCTCCTGTGACTTTTTTCAATGATAGACTGTGATGTGAACCTATAAGGTGAAATAAACCCTTTTCTTCCCAGTTTGCCTTTGGTCATGGTGTTTTATCACAAGCAATAGAAACTCTGAGACAATCACTTATCTGACAAAAATATCAATTCTTCCTGTATATCCTTGACATATTTTTGAGACTTGGTTGATTATGTAAGCTTGGGTTTGTGCCTAACTTTCTATTGTATTCCATGGTCCTAGAAACCAGGTTTCATTCCAGTACCACATTGAAATTATTATCTGTGATTTCTACATAATTTAAAGTCAAAAAAGATGATGCTTGCAGCTTTGTTCTAGGTCAAGATTACTTCAACTATTTGGATTTAGGTCTTTGACAAAGGATGAATGCCAATATGGTGGGGACTATTGGACTGCTGGAGCAACTTGACATGCCATATCAAAGCCAGAAACTTGAAACAGACCATACACCATTTGTAACATTTAATTCAAAGTGGAGATCAAGATGGAGCTGACCCAGAGCAATGGTCCCTGGTCAGCATGCTAGGCTGTGTGAAGGCCTGGCTGAAGCAAGTCTGGGATGGTGAGGAGAGCAACATTTTCTTTTGAGACAAAGTTTCACTATGGAACTCTGTCTCACTAAGAGTTCAGAATATAGTTGCCAAGGTGTGAAAATTCTTGCTTCAAAGAATGACACTTGCTTTGAAAGCCACACATTATCTATTATGAACAAGAAATCATTTTGGCAAATGATTTAAGAGTTAGTGATTGTACTCCATTAATTTTAAATTCAGATGAGCACTATGAGAATTTTTCAAATCTCTTTTCCCCTATAATTTTTTCTCATACAAGAATCTGCTCATAACACCCACTCCTCCAAAAGGAACAGAAATTCCAAGAGCTATTCTCCAGATCCTATCAAAACACAAGTCAAATCTGGCTTCTCCAGGAGCAGTTAAAGCAGAGCCAGCAAGGAATGGGTTCCTGAAGGCACCTGAGAGGCTGCTCTGGTGTGAGAAACATTACATTTCCTGGGGGCATGCAAACACACATACACATATGCACGTGTGCATATATGCATACACACTTGCATGAGCACACATATAAACACGCACACATGTACATATCCACATGCACACACGGACATGCATGTGTGTGCACACACACCCATGCACACATATGCACACATATACACAGATGCACATGCAAACACATGAATATGTACATGTGTGCACACACATGGACATGCACATGTGCACGTGTGTGGTGTGCATACACACACACACACACACACACACACACACACACACACACACGCACTCACGCACGCGCACACACACACTCAGGCACCCTGACAGGTCTGAAAGATCTCCTTTCAGCAGCTTAGCAGACCTGTCCTCCCCTAGCAGCTGTTCACTGATTCTATAATGTTGGAAAGGGGCCTTGCTGAATCTTGAAAGTTTCCTCTCTCCTAGATATGTGAAGTTCATTTACCTCCTGACTCTCAAAGTTCAGAAGTTCAGTGAGGGATCCTCTCCCAAAGGGAATGAGACAGTGACAGAGCAGGACACCTAGCATCCTCTGCTGGCTTCTGCAGGTACACACCTGCACATATATGTACAGCTATATCATACATGTACACACACACACACACACACACACACACACACACACACACACACACACGACAGGGGGGGCAGGGAGGGAGGGAGGGAGGGAGAGGGACAGCTCCAAGGGGGAAAAAGCAATGACTTGTAAATACTATTGTCTACTTAGCTGCCACTTGGAAATTTGGCCCTGGATTACTTTTTCAGATTTTACCCATCATACTCACCAGAGGAAACGGCATCATTCCCTAGCCCAGAGAATTATTTAAAATAGATTAAGCCAATGATGTTACATTCTCCTTGCATATAACATAATCAGGGTGAATACGATCTGCAGGAATGTCTGGGAAAACAGGAAAATTTTCTGGAGAGGGTTTTACTGCTTTAAAAAGAAATGTCTAACTAACATAGGTAATTTAGTCTCAGAATGAAATACCAGACTGCACTAGACTGTAAACACAGCCTTTTAATTTGCTTCTGGGTCTTTAGAACTTGTTGCATAATTATGCAGTGTGGGAAGCTGCTAATGCTACTTGGTTAGCATGAAAGAAGTTGTTGACAGGTCAAAAAACTGGTGTCTTGTTTCGGTTTCCATTGCTGTGATAAAGACCATGATTACATGAAACCTGGGGAAGAAAATGTTTATTTCATTTTCCACTTCCAGGGTTACAGTCGGGCAAGGAATCTGGAGGCATGAACTGAGGCAGGGTACATGAAGGAATACTGCCAATTACCTTGCTCCTCATGGCTTGCTCAGCTTTCTTTCTTATAGAGCCCAGGACTAACCTGTGTAGGATTGGGTCCTCTCACATCAGTTATTAATCAAGAAAATGCAATCTGATGGAGACAATTCAATTCCTGCATTGAGATTCCCTCTTCCCAGATGTATCTAGGTTTGTGTCCGGTTGACAAAAATCATCAGCACACACAGTTAAACATATTAATGAAAGAAAATTGAATGAATTTCATTAACTTGTTAGAATTACCAGTGATCCAACTGACTTATGATTATATAAGTATAACTATATAAGTATAATAAATATCTCAATATTTTTCAGTCTGCTTTCCTGCTTTCTACATACAAATATATGCTCAATCCAAACCAAACCATTTCTAAATCAACCTCTCAGAAATATGTTTTACTATTTGACCAAGAACCAAGTTTAAGATTTGGAGAAGTTGGTCCATTTGGGGGAAAAATCCACATTTAAATCCAATGATTTCACTATGCATATATAGAGAAATGCACACACAGAATAGATGGATAAGGGGCTCACTTCTTAGTTGGTTTTTACCATGTCTGAAGATCATGAACTTGGGTTTTAGGAATGAGGCATCCTACTTTCTTGACTCTAGCACTAAAAAAAAGTTGAGTATAGTTCCTAATACATGGTGTGCTTTTCACACTTCTTTGTCTTTGTTGACACTGTCCGTTCTGCCTGCAATACTGATTCTTTCTTTCTTCTTGTGACTTAATTCTAACTCATCTGGTAAAACTCAGTTTAGTTTTTCCTCCAGGAAGCCTTCAGATTTCCTTAGATAGCGCCGGATTGCTTCCTTTTTGTTCCCACAAGACTTGTGCTTTCCTTATCCGTAACAGTTAAACACTCACAGTGAATTTATTTCTTTTCGAGAGAGAAAAACATGGCCACTATTGCTTTCTTTTAGGCACTTAGCATACTATCTGACATATAGGATTATGTGCCTTAAAGTAAATATACTTCATACTAAGTTCAGAATTTAAGCAACTCTGCATTGAAAAATCCGTTCAGAGTGGATGTGGTTGTTCACACCTGTGATCCCAGTACTCCAGAGGCTGACACAGAAGGATGTTATTTCCAGGCTAGCCTGGACTTGTTAAGAAGGCCCTGCTTCAGAAACAAACAAACAAACAGCAAAATCCTTACAAAACATTTATGTAATTGTCACTGCAAAACGTTTACTTGCTCTGCTGGAACCAAGAAAAACGAAATTTCTCCTATCACGGGCCACCCCCTTTGTTTCTCACCCCCTCCCCCTTCCGAGCTCCCCCTCTCCTTAGCTTTGCTTTGCTTTGCTTCTTCCTCAGGCTGCGGTGTAGGGAGGCCGGCCCTAGAGGAAGTCAAGTATGTCATAGCAGGGGAGGAGGGTCTACAGGACTGCTAGTTTTACAGAGGAAAACTCAAATCAAGCACCAAAGCACACAGCAAAGAGAGAGGAAGAACCGAAAGGCATTCCTCAGTGGAGCTGAGCTCTCGAGCAGCGAAGCCTTGCTTGGCACGACCTCAGTGGCTGGAGATTCAAGGTAACTATTCAATCAATCTCCTTGTCTTTTCCTTTCCAATCCATTGCTTCTGGAATTCTGGAGCTTCTGCCTTTGCGCGGGTGCTAGGCATGTCTGCTGTTTCTCTATTGAGAGAGGATCTACTATGAAACCGGTGTCTAGAGAGCAGCTCAGAGCTGCAAAGGCAGCCGAAGCTCTTTCAAGGGGAAATTCAGAAAAATTCAGATGGTTTTCCAGCATCTGGTTAATTTGAAAGCGTTTTGATTGGTTTCGATGCATCTGGAAGCTAACATTGTCTTTCATGAACGGATAAAAAGTCACAGAAACAAGCTAGTGGGAAGCCAAAGGGGATATTGCTGAGGCAAAGAACTGTTTCTGAATTCTTGAAGTTGTTTTTCCCCTTTGCTTACACTTTCAGTGCAGCTGTTAACTACTTTGATTTCTTGGATCTGTGAATTGGAGCAGCAGAAAAGGTGGGAATCGCTTTTCTAATTTCAATGTGTGGGTTTGTTCTTACAAAGGAGTGAATATTTAAAACACATTGGTATAAAAGAGGAGAGGGACAGAAGCCAGTAGAGACAGAAAAGAAAGTAACGGACTCCAGAAGAAAATGGAGGGAGGGAGGAAGGAAAGAGGGATTAGGACACAGAGATCTCAAGCTTAATAAAATCAGAAACCTCTTACTTAAAAAAGTGTCTGGTTTTCTCAGAAATGTCTTCCTTCCCATTTTCAGACAGTCACGCATCATATTGACGAGCATACAGTATGGTGTACTTTGCTGTAGCTGATTTTTGTCTTTGAAAACATGGATCTTGGTCACAAGACATTGGTTAGTTTCCTCGCTGCCTTTGAAACACTAGCATACACAACTCAGTTCTTCCGGGCTTGGAAGACAGCTGCTTTTATCTGTCTCCCCTTCAGCCTGGTTTAAGCCATTTGTATTATGTCACCTCCTTTACTTCCTCTTTGCAGGGACTCTTAGTTCCTTGGTTTACCGAGGGGACTACCAACAAATCCTTATCAATGTCGGGTTATTCATGAAAGAGAATAAATGAGGCATTTCAGGATTTCTTAAAAGACTGCCCCCTGCCCCCCACCCCCCAAAAAGAAAAAAAGCATTTCAGAAACTGGCTGGTGGTCTGATTAAAAGAACTCTTGGGTTTGTTGCTTGTTTGTTTCCCCATGAGCAGAAGCAGCTCAACAGGAAACACTGGGATGGAGAAAGGGAGAAAGAAGTTTTACATTGTGAAAACATGCAAACAGATCAACATCTTCCTGGTCGTGGAGTGTGTCCTTCCTGACTTCATGTTGTAATGCACAAGGGGCTGTTCCCTAACTAGATTTGTTCATTATTAAAGACATTACTTCCGCTTTCTTTCTACAAAGCAAAACAAAACTAAAACCCCAGACCAGACAAACAAAAAACCAAAGCAACCAACCAACCAAACACATTGAAATTCCTAGCTATGAGGAATAATATCACAAGTAGATTTTCAGAGTAAAATTTCTGTTTATGTTTAAAGACATGTTTGAGAAAGGCAGCAATTGAAGTTCCGGTGCAGTTCTGTCCTGACTTTTGTTCTGATTTCTTCTCCCGGAATAAAGGCTCTGTCCTTTTGAAATTGGCCAAGGCTGCTTTCTTAAGATGAGTGGCAAAATGGGCCACCTAGAGCAGTGGTTCTCAAACTTCCTAACGCTGTGACCCTTTAATGCCCCTCATGTTGTGCTGACCCCCCCAACCATAAAATTATTTTGTTGTTTCTTCATAATTGTAGCTTTGCCACTGTTATAAATTGTAATGTAAATATCTGATATGCAGGATATTTGATATGCCTTTGAAAGGGGCCATTCGAATGCCAAAGGGGCGCAACCCAAACGCCCCTTTGATTAAGAACCACTGCCCTAGACTGACTATGATTCTGATTCATAAGATTTTGGATCATTGGCTAATAACTGAAGTTTTCAGGGCTGTAGTCTGGGTTTTGGCAGCCTCTGCCCCAAGGATATATCACCAAGCTGACAGTTAGAGAAACAAGTAATTGTGGAAACAGAGAGATTTATTCAGTGCATCCACACTGAGAAGAGGGAGAATTGGTATAAAGGGCAAGGAGCATGTATAATTAAATAGCCCTAGTTAAGATATGGTCTGCTTGGCCATTTCAACTTTGGTCCTTTAGGGTGACCTGAAGAAACCCTATTGTGTGGAGGGATCAGTGTGGTTCTTATTATTTCTGCTCCAAAATGGACTGTTATGGATTATTCCCCTTTCCTGGAGGGTGGCTTGTTTCTGCCATTCCATCCCTGGGATCCAAGGTGACTCAAGAGGAAAGGTAAAAGAAAATGATTGATCCAATTACCTTCAGCTAAGGTAAAGGAGACAGACAGACGAAGTATGCAGGCAGATGCATCAGACTTTCGCCCTGGTTTCAGTTAACCTGTGGGCCCAATGAGTCAATGCTTTTTTTGAGCAAGAGTGGTTTTTAAGTGACCATTTCAAGTTGACTTGTACAGAATTATATCTAAAGCAATAAGAAGAAAATTTGCACTGCTGTTTTTTAATTGTGCTATAAAAAGATCTGTTCCACGTGGGGGGATATTTTCAACTTTTGATAGTATTTTTTGAAGAATAACACCTTTTGAATTCAAAAATCTTCAAAATTGATTACATTTCTTTTGCACATACATGCATTCAAAAAGGATTTCTATAAATGGATTTCTGCTCACCTTCTCTGGGATTCTGAAATTAATGGCATTATTATAACAGGTGTTTGTTTGTTGGTGATTTACTCACCATCCAATGGTTACTCCAATCTTGCTACCCACCAGGTTCACAGCTAACCCAAAGAAGTATAGATGGAGATTACTTTCTATCTGAGGATATATTAGCCACAGACAGCTACATAAATAAGCAATTCCAGAATGTGTGGTCAAGTGTTCCAGTACAAGTATTTCCAAACTGCAGCAGTAACACAGAATATAAAAGGGTGGGGTTAAAAGTTATACAAGGGGGTTGGACAGACGGCTCTGTGCTCAAGAGCACTGGCTGCTCTTCCAGAGGACCTGAGTTCAATTCCCAGCATTCACATGGCAGCTCACAACTGTCCGTAACTCTAGTTCCAGGAGATCTGACACGCTCATACATATATACATGCAAGCAAAACACCTATAAAATAAAAAAGATAATTTAAAAATAGGTTTAAAAATGAAGTTAGATAGAATAGTTCATTTAGCAGCATCTCAATGGATTGTTGTGACACATTGAGTAGCATCTTAGTGGAAGGCAATCCTTCACCACTTTCTCTAAACCAGTGGTTCTCTAGCCCTTTGGGGGTCACAGGCATTGCATTATCAGATACCCTTTATACCAGATATTTACATTATTATTCCTAACAGTAGCAAAATTACAGTTATGAAGTAGCAATGAAAATAATTTTAGGGTTGGGGGTCACCACAGCATGAGAAACTGTATTAAAGGGTGTCAGCATTAGGAAGGTTGAGAACCACTGCTCTAAGACAAGCTCAGGAAGCTAATGTAGATAATCATCTGGTAAGTCCTTACTATGTAGCAAACACTAAATATTAAGTACTTAGATGCCTTGTATACAATTTCCTTCTCATCTTATTGATCAGTTTCTTTCTCTGTATCCATTTCCGGATAAAAAAAAAAATCGAGGCTCAGAGAAGAAAATGTACAGTTAGCCCAAAGTTACCCAGCTCATAACAGGCAGAGTCAGAAAGAAAGCAGAGAGGTATTGCATTACTAGAACGAATAAAAAGGACATTTCTAACATACAGAACCCTAGGTTTTAGGCACATGGTCGTGAAAAAGTAGATGAGCTTGAAGGACTGGGTATGGGTTCAGGGTGGGCTAATGTCTCCATTCCTTCAAAGGGAAAGAGAACTTGAATTAATGAGCAAAGAGCAAAGCAAAGGCCAGCTTATGGAATTTCAGAGCCAATATTTTTGCCTTCATTTTCTTTTCTTATAGATTTCAGATTTTGTCTTTTAAAAATTAATTTAGTTTATATAATTAACCTGTGTTCATTGTAAAAATGGTGAATTATGTGCTGGGAATTGTTCTTAGCTGATGAAGCAATTATTTTTATTATCCACAAATTGTTCAATAACAGATTCTTACTAAAAAGTAGTTATGCTGGTATCTAAACTCAGGCAGAAGACCACAGAGCTTGTTATTAACTACTCTATTCTACTGACTCCTTTTGATTATATCTGCTAATGTACGAAAAACATGTGTATGCCACTGTTGGCCTAGCACTATAGTCCTATATAGTGTTAAATATTCTTATCATTAAAGAGGAGATGCAACTAGCTTATAGTTTTGAGTTTCCAAGTAAGAGATTTTGATTTGACATATAGGTAAATTGGAGCCATTGAAAAGCAGTAAACAGAGAAGATGGTAGCAACTTATCTGGTAACAGAATTTAGAATATTTTGTGTTGGGCAGTAGGAAAGATGGATGTGAATGTATGCCAGAGAGAGACAAAGCAGTTGGGAGGATCTTACATTAGTGCACAACATAAAACAAGTGTCAGTAGTAATATTGTGCATCCAAGAGACATCACAAAGGAATGGTTTCTAGGTTAGTGACAAATATAGATAAGAAGGAGGAATGAGTCAATGTAATGACTCAGCATTTAGAATTTCAATGTAGATGACATAAAATTGTGGTTCTAACAGGAGGAAAATTCAGAGAATATGATCCATTTGTGACAGAAACATGAAGACAAATAATAATGATTTCTATTTTTTAAAAAAAAAACACTTTCACACACACAAAGGTGATTTTGAGCCTGTTAGAATTGAGGTGCCGCCAAAGCAGTCAGCAAGGAGCTTCCAATGTGGAGCTGAAGATTAGAAGACAGGAAAATGCCAAGACTTGCAGATCACAGACTTGGAAATCTAGTACAGGGATGTGTACTGGAACAGGCAGTTGAAAACAACTTGGGCTTCAGCCACTGGGAGTGGTTGGTAAAATGTGGATGAACATATCAGGGTGTTATGACATAATTAGAAACAAGAGAATAATATATAAATATGCATATATACATATATGTGGTATCTAAATAATATAGGACCGAGAGTGAAAAAAAATTAAGGAGGAAATACATAATTTAATAACATGTATTTAAATCCATAAAATTCACTTTGTAGCAATACATACAAATGAGAAGATGCACACTAAATGTACAAGCATGGTTGTCTGTGTTGGGGCCAGGGACAGGAATGTGAATGAGCTGAAAAGATAAAGTAGAAAAACAGAAACATGGAAGAAAGTGGGTCCATGGTAACCTGCCATGAAATGAAAAATATTGTCTGGCATATGGGCATTTGGAGATAAATTTTGAACATAGAAAGGACTGGGGTTTTGCTCAATGGTAGAGCTCTTGCCTAAGGTGACACAAGCTTTCAAAAATGGGGAAAAGATTGCAAAGCCAAACCATGAAGTCTTTCTATGCTGTCATTCTCAAGTTAACATAGTTAGTGAGTAAATGATTATGCTTTTGCATAAGTTTATTTTTTCTTTTTCAATCAATTATTAATAAATGTGGTGTGTGTGTGTGTGTGTGTGTGTGTGTGTGTGTGTGTGTGTGTGTGTGTTTATGCACATGTGTGTACCATGGTTTAAATTTGGAGATCAGAGGACAAGATTCAGGAGTCAGTACCTCTCCCCTTGCACATTGTTGAAATGGAATCTCTTGTTTCTGTTGTGTTACACATTCTACACTAGCTGCCACATGAACGTCTCTGAAATTCTCCCATTCCCACCTCTTATAGGCATCTGGTATTACAGGTATATGGCATTGAATCCATATTTTGACTTGGACTCAGAATCAGACAGGTCAATAGGCTTACATGGCTAGTGCTTTTACATGTTGAGCAATCTCCCCAGCCTTGGGTTTCTTGATATACAGAATATATATATATATATATATATATATATATACATATATATATATATATGCAGAAAACAAATGCTTATGAACAGACTCCCCATACTATACATACTTACTCAAAAGTAATGTTTTGTTTTTTCAGGTCACCATGGCCATGCCAGAAAAGTCAAGTTGTGTCAAACCATCTGAGGATTGCAGCAATTTTCCTGAGATTATTGAACTCAATGTAGGTGGCCAGGTATATATAACTCGCTATCCTACTCTGATCAGTATTCCTGGTTCCCGGCTCTGGGAAATGTTCAGTGTAAAGAACCCTTGCTCACTGATCCAGGACAACAAAGGGAGATTCTTCATAGATCGAGATGGTTTTCTCTTTCGTTATGTCCTAGACTACATGAGAGACCTGCAAGTAGTGCTTCCTGACCACTTTCCAGAGTGTGGCCGGCTCCATAGAGAAGCAGAATACTTTAAGTTGCCAGAACTGGCCAAGATGTTGGCTGTTAAAATGAACAAGCTCAACTCAGTTGGCAATGACTCATGTCAAATTGATCTAGAAGAGCTTTCACCAGGCATTGATACCACATTCAATTTCTCTTCAACTAATACCATCCATATTAGTGGCCCTGATAATTCTGTAGTTCTGACAGCTGCCACTGGTTCTGAGCTCAAGAAGGCTGGCTTCATCACCATTGGCTATCGAGGCTCCTACACTCTGGGCAGGGATAGCCAAACAGATGCTAAATTCCGCCGTGTGGCCAGAATCATGGTGTGTGGTAAGATCTCATTAGCCAAAGAAGTGTTCGGAGACACTCTGAATGAGAGCAGAGACCCAGACCGCCCTCCTGAGCGATATACTTCTCGATACTACCTCAAATTCAATTTTCTGGAACAAGCCTTTGACAAACTAGCTGATGCTGGCTTCCACATGGTAGCATGCAACTCCACTGGCACCTGCACTGTCACACATGACCAAACAGATGACAGGATCTGGACCTCTTACACTGAGTATGTTTTCTATCGTGAGTGAAACTTAAAAAGTCATCCAAGAAGTACATACCCCCCCAAACAGTCTCCCTCCTTTCTTTCCATGCCAAGTGTATCCCTTAGGAATAGACACTCTAATCACTCTAGGCTCTTGAGTGGTCTGCATAATCTTGGACAATGGTACTTCTCTCATCACAGCCACTTGGACCTTTGTTGGTTTTCTTCTTACATGCCATTCCAATCTATCTAACAACCTCCTCTGGACTATGGAGTGGATGCCACTTAATGAAAGGTGTGCATCAATATAGACAGTAGATGCATATTTCTGCAGTGAATACAATTGAATATAAGCACTGAATGAAAAGTGTTGAGAAATACTGAGCCATGGCTTCCAAGCTGTTGCTTAGTA
Source organism: Cricetulus griseus (assembly GCF_003668045.3). NCBI lineage: Eukaryota > Metazoa > Chordata > Mammalia > Rodentia > Cricetidae > Cricetulus > Cricetulus griseus. The sequence continues at coordinate 111,585,635 of NC_048604.1, read as the reverse complement.
ACACACATTGAACTTGATTATGTACAACCTTACTGTTTCTACTCACCTAGATAAAAGAGCACCACGTTACAGTAGGATGTGTGCATGTGCTTTGCAGACATTTTACCATGCTAAGTGGAAGAACTTGACAACAGTCCCCCAGGAGGTTCATAGAAAGGTCAACCGGTTCCAAAAGTACTAAGGACTTTTGATAGGAGCTATGCAAACAATTGTATGATGATTATTTCTAAGAATTAAAGGCTTAGCACTTAATTTACTTGCACATGAAGAAGATAGTAAGGAGGTGTATCATAGCTATTACTTCTGTCAGGAGCAGCAGTGCCGTTAAAAACAAACTGTCCTAAAGTATCTTTCATTAGAATCAAATGCAAACATATACAGGAAAGAAAATGATGAGCAAAAAATTGCTTTGTGTAAGTATATGCATGTATTAATTAGTTGAATTTTCACTAGTCAAATAATTGGCTGTACATAGCAATTGTGAACTTGTTTATGTTTCTTGTCAGAGTATGAGTGTGTTTTGTTTTGTTTCTCTGGAGGTGGGGATGGGAGAAGGGGAGAAGAAAGAGGAAAACCAAAAAAGAACTTAAAAAGAAACACACTGAAATTCATCTTCTGCTTCTCTGCTTATGACTTTTTAAGCCAACAGGTTGAAAGCAAGTGTTCATTCTCATATGAAAACATCAGGGATCTAAGACAGTGATTGAATTACAAGAGACTATGAACCAAGATAAGAAAGAGAGTTTGTTAGGGCTCATTTCAGAGGATCTTCATCGCCTTTGTGAAAAGTTTGCCTGCAAGCAAAGTCTGACAGCCCTGTCTTTCCTTTATTCTGCACTTATTTTACCCCATGCCCTTTATTGTTATTATTGTATTTCATTCATTTTCTAGTCAGGACTTTTTTAGTTGAAAATAACTAAAACCCACATAAAGTGTCATGAAACGATTTAAAAGGAGGCTGGAGAGATGGCTCAGAAGTTAAGAGCACTAGATGCTGTTTCCAGAGGACCTGGGTTTAATTCCTAGCACTCACATGACAGCTCACAACTGTCTTAAACTCCAGTTCCAGAGGATCTGGCACCATCACACAGATATACATGAAGGCAAAACACCAATGTACATAAGATAAAATAGATACATCTTAAACAAAGATTTAAAATGTGTGTGTGGCTATGTGAGCATTTTAAACTCACATTTGTTTTTCTGTTGAGTCTAAAGGAAGAAAATGTAGTCAAATAAAGTCTCAGAGGGTCTGGAGAGCTGTCAATAACTCATATTCTCTCTTGTGTCTCAAGAGCCATATGATTTTCACTGATCATCTCCAGAGCTCATTAATTTCATATTTCTCCATGCGGTTCGCTTTCTTTCCCACAGTTTACAGCTGGTCTAAACAGTATGTCACTGAACATGAATTTGTAGCCATCTTCTTCATTAATAACTTCTTTTGTATTTTATTTTTTGTTGTTGGCGTTGTTTTGGTTTGGTTTGTTTTTTGTTTTTTTTGTGATAGGGTTTCTCTGTGTAACAGCCCTGGCTATCCTGGAACACTCTATGTAATTCAGGCTGGCCTCAGACTCACAGAAATCTGCCTGTCTCTGCCTCCCAAGTGCTTGGATTAAAGGCGTGCGCCACCACCTCCCAGCTGTATTTCTTTATACACATATGTACATAAATTAATATAGATGCAACAATCATAATTAAAGATAAATACATTATGAATTTGGGAGGGAGTTGGGAGGGAAAGGAGGGGTGGACATGATGTAAATACAGTATTCATGTATGAAATCTCAAAAAAATAAAAATCTGAATAATAAAGATTATGTAAACCCCGTCTATTGAGAAGTCATAACTGAGCATAATGTAATACTGGGAGTGGGGAGTGGGGAGTGGGGGTACAATAAGAAACCTGTCAGACAAATCTAAAAAAATGTAGTGACCACCTTGATTTTATAGCAAGAAAAAGGGTGAGCGTGTTTGCATACAGATTGTAATTCCATCATTTCTAGTGCTGCCTGTGTGTATTTTCTAGTTCCACCAATCACAAATCTTCCCTTTGAACTGAATCACAAGCCTGGCCTTAGCCACTGTGGAAGAGCCACCCCCTTTCCCAAGTGAAGAGGAACATGGTAATATAGAGTTTATCAAAGCTTCTTTTGACCAGAATGAGATGTTCTGAAGCCAATGCAAGTTAACTAGGAAATGTTTTGACTAGAACTAGTCAAAATTCAGAATCTTGAATTGAGCATCAGCTGTGGTTACATGCACCTGTGATGTAGCTTCCTCACAGTGCCATGGTTGCTGTGAATGACAGTCCTGCCTATCTTCAAAAGACTGACTGCTCGACTGTCAGCTTCCCAATGAAGGCAAGTAGAGACAATGGAAGGGTCTGACTGATGTCAATTGGAAGACCAAATCCCACCCCTCAGCTTATTGAAAGAACAATATCTGGGCAGTGGTAGCACACATCTTTAATCCCTGCACTCAGGAGACAGAGGCAGGTGCATCTGTGTGAGCCAGCCTGGTATATACAGTGAGTACTAGGACAGCTACATAGTAAGATGCTATTTCAAACAAGCAAACAGAGATGCTTATGATAAATACTCGACATAAAGTTAAATTTTTCACAGTACCTAACAGTGTTTAACTAGCTACCATCCAAGTGTCTTTAGAGAGGATTTTGATTCCTCTGATCTGTCTCACTTCCATTTTTTTAAATACAAATTTCCTTTCTTTGTTCCTTTCTTTCTTTTCTATTTTCTTTTGGATGGGGCCTCACTATGTAATCCTGGCTGTCCTGGAACTCACTCTGGAGACCAGGCTGGCCTCAAACTCATGGAGATCCACTTGCCTCTGCCTCCCAAGTGCTGGGATGAAAGGTGTGCACCACACCTGGCTGGATTATTCTTTTTAATTGTCATACAAAGTGTATATGTTCACTGTGGCATTTTTCAAACATAATTTGTCTTTATTGATTCTCCTCCCCTTCCCCCATTTTTCCTCATACCCTTTCAATAACTTCTTTTTTGCTTCCATGTCATATATGTTCTACTGCTCTACTCATTTCTTTCTAAAAATGATTATCTGCAAAAAAGAAAGAGTGTTCAAAGGCTAAATAGACCTTAAAGTGACAAATGTTTAAACCTTAAAGCCTTAAGAGAAAGTTAACTGAAGGGAAAAAGCCAACCACACATACTATCTCATCTCAATATTGAAAAGATCCAGTATTACCAATGGTAGCGAATGAAACGATTTTCACTTCTCCCGCTTTCATTTCCTCATTCTCTCTCTTCTTTCCTTCACTACTTTTCATTCTTCCTTTCTTTTTGTGTATGAACTCGGGCTCTGGTCTTCAAATTTGTTGTGGGGTATTCACCAGAAAAGACTACTTAGACATATGTTTAAGCCAATAGGAAGTCTTTATTAGCTGGCCGGCAACTACATTGGGTGTTTGGAATCCCAGTGTAGCCCCAAGACTATCTCAGGGTGAGCCTTAAAGCACACACACACAAAAAAACATGCTCTGGGTTGACACACTTCAGTGAACAATAAGTTAGCCAGAAGTGGAGCTACAGAAGCCAAAAGGCAAGGTCAGTACATTAGAGACATTCCCACAACTATGGACTTTGATGGATTGGGTCTTTGTTTTAGATTTGTCAGGTAGTGGTGTCTACATGCTGAATTTTATGGCCTGAATGGTACTTCCATCATGGAGTCAGTTATGCCAAGGGCTCAGGGCCTTCTAAGCCTGGGGCCCTATTACCCTCCCCACTGTTCTTAGTGCATGAGTCAAATTGTAGACTCATCCTGTTCTAAAGAGGTGTAGTTGGTCCTAAGGATAATTAATTTCGCTGAACTCATACATAATTGACCAAAGGGTTTAAGATGAAGTACCTCTTGCTCTTATTGTGGCAGCTCCCTCTCCACTAACCTCATGCTCCCAATTAGCTCAGGAGTTCATGCCACTTCCCATTCCTGGGGACCAATTATCCCTTAGAGTCCTTCATGTTTCCTAGTTTCTTTGGTGAAGAGGATTATAGGCTGGTAATCCTTTGCTCTATGTCTAAAATTCATATATGAGTGAATACACACCATGTTTGTCTTCTTGTGACTGGGTTACCTCACTCAGGATGGTTTCTTCTAGTTCCGAGCAGAAATATTGAGTTGGGGGAAGGATAGAGGAGACAGAGAAGGATGAGAGATACCATATCAGAGGGAGCCACTATAGGTCCGAGAAGAGATCTGGAACTAGGGATATCTCCAGAGACCTACAAGGATGACACAACCTGACAATCCAGGCAATGGTGGAGAGGATGACCTAAAAGCCCTTCCCCTAAAATGAGATTGATGACTTCTCTTTATGCCATCCTAGAGCCCTCATCCAGTGCCTGATGGAAGCAGAGACAGACATCCACAGATATACACTGAGCTGAAATCTGGAATTTAGTTGAAGAGAGGGAGGAATGAAGAGCAAAGGGGTCTGTACCAGGTTGGAGAAACCCACAGGAACAGTTGACCTGAACAAGGGAGAGCACATTGACCCCAGATGCTGTTGGGGAGGCCAGTACAAGACTGATCCAGACCCCTGAACATGGATGTCAATAAGGAGGCCTCTGTACTCCAGGGAGCCTCTGGTAGTGGATTAGTATTTTTCCCTGGTGTAAGAAGGGACTTTGAGAGCCCATCCCACGTGAAGGGATACACTCTGGCCCTGGACACATGGGGAAGGGCCCAGGCCCAGTACTGGAAGATTTGGAGGACACTGCAGAGCCCCTGTTGAGGGCCCTATCCTGCCTGGGGAGTGGTGGGTGGATGGGGTGGGGGGTAGGTTGGGAGTGGGGGAGGAAGGATAGGAGTGAAGGGAGGGAGAGAGAGAAGTGATTTACATGTGAAACAAGCTTGTTCCCTAACTTGAAATAATAAATAAATCAAAAAAAATGATGAAGTACCTCTCCCTTAATCCATTCAGAATGAGAGTTAAAGGCCCACCCAGTGTTGGTAGAGTAGTTAGTTAGGGGGACTAAGAGAACAGAGACTGTTAGCAATTATTTGTTCTATGTTTCTGTCTCTTTTTTAATCATGGTAAAAGTTTTTTTTCTGATTACTTCTTATCAGTTAGCATAGAAACAACAGGTTTCTCCCAAAGCCATACACAGTTTCCTTTGTCTCATGGGAAGTCTAAGACCCTCCTCTAATTGTGTAGGAACATTTCTGCAAGGGTTTCTAACTGTTGTTTTAATACCTCCAGGTCCTGATCAACATGTCTACTTAGTTTGGAAAAGCAGCAGAAGACACACATTTAGTCAAACCATTGGCACATGCCCACTAAGTAGTCTCAGGGGCTTGGTAATATTGCTGTTATCCAGACGAATTAACACATAAGTCAGAGTAGAATAGCAGGTATTAGAATAAGGGGAAGTGCCTAGATTAAAGGTTTGGGAAATTAGACAAGTTTCAGCGCCTTGAAAAGTCCTCAAACATTAATCTGTCACAGAGAGTTGTCAGTCAATGGGCTGACAGTCTGGTTTCTTCCTATTCCTGTGTAGTACAGGGGCCGGGTGTCTAAGCATAACCAGCAATTCTGGCTGATTTCTGACTGAGAGTGATAAACTCTATCCCTAGGGTCCCTTCCTGTGGCATGGAGTCTGATTCCCCAGGTTTTTCCTGATTCCCCAAGGCCAGAATCTTTTTAAGGGAATTTTTCAGGAAGCCTCAGTTTTACAACTCCAGTTTTTACAATGGAAACTCCCTTGTTTCTGGAAACTAGGGGGCCCAGCTGTAGGGCTTGCATAGAGTTGTAAACTCAGTATTCCTATCTCAGAAGACAAATTCCCATCTTTCCTTTTCTCTAACACAACCAGATATTTGAAGTGGGTCTCAATGATCAAAGGTCAAGATGGAATATGGGTTGTTGGTCTGTAGTCACACTAGCTAATACTTCCCCCATATCTGTCTTCCTCAGTTTCCAGTTCAGGCCTAAGGGCAGTGGGGGTTGGATCATGTCCTGTCTTCATACCCATAGTGCAAAACACAAGATTCAGGATGAAGTGGAGGGGAAGGGGGTGAAGGACCTGGACCCCATGAAACCTTCATGTCAATGGGGCCATAGTCCAGAGATGGTCCATTGGTAGCAACATCTGTGGCTTCTTCTTTCTTGACCTGGGTGTGGTGGATCCATGGTGTGATGCCAGCTACCTTCACCATCATCATCAGTGGAGAGAATCTCTTTGTAGGGCCCGTTCCAGGCTAGTTTAAGTGCCCCTTTGGCTACTCGCTTGACACCAATGGTATCACTGAACTTGAACAAGGGGAAACTTGTGGTGGACTCACAGATCAACTGGGTCTTTCAGATAGTCCAGTGAATAGCCTGTGTAGAGGACTGGAGGAACTGTAGTGACTTGTGAAAGGATTGATTAGAGAGTTCTGCCAACTGCTGGTCTGTGAGCCTGGGAAGCAGCTGGGGAGGTCTTCCAAACATAGTCTCATAGCGGGTAAATCCCTCCCTATATGGGGTGCAGCAGGCTAAGCAAAGCGAAGGAAGGAAGCCTAGCCATCGTTTGCTGGACTCCAATGAGAGACTTGTTAGAATTTCTCTTAACATCCCGTTTCTCCTTTTTACCTGTCCAGAACTCTGAAGTCTGTATGCACAATGAAGTTTTCAATCTACGTCTAACGCTTTAGCTAGTAATTGAGAGGGTTTTGACTGTGAAAGCTAGGCTATTATCAGACCCCATTGCTAGAGGGAGGCCAAATCAGGGTCCAGTTCCTGGAGGAGCTTTTTTTTTTTTTTAAAGATTTTATTTATTATGTATACAATGTTCTGCCTGCATGTATGCCTACAGGCCAGAAGAGGGCACAAGATCTCATTATAGATGTTTGTGAGCCACCATGTGGTTGCTGGGAATTGAACTCAGGACCTCTGGAAGAGCAGTCAGTGCTCTTAATCTCTGAGCCATCTCTCCAGCCCCTAGAGGAGCTTTTTATTATTTGTGCAGTTTTGTTCTGGGTGAGGAACACTTTAACCCACCTGGAAAAACTATCAGTAAAAACCAGCAAATATTTTTATCCTCCCTCAGCGGACCGGATCTTAGTGAATTTAGTTTCCCAGACATTGCTGGAGTGTTGTTCTCTCATTTGGACCCTTCAATGGATCAGAACTCTCTGTTTTGTATTCACTTGAGCACAAACTGGCATCTGGCTGAGATGTCCCACCCTACAATAGGCTATCCAGTCTAGGTATAACACACCCTGGTCTGAGCAACTCGGAAAGTTGTGTGGTCCCAGATGGGTAGCCTGGTAAAGGTCAATTACCAGAGTCCTGTCAGTTTTTCCTGGGAGAATGATTTTTCCCTCTGGCGTCCTCCATCATCCTGAGGGTTTGGGATCTCCATTTCTTCTTTACCATGGAGTCTCAGGCAGCACTGCGTCATGGTATATCATCAGAATAGCAATCATCCCCATGGGTCTTAGGGCCATTTGTGGACAGCTAGATCAGAAGCCCAGCAGTGGAGAACAGCAATTTACAAGGGAAGCCAAATAGCCTCTAGGAGTTCAAGATTTTTTAGTGTCCTTTCCCCCAGTGGTGAGAAGCCCTCTTTCACTAGGGATTATACCATGGGAGTGCCCAGTAATAAAAGCATATCTACTGGTGATCTATGTATATGGTAGTAGACTTTCCTTTTCTTGGTCTGAGAGCCTGGGTCAGATCAGTCAGTTCTGCTCTCTGGGTTAAGGTAACTGGCTTGGGCCTATGATAAGTCATATCTCATGATAGTCATGGATGAACACCTGTGTCATCAGGGAAGAGGATGATGAAATTAATGGCAGTGGGTTTCTCAAACTGGACTTGAGCTTGAGTCAGGAGTAGTGCCTGGTACTGTGTCATACCAGTCCTTAGACAGCCAGCATTCTGGATCTCCTTAGAGGAGTGCCTCAACCATATCCTAGGATGCTGTAAGTATAAGATCTTGACCCAGAGGTAACTTGCCTTTCATTAAAATAGCTGTAGCCTCCACAGCTCTTAGACTGGGGAGGGACTCATCCTGTGGCTCCAATTGTTTGGATGGGTATGTCATATGGTAACTCCATGGTCCCAAAGTTTGACTTAAAATACCTTTTGTCTTTTGTTTTGTCTCAGTCCAGACTAGGGGCTCAGTGTCCCCTTTGTGCTGGTGTGTAGAGGCCTTGTGAATTCCACAAACTCTGGTATCCAGAGGCAGCAATATGCAACTGCATCTAGGAACTCTTGATCCTGTCTCTTAGACTTTGGAGTTGGGATCTGAAGGATGGCAGCAATCCTACTCTGAGATAGGCTCCCTTTGCCTTGTCTCAGCTGGTAGGCAAGATAGGTAGCCTTCTACACATTTGGGCTTTTTTCGCCAACATTCTGTAACCCAAGGTCTATAACCCTTACAACATTTCCTCAGTGGCCCCTTTTAAATCTATTTTCCCAGAAACCTCTGATGAAAAGCAGGATGTCTGTATTTAGTGTCTTTTGTCTTTTCTTTTTTTCCCATTTTTTTTATTTCTATTAGAAACAAGATTGTTTTACATGTCAATCCCAGTTCCCTCTCACTCCCCTCCTCCCCTGGCCCCCACTAACACCCTACCTATCTCATACCCTTTCTCCTCCCCAGGGAGGGTGAGGCCTTCGATGGGGGGGCTCTTCAGAGTCTGTCGTATCCTGTGTCTAGGCTCAGGGGGTATCCCTCTATCTATGTGGAATGGGTTCACAAAGTCCATTCCTATGCTAGGGATAAGTACTGATCTACAACAAGAGGCCCCATAGATTTCCGAGGCCTCCTCACTGACACCCACGTTCATGGGATCTGGATCATTTCTATGCTGGTTTCCCAGCTATCAGTCTGGGGTCCAAGAGCGCCCCCTTCTTCAAGTCAGCTGTTTTTGTGGGTTTCACCAGCCTGGTCTTGACCCCTTTTGTATACAGTGTTCTGTCTGTATGTATGCCTGCAGAAGAGGGCGCTGGATTTCATTACAAATAGTTGTGAGCCACCATGTGATTGCTGGGAACTGAACTCAGGACCCCTGGAAGGGCAGCCACTGCTCTTAACCTCTGAGCCATCTCTCCAGCCTCTGCATTTAATGTCTTTAAATCCTGGACAACCTGGTGTTCCAGGCATGTTAACCGCTGTTACCTCCCACTGGGTCTGTCCATTTAAAAGCACAGACGGGTTGACTCAACCCTGACAATGGGAGACTTTCCGGTCCAAGACAGTGTACAGCTATTTCTCTGGAGGAATCAGACTCATGAGAATCAGAGGTCTCAGGTTTATTCACAGGCAGGAGAGCTGTATTCCAGGGTGACTGTCAGGGGACCAGGATGCCAGTCTCTTCAAGACAGGCAATTTGGAATCAATTTCCCTTTTTTGTCCAGGGTCACTGGGTATTATTTAATTTAGAAGGGGTTAGCTGAACTCGTAGAAACTTGATGTTGGGCCAGTCTTGGGGGCTTTATTTCTACCCATACCCCCAGGATCTTCGTTGTCAGTCTGAGAGATAGTCCAACCATATCTTTTGATTGAAGGCACAACTTGCAGCTAGGAGGTATTCTTCTGACAGAGGGTAAGACAACAAATTTTTTTCTGGGTATCTATAAGTCTAACTGCATCTCATCATCAGAGAAGGTGACTGTGGCTTTCAGATTAAGCAAAAAGTCTTGTCCTAATCAGTTCTCTGTTGCTAAACACTTTTTGAGATACCTCAGGTTACTGGGACCTACTTATACTTTGAATTTTTTTTAAACTTTTATAACTTTTTAATATCTGGGGCCAACGGGGTAAGAAAGGAAATATTGTTAGCACCTGTCTTTAATCCTGTTCAAAGGGGACCCAGAAAAAATGTTTAAAGTATCATTAGTCAGTGTTGGACAGAGGGGAAAAATCCATTCTGTCCACGCTGTGTTGTTTGGCAGCCAGCCCCTGCCCAGTCCATGGGCTGGTTTATTTTATTTTTTCAGAGAATGGTGGGGTTTGACTCTTCCAATTATATGTATCATCGGTGGAAAAAGACACATAAATCATGAAAGAGAAAACATTGGAACTTCTTCTTTTCCTTCTGGCTCATGCCAGGGTAACTCTCCCCCTTCCTGGGACTGCTTAGCGCAGGCACATGGCTGAGGGAATGCTATTTCCCCCTCTCCCTGTGTGCACTCTTAGATGGCTGAGGGCCCTGGATGAGAGGCCTGGTCCTTCCCCACCTCCACCCAGGGACCAACTCTGACCATGATTGGGAGTCAAGCAACAAAACAAGCAAATGTTACTGATCCTGGAGTGGGACAGGTAGAGGGCGATTGGGGGTCTCTGGGTGACCTGACAGAGTCAAAAGGATTTGAAGGGGGCACAGGTCTTATGCCAGGTGTGGGAGAGGGTCTCACGTCAGAGAAAGCTACTGGTCAGTATAGTGAAACAGAAAAACAAAACTAACTGAAACACACACACACACACACACACACACACACAGAGAGAGAGAGAGAGAGAGAGAGAGAGAGAGAGAGAGAGAGAGAGAGAGAGAGATTAAAAACAACCAGGGGTGGCTATCAAACAAACAGTCATTCACCTGAACAGACAGAGGAATCCAGTGATGTCTCACATGCATCTGTGACACTGAATTAGCAGCCATGTCCCACCTCTCCTGTGTGTCCAAACAGAAAGTGCTTAAAGTGCTTAACCAGACTCAGACTCACCTCCAGTGACAGACCAGACTTTCTAATTTGTCAGATCTCTCTGGAGGGTTAGGCAGCAATTGATCAAAAGAATCCCTGGGGACCAGGAACATCTCGGGTTCCATACACCCTAGAAATTCCCTGACTACTGCACTTATCCTCATTCCAAGGGGCTCTGAGACCCCCAGTGTCTTGAGGTCTGGTCTCTGGGATCTTAATGGGACCTTCAGAAAGGTTGTAGTATATTCACAAGAGAAGATTGCTCAGACATGGGTTTAAGCCAATAGAAAGTCTTTATCAGCCAGCTGGAAACTACACTGAGTGTTGAGGAACCCAATGTACACTGAGCCTTTCTCACAGTGAGCTTTTAAACACACACACACACACACACACACACACACACACACACACACACACGCACACGCACACGCACACGCACACACCCAGGCAAGCACGCACACACCCAGGCAAGCACGCACACACCCAGGCAAGCACGCACACACGCGCACACACACAAACATGTCCTTGGTTGACATACTTCGGTTAACAAGAACAGATAGCCAGAAGCAGAACTATAAGAAGACAAAAATCAAGGTTAGTACATGTAGAGAATTTCCTAGAACTATAGCCTTTAATGGATTGGGCCTTTGTTTTAGTTTTAGCAGGTGGTGCTGTCTATGAGATGAGTTTTGCAGCCTGAATGACACTTCCATCGTGGTGTCAGTTGTGGTAAGGTCTCGGGCCTTCTAAGGTCTGGTGTGCTGTAACAAAATTAGTTTCAGAATTTTACCATAGTTTCAGGAAAGAGAAAAAAAGAAACTGAGGTGGAATTATTGCTACTTCACGAAAATAGCAGTTATATTTAAACAGAAATCCTGTAGGCATCACTGCTTTGTTTTAAGTTAGCATGTCTCAAACTTTCATTAATGGAAATCTAAAAGTAATACATTTTTGTTTGTTCCATAAAACAAATAAAAGCTATGAATGAGCTACTGCATTTAGATAAGGTGTCATATTTATGACTGCAGAATCTCAGAAAACTTCTGAGACTCATATAATTCCATGGAGCATGGCTTGCAATTGCTTTGAGGTCTAATGGTAAGTATTCCAAGAGGACAGAAGAACTGAATTTGAAAAAAAATTGCATGGTTAGTTTAATGAGAAACTTGTGAGGAAAAATGATTTTTACTTTCTTCAGTGCTACAGAACTTGGTGATTGAAGCAGCTGGTGTTTTAAATTCTCAAGGATAAAGGGATTAGTTTCATAGACAATAATTTGACCTAATGTGTATCTTTTATTTAGTATCAATTCTTAAATGTTAAGCACAGTCTTCAGTCCTTTTCTTGTGCCATTTCATTCAAGCTCAGAAATAATGCTGAGAACCCCGGTGCTATCACACTACTTAGACTGAGGTACTGATGGTAGCTTATTTTCTTCTATTGAACTCCAATTTGGGGCTCTATGCTTTTATCTATTATTTAATTTCAGTGTTTATAAATTACCTCATTAGTGAATTCAGAAATGTGAAGACACCTCGGGGTCCCACTGCAAACTCAAATAGTTGCAAAATAGACATAAGATTTAGTCAAATAGAATATGAGAACATAGTTTCATTGTTGCTAAAACTGACTCTGAGAATGCATCTTACACACATGGCCACAGTGCAATTTTTTTCATAGTGCAAATTTTTTATTCTTTCTTGCAAAATTCAATGTTTTTGCTCAAATTTTTGATTCTTGCCTTCAAAATTCATTGTTTTTTTGCTCAAATACTAGCTCTGTGCTCCTCCCGTAGCATGGGCAAATTGACTATAGCCCTGCACGGAAAGACTATTGTAAGAAGGAAAACAAGTAGAGCATATCGTGATCATCTTTTCTCCAGTATCCAAACCTATAACCATATCTTTTCCTATGGAAAAGGAATGTGTGAAGGAGTAGAACAGAATTCCTTCTAAAGAGGATTTTTTTTTGTTTTTTTGAGACAGGGTTTCTCTGTGTAGCTTTGGAGCCTATCCTGGCACTCGATCTGGAGACCAAGCTGGCCTCGAACTCACAGAGACCCGCCTGCCTCTGCCTCCCAAGTGCTGGGATTAAAGGTGTGCTCCACCAATGCCCGGCCTAAAGAGGATTTTTAAAACTGTTTTAAACATACTTGTAGGAATTCTATTAGAAGGAGGGATTGGTTATCTCTTATAACTATGAATCCTATATTTTAATTTCCATTTTTGCAAATGAGGAAACTGAGGTTAAGGGTGGTCAAGCTACTTGGTGATGGCCATATAATTTATGTGAAAGAGTTGAGATGACAAGCATTACCCCAAGGCCACGTTATTTTACACTGTATTATGAGGGAAATTAAATGAGTTTAAACTAGCATGTATAGGACACACATGATTGATAGGCTCATCTGCACAAGAGTGAAAACCTAAAATAATGGTTTAAATATGATAGAAGTATGATTTAAAGTCAACTCCAACATAGAACATTGCTCAGTTCTACAAAGAGGTTAAGAGCTAAGGCTTCTTTTGTCTTGTGGCTCTACTACCATTGTGGCATTTTCTTTACCCTCCCTGGTCCAAGATAACTACACTAAAGCTAAAGTCCATAGGAATGTGAATAAAAATTCCTGGAAAGGAGCTGTGACTGATTAATGAATGGTTCAATAATTATAGATAGTTTGGAATATTACAAGTTCATAGTAAAACTATCTTGCATCATCTTTAGTCTCCTCAATCACTAGTTATTGCCCTTCTTTATACCTGACCTAACATCTTTGTGACTATTAGGTAAATCTATGGAAATGCACAAACAGCACTAGTTTCCACCAACCGAAAGGCTAAGAATGCTTTCAGATAGCATCTGAGGCCTGTAGTTGAACTTTTCCTGCATTTCAGATGTCCCATCTACCAGATATATTTACAAATTTGAAAAGTGTCTTGATTGATATTTTCTTTGTTTTGTTATTTTAAAAGCCACATGAAATTGTTACCAAATTAGAACATGGAATTTGAAGTCACCTGAATTTGTCTGCAGGCCCCAGTCATTCATATTTGACTCAAGAATAAACTATGACTTGCCTTTGAAACAATAGTTGTTTTTGCATTCACAGGAAGAAGGGAAGGGGTCACTCTCTTGCTCTTTAAGAACTATGTTTTGAAGTCAGAATAGTAGCACACGTTAGTTATCCCAACAAGAAAGGCAGAATCAGGAATGAATGCTAGCTTGAGCTATGTAGCTAGATGTTGTCACAAAAGAAAAAGAGAAACTCTCAAGAAAAACAACTTTGGATGTCCACACACCATATTGCCAAGTCAACCTAGTCATGCCAGTCTTCAGGGCAATCTTGGAAATATAATCTTTGCTTCTGAGTTAACCATAGACTAAATTAAAATCTATCTTTATAGAAGAATAGAACCGTTCATAAAAGAAAAGTAGAAGTCTTTCTATAATTTGATAGAGCTTGAATTTAACATAATTGAAATTAGTCAAATTAATCATTTATTTATTCTTTCAAAACTTCCCACAAAATACCTAATAACCCATCATCTAGAACAGGTCATGATCTTCTAATAACCTCATGTAACTTCTAGGATTTTTTGTTATTAACTCTAATCAGTAATAACATAAATTTGAAATTTGATTGACTTTTGTTTATCTTACAAGACCGCTGTAAGCTCCATGAAAGCATAGACTGCTTATTACATAAATGAATAATAAATTCCCTAACCAAATACATGAGTGGCATGCATCAGGACTTCAATAAAAACAGGCAAAGTATTAATTACATGTTACACACTTATTCTACACATACAATGCTTGACATAAGAGCTAGGCTTCTGTAGGAGTTAATATGATGATCACTGTACCTTTTCTCTGGACTGAAAACAAAATATGGATTTACTCTTTCTGGATAGGAAGCGCACAAACCATGCCCTGATCAAACATACAGCTTGGAGTTACTCTCTAAGAAAGGTAAAACAGCACCCACATATTAAAAGCTAGCAGTAACATTAGGGATATATAAGAACCAAATATCAAAATGTAAGTATCATTCTGTGGACAATTTTAAGTCTATTATAACTATACTTTCATATGTTTCTGTTTTCAAAGAATAATTAAATTGTGACTCAAATTGCTTTATGATGGTTTAAAGTTTAAAAGAAGATGTACGCCATGTTTAAGATGTTACCAGAAGAACCCCTTTCAAAGCTTATAAGTGACATTTATATTGGTTGATTCATTATAGTGTAAAACCTATGTTTGAACCTAAAACATTATGATATTTAGAAGACAAGCTCACGGGAGTTTGACTATGCCCATCCATATGAATGTGAAAAGCTTGGTATTCTAATTTATGAGATAACTAGTTAGATAAGACTATGTATTCTATCATTTTATTAATTTATAAATGGAAAACAGGATTATAATACAAGATTACATGGCTATAGACTTTGAGCTCAAGATTTACTGTGGCTAAAAATTGTTCTATCTTTAAGCTGACTTTATATAGCTCAGGTCTGAGCAGTGTGAGTTAATACTATAGTGCCTTTCAAAGAGACTTCTTATTTCCTATTTTGTTTTTAACTTGCAGTGTGGCCCTTTTTGCCCCTGATCCCCCACTCCCTACATAGTCTGAATCTCAGGATCAAATTCATTTAAAAATTGTTTTGTTTTTTATTAATTCTTTGATGATTACATGAGCTGTATCTTGATCATACTGATTGCAACTCATCCCATTAACTCCTCCAAGATATGCCCCTACCACTTTATTCACCTGACTTCATGTCCTCTCTTTTAAAAATTCAATAACCCACTGTCTAAGTTAGGATTACTATTGCTATGCTGAAACACCATGACCAAATCAACATAGGGAAAAAAGAATTTATTAGGCTTATGCTTTTGCATCACCGTTCATTGAAGGAACTCAGGACAGGCACTCAAACAGGGCAGGAACCTGGAGGCAAGAGCTGATGCAGAGGCCATGGATGGGTGCTGCTTACTGGCTTGCTCCTTATAGCTTGTTCAGCCTGCTTTCTTATAGAACTAGAACGCAGGACCACCAGCCCAGGGATGGCACCGCCCACAAAGGGCTGAGCCCTCCCCCATCAATCACTAATTAAGAAAATACTCTACAAGCTGTCCAGATCTACAGCTTCTCTCCTTTCAGATGTCTACAGCTAGTGTCAAGTTGACATAAAACAAGCCAGCACACCCGTAAACTAATTTGTGCTGTCTACACATTTCTGGGTATAAGGCCATCCACTAGAGAATGGTGGACCCACCAGTAGCCACACCCTTAAAGAAAACTAACTCTCCTACCCAGAAGCCATCACTAGTCCATAGCTCCTCAGCTAGGAATGGGGCTCGAGAATGTTGACTGACTTGATCTTGTGCAAACAACCATAGCCTTTATGAGTTTTGTGGGTGCAGTTGTCCTGTCATGTTAGGAAGACACTGTTTCAATTTCATCCTCCCAGACCACTGCCTCTTAACAATCTTTCTACCTCCTCTTCAGCAATAGTCCCTGACCCTTGGAGGAAGGGGGTTACATTGATGTCCCATTTGTGTCTGAACATTCCTCAGTCACTTATCTGTGTTTTGAACACTTGTGAGTTTCTGCATTACCACCTACTGTACAAAGAGACTTCTTTTTTTCTCATTTTTTTATTTAAATCAGAAACAAGCTTATTTTACATGTCAATCCCAGTTCCCTCTCCCTCCCCTCCTCCTCCCCTTCCCCCCACCCACTCCCTATCCCATCACTTTTCTGCTCCCCAGGGAGGGTGAGATCTTCCATGGGGGACCTTCAGTCTGTCATATCATTTGGAGCAGGGCCTAGACCTTCCCTGTGTGTCTAGACTGAGAAAGAATACCTCTATGGGGAATGGGCTCCCAAAGTCTATTCGTATACTAGAGATAAATACTGATCCACTACCAGAGGCCTCATAGATTACCCAGTCCTCCTAACTGACACCCATGTTTAGGGGCTCTGGTTTCTCAGCTATCAGTCTGGGGCCATGAGCTCCCCCTTGTTCAGGTCAGCTGTTTCTGTGGGTTTCTCCAGCCTGGTCTTGATCCCTTTGCTCATCACCCCTCCCTCTCTACAATTGGATTCCAGGAGTTCAGCTCAGTGTTTAGCTGTGGGTGTCTGCTTCTGCAAAACAACCCTGTACAATAAGGGAACTTTGGAAGGCATCACCATCCCTGACTTCAAGCTCTATTATAGATCTATAGTCCTGAAAACAGCTTGGTACTGGCACAAAAATAGACAGGAAAATCAATGGAATCCAATTGAAAACCCTGATATGGACCTACACACCTATGAACATCTGACTTTTGACAAAGAGGCTAAAATTATACAATGGAAAAAAGAAAGCATCTTCAAAAATGGTGCTGTCATAACTGGATGCTGGCATGTAGAAGATTGCAAATAGATAAATATCTATCACCATTCACAAAACCGTAAGTACAAAGGGATCAAAGAGCTCAACATAAATCTTAGAAGATAAAGTTGGAAGTACCCTTGAACAAATTGGTACAGGAGACCACTTCCTGAACATAACACCCGTCTTGCCATGCTGGTTATTAATTTGGTTCCAGCATTCATGACTGGGGAAGACTGATGATGACTTCTTTCCTGACACCTCAGCAGTTTGCCCAGCACCTTCCAACACTATGAAAGCTAGACAGAAAGGAGAAGGCTTCCTGGTCAGTACCAACTAGTTTTCTTCATGTGCTGTGACCAGTGTATATGATGTCTTCAGCAATAGGTCCTTATCATCAAGTTCTGATGGGAAAAAGAACAATGACAATAGCCTGTGTTGTTTTGGGGATCTCTGAAACATCTATGACCAGCAACTTGTGGAGAAGCATTGCCACTCCTGGTACCGGGCATTTTACTTGGCAAAATGTTGCTTTCGGGATGATTAGTGGCCCATTCTTCACTTTGGGTGTCAAAATACAATTCTGGCTATGAAATCCCAGAATTAGAGTGGTATGAACGCTATGGCCAAGGCAAGAATATTTATGCAAACTTGGGTTATAGTGTGTGAAGTTAATATAAAAATGGCATATGTAAGGATGAGAAAAATGTTAAGCCTTGTTCATACTATTATCAAATATCTATTTGATTTGAATTCATAAGACACAACATTACATTTGACTGGCCAAAGTGGGAAAAAATCTTCCATTCTGAAGTTCAGTCTGAGAGGGAATCTGAGACGTGAAGAAATAAAGTGACAGATGGTGAAATGAAGGGAGAGAATGAGGAAAGAAGGCAAGGAGGGAGGAATGGAGGAAATGTACTTATTTCACTTGGTATTATATTCTAGTCCTTGCTAAGGAGTTTTAATCCATCACTCCATTTAATCTCCAAAAACAGCCCCAGGGATACAAGTTTCTTTTCTTTTTACAGATGAGGAAATGGAGAGTCTTACAGGATCATTAAAGTGTAAGCACTCTCATGATTAAGAGGACTCTAGGGTGGGGGAGGAGGTTTGGGGGTGGGGGGAGGGAGAGGGAGAAGGGACTTGAAATAAGCTTCTTCCCTAACTAGAAGTAATAAAATAAAATTAAATTAAAAAAAGAGGACTCTAAAATCCTAAACTCTTCTAACCTTGCTCATACCATTAAGGATGAGGTCAACATTGAAGGGAAGGGCAGTGGTGGCACACGCCTTTAATCCCAGTACTAGGAGGCAGAGACAGGCAGATGTCTGTGAGTTTGAGGCCAGCCTGGTGTACATACATAGTGGGTTCCATGACAGCCAGGGCTACACAGTGAAACCCTGTCTTGAAAAAAAACAAAAAAAAAAAAACAAAACAAAAATTTGAATATAAAGCTCAAAGACAGTTTCAGCCTGTGATTGAGGCTGAAATGGTGGCATGGCTTAATTCTCTCCCTCTGGGTAAGTTTTGATCTAAGAAATGGGTTACTTAGGGATGTCTGAGTAACTTCAAAATCTATTATGTAAAAGAAAATTAGAATTTAGGTAGAACAGCATGTGCATTCTCAAAGTCAAATCTTGGTGTGAAGGAACCTCAAAATATTGTGATGAATTTAAACTCCATTGCTAAATGTAAACCTATATTTTCTCAGCTACTTTCTGGTGGGAAAGCTCGAAAGGGAACTTAACAATTTGCTATGAAAATGTCTGCGTTCCACAGAATGGTGAAACTCCAAGTTAAAAGTAAACTTATGTGACCTAACTCATCTCCCTTACTTTGCTTAGAAAAATAAGGTTTCCAGAGGTCCTGTGGCGGGGGCCCTAGCCTCAGCAGGTGGCCCAGCCTCAGCAGGTACCCGAGCCTCAAGTGAGTCTGGGCTCTGTTTCCCAACCTCCCCCATCAACCCCTGCTCACTTCTGCCTGAAACACCGCTCCCCCGGACAAGAGTGGACCAGCCCAGATTGGAAGGCCCACCCTGAGTCTGGACACACCTCACCCCTCTCTACACCCTGCCCTCTGTCCTGCGGTGGGTGCCCTAGTCTCAGGTGAGTCTGGGCACTGCTCTACCTCCCCAGTACAGGAAGGTCCACCCTGAATCCGGACACACACCACCCTTGTCCACCCACCACCCTCTGCAATCCCGTTGCCACCAGAGGCTGAGCCCTCTGCCAGCCACCTGACCGAGGGAGAGACCCCACCTGCACTCATTGGAAGAAGGGATGGGAAGAAGACAGAGTAAGAACACACTCGACAACAGAAAAACCAATATGACACCACCAGAATCTAGGGACTCCACAACAGCAAGATCTGAAAAGCCCAACACAGAGCATGAAGAAGAGATGGTCCTCAAAAATTATCTTAGGAAGATGATAGAGTCCTTTAAAGAGGAAACAAGAAAATCCCTTAAAGAAATAGAAGGAAAAAATAGCAAAAAATTACATGACATGGAGGAAAAGACAAACCAACGAATTCAAAAAGTAAACAAATCTCTTAAAGAATCCAAAGAAGGCTAAGAAAAAACAACCAAAAAAGTGAAGGAAGTACTCGAAGCAGTTCAGGGCATGAAAGCTGAAATAGAAACAATAAAGAAAACACAGAATGAGGCGATGCTGGAAATAGAAAGGCTGGATAAAAGATCAGGAACTAAGGATGTGAGTATAACGAATAGAATTCAAGAGATGGAAGAGAGAATCTCAGTTGTTGAAGACCCTCTAGAAGATATAGAGTCATTGACCAAAGAAAATCTCAAGTCCAACAAATCCTTAGCACAAAATATCCAGGAAATATGATTCAACAAAATCATAGAAGAAAATTTCCCCAACCAACAGAAGGATATGCCTATGAAAGTACAAGAAACTTACAGAACACCAAACAGACTGGACCACAAAAAGAAGTCCCCTTGACACATAATAACCAAAACACAAAACCTTCAGAATAAAGAAAAAATATTAAGAGCAGCAAAGGAAAAAGACCAAGTAACATATAAAGGCAGACCTATCAGAATCACACCCGACTTCTCAATGGAAACTTTGAAAGCCAGAAGGTCGTGGATAGATATCCTACAAACAGTAAGGGAGCATGGATGCCAACCCATACTACTGTACCCAGCGAAACTTTCAATCACTATAGATGGAGAAAACAAGATATTCCATGACAAAACCAGAATTAAACAATACATATCCACAAATCCAGCACTACAGAAAGTTGTAGAAGGAAAACTCCAACCCAATGAAGATAACTACACTCACAAAAATATACGCAATAGATAATCCAATTCTACCAAACACAAAAAGAAACAGGAGGGCGAAATCCACACAAAATGACACCACCAACAATAAATCCAAAACAAACAAGAACCAACAGTCAATGGACATTAATATCCCTCAATGTCAATGGTCTTAACCTGCCCATAAAAACATACAGGCTAACAGAATGGATATGAAGACAGAATCCATCCTTCTGCTATATACAAGAAACATACCTCAACTTGAAAGACAGGTGTTACCTCAGAGTAAAGGGTTGGGAAAAGATTTTTCAATCAAATGGGCCCAAGAAACAAGCTGATGTAGCAATCCTAATATCTAACAAATTAGACTTCAAACTAAAATTAATCAAAAGCGATGAAGAAGGACATTTCATACTCGTCACAGGAAAAGTCCATCAAGATGAACATCAATGCCCCAAATACGAAGGCACCCACATTTGTAAAAGAAACATTACTAAAGCTCAAACCACACACACTTGTACTAGGAGACTTCAACAGCCCGCTTTCACCACTAGACAGGACCAGCAGACAGAAACTTAACAAAGAAACAAAGGATCTAACAGAACTTATGACCCAACTGGGTTTAACAGATATCTATAGAACATTTCATCCAAACACAAAAGAATAAACCTTCTTCTCAGCGCCACATGGCACCTTCTCTAAAATTGACCACATAGTTGGCAACAAAGTAAACCTCCACAGTTACAAAAGAATTGAAATAACCCCTATATCTTATCAGATCACCATGCCTTAAAACTAGAATTCAACAGCAATACAAATTGCAGAAAACCTACAAACTCGTGGAAATTGAATAACACCCAATTACACCATTCCTGGGTTGAGGAAGAAATACAAAATGAAATTAAGGACTTCCTAGAATTTAATGAGAATGTAGACACAACATATCCAAACTTATGGGACACTTTGAAAGCAGTGCTAAGAGGAAAGTTCATAGCACTAAGTGCTCATATAAAGAAACTAGTCATATGAGAGAATTGACAGAACAACTGAAAGCTTTAGAGCAAAAATAAGCAAACTCACTACGGAGGAGTAGATGCCAGGAAATAATCAAACTGAGGGCTGATATCAATAAAGTAGAAACTAGGAAAATATTACAAAGAATCGATGAGACTAAGAGTTGGTTCTTTGAAAAGATCAACAAGATAGACAAACTTCTATCCAAACTAACCAAAAGGCAGAGAGAGAGCATGCTAATTAACAAAATCAGAAATGAAAAGGGGGATATAACAACGGACACTGAGGAAATCCAGAGAATCATCAGGTCACACTTTGAAAACCTGTACTCCACAAAATTGGAAAATTTAAAGGAAATGGACAATTTTCTGGATAGATATCACTTACCAAACTTAAATCAAGAACAGATAAGCCATTCAAATAGACCTATAACCCCTAATGAAATAGAAGCAGTCATCAAAATCCTTCCAACCAAAAAAAGCCGAGGGCCAGATGGCTTCACTGCATAATTCTACCAGAAATTCAAACAAGAGCTAATACCAGTATTGCACAAGTTGTTCCACACAATAGAAGCAGAAGGGATATTGCCAAAATCTTTTTACGAAGCTACAATCACTTTGATACCCAAGCCACACAAAGATACAACTAAAAAAGAGAACTACAGGCCAATATCCCTCATGAACATCAATGCAAAAGTACTCAACAAAATATTGGCAAATCGAATTCAAGAACACATCAGAAAAATCATCCACTATGATCAAGTAGGCTTCATCCCAGCGATGCAAGGATGGTTCAACATACGAAAATCCATCAATGTAATCCACCATATAAACAAAATGAAAAAGAAAAACCACATGATCATCTCATTAGATGCTGAAAAAGCCTTTGGCAAAATCAAACACCCATTCATGATAAAGATCTTGGAGAGAACAGGAATAACAGGAACATATCTAAATATGATAAAAGCAATATACACCAAACCAACAGCCAACATCAAACTAAATGGAGAGAAACTCAAAGCGATTCCTCTAAAATCAGGAACAAGACTAGGCTGTCCACTCTCTCCATATCTCCTCAATATTGTGCTTGAAGTTCTACCTAGAGCAATAATACAACAAAAGGAGATCAAAAGTATACAAATTGGAAAGGAAGAAGTCAAACTTTCACTATTTGCAGATGATATGATAGTCTACATAAGTGACCAGAAAAACTCTGCCAGGGAACTCCTACAGCTGATAAACACCTTCAGCAAAGTAGCAGGATACGAAATTAACGAAAAAAAATCAGTAGCCCTACTTTATACAGATGATAAATGCAATGAGAAAGAAATCAGAGAAACATCAACCTTCACAATATCCACAAACAACATAAAATATCTTGGGGTAATGCTAACCAAAAAAGTGAAAGACCTGTACAGTAAGAACTTTGAGTCTTTAAAGAAAGAAACTTAAGGAGATACCAGAAAATGGAAAGATCTCCCATGCTCTTGGATAGGTAGAATCAATATAGAAAAAATGGCAATCTTACCAAAAGTAATCTACAGATTCAATGCAATCCCCATCAAAATCCCAACACAGTTCTTCACAGACCTTGAAAGAACAATACTCGCCGGGTGTTGGTGGCACATGCCTTTAATCCCAGCACTCGGGAGGCAGAGGCTGTTGGATCTCGGTGTGTTCGAGACTAGCCTGGTCTATAAGAGCTAGTTCCAGGACAGCCAACAAAGCCACAGAGAAAGCCTGTCTCAAAAAACCAAAAAAAGAAAGAACAATACTCAACTTTATATGGAAAAACAAAAAACCCAGGATAGCCAAAACAACGCTGTACAGTAATGGATCTCCTGGTGGCATCACCATCCCTGACTTCAAGCTCTATTATAAAGCCATAGTTCTGAAAAAAGTTGGTATTGGCACAAAAATAGACAGACAGACCAATAGAATTAAATTGAAAACCCTGATATTAACCCACACACCTATGAACACCTTATTTTTGACAAAAATTCTAAATCTATACAATGGAAGAAAGATAGCATCTTCAACAAATGGTACTGGCACAACTGGATTTGGACATGCAGAAGATTGCAGATAGATCCCTATCTCTCACCATGCACAAAACTTAAGTGCAAATGGATCAAAGATCTCAACATAAATCCAGCCACACTGAATCTTCTAGAAGAGAAACTGGGAGATACCCTTGAACTAATTGGCAAAGGAGACCCCTTCCTGAACATTACACCAGTAGCACAGACATTGAGGTCTGCAATTAATAAATGGGACATCCTGAAACTGAGAACCTTCTGTAAGGCAAAGGAAACAGTCAGTAAGACAAAATGACCACCCACAGAATGGGAAAAGATCTTTACCAACCCCACATCTGACAGAGGGCTGATTTCCAAAATATACAATGAACTCAAGAAGCTAGCCACCAAAACACCAAACAATGAAATTAAAAAGTGGGGTGCAGAACTAAATAGAGAATTCTCAACAGAGGAACTTGAAATGGCTGAAAAACACTTAAGAAAGTGCTTAAAATCCTTGGCCATCAGAGAAATGCAACTCAAAACATCTGGGATACCACCTCACACCTGTCAGAATGGTTAAAATCAAAAACACCATTGACAATCTATGCTGGAGAGGATGTGGAGAAAAAGGAACACTCCTCCATTGCTGGTGGGAGTGCAAATTTGTAAGACCACTCTGGAAATCAGTATGGCGGTGGCTCAGAAAAATGGTAATCAGCCTACCTCAAGATCCAGCCATTCCTCTCTTGGGTATATGCCCAAATAGTGCATGTTCGTACAACAAGGACATATGTTTAACCATGTTCATAGCAGCATTGTTTGTAATAGCCAGAACCTGGAAGCAACCTAGATGCCCCTCAACTGAAGAATGGATAGAGAAAATGTGGTACATTTATACAATGGAGTACTACTCAGCAGAAAAAAGCAATGGAATCTTGAAATTCGCAGGCAAATGGATGGAACTAGAAGAAACCATCCTGAATGAGGTAACCCAGTCACAGAAATACAAACATGGTATGTACTCACTCATATATGAATTTTAGACATAGGGCAAAGGATTACCAGCCTACAATCCTCTTCACCAAAGAAATTAGGAAACATGAACGAATATAGGGGATAAATGCATGGACCCCAGGAATGGGAAGGGGCAGGAACTCCTGAGCTAATTGGGAGCATGAGGGTAGGGGAGAGGGAGCTGCCAGAATGAGAGCAGGAGAAGAGGAGAGGAGGAAATGGAGGAGCAGAAATATTGAGTTGGAGGAAGAATAGAGGAGAGCAGGATGAGACATACCATATTAGAGGGAGCCATTTTAGGTCCAAGTAGAGATCTGGCACTAGGGAGATTGCCAGAGACCTACAAGGATGACATGAACTGACAATCCAGGCAATGGTGGAGAGGATAACCTAAATACCCTTCCCCTAAAATGAGATTGATGACTACTTTTTATGCCATCCTAGAGCCCTCATCCAGTGGCTGATGGAAGCAGAAGCAGATATCCACAAATATGCACTGAACTGAACTCTGGAACTCAGTTGCAGAGAGGGAGGAATGAACAGCCAAGGGGTCGGTACCAGGCTGGTGAAACCCACAGCAACAGCTGGCCTGAACAAGGGGGAACACATTGACCCCAGATGCTGTCTGTGAGGCCAGTACAGGACTGATTCAGACCCCTGAATATGGATGTCAATGAGGAGGCCTCTGCACTCTAAGGGTCCTCTGGTGGTGGATTAGTATTTTTTCCTGGTGTAAGAAGGGACTTTGAGAGCCCATCCCATATGAAGGGATGCACTCTGGCCCTGGACACATGGGGAAGGGCCTAGGCCCAGCCCAGGATGATGTGGTGGACTTTGCAGAGCCCCTGTGGAGGGCCCTAGGGAGTGGAGGGTGGATAGAGTGGGGGTAGGATGGGGATGGGGGGAGGGGAAGGAGAGGGAGAGGGAGAAGGGATTGACATGTGAAACAAGCTTGTTCCTAATTTGAACTAATAAAAAAAAGAATAATAAGGTTTCCAGAAAGGTAAAAATTGAGAAAGCTACCTGCAAAGTTGGAACTGGAATCCAGCCGAGCTCATCTAGTTCTATGCCCACTATCTATCACACTGCAAACATTACATAGCAATATTATAAATAATGATATCTGTGGTCCAGAATAATTTAATTACTTTTAAGCTATTATTCCTTGGAAATCACATTTATATGTTTATAAGTACAACTAATTCTTTCCTGTTCTTGCATAAGCTATGGCAGAGGGCCCAAGTTCATTCCTAGCATCCACATCAGGTGACCCACAACTACCTTTAACTGCAGTTGCCTGGAGATCCAACACCTCTGGCCTCCTCACATACTTATAGCCACATACACACAAACACACAATATACACACAAGTGCACATACACGTAATTAAAAACAAGATTAAAAAACAATTTAATGGGGCTGGAGATATGTCTCAGTGGTTAAGAGCATTGACTGCTCAACCAGAAGACCCGGATTCAATTCCCAGCATCCACATGGCAGCTCACAACTGTCTGTAAGTCCAGTTCCAGGGAACCCAACATTCATGCCAAAGCACCAATACACATAAAGTAAAGATAAAAAACTTGTAAAAGAATTTAAGAATAGAACTGGTTAGGTACAAAATAACCTATTTGAGACCTTCCCTGTTGGGCCCTTCTGCCATAGCGGTCTGCTGACCAGCTTGTGACTAGGAGCTTACCTAGCAGGTACATCCTGTTTTCTTCCTTCTTTGAAGGCCTGAGTGCAAGTTCCTGTTATCCTGTTATTCGCCCACTCAGGATTGCCTGATGGGCCTGGGAACCTGAACTTGTTATCTGGGTAGTTTTCCACCATCCCTGCTGACTGGTATATAAGCCCCCACTCTTGTTGAATAAAGAGCATTCTCTCCCTGCAAGAAAGACCTGCTGTCTTGTCTTTATTTAAATCCTTAAGCCCCTCGCCCTATCCTGTGGAAGTGCTGTAGTGGAGGCGCTACAAGTGGAGGTCCCACTGAGACAGGGAAAGAAGGGAAGACACTGAAGGATCACCCGTGAAGGCTCGCCAGCATTTTCAAAAAGGTAAGGAGCGGATGTATTGAACATGGGTGCTGCTAGTTCTTATTCTCTTATGGGGGACCAACTGGTCCAATTGTTAGAAAAGCGGGGCACTGGTATCAAACATAAGACAGCAAAAAGGCTTCTTGAAAACTGTACATGAGGTCAGCCCTTGGTTTTTGGTCTCTGGTGACCTTAATATCCCTGACTGGGAGCAGGTGAAGGGAGACCTACTAAGGACATTACAAAAAGAAGGGGCAAATGCCATATCAATTGTTACTCTTTCTCTGTGGCGTCAAGTCAAGGAAGCACTTCTCAGTGATAATGTGGAGGTGAAAGAGCAGGTTGAGGAAGCCAAAGCTGCTTTTGCAGAGGCTCATGACAAAGAGTCTGTTATGTCACTCCAAGCTTCTGATGTTTCTTCCTCTGAGTCCTCTCTCTCCTCTTCAGGGGATGAGACTGAGGAAGGTGAAGCACTTCAATTCGAGAAGGAATCCTCAAATTAAAGCCTAAGCTTAGGAGATGCTCCCTTGAGCCTCGTCCCCCCTGCTTGTAATCCCGAGCATTCTAGCTCACTCTGTCTTCCTTCAGCCCCTCCTGAAGAGCTGAGGGATGGAGTGTTATTCCCAGTCATAGAGACAATTAATCCCCAAGGCCAGAGTCAGAGAGAGCATGCCCCTCTTAACTTTAAGGATATAAAACAACTAAAGGAGGCAGTTGTGGCATACGGGCCTCATGCCCCTTTTACTCTGGCTATTTTTGAATCCTTTGCTGCCTTGAATTGCACCCCCAGTGATTGGCAGCAATTATGTCGAGCTACGCTGTCAGGGGAGATTATTTGATCTGGAAGGGTGAATACCAAGAACTTTGTAATCAAACAACGCAGTGCAACACAGCTGCTGGTTTCCCTGGAAGGAACTTAGAAATGCTTACTGGCACCAAAGCCTATGCAGGTCTAGGCCAGCAGATTCTCTATGACCCTGCTGTATATGTACAGATCTCATCAGCTGCTGGCCGAGCATGGAAAGCCTTACCTAATAAGGCTGCAGGAGACCAACTTTCTAAGGTCCTTTAGGGACCATCTGAACCCTATTTTGAGTTTTTGGATCGGCTCCTGCAACTTGCAGGGCTCATGTTTGGGGATGCCAAACATAAAATAATAGTAAAACAATTAGCTTTTGAAAGTGCCAACAAGTACTGCAAGGAGGCCTTACGGCCTCATAAGACCAGAAGCCTCAATGATTATACTCAAATTTGTAGAGATATAGATGGACACCACATTATGGGACAAGTTATCACTTCTGCCATGCAGGGTAATAAGAGGATCGGTAGGGAGGCCAGATTCAAGACATGTTTTGGATGTGGGCAAGGGGGTCACTTTAAGAAAAATTGTCCTGTTAAAGACTCTTTTGCACCTCCTCGCCCAGGGCCAGGTCTTTGTCCCCGATGTAAAAAGGGGCATCATTAGGGCAATAAGTGTAGATCAAAGACTGATGTACAGGGTAACCCTCTGCCACTTCCGGGAAACGGGAGTCGGGGTCTGCTCCTGCCCCTTATTCCCAGGTGTACGGAGCCCTAGATATACCTGTTTCCCACCCAATTCAGGTCCTACCCCAGAGGAACCCCTTTATATCCAGGACCTTGTCACAGGTACCCCAGGAAGCACAGGACTGGACCTCTGCTCCTCCTCCAGAGCAGTATTGACCCCTCAGATGGGACCCCACGCTTTGGGCATGGGAGTTAAAGGCCCTTTACCACTGGGCTCAATTGGGTTGATTTTAGGAAGGAGTAGTGCTCTACTTCAGGGATTTAGGGTCATTCAAGGAGTGATTGATGAAGATACTGAAGGAGAGATCAAAATAATGGTGGAAGCTGGCAAAGGAGTCACTGTTATACCCTAAGAAGCTAGAATTGCTCAGTTAGTTCTGTCCCCTAAATTTATCACTAATAACCCCTTCCTTAAACCTGTAAGAGGAGAAGGGGGGTTTGGATCTACGGGACCTATGGCATGTTGGGTGTCCACTCTGGAGTCCAGACCCTTGATGACCCTGACTATTGAAGGACGGGCTTTTCAGGGGGCTTTTGGACACGGGTGCAGACACGTCTGTCATTTCCCTCAACCATTGGCCCAAGGCATGGCCCCTGCAAGAATCAGGTAGTAGTTTACAGGGTATAGGCCTAGCGAAGTCACCTAGTAGAAGTTCCCGTCTACTAACTTGGAAAGACAATGAGGGACATTCTGGAATATTTCAGCCCTTCATTTTGCCTCACATCCTGATCAATCTGTGGGGCAGAGATATCCTAGAAGCCATGGGGGCTGTACTGACCACACCTCCTGTGCAGCACATGCTTAGAGAGCAAGGCTATTACCCAGGAAGAGGGATTGGAAAGAATTTGCAGGGTGATCCCCTGCCTGTATCTGATAAACCCCCAGGGAAGAGATCGCTTGGAGACTGGAGAGGATTGGGGCATTTTTAATGGGGGCCATTGTTCTGCAGCCTCACATACCTCCAATACCTATCACCTGGAAAAATGATGAACCTGTTTGGGTAGAACAGCCACTATATAAAGTAAAGTTGGGGGCTGCTCATGCCCTGGTCCAGGAGTAACTCAATGCTGGTCATATTGTCCCTTCTACCTCCCCCTGGAATACTCCCATATTTGTTATTAAGAAAAAATCAGATAAATGGAGGCTGTTACAAGACCTGAGACAGGTGAATAAGACTATGATGCTCATGGGTACCACTCAGCCAGGGTTGCCAGCCCCAGTAGCCATCCCCCAAAAATTGACACTTGCTTGTGATAGATTTAAAGGATTGCTTTTTCACTATTCCTCTACACCCTGCTGATTGTCAGCGCTTTGCTTTCAGTGTTCCATCTTTAATTTAAGAGAGCCTTATAAGAGATATCAGTGGGTAGTTTTGCCTCAAGGCATGGCTAATAGCCCTACCATGTGTCAAGTTTATATAATTCATTATATGGACGATATATTGTTGGCTGCGCCAAAAGAAAAGCTATTGTTATCTGCCTTTGGGGATCTTCAGACCACCTTAGTATTGGCTGGCTTACAAATAGCACCAGAGAAGGTACAAAAGGAGTTTCCATATCATTATCTAGGACATCGCTTGCTTCATAATGGGGTACGCCCTCAAAAGATTAATCTTCAACTGGACACCCTTTAAACCTTAAATGATTTCCAAAAGCTTCTGGGAGATATCAATTGGATCAGACCTAGTTTAAAAATTACTACTGGACAGCTTTAACCTCTTTTTGATATTTTACAAGGTGATTCAGATCCCAACTCTCCTCGAGTCCTTACTACAGCAGGATGGCAGTGAAGCCATTTAATTGAAAAGGCCTTAGAGAGGCTCATTTGGATTGTATAGATTATACCCAGCCTTTAAAATTCTTAGTATTTTGCTCTGCTCATGCCCCTATGGGAGTTTTTTGGCAAGAGAATCCTATTCTTTGGGTTCATTCTCAAGCCTCCCCATCTAAATCAGTGGTATCCTATCCCCAAGCTATAGTTACACTCCTATTTAAAGCACAAAAGGTTGCCTTACAAACTTTTGGTAGGGAGCCGGACCAAATTATTACACCTTTGCCCCATCAACAATTAGAGTGGCTACAAAATAATAGCTGTGATTGGGCCATTTTTCTCTCTGCTACCCAGAGTGATTTTGACAACCATTACCCATCCAATAATTTGGTTTCCTTTTTTAAGATACATCCTTTGATTTTTCCAAAGATTGTAGTCTCTCAGCCTATTTCCAAGGGGTGTGTGGTTTTCACCGATGGTTCTTCAAAGGGTACAGCTGTAGTTGTATCTTTTCCCATCATTAAGACAGCCAGAATCACTGCAGCTTTTGCCCAAATGGCCGAACTCTTGGCCTTGGCCATGGCTCTACAGCTCTTCCCCACGGGGGCACTAAACATCTATACCGATAGTCAATACGTTGCTCATATTGTCCAACCTCTGGAGACGGCTGCCTATATTGCCCCCATCTCCAGAGTACAAGAGAGTTTGTTGCAGATACAGGATCTGCTATGGCAACGGAGTGAACCTGTATTTGTGGGACATCTTAGGGCCCATACCTCTTTGCCAGGACCCCTCAGCGAAGGAAATCTCATGCCTGACAGGTATACTCAAATCATTGCAGTTTCATAAGAGCTCACTAGAGCACAATCCTTACATAAGTGCTTTCATCTCAGCGCAGGGTCCTTATGCTTTCATACTGGGATAACTAAGGAACAAGCTGTTCAAATAGTTAAGGATTGCCCTCTTTGTGTAGAATTTCTTCCTGAGCCTCACTTGGGAGTTAATCCTCGAGGACTTTTGCCCAATCACATGTGGCAGATGGATGTAACACATGTGCCATCTTTTGGTAAATTACAATTTGTCCATGTTTCTGTAGATACTTTTTCCCATCTGATATTTGCCTCTGCCCATTCTGGCGAAAAGGTGAAAGATGTTAAGAGCCACTGCCTACAGGCTTTTGCTTACATGGGGGGGTCCCAAAACAAATTAAGACTGATAATGGCCCTGCTTATGTCAGCAGAGGTTTCAATCATTTTTGTCAAGACTTTGAGATTACTCTAAAGACTGGTATTCCTTACAACCCCCAAGGACAGGCTATTGTGGAGCACGCCCATCGCACTTTGAAAACCTATTTGGTTAAAGTAAAGAAGGGAGACCTTGAGGGTCACCTTGGTTCCCCTCACTCTACTCTATCACTTATCCTTTATATCTTAAATTTTTTAATTGTGGATGCTTCTGGTAACTCTGTAGCAGACTGTCACTGGCGGTCCTCTGCACAGCAAAAACCTCTGGTTAAATGGAGAGATCTTCCCTCAGGCCTTTAGAAAGGGCCAGATCCAGTTTTGGTGTGGGCCCGAGGGTCAGTTTGCATCTTCCCACATGATAGTGAGTCCCCAATTTGGGTCCCAGAGCGTTGTGTGCGCCCCGTTCCTGGTGATACACTCCAGTAATCAAAAGACCCATTGGGCTTTTGTGAGGAGCCAGCCTGTCCTGGTGCTGGTGGGTCTTTGGAGTCAGATATGGACAGTGATGGTCAGCTCCAACCTTAGCCTGGGAAAGGCAGCTGTCAGAGAATTTTCAATATGTGTTCTTCTATCATATGGTAACACTCCCTTGGGAGAAGTGCTTATTTGTTCCCTCCAGGAATGCCGTTTGAGAAGCTGTTGGAGTGGTGAGAGTCCAGCCTTGGTGTTTCGAGTTCCTGGTACTATGCCTACATCAGTGGAACACTTGGGAGAGAACCCGCTCGTCCTCACATCACAGCAGCCACTGTCACTGCAGCTACAGCTTCTGACATCACTATCTTTCACTGAGTTGCCACAGCAGGCATGCTGGATAAGCTCTCCGGGGAGGTTGCCTCTGCCTTAAATTCCCAAAATAATATCAATTCTTTAGTACGATTGGGTACTTTAAATCTTCACACAACTCAATTGGCTACTCTAATTATTAAGACCAGGGTGCCTCCCCTTTCGGGAGACTCCCTCTTAAAGGGACTGCAGCTAACAGGCCAATTAACTAAGGAATGGAGTAGGCTGCTGGCCCTCAGAATTATATCCCTGGGCAGCGCCGATTTAGCCCTAGTCTGCCTTTGCCACATAGGATGGTGGCAAACCCAGAGCCATTTTTAAACCAAGCAAATCATGCTTTCCTTGGCAGCAGATAACCCTTCAGCACAGGTCTGGCTGGGCCTGCAGGACAAGTGAGCAGTCAATGACGGGTAAGACTTAGGGGACGTCTGCTAACCTAAGACAGAGGGTCTGTGGGGTCTGGGCAGACTTTTCAATGACGGGTAAAGCAGATGTTGATGTGCTGGGAGACCTAAGACAGACGGTCATTTTATATGTATATATAAAAGGGGGACATGTTGGGCACTTCCCCATAGGGGTCTGCTGACCAGCTTGTGACTAGAAGCTTACCTAGCAGGTACATCCAGTTTTCTTGCTTTCTTGAAGGCCTGAGTGCAAGTTCCTGTTATCCTGTTATTTACCCATTCAGGATTGCCTGATGGGCCTGGGAACCTGAACTTGTTAATTTTCCACCATCCCTGCTGACTGGTATATAAGCCCCCACTCTTGTTGGAATAAAGAGCATTCTCTCCCTGCAAGAAAGACCTGCTGTCTTGTCTTTATTTAAATCCTCAAGCCCCTCGCCCTATACTGTGGAAGTGTTGTAGTGCAGGCGCTACACTTCCCAATTTTTAAATATACATTCTGAGTTTAAGAAGACTTCTAAGTTCATGGAAAATTAACTGTAAAGCAGTTAATTTTCTGTAAATTAACTGTAAAACTTCCAATTTGTTCCTTGTGTCCACCCACAGCTTTGCCTGTCATCATTGTGCTATGCCAGCATGATGTTCTTGTTATAGTCAATAGACCAGCACCGATTCACCAGTATCACTCACAATCCATAGACTCCATCAGAGGTAAGGTGATCTCTATGGGCTTTGACAGATGTATAATCAACAACAATAGTGTCACAGAGTAGTTTTACTGCCATAAGAAACTGCCCCATGCTCCAGGTATTAATTTCTCCCTCCTCCCTGGAACCTTGAAAATCATTATTAAAAAAAAATACCACCATAAATATTTAAAAAATACCACCATGAGTTTTATTTTTTACAGATTGTCAAATAACTGGAAACCTACAACAAAAGCCTTTTCAGATTGGCTTCTTTTCTCTAGCAATATGCATTTCCAGTCGCTCTGTCTTTTCACAACCTGACAGTTCATTTCTTTGTAACGTTCTAATGTTATCAGAAGGACACTCAGTAATTACATGAGCCAGACAGCAGAAAATTTCAGCTCCACCTTCTTGGAAAGTTTCAGCCTCACCTTGCAAATTGTTTGAAGAATATCTTGCTCATGTACAGATATTTCAAACTCAATGTTGTCAAATCTAAGCCCCCAAGCCAAGAATGTTTACTTTGAATTTCCTGATTCTGTTATTGACATAATTCTACCAAAGTTCTCTTTGGCTGTTCTTCTCCTCTTATCAGCTTCAGCCTTTAGGTCATCAGTCTCTGTAGAGCCTGTCTGAGGAATGCCTTTGTTTCTTTCTTTCCATTGTCACTGTGACTATTTGAACACACATTTTGGTATAAGTAGTTACAACAGCACAGCTACGACTTTCCTATTTCCTGTTTTGTCCTCCAATCTTTCACCCTTTAACTCATCTTCCAGCTGTTCTAAGAATAGTGTTCCTGAAATCCCACTCTTATGTGTCATCTTCCTGCTCCAAACTTTTTTTCAGTATGGAGTTGTTTTATATTGTTCCATTGGGTACAGACACATTTGGTTTATTCATATTCTTATTGCCATATGACCTCCATTATATTGCTATTTCTAGTCTGGTTCTTCTCCTGTTTGAGTAGTTATATTTATCATAATAAATAATCAAAATCTTAAGAAGCATTCAAATCTCAACAATATTCTTTTGCCTAGCACAGAGCAGGCCATAAATTCCTCAAATTAGTAATTAATTGTTTGGCAGATCAAGAAAACTGCCGGAGAAAGAAGACCTGATTGCCACTTAGTAAAATTATTTACCATAGTAAAATAACCATGAAAATTATTTATGGTTTTCATTACTCATAAAGGTACAAATCAGTGACATTACATGCATTTACCGTGCTGTGTGGCCACCATTATAATCTGTAATAAAACATTGTCATTAGACTCAACAAAAATTTGATGCCCCACTGAGCAATAAGTGCCCCTCCTCCATCGTCTCCCCTCTATCTTACACACTGTCTACATGCAAATAACCTCTTTTACATGCCCCACATCAGTAGAATCATACAATTAAAATTTCCTGGATTACATCAATAAGCAGCCTCATGTTCTGCTAGTGGATATGCAAAATAATTTAAAAGTTTATAAAAGGTAAAACATGAAAGTATCATATGATACAGAAATTCCATGCATATGTTTATATCTAAAAGAATTGAGATGAGGACTCGAACATCTGTACAGCAATGTTTCCTCAAATTCATGAGTTTCTGTTTATTTTTCATTTTTATTATTACTATTATTATTATATACATTCTAGTAGATGTGAAGAGATATCTCATTATGGTCCTCATTTGCAATTCCTAAATGATTGGTGACGCTGACCATATCTCCATGTGCTTCTCGTCCATCCGTACATATCTTTTTTCTTTTTCTTCTTGGTTGTGAGCCTAGCCTTTAATAGCTGAACCATCTCTTCAGCCCTTATTTTTCTCTTTAAAATCCATGTTTATTTATTATGTGAGAACTTCATGCATGTATACAATCTATTTTCATCATATCTGCCCAAACTTCTCCCAACCCCCCTGCCATGTCACACTCCCACCTTCACGACTTCTTTTATCCCCCCCCGTTGAGTCCACTTAGTGCTCCATATATGTGTATGGATGTAGAGCCATGCACTTAAGCTCAAGTGGCTTCTGTGTGTCCTTTTCAGGGAAATGCCTATTTCATTTTTGAACCAAGGGTTTTGTTGTTGTTTGAGGTGCAAGAATTTATGTATATTCTAGATATTAAACCCCTATCAGATATAGACTTGTAATATATTTATAAAATGTTTTCTCTCCTTCAGTGTTTTTGTTCTCTTGAAGTGTCTTTTGATGCACAAAACTTCCTAAGTTTAGTGACATCTAACTTTGCATGTTTTTTTTTTCCTGTTGTTGCTTGGCCTTTTGGTATTTGCAGTATTTCTTAAAGTATTTTTACTGTAATCTTCCCTTTCTTTATTTGCTCACAATAGATTAGTTTGGCTCCAGAGACCTAAGGAAGGATAAAGGTCAAACCTTATTATATGTTGAAGTGGCACTTCCTGGAGTTAAAAAAAAAAAAAAACCCTGAAACTAAAAATAGAGAAGAAAGCCAATGAAACAGAATACTAGAAATTTGAGGAAAGGCATAAGATCAGTTTCTTATGCTCTACCACTCGGTGGGCAGAACATCATTACACTCACATACAGATAAAATTAACAATGCCTGGCAAAGATTATGTGAATTCAATAAACATAATTTGAGTTTTACCTCTCTTAAAGGCATTTTCTTGGTAAAGAGCTAAGTGAATCACCCAAAGGCCACATGGCTGTTATCCTGGGAGAGCAGGAAATTGTTTGAAAACCTTTGACAATTTTCCAGGAAAATTTTAGTAATGGCCTCCAGGAGTATTATCTTAGAGCATATACCATTCTGCAGTGCTCTTCCTATTGGTTCTATAATTAAGTTTTAGATACTCCTTTGCATTAAAGACCTCACCCCTGTATCTCAACTGGATCATTTGTCATTATCACTCTAAACTGTCCAGTCTTAGTCTTCAGTCAGATGTTCTTTTCCTTTACCACGAAGTCATATCGCCATCATTTGGTCCTGCTATTTAACCCAACACTTTCATTTCATCACCAAGAAATTTTTTTTCTGTTTGGTTTTTACTAATTATCATAGATTGAACAATGTGCCCGTTCTACACTAGATTTTTAAAATATTTAATCCTTGAAGATGCCTGACAGATAGGCACTACTGTTTAAAGATAAGAAAGTACTGGGCAGTGGTGGCACACGCCTTTAATCCCAGCAATCAGGAGGCAGAGGCAGGAGATCTCTGTGAGTTCGAGGGCAGCCTGGTCTGCAGAGTGAGTGCCAGGACAGGCTCTAAAGCTACAGAGAAACTCTGTCTCCAAAAAACAAAACAAAACAAAAAAACAAAAAATAAGAAAAAGAAAGAAAGAAAGAAAGAAAGTGATGTAATCAAGGTCACCAAACAGTAAATAAAGAATGTGTTTTAACGCTGGATGTACCCTAACCAGTGAGTGCATCTTAACCTTTCCACTTCATTTTAGTGCCTGTTACTTTGTTTCCTTATTTCTAAGTATTCCTGGAGAAACTGTGAGACCCAGTTAAGCACTGCTATTTCGAGATCACTCAGGGCTGTGGTTTCCAGCCTGATACAGACAGGATTTCTCTGTGTAGCTTTGGAGCCTATCCTGGAACTCACTCTGTAGACCAGCCTGACCTCAAACTCACAGAGAGCCACCTGCCTCTGCCTCCCAAGTGCTGGGATTAAAGGTGTGCACCACCACCTTCTGGCATCCATTCTTATAATATTTTTAACAGCTGAACAAACAGAAAATAATAACTTCTAGATTCATCAGACAATTGAGATTAAAGTGTTTTCCCTAAATTTGAGAACAGGCAGATTCAAATAACTACTATAATGAAAACCTCTGTGAGAAGACAAATGCCTGGGTGGGAAAAGCTAAACTGTAAACAAGTTTGAGAAAGACTGCAGGGAATATTATTCTTGTGTGAGATCCATAATTAGCTTTAACTTCAGGAGAGAACAGACTAGATTTCTACCAGGTGAAGGGAGCATTTGATACATGCCCACAGCATTATTTTCACCTAAACAAGGCCTCAAGAAAAGCTTACTCAAACCCTAGGAAACTCGGAAGAAGAAAAAATACAACTTCCTATCTCATGAATGTGTGTGTGTGTGTGTGTGTGTGTGTGTGTGTGTGTGTGTGTGTGTGAGTAAAAAATTCCCAAGTGTGAAAAATACTTGGGAAGTTGGCACCTGTACCAGATCACTAAAAGACTGAGACCCATGAACTGAAGTTCTCTGAAGAAACCACATCAGGGTTGAAGATCCTAAAGACAATGATTGAGTTAAACTTTGTGATCTTGGAATGGTATGGATAGAGAGCCAGAACTATTTGGGTGTGCATTTACTACTCTTGACACACCTTTACTACCATTGTTCTTATTTGTTCTAACATCTTTGCATCTATTAGGTAAAATTTGGCATATATTGTTCTGTTTAACAGACAACTAGCTTCACTAATTGTAAGGCTAAGGAAGGATATTTAAAATAAAATACAGGAGAGATACCTTCATTCTGCTATAATCCATATGTCCAATGTAATCATTCAATTTAATTTGTTCTGTGACTATAGAAGTTCATGTAAACTCTTCTACAGTGGAAAATGGCATTTAAGGGTAACATAAATCTATATTCCAGGGTCATATACATAGCCTCAAGTAAACTGTCTTATAATTGCTTTATAGTAACAGCTGTGGTTTACACGCACAAACCTAATAATAAGACTGCAGAATACTTCTCCATACAGCCATTACATCAACAAGATGCCAGCATTACAACAGTGAAATACAATTGGAAGAACTGCGTGTCTTGGACCTTATTTAAAAAGCATGCCACATAGTCTTAGATCAGATCAAAATAGTATTTTTCCATAAAGTTCTGTCACAATGGCCCATTAAAATAACAAAATTAGTTTAAAATTACATATAGCAACAACAGATCATAAGGAGGACATTACTTTTGCTTCCTTTTACATATGTATCTATGTCACTAGAATCCTGTTATGTACATTGTGATTTTAATACCAGAAAACAATAAAATATTTTAAACCTGTTAAAATGGCATTCACATGTAACAATAATGTTCACAGGGCATATTCCATGTTCCAGGTATATTTTACATATATTACCAATTGATTTAATTTTTAAAAGACCCTATTAAGTAAAGGTAATGTTATTTCTTCCTAAAATAATTGAGGGAATTGAAATGCAAATATACATAGCTAATAAATACTTTACAAGCATTTATAAATAATCTTCCATATTATCAACAGGAAGTACCATAACATGTATTTATATATGTGTGCAAAATAGGCAAATGTAAATATGCAAATGTTAGCCAATGAAGATATATGTTAGAGGAGGGAAATAGGAAAGTACTAGATTTACATTATTTCATTCTTTTCATGGTACTTGGGGGTAGAAAACATAGTGTACCAGTCGGAGTTCTCTAAAGGGACAGAACTAAAATAAGGAACAGACAAACTCCACCCATGTGTCTGTGTGTGTGTGTGTGTGTGTGTGTGTGTGTGTGTGTGTGTGTGTAATAAAAGAGGATTTACTATAGTGACATATAAGCAATGGTCTCAGTAGTTCAACAATGGCTGTTACAGGCATAACACTAATGATTAGGCTGCTAATTATTTCCCAATTGCAGCCAACTTCTTCAAAGAGCCCCTACCTACTGAGTTCTTTATCCTTTTATTGAAAATTGATTTTTTTCTCATATAAGATATCCTGATTACAGTTTCACCTCTCTACTCTTCCTATTCCTCCCTACCTCATCTCCCCTCTGGATCCACTCTCTTTCATCAGAAAACAAATAGGCTTCTAAGGAATGATAATAATAAAGAGAAATAAAACATAAGATAAAACAAGACTAACACACTGGAGTAGGACAAAACAAAAATCTTGAAAAGAGCTCAAGAAAAGGCACAAGAGTTGGAGACACACTTGTTTGTACATTTAGGAATTCCATAAAAACACTAAACTTTAAGCCATAATAAAGATGTAAGATCTGTAATAGATCTATACGGTGAAAACGGAGGTGTGTGTGTGTGTGTGTGTGTGTGTGTGTGTGTGTGTGTGTATCTGTGTGTAAAATAAACAAAAAAATAAAATAAAATAAAATAAAAGCTCTGACAAACCATTATGAGACAAGGAAGCAACAAAGATGCCAATGAGTTAGTTCCTTCTTGTCCATCCACTGCTGGGCATGCAACCTACATTTAAGAGTAGTGCTGGGATTAAAGGTGTGTGCTACTACCACTGGGCCTATTTTTCTTATGTATGAAATAAAGATAGGACACTTAGTTTATAGGGCTATTATGAAAGCAACATGAGAGATCTGACACTAGTTGCTACTTGTTCTAGTTTGTTTTCTGTTGCTATCATAAAACACTGATGAAAAGCAATGGTAGGTGAAAAAGATTTTTTTAGTTTACAGATTGTAGTCTATCATTGAAGAAAGCTAAAGCAGGAATTCAGGCAAGAACCTATAGGCAGGGAGTAAAGCAGAATTCATGGAAAAATACTGTTTACTTGCCTGTCCCACCTGGCATGTTCAGCTACCTCTCTTATAAAGCTCGGGTCCAACTTCTAGGGATGGTATCACCCACAGGAGCCTGGACCTTCCTACACCAGTTAACAACCAAACAAATGGGCCACAGGCACAGCCACAGGCCAATGAGGTGAAGGCAATTTCTAGGTGACTCTAGGTTTGTGACTCATTGACATCTGAAGCTAATTCTGAAATTCCGTGTCTTATCAGTGTTGCCAAAAAAACATGTCACTTTAAATCATAATTTTGCCATCCTTGTTTGTTGCCAAGATATACTAATCACACCTTTCCACCAACCAAATCCTGTATGTCGTTCTCTAGGCTCTAGCCTGATGAGTCTGTGTGACCCTCCCTTCCATGCACCTCCCTAACCCTCAGATCTGGCCTGGGTCCCACATCCAGTGCCCCAGTCTAGGCTGACCACACCTACCTGTATCACAGTCAACCTCTAGGATTCTTTCAGGACTTGCCCTGGCTACCCACCAACACAAGGGCCCACCCATACCAAGCCCAAGCTTCTCCACCCAGTCAAATATACCCCCACACTCCAGGCTTGGGCCAAGTCACATGTTTTATAAACCATCCAGTCTCCTCTGTCCACCTGACTTGATTCCATCTAAGCCATTACCAACCTCTAACCCAGCTCACCCACATACTCTCTCTTCTGCCCCAACCTGTTCTGTCCATATAAGACATAGAACTAACAAACGAAGTCTACATGTCCAGATCCCATTGCAAACATACAAACAACATGAAAGATTAAGCCAGTATCTCCTCTCCAAGCTTACCAGTCCTGCAGAAATCTTTGCCAATGACAATTACCTAGATGAATCCGAGGATATCGAATTTAAAAGAACAATCATAAACTACCTCAAAGAATGTATGGGAAAAGAAGACACAAAGAAACTGCTCAGTAAAATTAAGGAGAAGGAACTTTTTTCCATTCTTAGTATGTTTGTTATTGGTATATAAAAAAGCTACCAATTTTGTCTATTGAATTTCGTACCCTGTTACTTAATAGAAGTGGTCCCCAGGTCAAGAAATTTTTGGTGGCTTTCTTTTTTATTTTTATAATTGTAATTAGACCAATTTTAAATTAGAAACAAGCTTCTTTTACATGTCAATCCCAGTTCCCTCTCCCTCCAAGAGAATAAACACCTGAGTGGTGCCAGAGAAAACACAAAGCTGATGGAAATGACAAAAACAATCCAGAACTTGACAATGGAATTCAAGAAGGAGATGGAAACATTGAAGAGGATTCAAAATGAAATGAAGATTAAACTGGAAAAGCCAAATAAAATATCACAATATAAAATACAGTATAAGTTTGAAAGTTCCCAATCTTTTAAGAATTTCAACACTTTAAAAGTCCACCATTCCTGGTGGCTCAGGTTTTTGATCCCAGTACTATAGAGGCAGAGGCATGCAGATCTCTGAGTTCAAAGCCAGTGTGGTCTACAGAGGGAGTTCTAGGACATCCAGGAATATACAGATAAACCCTGTCAAGGAAAAAATCAAAAATAAAAAAATTCCAATGTCTTTTTAAAATTACAAAATCTCTTAACTGTGAACAAAAATCAAAAAGCAAGTTATATGCTTTGTTATTCAACTAGGCTTCGAAGAAACAGGGCACAGTTACAACCTGATCAAAGCAAAACAAATACCTAGCAGAGTAAATAAAACCCTATAGTTCAATGTCTGGCATCTTGAAATCAAAATCTTCTGGGTTCCAAAGGGCTTGAACAGCTCCACTTCTCCAGCTCTGATATCAGCAGCACACATAACTTGTATCATAGACTTAGGCCTGCTCCACTCACAACATTTGCCACTGTCCTTGGTGGTGGTCCCATGGTCTTGGCATCTTTAATGTCCTGGAGTTTTACCTACAACTGAGGCTGCATTGTCACTAATGGCCTCAAC
Organism: Cricetulus griseus; assembly: GCF_003668045.3. Taxonomy (NCBI): domain Eukaryota; kingdom Metazoa; phylum Chordata; class Mammalia; order Rodentia; family Cricetidae; genus Cricetulus; species Cricetulus griseus. The sequence continues at coordinate 111,544,315 of NC_048604.1, read as the reverse complement.
TCTTTACTTCAGGAATTCTGACTCTGCCAAAACTCATCTTCTATTTATGATCCTTTCAATCCTGCAGCTTCCATGTTCCCCAAATCAGTACAACATAGAAGAATCTTAAACCCTAACAATTTTCATTACCAGCTTGAAATGCAGCATTGGTTCCCTCTGCTGTACTGCTTCTTTGTGCTAACCCGGAGGAAACAATTCTCAGATTGCAACTCAAAGATGCTCTCTCTCTCTCTCTCTCTCTCTCTCTCTCTCTCTCTCTCTCTCTCTCTCTGGATGCAGATCAAACTATTTTTTTCAGACTTTTTTTATTTGAATTAGAAACAAGATTGTTTTACATGTCAATCCCAGTTCTCTCTCCCTTCCTCCTCCCCTACCACTCCCCCAACTAAAACCCTACCTATCACATATCCTTTCTGCTCCCTAGGGAGGGTGAGGCCTTCCTTAGGGGGTCATCAGAGTCTATCATATCCTTTGGGATAGGGCCTAGGCCCACCCCCGTGTGTCTTGGCTCAGGGAGTATCCCTCTATGTGGAATGGGCTCCCAAAGTCCACACCTATGCTAGGGATAAGTAATGAGGTCCCGTAGATTTTCGAGGTCTCCTCACTGAAACCCACGTTCCTGGGGTCTGGATCAGTCCCATGCTGGCTTCCCAGCTATCAGTCTGGGGACCAAGAGCTCCTCGTTCAGGTCAGCTGTTTCTGTGGGTTTCACTAGCCTGGTCTGGACCTCTTTGCTCTTCACTCATCCTTCTCTGCATCTGGATTCCAGTTCAGTTCAGTGATTAGTTGTGGGTGTCTGCTTCTACTTCCACAAGCTGCTGGATGAAGGCTCTAGGGTGGCATATAAGTCAGTCATCAATCTCATTATCAGGGTAGGGCATTTAAGGTAGCCTCTCCTCTGTTGCTTAGATTGTTTGCTGGTGTTATCTTTGTAGATCTCCAGACATTTCCCTAGTGCTTAATTTCTCTGTAAACCTAAAATGTCTCCCTCTACTATGGTATCTCCTTTCTTGTTTTCTTCTATTCTTCCCCTGACTCAACCTTCCTGCTCCCTCATGTCCTCCTCACCCCTCCTCTTCTCCCCTTCTCATTCTCCTAGCTCCCTCTCCCCTCTTCCCGTGCTCCCAATTTGCTCAGGAGATCTTGTCCCTTTCCCCTTCTCCAGGGGACCATGTATGTCTCTCTTAGGGTCCTCCTTATTTACTAGCTTCTCTGGCAGTGTGCATTGTAGGCTGGTAATCCTTCATGAGATGGTGTCTCTTATTAATCACATGTGACATTTCTTCAGCTCAAGCTAATCAGCACCCAGTGTAATAATAAAGTAAAGGTTTTCTAATCCAAAGTAAAAGATTTCTAATCCAAAATATTACATGAATGGCCCTGATAGTCTTTTCTTTCTTCTGAAACTTCACAAGTCAAACTTTCACTGCCTACATTTCTCTCAACATTATTATCTCTCAGAGAACCACCTATTAAGCTCTAAGAACTCTTTGTCTTTTCTGGCCTAATGTTTCAAATGCTTCCATAATCCTCTCTAAAACAACATGGCCAGATCCATCACAGTAACATCCCATTCCTCGTACCAGTCTCTGTTCTAGTTGGTTTCTGATGCTGTCGTTAAAAACCCTGCCCAAAACTAACATGGGGGAAAAGAGTTTGTTTTAGCTCACAGATTAAAGGTCATCATTGAGGAAAGCCAAGGCAGGAACTTAGACAAAGAACTAAATATAAGAACTAAAGCAAAGACTACCAAGGAACACTGCTTAATGGCTCCTTCTTGCTTGCTCACCTGTCTTTCTTATAAAGCACAGACCCACCTTCCTATGGATGTCACTATCACCTACAGAAAGCTATACCTTCTTACATCAATTAGCAATTAAGAAAATGCCCCCAAGACATGGTCACAACCAATCAGATGGAGTTAATTCCTTAATTGATATTCCCTCTTCCCAGATGACTCTGGTTCATGTCAGGTTGACAGCTGAAGCACCATGAACCTGCTCAATACATTCTTTCATGTTTGTGCTTCACTTTGTCTTTGGTGGGATACCATATCACAAAGTTGTATGGGAGAGACAAAACTTTCCTTAAGCAGTATTATTGGAAAGAGGCAAAATGAATACCCAAAGAAAATAGTGGCCAATAAAACTATGGTGTGTGTGTGTGTGTGTGTGTGTGTGTGTGTGTGTGTGTGTGTGTGTAGACCGAGTTTCTGTCCCACCTGGTCCCACAGCCGTTTAGCCCCAAATAAACACACAGAAACTTATATTAATTATAAACTGTTTGGCCAATGGCTTAGGCTTCTTACTGGCCAGCTCTCTCTTAATTATTAAACCACAACTATTTGGGGGGATATTTCTTTTTTATTTTTTATATATTTGAATTACAAATAAGATTGAATTACATGATGATCCCAGTTCCCTTCTCCCTCCCTTCCTCCTCTACCACCCCAATCTTACTAAAATCCTACCTATCATATGTCCTTTCTTCTTATCTTCACCTGACTCAACATTTCTGCTTCCTCATGACCTCTGCATCCTTCCTTTTCTTCCCTTATCACTCTTGTAGCTTCCTCCCCCTCTTCCCATGTTCTCAATTTGCTCAGGGGATCGTGACCCTTTCCCTTTCTCCAGGGGACAAAGTTTGTCTCTTTTAGGGTCTTCCTTGTTTACTAGTTTCTCTGGCAGTGTGGTTTGTAGGATGGTAACCCCTTACTCTATGTCTAAAATCCACATATGAGTGAGTACATATCATGTTTGTCTTTTTGTGATTGGGTTACCTCGCTCAGAATGGTTTCTTTGAGTTCCATCCATTTTCCTGCAAATTTCAAGATTCCATTGTTTTTTTTTTTTTCTGCTGAGTAGTACTCCATTGTGTAAATGTACCACATTTTCTTCATCCATTCTTGGGTTGAGGGGCATCTAGGCTGCTTCCAGTTTCTGGCTATTACAGATAGTGCTGCTATGAACATCGTTGAACAGATGTCTTTATTGTATGAATGAGCTTCTTTTGGGTATATGCCTAAGAGTGGAATTGCTGGATCCTGTGGTAGACTCATTCCCATTTTCTTGAGGAGTCGCCATACTGATTTCCAAAGTGGCTGTACAAGTTGGCACTCCCACCAGCAGTGAAGGAGTGTTCCTCTTTCTCCACATCCTTTCCAGCAAAAACTGTCATTAGTGTTTTTGATTTTAGCCATTCTGACAGGAGTAAGATGGTATCTCAGAGTTGTTTTGATTTGCATTTCCCTGATGGCTAAGGATGTTGAACACTTTCTTATGTGTCATTCAGCCATTTTAGATTCCTCTATTGAGAATTGTCTATTTAGTTCTGCACCCCATTTTTTTGAAGAATAAAACCACAACTATTAACCTATGTATTTCTACACAGTTGTATCTTACAGGAGAATGCTTGGTATCCTATCTTCCTGGTAGCTACATGGCTTCTCCCTGGCAGCCCTCTCTCTGCCTTTCTCTCCCAGAATTCTCCTTGTACTGTAGCCCCTTCTATACTTCCTGCCTGGCAACTGGCCAATCAGTGTTTTATTAAACCAATAGGAAAAATATATCCACAGCATACAGACAGGACATCCCCCCATCATGCATGTGTGCACACATATGCAGGTTCACATTGTCAATTCTTTCCTTCCACAGTGGGTTCCAATGATCAAACTCAGGTTTTTAGGATTGAACATTAAACTTCTTTATAAACATATTACCAGACCTGTGGTCACAGTTTTAATTAATTTTTAAAGTTAACATACAAAGTGATGGGCCATTATGGCATTTCATACTTACTTGCCATTATAGTCATACTTTATAAGACACATTGTTCTCCCCTTTTACTCCTAATCTCGTCTTCCTAGTCAACTCCATCTTTTAAATTGTTCTCACTTTAACTTCCTGTTACATCATGATAGGCAATCTAGGGATTTTGGTAGCTGCAGATGGAAAGTCTTACTTTCTGAGTTAGAAGTCAAGAAAGCAGGCTCAGCAGTGGAAGTGTGAGCAGATACATGAGGGAAGATTCATCTTCATAGAAAAGGTAAGGAGTTCTAGAGTGTCCAAACAAGCAGGCTTATGAACTCTTATGTTTTTCATTGTGAGCCTAGCCTTTAGTGGCTGAGCCATCTCTCCATATCAACACTGAGGATCTCTAAGCAACTGCATCGTGAAAGGGGTTTGTGGGTTATAAAAGTATGCATCTCATTAAAATTGTTTCTTTTGCCTTCTTTACAGGTTTTCAGATATCTCATGTTTTTTTGTTTTTTTTTGTTTGTTTGTTTGTTTGTTTTTTGGTTTTTGAGACAGAGTTTCTCTGTGGCTTTGGAGGCTGTCCTGGAACTAGCTCTTGTAGACCAAGCTGGTCTCCAACTAACAGAGAGCTGTCCATCTCTGCCTCCCGAGTGCTGGGATAGATATCTCATGTTTATTAATGTTTCTGGAGCAAACAGGCTCCTGTTTTCTGGTTTAGGAACCAAGAGGCCTATCTGAAATAACTATTAACAAAGTATGACTTTGGAATCTGATAATATTTTGGGAATTTAATATGCCATGCTTTCACCCAGGGACAGAAATATAACTAATATCCCATTCTTTTTTCTCCATTTTTTATTTAAATTAGAAACAAAATTGTTTTACATGTCAATCCCAGTTCCCTCTCCCCCCTCCTCCTCTGTCCCCCCTACTAACACCCTACTTATCCCATCCCCTTTCTGCTCCCCAGGGAGGGTGAAGCCTTCCATAGGAGGTTTTCGGAGTCTGTCAAGTCCTTTGGGATAGGGCCTAGGCCCTCTCCCAGGTGTCTTGGCTCAGGGAGTATCCCTCTATGTGGAATGGGCTCCCAAAGTCCACACCTATGCTAGGGATAAGTACTGATCTACTACAAGAGGCCCCATGGATTTCTGAGGTCTCCTCACTGACACCCACGTTCATGGGGTCTGGATCAGTCCCATGCTGGTTTCCCAGCTATCAGTCTGGGGACCAAGAAATCCCCCTTGTTCAGGTCAGCTGTTCCTGTGGGTTTCATCAGCCTGGTCTGGACCTCTTTGCTCATCACTCCTCCTCTGCAACTGGATTACAGTTTAGTTCTGTGTTTAACTGTGGGTGTCTGCTTCTACTTCCACCAGCTGCTGGATGAAGCTGGCATATAAGTTAGTCATCAATCTCATTGTCAGGGGAGGACATTTAAGGTAGACTCTCCTCTGTTGCTTAGATTGTTAGTTGGTGTCCTAAGATTCCACTCTTGTGACGAAAAATAATGTAGCAGTAGGGCTGAAAAGGTATTAGGGAAAAATGAAGAACTCCATGAAATAGCTATGCATTAAGGAAGAAATATCCATCAACAAAGCCTTGGTATTTCCACATGCTTCTCCTTCATATAGTATTTTAAGTCCTTTAAAAACGTTTTAGATCTCACCATAAATCCAGCCACACTGAATCTTCTAGAAGAGAAAGTGGGAATTGCCCTTGAACAAATTGGCACAGGAGACCGCTTCCTGAACATTACTCCAGTAGCACAGACATTGAGGTCTGCAATTAATAAATGGGACCTCCTGAAACTGAGAAGCTTCTGCAAGGCAAAGAACACAGTCAGTAAGACAAAACGACCACCCACAGAATGGGAAAAGATCTTCACCGATCCCACATCTGACAGAGGAATGATTTCCAAAATATATAAGGAGCTCAAGAAGATAGCCACCAAAACACCAAACAGTGAAATTAAAAAGTGGGGTGCAGAACTAAATAGAGAATTCTCAACAGAGGAATATGAAATGGCTGAAAGACACTTAAGAAAGTGCTCACAATCCTTGGCCATCAGAGTAATGCAACTCAAAACAACTCTGAGATACCACCTCACACCTGTCAGAATGGCTAAAATCAAAAATACCAATGATAATCTATGCTGGAGAGGATGTGGAGAAAAAGGAACACTCCTCCATTGCTGGCGGGATTGCGAAATTGTAAGACCACTCTGGAAATCAGTATGGTAGTTGCTCAGAAGAATGGGAATCAGTCTACCTCAATATCCAGCCATTCCTCTCTTGGGTATATACCCAAATAGTGTATGTTCATCCAACAAGGACATATGTTCAACCATGCTCATAGCAGCATTGTTTGTAATAGCCAGAACCTGGAAGCAACCTAGATGCCCCTCAACTGAATAATGGATAGAGAAAATGTGGTACATTTATACAATGGAGTACTACTCAGCAGAAAAATAAAGCAATGGAATCTTGAAATTTGCAGGCAAATGGATGGAACTAGAAGAAACCATCCTGAGTGAGGTAACCCAGTCACAAAAAGACAAACATGGTATGTACTCACTCATATATGAATTTTAGACATAGAGCAAAGGATTACCAGCCTATAATCCTCTTCACCAAAGAAACTAGGAAACATGAAGGACTCTAAGGGATAAATGGACCCCAGGAATGGGAAGTGGCATGAACTCCTGAGCTAATTGGGAACATGAAGGTAGGGGAGAGGGAGCTGCCACAATAAGAGCAAGAGAAGAGGAGTAGAGGAGAGGAAATGGAGGAGCAGAAATATTGAGTTGGAGGAAGAATAGAGGAGACAGAGTAGGATGAGAGATACCATATCAGAGGGAGCCACTATAGGTCCAAGAAGAGATCTGGAACTAGGGATATCTCCAGAGACCTACAAGGATGACACAATCTGACAATCCAGGCAATGGTGGAGAGGATGACCTAAAAGCCCTTCCCCTAAAATGAGATTGATGACTACTCTTTATGCCATCCTAGAGCCCTCATCCAGTGCCTGATGGAAGCAGAGACAGATATCCACAGATATACACTGAGCTGAAATCTGGAATTTAGTTGAAGAGAGGGAGGAATGAAGATTGAAGGGGTCTGTACCAGGTTGGAGAAACCCACAGGAACAGTTGACCTGAACAAGGGAGAGCACATCGACCCCAGATGCTGTCTGGAAGGCCAGTACAAGACTGATCCAGACCCCTGAACATGGGTGTCAATAAGGAGGCCTCTGCACTCCAGAGAGCCTCTGGTAGTGGATTAGTATTTTTCCCTGGTGCAAGAAGGGACTTTGAGAGCCCATCCTACATGAAGGGATACACTCTGGCCCTGGACACATGGGGAAGAGCCTAGGCCCAGCACAGGAAGATTTGGTGGACTCTGCAGAGCCCCCGTTGTGGGCCCTACCCTGCCTGGGGAGTGGTGGGTGGATGGGGTGGGGGCTAGGTTGGGGGTGGAGGAGGAGGCATGGGGGTGAGGGGAGAGAGAGGGAGAAGGGACTTACATGTGAAACAAGCTTGTTCCCTAACTTGAACTAATAAATAAAAAAGAAAACGTTTTAATTATAAAATTCATTATGGAATTTTCTCATATTGCTTTTGTGGGTCCTCTTTCCCCACTCCCTTCTCACAAACCCATCACCCTCTGTCTTGTCCCTTTCCTCTCACCACTGGTTCTAATTCTGCTTTTATGTCACAAATATTCTGTTAATCTCTTATTTTTCCTCTCCCCATCTCTTCCTTAAGACCATCATTTTCTTCTTTCAAGTCTCCTTTCTTGTTTCATGACTTATACCCCCCCCCCCACACACACACACACTACTTGTACACACACACAAAATCTAGGATCAGCATATGAAAGAAATGTGCAGTGTTGTATTTGTTTCTCCATTTTATGTCTTTGTTACACCTATTTACTTTTTATTTTTATGTGGAGACCTGTATGTGTGCTACTGTCCACATTTGAGGATCATTCCGGTTAAGATTGGTTTGGCTATTAGTGTCTTTTGCATTTCCATATTAATTTCTGGGATGCTCTTTTTCTAGTTCTGTGAAGAATATTATTAGAATCTTAATGGAGATCGTAGCGTTAGGTATGACATGGACCCAGGGCTGAGCTACCTGAACATGGAACGTCTGTGGAAGAAGTCTCATAGTAGCGGTATTCTTCTATGTGGTATGGAGTACCTTCGTGAGTTAGGTTTGGCATGTATGTATGGAGATGCCCTGAAAATGGGTGAAAGACTAAAGAAAGCACTACAGCCCTTGAAAATAATACATATAGAACGTAATCATAAGCAGATTGTGGCATCAGTGGCATGATATACTTCCTCCTCCATATTTTTTTCTAGATTTCTTTGTTTACATTTACATAATGTCCATTTTTAGAGTGTCAAGAACAATAAGCCCAAGGTTAAAGAATAAAATTTTTACCACACTAGAATTGATAGGAAACTTTTAGCAAAGAATGGAACACTGTGAATGGAAACAGTGTGGGCAAATTTTGAGGGGGACAGAATAAGAAAGCAATAGAGTGAGAGTGAGTGGATGAGCAAGCAAGCAAATGTGTGAGAGCCCGTGAGAGGGAATGGCAGTTAAGTTACCTAGCCTTGCCTCACAGAGCATTTGTACGGAGCTGTTTCAATAGCTAAGACGAGGGCAGCACACAATCTTGTTGATTAGAAAATTTGATGACACCATTTTTACTTTCTAAGACTAGGCAATTTGAATGAAGTACCAGGAATATTTCAGAATTAGGCTCCAGATATTTGTAGGAGGCACCATAAATCACTGTATTAGGCTCTTCCAATGGTTCTCAATGTGTGGGTTGTGTCCCCCGAGGTCACATATCTGATTTATATTATGATTCGTAACAGTAGCAAAATTACAGTTATGTAATAGCAACAAAATTAATTTTATGTTTTGGGGTCACCACAACATGAGGAAGTGTATTAAAGGGTCACAGTATTATGAAGGTTGAGGACCACTGTAAGTAGTTAGGGTCTGACTATTAGAGTGGGGCATTTTGTTTTTTAGCTTTGGCTTTTGTGTCCTTCTACATGTTTGTCTATTCCAAAATCCCACATTGCATTTATTTATTATGCATCCTTAGGTTTCTCTTCCATGTGGCAGATCCACATTTTAAGATATTTAAATATTTTAGAGTGATAGTTTTATCAGTGTCTATACTTCCTATTTATAGTTGTTTACAGACCAAGACCAGTACTTTGCTAAGTTTTCCAGTGAATTGACAGTACTAAGAAAGATCCCCATTTTGAAAACGAAAAGAATGAATGAGCAAGAGGTTATTGAAAATTCACCATGGCAACAACTCTTTCTCTTGCATTTGCTTTCAGAGGCATTCAGGCATACCAAATCGGCAATAAATGTTGATTGAAAAGGATGGCCCTTGCTTTGAACTCAGCTGCAACATCTTGAAGCAATGCCTGTGCCTGCTACTATGTTGGTGGTTTTCTGAGAAAGGAAAAGGCTTTCATTCCAGATGTCTTTGTATTCACATTGCAAGATGCTTCTTCAGTCCAGGTCTCATACATACCAACATCAGAGTGCATCTTTTGTGCTATAATTTATAAGATGAACGTTGGTACTCTTATGAAATGAGACAGAATTATGAGAAAGGACCCTATTTTGCTCCAAGAAGCTAAGATTTGACTTGGAAATGGCTCAATTTGAAATCATTGTCTGAGAATCAAAATCAATTAGCTATGAGTAGTAAAAAGCCAGGCTAGGTGGTGCACATCCATGATCTCAGTACTTGGAAGGTGGAGGCAGAAGGACAAGGAGTTTAAGGTCGTCCTCCAAACCAGCCTGAGAAAGCATGACAAGGATTTCAACCCCCACATTAAATTAACATATGCTACCATATAACTGTAGGTTTAGGTTTTTTTCATATTTATTGATTAGTTTTGTTATTTGACATTCTTACATGTATATAATGTATTTTGATTACTTTGCCCCTATCCACCCTCTCTTATTGCCCTCCCATTCCTATCAGTTATCCTCATCCCTATCCGTCCATTTCCAATGTTCATAGCTTTTGGTTCGGTTTAGTGAGTGATCCATGTGCTTTTACCAGGGTCGTCTGCATGACCATTGGATTAGAGCTATGCATTGGAGCCTGGTGGGGCGATCAGTGGGCACACTGCTGAAGGCTTCTATTCCTTCTATCCTGCCTTCTATTTCTGAATATATCGGCAGTAAATAGTTCAGCGGTGAGTCCCTGAGCCCCCTAGGCTCCTCCTCTATGCATTTCTGACTGCAGACAGGCGCAGCCTTCTGCAGAGTCACTGCAGCCATCCTCAGCTGCCATGAGCTCATGATTGTAATGGTTGTGTCATGTACAGAAGATGGAATTTTACAGCTCTTCTTGGCACCTGAAATTCTCTCCACCTAGTCATCTTTGGCTAGTGATCCAAGACAAGTTTCTATAAACTTCAGTTTCTTTTTAGCTTGTGACAATACTGCAAAGTAAAATTGAAGAACCGTGATCGGTTGCAAATCTGGTATTTGGTTCCTATCTGTAGATAGATGATAGGTGGTTTCTATATAACAGTTTTAGGTTTAAATTTATTTTAGAAGACTTAGTTCTAATTGTTAGAGGCAGTCCTATTTTCCTTACCCAGTTAAACTGATTAATGTACAGGAGAGTTAGAAGCTACAGAATCTTCTAGATACTTGTTGATGTCCCCACTGCCCCGTGTGTTTCTCTTATCCCCAAACCTAGCCATGACTTCAGAAAAAGATTGCTTCTATTTCTTACTGGACTATTCAAAAAATGTCACCTCTCAATATAAAAAATAAACAAACCAATTCTTATCCTTAAAAAACAGGGAGGGAGGGGCTGGAGAGATTGCTCAGTGGTTATAAGCACTGACTGCTCTTCCAGAGGACCCAGGTTCAATTCCCAGCACCCACATGTCAGCTCACAACTGTCTGTACCTCCAGGATCCAACACCTTCCCACAGACCCACATACACTCAAAAGACCAATGAAGATAAAATGAAAATAAATAAAAATTTAAAAAGCAGGAGAGATAAGCTTGCCTATAGCAATGCAAAGAAAATCTCTAAACAGAGTGTTTCCATGAGAAACTGGTAGCTGATGGCAAGATTGCTTGAATTTCCTTTTATGAGCAAGAATTCACAACTCCCTGATATATGTCATTCTTTCACAACACCTTTTTTGATTATCTCTCCACCAAGCATCATCAGGTTTTCATCCCTTAGGGATAAACCACATACACACTTTAAGATTCATCTGTCGTATATTCATTAATTCAGACTTACATTTGAAAAGCAACAGTTACCGTTGATTAGAGTCCATTTGATACCTACTTTCTATCATTGTAGTCATTCTTGCTCTGAAGGTAAGGCTGAGAATTAGGACATTTGAACAGTTTCATGCAAACAGAATTTCTTCCTGTCAGCCCTCAATTCCTCGTTCTTGGGGTCATGGTGACATGTAAAAGGAAGCTGATTGAAGAGCCCTTTTCCTACTCTTTCAAAGTGGCATGTTTGTAACAACACTCTGCAAATATTAGACTAACACCTCAGAGAACCTGTCATTGATTGGGAAGCAAAGACACACAGAAGGCTGAAAATGACATGGGACTGTGTAGAAAGAGAACAGAACAGCAGGTACTGGGGTAAGACAAATTAAAGATGGGAAAAATAAAAAGGGATGGTAATTGCAAGCAGAAAAAATATTAAAGTGGTCCTTGTTGGTGAAATCAGTGTTCATCAGTATGCAAATTCTGATTTTCAGAGCGAATGAAACCAGAACATGGCTGTTGTGACCAAGGACACCTGGTATAGTGTATGAGTCACCAACTAGTAAGTACAAAGAATTGCAAATGGATTTTCAAATAAATCTTGTTTATTCTCTTAGCTAAAGTACACTATGTTAGTTGGCAGAAACATTTTCAGGATGAACAAATCTAGTAGCATACTGAAAATTGGCAAGAGGATTTGACAGCTTCACACACAAACTACTGAATTGATGTTGACATGCATTCATTGCTCTTATTAATGCAGTTTGTTATTAAGTATACAGTCCTGTGTTGAAACCATTTCAAGAATATTGAAAAAGGAGACTGTGCCTACCAAACAGCACTCCCTGAAACAAATTATTAGAGGGAATTACTCATGTAAGAAAGCAATGGCATGATGTACAATGAGTGCATACCAATAATTGCAAAAGCTATGATAGAAACGGAGATGTCACCTTAGCTTAGCTGAGAATAAAGTAACTAACAAATCCCTACAGATGAGCTCATCTCATACATTTTAAAGAATATTGGTGATAATTAGGAAAGGAAAAGAACTTATTTGTACCTACTGGAAAATTTTTATACAGTTGTATCCTATCTAAACTTTCACTATGTTTGGTCTCTATTCCTAGAATAAAGGCAACTCAGGGATAAGTGCAGTCATTTATTGTATATAGTGAAAAAAGACTCATACAAAAATAGCATGTTTTTTCATATGTATAGATTTAAACACACATACTCATGCACATACACATGTATGCATATAGATCATGAAAGCAGAAAGGAGACTAGAAGAGGGGAGAAGTCTAGATAGGGTAGTGAATATATATATATATATATATATATATGGAATTGCTGGGATGGATCTTTTATAACTACCTTCTTTTATTGCCCATTCCAAATTCCCTTGGCCTTCAGCATACACCTCACCCATGATTCTTTACCTGTTTATATGAACCATTCATCATTCTTGAAATGTCAGGCCCATTATTAATTTTGCCTTGATTGTGTTGCTGAAGGCATAAATTGAATTTAATCACAGCACAGATCAATATGGGATCTCTTATATTCCTGATGTATTCCACCTACATTTGTGGAATAGTAATCCAATTTCTCATAACCCAGTCCTCCAAGTCAGTGCAGTGACTCAAAGGTGTGACAAGGAGTCTAAAGTGGCTGAATGGCAATTTTAACTTCCATTTCAATCGAAAAGTAGTGTTTCTAAGTAGAAGAATTCCATTTGTGGCATGCAAAGTCTCTACACCAAAACAGTATACAATTTCTGATCAAGAGTAAAAATTATTTTGCAGATGTGTCACTGTAGGTAATAATGAATACTATCAGAGAAACAGCATTGTGTATTGGAGGCTGATCACATCAAACCTTCTGGAGATCTCCCCCCCCCCGTCGGCAAAATACTGCCACCTAGTGGGCGCTGCAAAACAGTCTCCAAATGTTTGTTGCATGGTTAAACCAGCTGATTCAGGATGATGGAGAGAATGGTAAAGCCAACTAATAGACCATTCCTGGGCCCTTACTTCATTTCCTGGGAAGTGAGTTCACAGAAACAATGGTCTTTAGAGTACTGTGACAATGAGCAGACCTTTAAGAATGGTTAAAAGGCAAAATTTAACAAGCATTTTTAGCATTTATTCTCTTCTAAATTCATTCATACAATAATTGTGAGTTCTGGGCAAAGCACTATATCACATGATGTAAATGTGAAGACAACTCTGGCATGGTTTTAGCTCTCGAGTACATAACCAACACGGCCATTGCTATTCTAGGGGATACTAAGGAAAGATGATAGACATACCCTTGTAAATAAAAGAGAACAAACATGAATTGACTGTTACACAATGAGTAGAACCCCTTTTACTAAGCCTGGCACTGGAATTGAGAGAAGCAAAAGACTCAACTAAAGCCTTAATTAAGGCATTTGAATGGAAACATCTCCATTTACTCATGATAATAAGTTGGGTGCTGGCCAGGAAGTTACAGAAAAAGGAGAGCACAATGGGAAGATGTCATTCTTCTTCTAAGACCTTCAGGTTCAATTATGAACAACTATAATAAGAAATAAATGCTGAGCAGAATTTGATTTTGTCCACACGTCCTAGGCAGTGAGACAGGCTGAAATCTTTCTTTCTGTTATACATTCAGCTTCCAAAACTCTCCCAAAAGAAAATGAGCTTGTTTTAGCAGAATGAGGCCATGTGACTTGAGAATCTTACTATTATATTCAACCTTCAACTTCAATGCATCTTGATACAAAGCCTAGTTGAAAGATAAATTTTTAATTGGCAGTTTATGAATGGCTAACTTTAGGTATTATGTCAAAGGTCTCCAGCATTCCCCAGTGAATGGAAAAGAACAACAAGTTCTATTCTTTATTTTACTTGCAGATTCCTATTGGCTGAACAAAAGCTTGCTTTCCTGAGTAGAAAGCTTAGTACAAACAGGATCTCTGTCCTTGACTCATCTGCCGAGCTGCTTCCTCTTCATGTCCACCCCCATACCACATGCATTGTCTTGTGGTCCATGTTTTTGGCAGACATCCTTTGAAAAAGAACAAAAACCAATTAGCAACAATTCTAAGTTGTCACTCAAAATAACAAAAGAAACAACAGTGGATTCAAAAACAGCGACATGTTTGTAATTGTCAGCATATTTCACTTAATTGAAGTAAGATAGCTAACTTTAAACAAAATAGACAGAATGGACCTACACTTGGGTTCCCTTCAAAATTCTGTATCAATACATATCTTCCATTACTTTTATTTTCTCTTCTTAGTAGTAAGATCTTAATTTTTTCTTGTTAAAGTATTATTCAATATTTTATACAATATATTTTGATCAATTCTTTCCCTCTCTCAACTCCTCCCAAATCCTCCCCACCTCCCTACACATCAAACTCATGTTCTTTCCTCTCTCTGCCTCTATGTCCCCTCTTTCTTTTCTTTTCTCTCAGCACACAAAAACAGGGGTCCATTCTATGCTGGACAGCTAGACCCAGGAATGGCTCTCGCACTGGAGTGTGGTTAATGTACCCAGCATCTCTATCAGAGAAAACTGGGTTTTCCTCACCCAGTTCCAAAGAGCTTCTTGGCTAGGGGTGGGATTTTGTTTTACTTCCTCTTCTCCAGGTTGGATTGTGCCTGGTTTGAACCTGTTCAGTTCGAGTGCATGCTGTCACAATCTGTGATTTTAGAAGGGTTTCAGCCCTTTTCAGTCTGCAAGGTTCCATTTCACTGGAGTCATCCACTACCTCAGACATTTTTTTTAATTCTCATACAATGCATCTTGACCACAGTTTCCCCTTCAGAAAATAGCAGGCCTCCCAGGGATATCAACCTAACATGGCATAACAAGTTACAATACAACTAGGCATAAATACTCATATCAAGGCTGGGCAAGGCAACCCAGTAGGAGGGAAAGGGTTCCACCAACACGCAAAAGAGTCAGAGACACCCCCACTCTGTCTGTTAGGAATTCCACAAAACACACAAAACTGACAACTGTAACACTTGCAGAGGACAAACTTTCTGTCTTTTCCACGTAGACCCCTGAGTCTTGAGAGTAGGGGAGATGAAGACATCCTATTTAAAGCTGAGTGCTCCAAAGTCTCTGAGTCTTCATATATTGTTCAATCATGGGTCTCTGTGTTAATTACCATCAACTGAAAGAAGCTTCTCTGATCAGAGTTGAGCAAAGCACTGATTTATGGGTATAGCAGTATTTCATTAATAGTCATTTTAGTCCCTTTAACAGAATAATAGTATAATGTTTTCTCCTAAGGTCCATGATCCATCTAGTCTCAGGTTCTTGGACACTTTATCAGTGTCAGGTACGAGTTCTATCTCATGAAGTGGGCATTAAATCAGATTCTAAAAAGTGGCTGGTTAAAAAAAAAGTGGTTGGCTACTCCCTTAACATATATGTTACTATTGCACCAGTATATGTTGAAGGCAGGTCTCTGTTGTAGGTTACAGGATTTGTAGTTGTGTGATATTGATAATTGTCTTTGTCCTTTGGTATTTAAAAAGTACCTTCCAGCACCATGAGTGCTAGTCAGTAGGGTTAAAGCTTCTAGTTGGACAGCAGCTTGATATCTCCATTTTAACTGATATAGTTATGTCGTCAGCAATTGAGACTTAACATCAAGTTGTGGAGGATAATCAATAGCCTTGGGAATAAATGGTGATATTTGGGTGGTTGTGGTCTATGGGGCAATGACCCAACGAGATGTAGTTCATTCCAGGCACTGGAGGGTTTTACTTGGTGGCATAGGATGTCTAGTTGGAACATTCTATATCCCATTATATGGTGACACTACTTAAATTCCTTTAATATTTGTATATAGTTGAAGTTTCTACAGTAGTAGGTTTCCATGTGGCTTTTCAAAGACCTTTAATGTTAGTTGTCCCTCCCCATATTCCCTCCTTCACCCTTCTCTCCCATTCCCATCTTCTGGTTTCCCCTTTGTCACTTCATAACACTATAATCTATTTCCTCTCTCTCTTGGGATATCCTGTTGGATGGGGTTAGAAACAACCTAGTAAGGTAACTCAGATCCATAAAGACAAATAAATATTTGATATTTTCTCTTATATGTGGATGTGAGCTTTTAAGCTTTAGATATGTTAGTAATTGTTATTCTTGGAGAAGGAAATATTCACTGATATTTGTTTTATAGTTTATAATTCTCTATCATTTCACATGTTAGAACATTATTTATTATTCAAGAGGATGGCAAGGCATTCATTAGTAATACACACATATGTAAATTTTCATTACATTAAATGGTGCAATTTTATGCAAAAGAGACTTTACAAACCATCTCTTGGAAGTTAAATCACTGAAAATAAAATCTCTTTTATGAATTTGCTATTACCTTTCTCCTGACTGTCTTTGACCATATTAGATAGCTGTTACCACTAATATGTGATGGTTACTTATTGAAATTTTACAGATATCTTGTCATATTGCTCATTGTTGTGGTTTCAACAGCAAACATACTGAAAAAGAGATCACAGGTATGCTGCAATTTAGAATAATTTCAAGGATGAAAAAATATCTCAGAATAAACCCAACCAAGGAGGGGAAAGACCTCTACAATGAAAACTTCAAATCTCTGAAGAAAGAGATAAAGACACTAGAAAATAGAAAAGCATCCTGTGCTCATGGTAGAATTCATATTGTGAAAATGGCCATCCTACCAAAATCAATTTACAGGGTCAGTACAATCCCAATCAAACTGCCCACAATATTTTGCACTTACATAGCAAAAAGTCCTAAAGTTCATATAGAGCCAGGAAAGACTCCAGATATCCAAAGCAATCTGGAATACAAAGACTTCAAGCTATATTATAGTACTATAGTTAAAAAAAATGTAGTGCTGGCACAAAAACAGACATGTAGACCAATAAAATAAGATAAAAGACCCAAACATGAGTACTCATAACTACAGCCATCTGTTAGTTGACAAAGAGGCAAAAGAAGTAGAGAAAATACAGTGTCTTCCATAAATGATACTGGGAAAACTGGATGTCCTCATAAGGAAGAATTAAAGTAGACTCACATCTACCACACTGCACAAAATTAGCTCCAAGTTCATCAAAGACCTCATTTTAAAACTTGAAACACAAAAACTGCTGGAAGAAAATGTAGGCATCACTCTACATGATATAGGTGTAGAAAGGACTTTCTGAATGGGACCTCACTTGTCCAGGAATCAAGGCCAGCATTGACAAGTTAGAATCTCATAAAACTAAAAAGCTTCTTATAGCTAAGGAAACAACCAATGGAATACAGAATGGGAGAGAATTTTTGCCAGCTACACATCTAGCAGGAGATTAATATCAAGACTATAGAAAAAAATAAAAAAAAACAAAGAACCAAGGAATTAAATAACCCAATTTAAAAATGGGCTAGTGATTTAAAAGGAGTTTTAAATAGAAGAAATAAAAGTGGCTAAGAAATATCTCAAAAAGTGTTCATCATCATTACCAATTAGAAAAATGCAAATCAAAGCAACTTTGTGATTCCATCTTAACCCAGGCAAAAAAGCTAAGATCAACTGACACCAAATGATGCTGAAGTTGTAGGGAAATGACTAAGTCTTCACTGTTGGTGAACATTCAAACTGGTGTGGAGAATTCTCAAAATACTAAAAACAGATCTACCATATGACCCATTCATACCACGCTCAAAGGACATCATACTGCACATTTGTTCAGCAATGTTCATTTTTGCCCTATTCTCAACAGATAGTAAACAAACAAACAAACAAACAAATGAACCTAAAATTTTCTTCCACAGGTGAATGGATAATGAAAACGTGGTACATGTATACAATTGAAGAGTATTCAGCTGCCAAGAAAAATGAAATCATTAAATTTTCAGATAAATGGGTGGGTCTAGAAGAGATTATATTTCGTGAAATAACCCAGAATCAGAAATACAAATATCACATCTTCTGTCTTATTTGAAGACACTGCACTTAGGACACTGGACTCAGGCGATTCCAGGTAGATCTATCCTGAAAGCTTCATTCCTGCAGTCTAGCTTCCACGGTACCAAAAAAATTTTGCAAGCTGCCAAGAGAGGGAAGCAATTAATAGTTTTACTGAGCTGCAACACCTATGATTTTATAACTTTTAAATATAATATACCAAATCCAAAATTTAAAAATTGATCCCAGTCCATAATCCTAGCACCTGTTTTATTGGTATGCTTACTATGTTTATTTTAATAATAATTCACAATTTATAAGGTTATGTTACCTACAGAGGTTTTGCTATCTTCTTTGGTACTGTATTTCTACCTGTTGAGTTGTGAAGAAGTCAGCATTATTACCTAGTATCCAAGAAAGTGGGTTAAAGAATACTCTAGGTCTGTGTTCCTTCCTAACAGTGGGCTCACTGCATTTTCTTTGCAGAGCTGTGTTTGTGGTGTTCTAGAACTCCTTCCCTTCCTGTCTGCATTATTTTTTCACTTTCATATGATCTCCCCATTTCATCTCCTCACTTTGTTTCCTAACTTTTCTTGCAAGGCAGGCTGAATTGCTACAACTAGTACAGCCAAACTGTGATTCAGAAAGAGCTTGGTTATGTGTTCAGGTTAAGTCTTAGAAGGCAGGTGGTACACAGAAGTAGACTGCACTGTTTCAGTGTGGCAAGGACTTTTCCTGTGTGTCCAGAACGTTATGTCCTTCCTGGCACTCCCTTTCCATCGGTCTTCATAAGATCCAAGGCAACTTAAGAAAACTTTCTTTTGTTCTTTGTCAGGTCACCCCTGTTACCTGTTCGCCACACTCCGTAAGCACTTAGCTGCCATTTTCTTTCTCATCTCAGCAGATTAATTTACAGAAAATATTTGCTTGCTAGATGTAGGTTTCGATACCCTCCCATACAGGTTTTCCATATGTAAGATGAAATATGTCAAGTACAGTTGACTTTTTATACTTTTCTACTATTGTCTACCAGTATTATACTGGAAAAATGACCTTAATTTCATATTTTCTCTTTTAAAAATAGTGATCACAATTCAGGTGTGATTGTATATGAGTAATATCAATACTTGGGAGATGGAGGCAGCAGAACTGAAATTATGACTTTGAGGCTAGTCTGGACCAGGTAGCAATACATAGACTAGCCTGTGTTAAATAATGTTGCAAAAATGTCAAAGTAACATGTACCAAACAAATCTCTTATCAAGATTAAATGATAAGAATGTTCACAAAATTGAGCATAATAGGGCTGGCTAGATGGTACAGTACATAAAGATGTTTTTTATACAAGCCTAATGACCTTAGTTCAATTCTTAAACCCATGGTGGAAGAATAAATTTCACAGAGTTGTCCACTGACCTCCATATGTGTGCCATACATAGCACATACAAGCCTCCTCCCTATACATTTTATACATACACAAGAATAATAAATATAATAAAAATAATAATCACAAACATAGAATTTGTTGTGAAGTATTCATTCAACAAATGCTATTTTTTACTTCCATAATGTAACTTTTCCTTTATTTCTCTTGATGGAAAACAAAATAATTTCCTGTCCTTTCCAAAACTCAATCTGTCACTCAGGCAGATTTCTTTGTGTCTTTCTCATGCTCTCTGGAGACCGAACTATAACATTATTCCCTATTTTTTTCTTGAGTCCTTATCTCTCCTGTTTTAAGAATTTTAAGAATTAAAACACATCCACATGCCTACCATTTTTAAAAACAACAGAACTTCCCCCTTAACCTTATTTTTCTGTCAGGAAATGATCCCATTTCCTTCCTTTCATCATTGAACAAGTATTTATTGGTTACTGTGTTCCAGGAAGTATCTTGGGAGGATTCAGCATTGAGTAAGACACATAACAAACTTCATCATCATGGAGCCAATATTTGGATGGAGGAAATACACGGCTAAGTAGCTAAAAATCAACTAAATAGTAACAAGAAGGAGACCAAGGCAAGGAAATGAGGACATTATGGGGGTATTATTTTATGTAAATACTCATGGAAGACCTCTTACAGTAACATTTACTACCTTCAATAAAGTGAAATATCAAATAATTTTTTAAAACTCAGGCTGGCCTGAAACTCATTTAGTTAATCTACATTAGCCTCAAATTCACAATCCTTCTTTCTCTGACACTTGAATGCTTGGATTACAGATGTGCCCCACCTTGTCCAGCTAGTAATGATGATTTTTAAGAGAAGTACATTATAGTCGGAATATTCTTAAGAGGTGCAAAAGGCCCTTAGGAAGGAATGATACCTGACATGTTCCCAAAGGCTGCTTTAATTGGAATGGACTAGTTAAAGATTGTGTGTGGACCTCAAGGTAATAGTAAGGAAATAAATGGGGAAAGCATGCAAAGCTTCTACATTAAGGAATGAAATTATACTTTTGTTTTGTTTTGGTTTGATTTGGTTTAGTTTCGTTTTGGACTTCTTTGAGACGTGGTTTCTCTGTCGCTTTGGAAATTGTCCTGGAACTCACTCTGTATACCAGGCTGGCCTCGAACTCACAGAGATCTGCCTGCCTCTGCCTCCCAAGTGCTGGGATTAAAGGCGTACACCATCACTGCCCAACTGAGGTTAGTTAGACTTTTACAAATGACAATTCCAGCTTCTATCTGGAGATCAGTCTACTGAAGGCAGAGGCAGGAAAAGGAAGACTGGTAGTAGACCTGTTATTGAGTCCCCTACCCATCAAGCAGTGCCCCTCTTGCTTTAGGTTCCAATTGCACTAAAAACTTGCTGCATATAGTTGCATATGCACAGTTACTTGTTTATATACCCCTCTGTCAGTTAAAGTACTAACTGCACATGGGAATAAGTTGGTGATAATTGGCATTTAAGTTTCATGAATGGAAGAAGGAACCATTTGGGAGACTACTTTTTGTATTATAGTCTAGAACCCCGCTAATGCACATTTTTTTTTACCAGTTTTAGCTCTTCTTAATGAATATACAGCGCTTCACATGGTGGCCGGCTTGTTTGAAACATGTCTGAAGCAGATAGGAGTAGCTTTGAGATACCCTCTACTATGTTTTCCCAGACGTATAGAGAGATAGAAATTCTCAGCTTCCCAGTAATGTTTTTAAGGCAGAAACTAATTTCCTCATTGATCCCATTTCTAGCTTAAATAAAAATGAAACAGTCCAAATGAAAACAGGATCTGGAAGAGATACCTGCACTCTATGTTGTTTACTGTATTATTTAAAATAGCTAATACCAATGGATAAATTAGTAAAGAAATGGGCTAAATATATATAAGGATTCAGATTTTTACAAAGGATGGACAGTACTGCATACCCAACAGTACTGTTGACATTTGAGGATATTGTGCTAAGAGAAATGAGCTAGGTGCAGAACTTGTGCTGCGTGAGTGCAAATACATGATGCTAATAACTGTGATTGCTAATTTTCATTGTCAACTTGGCCACACTTAGACTCACTCAAGATAAAAAAGATATCTATTTCCAAAGAGGTTTAACTGAGTGTAAAAGAATCACTGTAAATGCAAGCAGCACTGTCTCATGGGCTAAGTTCCTGGACGGAATAAAAAGATGGATGGTAATAAAACGCTAATTCATTCTTTTCAGAAAAACCCCATCACCTGTCTGCAGCCCTGTCTTCCCCCTTTATGTTGTACTGCACCTTCTGAGCCAAACAGTGAGCCAAAATAAACCCTTTCCTCACATTTCAAGCCGACCAACCAACAATCAAAAACATGATTCCAACCAATAAAAACAAAAACAAATGACCAAACAACAAAAACTAGTACATTACTGGAAAGCATAAACTACAACTGACTAATTCTTTGAATACACGCCGTGGACAAGTTTGAGAGGTAAAATTGTCATGATGGATGTAGAGTTTTGGGAGGGAATGGATACATTTTCTGAGTTTTCATTTGCTGTTGTGACAAAATCAGAGTTGGTTACTGGGGTTAGTTTACTGGATCATATGATCTGACAGTGGTCCCTACCTTCCTATTATCCTGACTTTTAGTGCCTCTTAAAATTTTTATCAGGAGAGATGACCTCTCCTAATAATAATAATAATAATAATAAATAATAATAATAATAATAATAAAGAGATTTCTAAAAATTATGTGATATGTAATTTCCTACCAAATTAATTAGGGAAATAGCATTTGTACCAGCTGCGTTTTAGTATTTATATCACTTCAAACAAGAAAACTAGATAACTATGCCCTTACATCAGTTCAAAGGCAGAAATTGCTTTTGCTCAGTGACACCTTCTTGTGTGTATTAACAGTAGCTGCCAAGGTAATATCAGCTCTCAGCAGAGGCCTGGCTGTTCTTTTTTGTTGTTGTTGTTTTGTTTTTTGAACCCTATAGCTCCTACATTCTTTCCTTCCCCTCTTAGGCAGGATTCTCCCAGTTCTGCCTAATGTTTGGTCGTTGGTCTCTGCATCTTCTCTCATAAGTTGCTGGATGAAGACTCTGTGATGATGATTAAGCAAGACTCCAGTCTAAGAGTATAGTAGAGTATCATTAGGAATTATTTCATTGACTTGATTTTTTTGTTTTGTTTTGTTATTTCTGCAGATCGTGTTTGATTCTATCCTTGGTCTCTGGGTTATCCAGGCTCTGGTTCCTGGCCATCCAGACAATATCTGGCATAGGCTCCCTTTTGTTTCGTGGGTCTTGATTTGGATCAGTCATTGGTTGGCCACTCCCACAAGTTCTATTCTGACTTTACCCTAGCACATCTGTCAGGCAGGACTAATTGTTGGTGGAAGGTTTTGTGCCTGGGATGGTGTCCTAATTTCCCCACTGGAAGCTTTGTCTGCTTGCAGAGTATGGCCAGTTCAGATTGTGTATCCTCTATTGCTAGGTATCTTCTCTAGGGTTACCCTCATGAATTTCTGGGAGTGTTCATTGCACTTGGTTTCTACCTTGTTCCAGAAATGCCCCCTTATTCAAGTTCCCCCACCTCACCCCCACCTAAACATCCTGTTCCTATCCCTATCTGTACCCAGTCTACTCATGAAATCTATTCTTTTCCCCATACCCAAGGAGATCCAAGCATCCCCCCTTGGGCCGTCCTTGTTGTTTAGCCTCTCTGGGTCTTCTTCTTCTTTTTTTTTTTTTTATTAGTTCAAATTAGGAACAAGCTTGTTTCACATGTCAATCCCTTCTCCCTCTCCCTCCCCTCACCCCTATCCCTCCCCCCACCCCTAACCTATCCCCCACCCCATCCACCCTCCACTCCCAAGGCAGGGTAGGGCCCTCAACCAGGGACTCTGCAAAGTCCACCACATCACCCTGGGCTGGGCCTGGGCACTTCCCCATGTGTCCAGGACCAGAGTATATCCTTTCACGTGGGATGGGCTCTCAAAATCCCTTCTTACACCAGGGAAAAATACTAATCCACCACTAGGGGCCCCTTGGAGTGCAGAGGCCTCCTCATTGACATCCATGTTCAGGGGTCATGATCAGTCCTGTACTGGCCTCCCAGACAGCATCTGGGGTCAATGTGTTCCCCCTTGTTCAGGCCAGATGTTTCTGTGGGTTTCTCCAACCTGGTACAGACCCCTTCGATCTTCATTCCTCCCTCTCTTCAACTACATTCCAGAGTTCAGTTCAGTGTATATCTGTGGATGTCTGTCTCTGCTTCCATCAGCCACTGGATGAGGGCTCTAGGATGGCATAAAAAGTAGTCATCAATCTCATTTTAGGGGAAGGGTATTTAGGTTATCCTCTCCACCATTGCCTGGATTGTCAGTTCATGTCATCCTTGTAGGCCTCTGGAGATAACCCTAGTGCCAGATCTCTCCTTGGACCTATAATGCCCCCCTAATATGGTATCTCTCATCCTTCTCTCTCTCCTCTGTTCTTCCCCAACTCAATATTTCTGCTCCTCCATTTCCTCTCCTCTATTCCTCTTCTCCTGCTCTCATTCTGGCAGCTCCCTCTCCCCTACTCTCATGCTCTCAATTAGGTTAGGAGTTCCTGCCCCTTCCCATTCCTGGGGTCCATTCATTTATCCCTTAGAGTCCTTCATGTTTCCTAGTTTCTTTGGTGAAGAGGATTATAGGCTGGTAATCCTTTGCTCTATGTCTAAAGTTCATATATGAGTGAGTACATACCATGTTTGTCTTTTTGTGACTGGGTTACCTCACTCAGCATGGTTTCTTCTAGTTCCATCCATTTGCCTGCAAATTTCAAGATTCCATTGCTTTTTTTTCTGCTGAGTAGTACTCCATTGTATAAATGTATCACATTTTCTCTATCCATTATTCAGTTGAGGGGCATCTAGGTTGCTTCCAGGTTCTGGCTATTACAAACAATGCTTCTATGAGCATGGTTGAACATATGTCCTTGTTGTATGAACGTGCATTATTTGGGTATATACCCAAAAGAGGAATTGCTGGATCTTGAGGTAGACTGATTCCCATTTTTCTGAGAAACTGCCATACTGATTTCCAGAGTGGTCTTACAAGTTTGCACTCCCACCAGCAAGGGAGGAGTGTTCCTTTTTCTCCACATCCTCTCCATCATAGATTATCATTGGTATTTTTGATTTTAGCCATTCTGACAGGTGTGAGGTGGTATCTCAGAGTTGTTTTGAGTTGCATTTCTCTGATGGCCAAGGATTTTGAGCACTTTCTTAAGT
Organism: Cricetulus griseus; assembly: GCF_003668045.3. NCBI lineage: Eukaryota > Metazoa > Chordata > Mammalia > Rodentia > Cricetidae > Cricetulus > Cricetulus griseus. The sequence continues at coordinate 111,519,595 of NC_048604.1, read as the reverse complement.
GTCTTTCAGCCATTTCATATTCCTCTGTTGAGAATTCTCTATTTAGTTCTGCACCCCACTTTTTAATTTCATTGTTTGGTGTTTTGATGGCTAGCTTCTTGAGATCCTTGTATATTTTGGAAATCAGCCCTCTGTCAGATGTGTGGTTGGTGAAGATCTTTTCCCATTCTGTGGAATGTCGTTTTGTTTTACTGACTGTGTCCTTTGCCTTGCAGAAGCTTCTCAGTTTCAGGAGGTCCCATTTATTAATTGCAGACCTCAGTGTCTGTGCTACTGGCGTAATGTTCAGGAAGCAGTCTTCTGTGCCAATTTGTTCAAGGGTAAGGCCTGGCTGTTCTTGCTTCTCATCCAGTTCACCTAGTGAGTATGAAGAGCAGAACTCTATCTCCAGGGTACTTCCAAACAAATGAATTAAGTCTTCCATCAAACTGCTATTTGCCCAGCCCAGAGTAGTGCTCTTCACCTATAATTTCCTTACTCTGACATCAGTAGTAACATATGTACTGCATCTGAAATTAGTAAGATGATTGGCTGACATGATTGTCAAGTTGTAGGCCAGGCGTTGGTGGCGCATGGCTTTAATCCCAGCACTTGGGAGGCAGAGGCAGGTGGATCTCTCAAAATCGAGGCCAGCCTGGTCTACAGATCGTGTGCCAGGATAATCTCCAAAACCACACAGAGAAACCCTGCCTCGAAAAACAAAAAAGAATAATTTTAGTTGTTACAGGGGGAGAGTTTTTACTCTGAAGTGTCTAACTTTTATTAATTCCTTTCAAATTACAGTTTATAAATTTATTGGCATTGTGTTCACCACATAGCAAAGCAGCAAGCATGTTTAAGTAATGGGTTTCAGACCCAGAAAGACAAATATGGTATGTATTCGCTTATAGGTGTATGTTAGCTGTGAAGTCATTGGGAAGTGGCCTACAACCCATATAACCAGAGTTTATGTATAGAGTAAGCAACTAGCCAGGAAGGGATCTTTCTAGGAAGGAGAAATAGGGTAGTTATGTATGGACAAGTTGTGGGGACTAGAAAGGGAAAAATCAAACCAAGTTGGGGAGGGAAGCAGTGACCAGGGAGGGAATATAGGAAGGGACAGCTAAAACTAAGGGGCATCTGAGGGGTTGTATGGAAACCTAATACAGTAGAATCTTCCCAAAATATTAATGTGAGCTAAATGAAATTGCCAAATCACATGGGAGACAGAGCTCCAACCAGACATCTCTTATCACCAAACAATGCTTCCAATACTGGGAAAAGGTTACATCTAATCAAGTTGTTAATTAAAGGGGTCCCATGGGAACCCCCAAACAACCCAGGCTATTGGTTGCTCTCTATAAATTGATAATAAGGTCCTATTTCTGAAGACAACCCGTACACAACTCACTGAATGTAGAGAAGTCAAGCTGGTGCCTATGCAGAGCCTTCACCCCAAGAGCTACTGCTCATGGTACTGGAAGGTGCTCTGCAGCTACTCAATGAAAAAGAGACACACCAATCTTTCTGCAATCCCTTCAATATACACTGGGGACATGTCTACAAGACATACTGGTGCAATGGCTGCACAAAGCTTATGGGACTAACCAACCAATAACCTGTTTTAAGGTTCACTCCATGAAATGAACCCATTCCTGAAACTATTTGGGTGGCCAAGAACCTGAGACTAGATAAACCAGGGACCCAGATGAAAAGCAAATACTGCTAAAAGGATGCAGCAATAAGATGACTCCTAAAAACATCTGCTATACTTATAGATCAGTGGGTTGCTAAGCCACCACCAAAGAAGCTTCCTCCTGCAGCAGATGGGAACAAATACAGAGACCCAGAGCTGGACATAACGCAGAGAGTGAGAGACCTTGGAACACTCATCCTTAAATGGGATGTCTCCATCAGATCCCTCCCCTAGGGGCTCTTACTAGTAACATTGAGAAGGGGAAGCAAACTGTAAGAGCCTGTTGTGTGACAAAACTTTTCCTGGGGAGACACAACATATGTGTTTACTCACCCCAAATAGGGAACCCATTGAGAGGGTCAGGGAGCCAGACTAGAGCCATGGACTAATGGCCCCTGCCAGGGACCAGGCCTTAATTTCAGTTTACCGGAACTGAGAAAGCAGTTCTTGGGAAATCAGAAACCCACCAGCAACCAATCAGAAGGCACCGCACAAACTTGTGCCAACTTAAGAGAACTAAAGATAGCTTCTCCCATCCTGCAGCTGAAAAATCTCTAACCACTGAGCCACGACAAATCCTATAGCAACCTGTAAACTTTTTGTTTAAACCCACCAATCAGTCCTTAGGCTAATCTCTCCTCCCTAGAATTCTGCTAACCCAGTTTAAAAGGAGCCAGTGGGCTTCTCTCTGGGTCACTATGTGCCACCCCAACATGTTGGAATTAACAAAGTGCTCTTGTTTATTGCAGATGTGACTGTTGGTCTTTTCTTGGGGACATCTCTTGTACCCTAACACCCACAACAGACCACAGCACACATTGATGAACCAATGAGTTTTACTGGGGTCACTCCCTGGAATATGTTTGAGAGGTTACTTACAGGAGCAGAAATGACTCAAAGACAGCTGCATCATCAAAGTCCACACCAGCACGGAAGACACCTCACAAAGCTGCGAACTGAGCCTGCAGGTAGCTCCACGGTTGGAAAGTGTCCTTTCCAAGTGCCTCAGTTCATCTAAATCTCTTTCAGGCAGCTTGGCTAGTTTCGACTTCTAGGCAGCTGGTCTGCTCACACAGTCTCCTTTGCAGTTCTTTTCCTCTGAGCATCTTTGCAGATCAGCTTCCTAGTCTGAGAGGGACTCTCCACTTTTATTGCTTACTCTAGCAGGGAGCATCCTAGTGAATCTGGTCCTGAAGCTATTTTTGACTTGTTTACCTTCCCGCTTAATGAACTTCCTGCAGGATGGAATGTTTCAATAGAGGAGGAAACTGTTACACAACACTCCATCCCTTCCTTCAGCTTTTACATTCTTTCAGCCCCTTCTTCCACAATGATCCCTGAGCCTTCCAGGCAGTGACTACAGAAGTCCACTCATGACTAAGAATTAGATCACCATTCCACAATAACAGCCACTTGTTCTCAGGAGCTTCACCAATGGTTATGAGTTGAGGCAAGTAACAACCATGATCTATGGGTATAAACATTTAGAAGGCAGTTTGACAGAAGCAGCCATCATTCTTTTATGCTTTATTTTTTTAATTTCATGTACATTGGTGTTTTTCCTGCATGTATATCTGTGTGAAGGTGACATGTCCCCTAGGACCAAGATTACAGACAGCTGTAAGGTGTCATGTGGGTGCTGGGAATTGAACCCTGGCCCTCTGGAAGAGGAGCCAGTCAGTGCTCTTAACCACTGAGTAATTTCTCCAGTCCCATGAGATAATCATTCTCAATTAAGGATATGGCCATTCTATCCGTGCTCCAGTGGATGCTTGCCCCCCACTCACAAACATATAGGTAACACTAACTGGACTTAGTGGATTATTAAAAAAGACATGAAGTTTGGAGAAGGGTTGTTAGGGAGGATATATATATATATATATATATATATATATTGGAAGTGGAAGTGGAAGTATTGGAAGTGGGAAACTGTGTATGGCATTTTCAAAAATAAAGAAAACTTGAAAAGGCATGAGGAAAAGTAAAAAGTTTCTACAAGGAAAACATTTAATTTTTTTTTACAACGGCCAGCCTGGTCTGCAGAGTGAGTTCCAGGACAGCCAGGGCTGTTACCCATCTCAAAACAAAACAAAACAAAACAAAACAAAACAAAACAAAACAAAAAAAAAAAACAGGGAAGGGGAAGATGAGTTTCTTGTAGACAAGAGATACATGGATTTTGTTTCTTAATCCATTCATCTAGCCCATGTTTTTTGATTGGTGAGTTGGGGCCACTAATATTTAGAAATAATATTGAAAGGTATGTATAGATTGTAGTCATTTTGGTGATTTTTGCTGATATGTGTTCTTAATTGTGCTTTTTATTTCATTAAATCATAGCTTTATTTATTTTATTTCTAGAATATTTTGGCTGTGCTTATTCATCTGTAGTTCAAGGTCTGGCTTCTAGTATTCTATTTAGGGTGCATGGGAGGGTGTTGGATATGAAATTTTGCAGGCTGCTTTATTATGGTAAGTTTTTCTTTCTCTATCAATTATGCCACAGTTTTGCTGGGTACAGTAGTCTAGGTTGGCTGTCATGGTGTTTTAGAACTGAGAATGCATTTCTCCAGGCTATTCTGGCTTTCAAAATCTTCACTATGAACACTTTGTGTTATTCTAACAGGTTTTCCTTTATGTGTCACTTTCATTTATTCTCTTGTAGATTTCAATATTTTTAATTGCTCTGTATACTCAATATTGTAACTGTAATATGCCATGGGTGTTTCTTTTCTGGTCTTGCCTAGTTCTGGTTCTGTGTGATTCTTGTATCTGTATGGGTATATCATTCTGTAATTTGGGGAAGTATTCTTCTATGAAGATATTGACTTATATAGGAGAGGTGATTCACAGACAAAGGATTTGGAGGCCACAGTATTGAAACTAGGCTTGCTTAAAAGATATTTTATCTTTAATAATGTATGTATATGTGAGTATAACTGCACACAAAGGCCAGAAGAGTGAATCAGATCCCCTGGAGATGAAATTATGAGTGATTGTGATCTGTCGCCCATATATGCTAGGAACCAAATCTGGGCCATCTGCAAGAGCAATACACACTCTTAAACACTGAGCCATCTCCCTAAACTGTCCAATAGTTTAATATAGTTATACATAGTTATGCACTCTCCTTTTAGAACCATTTTCATCATGCATTATGTTCTGATATTTTGTTTTCATTTTCATCTAATTCTATAAAATTTTTAATCTCATTCATGATTTCTTTCATGGCCCATTGATTGTTCTACAGTGTATTGTCCAATCTGTTGAGTCTGTGTATTTTCTGTATTTTCTTGTGCTGTTTATTTCCAGTTTTATTTCATTTTGATCAGATACAATATGAAAAGATATTTAAATTTTATTATTGTATGGTATAATTTACTTTGTATCCTATTTTGGAAAAACTTCCATACGCTGCTGAGACCGTATTGTATTTTCCATCTGCTGAGTGTAATATTCTTAAAATATCTACTAAGTCCATCTTTGATAGATAAGGTTTGATTTTTTGGCAGGCTAACCTAGTTAGTGGTTATTGAAGGCACTCACTATTGTTGTATTGAGGTCAGTCTGTGATGTTACATTCAGTAGTGTTTGTTGTATGGAATTAGGTGCATCGCTGTTTGAAGTGTATACATAGAGAACTGCTTTTTGTGAATTGTTGCCTTAATAAATGACAAAATGTCTTTCTTTTTAAAATTGCATTTGTTTTCAGGGGCATTGATCATGGTGCACAAGTGGAGATCAGAGGACAATTTGCAGGATTCTGTTCTCTCCTTCCATGGTGTTGGTCACAGGATTTAAACTCAGGTTTCATGCTTGGTGGCAAGTGTTTTTGCATTTTGAGACATATTTTCAGCCCAGAAAGTAACCTTCTTTATCTATTTTGAGTAATTTTAATTTGAAATCTACTTTATTGAGTATCAGTATAGCTACACCTACTTGCTTATGAAATCCATTTCTTTGAAATATCCTTTTCATACTACTATCCTAAGGTTTTGTCTTTGCCAGTAACGTGAAATTTTGCAGACAGCAAATAGATGATTATTCTTAGAATCCAGTCAGTCTTCCATCTTTTGATTTGAGAAATGAAGATCAGTAACATCAGAGATTCTATTGGAAACTACGTATTGATTTTTTCCCTACCAGTTATCTTGTTTACAATTCAAGTACTTTTGCATACGGTATATTTTGAACATATTGTCTCTGGCATTCAACTCTTCCCAGATCCTTCCCACCTCCTTACCCACCTATCTTTATGTTATTTCTCTCTCAAAAAACTAAAGATAAATAAAAAACAAAACAAATAATTGGAAAAACACAAAATTTCCAAGATAAAACAATATGCTAAAAACAAAAGCCCTGACCCCCCCCACACACACATACACAGACAAAACTGAAATTTGTTTTGTATTAGCCAACTACTCCTGATTTTTGCTATTTCATTATTTTTGCAATGTCTGGTATCTTTCTAGTACTAATTTGTTTATACACTGTTCTAATGCAGTTTGCTTATTCATGTAACATCGAAGATGTAGTTTCTATTTTCTTTTCAGTTTGTGGAATTCTTTATGTATATTTTACACTGCTTGCTGAGTGGTCATAAATTCCTTAAATTATGTTTATCATGGATGACCTGTCTTCATCCTTCAATTATGAAGGATAGCTAATGGTTATTATGTTTCAGAAAGATAGAATACATTACTCCATGAACTTTTGGCTTTTACTATTTTTGTTGAGAAATCTATATTCTGGTAGGTTTGCCTTATATTTCACTTTGTGTTCCTGTCAGTTTTCAATATTCTTCTTTTGTTCTGTATATTTAGCCTCTTCACTATACTCTACTATATTATGCAAAGATTCTTCTCTGGCCTTGTCTATTTGATACTCTAAACACTCCTTGTATCTGGATGGCCATCTCTTTCCCTAGATGTGGGAAAAACTTTTATAATCTTATAAAATATATTTTGCAGACCTTTAGCTTGTATTTCTCCTTCTGTTCCCAAGGTTTGTAAATTTGATCTTTGAAAGTTATTTCATCAATGTTGCATATTCAGTTCACTTTTTCTTATTGTCTTATCACTATCTACATGAAAAATTATCTACCTTGTCTTCAAGTCCTAATGTTCCTCCATCTGGTACATTTCATTTGTAATGCTTTCCACTAAATTTCATGTTTGATTTATTATTGAGCTTTTTATTTTAAAAATTCAATTTGAAGTTTTTCAATATATGTATCTCATTTTGAAACTTTTCATTAATATCCTGTATTGAATTCCTTATTTGCTATATCTATTTGTTTCACTTTGGAGTTCATTTGGGAGTTTGTGTTTTCTTTGACTTTCTTGAACACCTTTATAATATTTTTTAAATATTTTTATTCTAATTTGTTCTCATTTGGCTCCATTACTGTGGAACTGGTCACTTTTTAAAGACTCTGTTTGCCTTGATTTTTCATGTTTCTTGGTTTTCTCCATTGAGGCTTACACATCTGGGATTAGATTGCTGGTTGTACTTTTGTTATCCACCCAAATTATTTCAATTCAATTATTTGTAGAGGTACAGTGAGACTAGTTTTTAGTAGGGCTTACATGTTTTTCTTCCACACTGATCTCAGTATGTAGCTCAGATTCTCCAAACCCTTAGTCCAGGCACTCAGTGCAGAGTTTTGTCTGTATGTACTGGATAAGACTGTAAGTAAGCATTACACTGCCATGAATTAGACCCTAGCTTTTATGCACTTGCTATGGCTGTTCTTCTTGTGGAAAGCTAATGGAAAGCTCCCAACTATGAATCATATTTCTACCTCATAGAACACAGTATTTTTCTAAGTCAAAAAATCAAAGGGAAAAGAACCCTCTACTACAGGTATTCTGCAAGCTTATTCTTGAGTATAGTATAACATGTCCTTGGTGCTAGAGTGGGCCATGCGGAATGGGATTTATGCCTCTTTAGGGTCCTACCACCAACACAGTAATGGCCTTTAAAAGAGGGGGTGTTGTGATCATCACTTTAAATCTGTCATCACACTGAACATAGGATCATATAAGACTAACTGGGAAATATCTCATCCCAGAGATGAGAGCTAGTTAGAACAAACCTCCTGATGGTTAGGCAATGGTACCATGAGAGAAAATTGTGAAGAGATGTTCATTGTCAAAATTAGAATGAGGTTACCCTGTGTATATATGGTGTCACTTGCCTATAATCCCATCCTTGAAAGGCTAGAACAGGAGGACTGTGATTTTGAGGACATCCTAGGCTTCATCATATTAAGATCTTGTTTTAATGCCAACAGCAAAAGTGAAATCATTGTGCCCTTGTAAAACAATTGATCTGGGGGTTATGGAGAAATTTTTCTTAAGTGTGATTATCTGGCATTAACTGAATGTCTTCTGATCTTTGCCCCTTTTGTATTCTGTTCATTGTTCTTTCAGCACAAGCACATTTCAAGAATTTTCTTTCCAAATCAATTACTTCACCCAACATCCCTCAAGACTGAGGTCTAAAAACAATTGGAGAGTACTTGTAACAGCCCTAAAATGGAAAGACATATTCTGAAAACAGGTCCTTGTGCCCCTCCCACTGTCTATGATACTATTAAGACAATGGATCCCAGAGAATTAAAATGTCTACAGGAATCCTGTGCTACCAGAAAGAAAGGTTAAAGCTTTGCTGCCCAATGGGAGAAACTTGCCTCCCAGGAAGAGGTTTTGTGATGGTATTTTGTTCAGGATCTAATAAAGCTTGCCTAAAATCAGAGTGCAAAGCTAGCCACAGCCATAGAGGCCAGGCAGTGGTGGTGCACACCTTTAATCCCAGCACTCGGGAGACAGAGGCAGATGTATTCCTGTGAGTTCAAGGACACTCTGGGCTACATGACAGTGAATCAGTCTAACAGAGAAACAAGCTCACACCTACAATCCCAGCACTAGGGAGGTGGAGATAAGAGTGATATGGCTGGGCAGAGAGAGGAATATAAGGTGGAAGGAGACAGGAATGCATTGCAGTCTCAGTGAGTCTGAGCAGCAGTGCAGTCTCAGACAGCAGTCTGAGATTTGGTGAGAAGTGCTGCCTGGAGATGCAATCTGAGGTTCAGTGGATCACCCCTTAGGTCTGAACATTGATAAATCTGAGAACTCTCTAGTGGCTGGACACTTTGCTCTCTCTGCTTCTCTGGTCTTCAGCTTTAACCCCAGTATCATCTCTAGGTTCTTTAGTACTCTAGTTACAAGATGTCACATGGTTCCGGTGACTTATCGAACCACCTTGCAGGACAGACTAGGGCCAAAACAATGATGAGTGGGACCATACCTTGTCCAAAATTGCTTAACTATGCATATTTCTTGCCCTCTACTTAAACTTAAAGCTCTCACTAGTACCCCTGAATATCAACTTGGAGGATCACTGGACCCCCTTTATTTGTAACTCTTCCCAATATAACCACAGTGAATAAATCTCTTTTCTCCAATTGTCACTATTCTTTTCTTTGCTGGGGTGGTTAGGTTTCTTTTGATTTTCAGTTTTTGTTTTTGTTTTTGTTTTTTGTCAGCTTGACACAAGATAGAGTCATCTGGGAAGAGACAACCTCAACTGAGAAAATGCCTCCATCATACTGGCCTATAGTCAAATCCATGGGGTGTTTTCTTGATTAATGATTGATGTGGGAGGGCCAAAGCCACTGTGGGTAGTGCCACCCCTGGAAAAGTGGTCCCAGGCTGTATTTTAAAAGGAGGATTAGCAAGCCATAGAGAACAAGTCAGTAAGCAGTTTCTACTTCCAGGTTCATGCCCTGCTTGAGTTCTTACACTGACTTCCTTCAATGGTGGACTATGATGTAGTAGTGTAAGGCAAATAATCCATTTCCTCAGGTTGCTTTTAGTCATAGTGTTCTGTCACAAAAATAGAAAATAATCTAGGACATTTTAATTGGTGTATGGATGTTGGTGGCCAAACTTCGCTTACCAAAGTTTCCTTTTACCCTAAATACTATGGTAACATACCTTCTTAAGAAATGTAAGGGTCTGAGAACTGCTGAAGAAGACCCAAAACCCAAATAGTATGCAAAAGCAAAGAATGTTTATTCCAGCATGTGGGGGTCTACCACTGGTACAAAATGGCAACCCTGAAAGGAGCACACAGACCCCTTTTAAGCTCAGCTAGGGGACTTCTAGGAACATTAGGTCATCTCAAACACAATTGGTTAAGCAGGCTGTAGCTATGTTAGTACATTTTTAAATTGGCTGTGCTTATAGTTTTACCATTTGGGGGCATACTTGGGTAAGGCATGTTTTAGGGAGATTACAGGAACTGTCCTGTTTGGTCACTGCCTTAAGGCACTACAGGAGCTGGCTCAGGCCTGGTATGTGGTATTTCCCTCATCTCTGTGTGCATGCTGTCTCTCTTGTTGTTCTTTTAGAAAACTGAAACTCAGGCCCAGTTGTAAAATGAAGAAAGTTCAGACCTTTCACAAATTGCTATCAAAAGTACAAAACCAACCAAGGCCTGAACCTTGAGAGTCTTCCAAGAGCTCTCTAAATCAGATCAAAATCTACAAGCCCCTTTCTTTTATTAAATCATCAATCTGTGTTTGTAGATAACTAACACCCAAGGATCAGTGCAAGAAGGCCAAGACTTGGAGAACCTAGAAATTCTCCTGCAATTTAACAACTGGGACCCGTTAGCCAAGAGTCTGCCACTTACCTGGCTTCCCCTAAACTGTTACTGGCACTTAGTTCTGTAAACCTACTTCCTACTTTCCCCATATTTTAAAAGAAAGCCAGGAAATGGAAATCAGTAGAAAATAATGGATTTATTTACAATTAGTCCAACTTGAGTAGGTACAGACTCCCACTTTCTTTATGACTTCCCTATAGCAGCATTGCAATGTTATACAAAAGGGGAAAACAAAAATCATGAAATTGTACATACATCTGCTAATTTAACTGTGAAATAAACCAGCAGAACTTTAGGAAATCTCCTTGTAAGAAACAGATTTCCCTTCTAGCTGGCATGAGTTTGAGCCTTTCCCTTTGCCCAGGATGAGATTCCTGGAAAATGTTCAGTTCTCTGGAGGCATACTGCTTAAACGACCTGATAATCCAAGGAAGAGGCACAAATGCCATTCTTTAGAATATCTCATCTCTCATCAGGTCTTCTGCATAAGGTCCTGGTTACCAGTGTCCATTGTGGGTTTTCAGTCTCTATTGCTTTTTTCTCCTACTCTCCTTCTGCCACAGTTTTTGTCCCTTCTGCATCTATCACATGCCGGTCTGTTCTATGTTTTCTCTTATTGGAAACATGGTGCATTTTTGAGCCTTTCTTTTTCTCTTTAATGTTAGTTCCTGCCCTGTGCAATTGCATTCACTGTGTGGTTGAATATAAGCAGCCTCTATTTAGGGCCTAGCCCTCCAAGATGGACTCTTTCTCATTCTATTTTATTTTCTAGAAATTTCACTCTTGGCTATTGAAATTTTACTGACTTTCTGATATCATCTACCTCACATGGTGACTGGCTCTCCAACTGTTTCTAGTTTATTCCCTGTAAATTCTAGCAGGGTGTGAATATTATTTGTTATTTTTCTAAAATCTTTGGAGATTATTAAAGCTAATTTTTTCAATTTTATGATCTCTTTTTTCCATTTTTATTTGAATTAGAAACAAGATTGTTTTACATGTCAATCCCAGTTCCATCTCCCTCCCATCCTCTCCTGCCCCCCCCCACTAACACCCTACCTATCCCATACCCTTTCTGCTGCCCAGGGAGGGTGAGGCCTTCGAGAGGGGGTCTTCAGAGTCTGTAATAGCCTTTGGGATAGGGCCTAGGCCCTCCCCCATGTGTTTAGGCTGAGGGAGTATCCCTCTATGTGGAATGAATGGACTCCCAAAATCCATTCCTATGCTAGAGATAAGTGTTGATCTACTACCAGAGGCCCCATAGATTTGGAGCAAGGCCTCCCCTGTGTGTCTAGGCTGAGAGAGTATCCCTCCATGTGGAAAGGGTTCCCAAAGTCCATTCATATACTAAGGATAAATACTGATCTACTACCAGAGGCCCCATAGATTGCCCAGACCTCCTCCTTGCTCAGGGGTCTGGATCAGTCCTATGCTGGTTTCCCAGCTATCAGTCTGAGGGCCATGAACAACCTCTTGTTCGAGCCAGCTGTTTCTGTGGGTTTCTTCAGTCTGGTTCTGACCCCTTTGCTCATCATTCCTCCCTCTCTGCAACTGGATTCCAGAGTTCAGCTCAGTGTTTAGCTGTGGGTGTCTGCTTCTGCTTCCATCAGCTACTGGATGAAGGTTCTAGGATGGTATATAAGGTAGTCAGCAATCTCATTATTAGAGAAGGGCATTTAAGGTAGCCTCTTGACTGCTGCTTAGATTGTTAATTGGGGTTAAACTTGTAGATCTCTGGACATTTCCCTAGTGCCAGAATTCTCTTTAAACCTATAATGGCTCCCTCTATTGCGGTATCTTTTTTCTTGCTCTCCTCAATTCTTCCCTTGACTAAAGCTTCCTGCTCCCTCCTGTCCTCCTCTCCCCTCCTGTTCTCCCCCTCTCTTCTAGCTTCCTCTCCCCTCCCCCATGTTCCAAATTAGCTCAGGAGATCTTGTCCCTTTCCCCTTCTCAGGGGGACCATGCTCATTATGATTTTTAAGCATGTAGTTAACATACTTTACCAACTCTTAATGCACTTTCTCTCATCCATCATTTTCAATCGCTTCCTATCTTCCTCTCCCTTTCCAAAATCATTCTTATGATTTAAGACATAGTTTAAGTATTTTATTACATTTATTAATTTATTTGTGTATGTACAAATATGCCACAACACATCTGTGTAAGTCAGAGAACAACTTGCGGTGGTCAGTTTTCTACTTCCACTATACAGATTTTGGGGATCAAACTTAGACCATCAGGCTTGGTAGCAAGTGTTTTACCCACTGAGCCATTCCACTGGCCTCTTAAGACAAGGTTTTGTTAATTTGTTTACTCATAAAATAGAAAAATTGTGATAGTGTTTTTCTGTGTATTTACTTTGCTTAAATTAAGATGTCTACTTGCATTCATTTTCCATACAAATTTTATAATTTAGTGCTTCCTTATGACTGAATATGGCTGCAATGGTTAGTCTTAACTGTCAAATTGACTGGATTGAGAAACATTCAAGATATTAGTGAAACAAAACACTTTTGTCACAATGATGAGAAAAATCACTACCAGAAGTATTCTATCACATACACATACATGTATATGATATGATGTAATATATACTGTCTATTCATTCTTATGGGTTTCTAAACATTCTTTATCTCAGATATTTTGAATAGTACAATAACAAATCTGAGTATGTAGTTGAATTGTTTTGTGTGCTGATTTCATTCCCTTTGGATAAATACCAAGGATTGGTTTAAATGGATTATGTAGAAGTTATACTTTAATTTTTATATGCCTCCATTGTTTTCCATAGCAGCTTTGTTTTACTGATTTACATTCTCACCAATGATATATAAGGTTGCTTTGTCTCCAGACTCTCACCAACAGTTGCTATTTTAATGATAAGCAGTTTGACTGAGGCAAAAGATGTCTCATAGTTTTGAGGACTGGTGGTAAATTGAGCTGAGCATTTTTTTATATATTCCTTAGCTATTTGAATTGGTTTTTTTGAAATGTGTCAATCTAGATCATTTGCCAGGTTTTATTGTATTATTTCTTATCTTAAGATTGTTTGAGGTTTTAATGAATTACAGATATTAATTCTCTCTCAAATGAACCATGGATAGATTTTCTCCCACTGTGTTGTTTTCTTTCTATGTAAATGATTTTTGTAAATTGATGTAATATCATTCGTTAATTGTTACTTTAGTTTTCTGAGCTCTTAGTTTCCAAGATTTGCATTTAGTTCTTTCAAAAATCTCTTTTTATTGAGTTGCTCTTTTATATCTTGTACTGTCTTCTTTAATTCATTCAGCTGTTGTCATTGTTCTCTTTGAATTCAATGATCATTTTTATATCATCTTTTTGAAACATTTGGCATACTGCCAACCTCCTTGTCTTTGGAATTGGTTTCCAGGGAGTCTGAGCTTTCAGAGGAGTCATGTTGCCTTTTTCCACATGTCTATGCTGAGATGCGTGCTTCTGATATGATGGCTTCCATTCCCACTGAGAAGTAAAAGATGTCTTTCTCTTCATTTTAAAAAATGTATTCTCCTTAAAGAGGAACACATCTGAGATTTCATCAGTGCCTTGAGAGACAAGCACAGACTGAAATGAAAATGATTACACAGACTGAAGTAGACTCTGGACATTCGGGGAAGTTACCATATAAAAAAATCATTCCTAGGAAAAGCAAACTCCACAATAAAATCAGACAAACCAAATAAAACCTCCTTGTCAAAACAAAAAGCCCTTGATAGCTGTTAATAACATCAGACAAAAAGGAATTTAGATGATTAAGTTCACAGAATATAAAAATGTAAAAATTAGTTAACTTTATATTTGAAAAAATGCCTACAATATATTAGCGTTTAAGGGCAAAAGAACTTTTTTTTTCCTTCCTCTCCAATTTTAATAAACCCTCAGAACTTGGCAAAATATTTCCTGAATGCAACTCTCCTCTTGTCTGCAGACTCCTAGCAACTCCACATTCACCTGAGGTTAAAATGGCACTGTGTGATCCCCAGCAGCACTTTTCCTTTGTCTCATGAGCCTACTACAGGAGGCCAACATTCTGCCTTGGAATGCCCTTGGCATTAGAGCTACGCCCACTGCACTTCTCTAGGAGGCTTTTAAGATGGTGATTAACAAATCTAAAGGCAGATAATTAAAAGCAGTTAGAAAAACACTATTTCAGCCAAGTATGTAATCCTAGCACTTGTGGATTGGGCCTGGTCCACAGAGTGAGTGCCAGGACTAGTTAGCAAGATGATGTCTCAAGCAACAGCAAACAGAAAACAGGAGAAGAAAAGGGAGGGAGGGAAAGAAGTAATTAGTCATTAGTTTATGCTGGGATTCAGCTGGTAATTATCCAAATAAAGACATGACATGCTCTGTGCACACCATAGTCTGGGAGCTATGATGGACTCCATATACTGGGTTTCTAGCTACTGAAACAGGTCATCATCACCTCAGGCTCATCTCTTATTTTTCTTTGCTGACTTCCCAATTCTCCTCCAAAAGAATCGTGGTAAGAAAACGACATGCAGCTGTGGTAGTAATTATAAGCATACGATCCATTCTGTGTGTTTAATTAAAACATTATACTACAAGTTTTGGTAGCACTTTCTGTCCTGAACTCCCTAAGACATCAATTTGCCAAACTGGTTCTTGGCACTCACTGTGAAAGCTGGGTTGATTTCATACGACAATTTTTAAAATCACTCAATCATTTTATTGATTTAAATTAAAAATGATCTTATTTTACATACCAATTTCAGTTCCCTCTCTTCCCATCCACCAATGCTCCCCACCAATCCTCCAACTCCCCTACCCCCAGGAACCCTCCCCCACCACCGCCCACTCGCCCACTCCGAAGGGTGAATCATCAAAGTCTGTCACATCATTTGTATCTAGGCTGAGAGAGTATCCCTCCATGGGGAATGGGCTCCCAAAGTCCATGGACTAGGGATAAATACTGATTCCACTGCCAGAGGCTCCATAGAGTGCCCAGGCCTCCCAACTGACACCCATGTTCAGGAGGCCTGTTTCGGTACTATGCTGGTACACCAGCTGTCAGACTGGGGTCCTGTGCTCCCACTTGCTCAGGTGAGCTGTTTCTGTGGGTTTCCCCATCATGGTCTTGGTCCCTTTGCTCATCACTCATCCCTCTCTAGAACTGGATTCCAGCAGTTCGACTCAGTGCTTGGCTGTGAGTCTCTGCTTCTGTTTCCGTCAGCTACCGGATGAAGGCTCTATGATGGCATATAAGACAGTCATCAATCTCATTATAGGGGAAGGGCATTTAAGGTAGCCTCTCCACTATTGCTTAGATTCTTAGTTGGGGTCATCCTTGTGGATCCCTGGACATTTCCCTAGTGTCAGATTTCTCTTTAAACCTATAATGCCTCCCTCTATTAAAGTATTTCTTTTCTAGTTCTCCTTCTCTATTCTTCTCTCGACTCAATAAATGGGACCTCCTGAAACTGAGAAGCTTCTGTAAGGCAAAGGACAGTCAACAAGACAAAATGGCAGCCCACAGAATGGGAAAAAATCTTCACCAACCCCACATCTGAAAGAGGGCTGATTTCCAAAATATACAAAAAAAAAAAACTTGAGAAGCTAGTCACCAAAACACAAAATAATCCAATTTAAAAGTGGTGTACAGAACTAAATAGAGAATTCTCAACAGAGGAATACAAAATGGCTTAAAGGCATCTAAGAAATTGCTCAACATCCTTAGCCATCAGGGAAATGCAAATCAAAACACCTCTGAGATACCATCTTACTCCTGTCAGAATGGCTAAAATAAAAATCACCAACCGAAGATTTATGCTGGAGAAGATATGGAGAAAGGGGAACACTCCACCATTGCTGGTGGAAGTGCCAACTCATACAGCCACTTTGGAAAACAGTATTGCAGTTTCTTGGGAAAATTGGAATCAATCTACCTCAAGATCCAGCAATTCCACTCTTAGGCATATACCCAAAAGAAGCACATTCATACAACAAGGACATCTGTTCAACTATGTTCACAGCAGCATTATTTGTAATAGCCAGAACCTGTAAGTAACCTAGATGCCCCTCAACTAAAGAATGGATAAGGAAAATGTGGTACACTTACACAATGGAGTACTACTCAGAGAGGGAAAATGAAATCTTGAAATTCGCAGGCAAATGGATGGCACTAGAAGAAACCATCCTAAGTGAGGTAACCCAGACACAGAAAGACAAACATGGTATGTACTCACTCATATATGGATTTTACACATAGAGCAAAGGATAACCAGCCTACAGTCCACAACCCCAGAGAAGCTAGTAAACAAGGAGGACCCTAAGAGAGACATACATGGTCCCACAGAGAAGGTTAAAGAGACAAGATCTCCTGAGCAAACTGGGAGCACGGGGAATCATGGAGTGAGGTAGAAGGAAGGGGAAGGGAGAGGAGAACATGAGGGGTCAGGAAAATCACTCCATCTTAAATAGAAATGTATCTTGTCAGAAGATTCACAAATTCAAGCATAATATCCAGTTTGGGGGTAGGGTGGTGATTCTTGGAAACTCTGTGGGACTTATCAAATGGAATTTGGCCTCGAACTTATTTAACGCCAACATACCAGTGATATCCACAGCTTTCCCTGGAGAGAAAACTGTGCATTGAACATCTGGTCCATTCATGAAGAAAGCTGTCCTCCTTTCTTTTGGCTATAATAGGACTGCAAATCTCAGGCTAAGATCTCAGCTTTAGTATTCAAAAATGAGGAGAACACTCCACATTTAGCAAAGCTCCGGATGGTGGTGGCAAAGAGAGCAACTCAGTTTGCTCTTTCAGTTTCTCATATATTTTCAGAATCTCAGTGAAAGGTCCAGCATCCAGCAGCTGGGGATACTTGGAGATTTCAGTCAGCCCCGAGTTTCTCCTATTCATGGTTGTTTGGCAATTACCAACTCTAATGTTTGGCAATTACCAACTTTAAAGTGTGGCAGGATATAGAGTAATCTCTACTCTGGTGAAATAGAACTGTTCCGTGTTCATCAGTGTCCACCAATGTAATCAGGGATTTAGCTTTCTGAGAACCATGTGGAAGTAGTCTCTAGACACCCCCTTTCTGGTCTATGCTACTCTGAAGTTTCACTTGTGTTAGTGTTAGTGTTGTGTTTGTGTTAGCCTTTACAGTCTGTTACTGGGAACTGCTCTGACATATGGACAAAGATAGTGAAGAAACATGAAAAATAGCATGGGAATTCACTCTAGACAGCATTCTTGGTGTATTTTTTCCTTTCTGTGGTGCTGGGGCTGAACCCCGCACCTTGTGCATACTATGCAAATGTTCTATCATTGAGCTTCAGCTCCGGTAATACTGGTGCCTTCTGATACTCTTAAGGGTTTGAAAAATATATCTAACTGAGCTTTCCCTTGCTCCAAAAATATAATCTCTTCACAAAACAGAACAAGCAGCTGTTACTTACGGGAGCTGCCTTTACAAACATGTGCACGTGTGAGTAAACTAGAAGAGCTGAAAATGCCTTCACATACCAACTGATTGAACTTTCCATTAACTCATTAAGTAGTTCACTTCTTAAATACCTCTCTCAAGCAGTCTTATGCATATAGCGAAACGTTTTGTCCTTGCAAGAGATAAAGGAGACATTTTCCATCACAGCCATTCTTGGTTATGATCATGCAATATTGTAACAGTGGTTTTAGAAGCACCTATAGGAGCCTGGGGGATTCATATTGGTGTGGGTTTCCATCAAAGAAGGGAGTCAGAACATCAAACCTTTCCAGCAGGAGTTACTACAAAGTACCACATTCATGGTTCTGCAGCAAGAACCATCAGTGTCCTCTGTCAGCCTGCATTGTTTCTTCTTTCTGACTCAATGATGTTCTCATGCTGGCAAAATGTTCTCAAGGATGCAATTGAGGCACCTTAAAGAGGAATGGATTTATGCAATACTGGTATCTAGTGATACTTGGAGGAAGGCCCAATATTTTCTGCCTTATGGTGCCATCCAATTAGCCTGTCAATCATGAAGGAGGCATATTTATACCAGGTGATGGCTCTTTTGGATGAGTGAGGCAACTTCTGGCAAATAGAAGAGAATCCATCACCACAGTCCTTAGAACAATCATGCGGTCCCCATTATTCCCATGTCCTCCAAAAGTCCCATTTTCGGGTCATCTGAAATGCATGTGGCTTTATCTCACATTGATGCATCAGGTAAGCAGATGTCTTGAGTACCAGAGGTGCATCAAAATGCAACTTCATCACCTTTTACTCTTCATCTCTAATGTGTAGTCTTGGATGCCAACTACAGCTTCAGACCAAAAAATGAAGACTGTACTGCTTTCCTTCAATTAAAAAAAATCCAGGCAGTAGTGGCACACACCTTTAACCCCAGCACTCAGGAGGCAGAGGCAGGTGGATCTGTGTGAATTCAAGGCCAGCCTGGTCTACAATTCGAGTTCTAGGACAGCTAGGGCTGTTACACAGAGAAATCCTGTCTCAAAATATAAAAACAAAGCAAAAACATAAAACTGACACAATCTCCAGTCTCTGTCTCTGTTAAATATCTGAGGTGGCAGAGGCTTGCCCTGTGCAGACTTCTTAGGGTGGGGTGGGAGGGTTACATCCACTGCCTCTTGTCTTCTGACATGGTACTAGACACCTCTGTGAACTACAGTTAATTGGCTTCCAGAAATCTAACCAACGTCCTGCTGCTGCTTCTTGATCTCCAAGAAGCCCAAGGATGCAGTGACATGTAGATCATCATCTTCTCACTCCTCCAGAGATGGCTACTGGCATGGAAGTGGAAGGAGGCTGAGTGTGACTGAGGCTGCTGTTGACAAGCACACCGACTGAGGGATTCGTATTATTCCCTCCACTCCATGGATGTAACCCCCAAGAGATGCCTTTTGAGATGCCTTCCAAACTAATGGTAGGTCATGTCAATGTTAAACTCAAAGCTAATTATGTTCCACAAGTTCAGTTCCTATACATTGTTTGATTTTCATCCACTAGTACTGTCAGAGCTTGAGTAACCCCTGTTTTCAAAGGTCTTACAAGAGTGATGCCTTTGCAGTAGCTCTGAGAAGTGAAGTGTAGATAGCAGAAAATTTATGCCTCCAAATTTGTAAAATAATATGGAGCAACATATGGTGAGGTCTCTTGTAGAATAGTGTCCACAATATGTTGTCATTTCCCTCTGTTGTTATTGGAGTGGATATAAACCCTTGGAGTTAATCCTCTGACTATTCCTACTCTGCCTGGTTGTGGTAATGGGCTCCCCCACCTCATATTCTTTGTGTTGAAAGCTCTGCTAAAGTTTGAATGGAGTTTGATCATAGAAGGAGTAAAGTTCAGTTTTTTTTTCAAATGGGCTGGAATTGTAACTTGGTGCCAGAGCACTTACTAATGTGTTTGAAGTGTTTAGTTTGGTATCTAGTACTGTATCTTAGGAAGACAAAACATAGTACATAAAACAAAATCAGGTAAAGAAACAAAGTAAAGGCCAAATGAAAATAATAACCCTCAGAATACTAATAACAACAAAAGGAAAGAAATTACAAAAAAGAATAAAGTAAGGTGTTAGAAATACAAGCTAAACGCCGTAGCACCTCTGCCATGCAGCCCACCCTCTTTCCTGACTTAGGACTCAGAAAAGCATATTCCTAAGGAACAACTTTTGTTTGTCTATTTGGGAGGTAGTGTGGGGGGGGGAGGGGGTATTGGCCAAAAGCTAAGCATGCATTTGCTAGCACTTTGGGTTTTTTCATGTTTCTGAATCCCACTTCTCCTTTTGCTGTATAGCTAATTGTCAACCTCCACTGCAAACAGCAAGGCTTTCTTCTCCACCTCCCTTCTCCTGAAAGCTGCCAAGAGTTAGATCTCACATCCCTGCTGTTTTTCTCAGAACTCCAAAAGAATCAATCATCCTCTGACTTGAAAAAAGTAGAAATTCCTGGGCAGTGGTGGCGCACACCTTTAATTACAGCACTCGGGGGGCAGAGGCAGTCAGATTTCTGTGAGTTCAAGGCCAGCCTGGTCTACAAAGATAGTTGCAGGAGAGCCAGGTCTACACAGAGAAACCCTATCTGGAAAAGCAAACAAACAAACAAACAAGTAGAAATAAAAAGTAGTGAAAATAAGAACAGTTTAAGAGAAAAACAAAGAATTCATGATAAAAAAAAACAATAGCAAAACAGAATGTTGCGTGGGGCTGGTGCACAGTGGAGTCTCTGGGACTCATGCCATGGAATGCATGATGAAAGGCATGAGATAGGTGACCCCTTGGTGTGGTAGACATATCTAGCTCTGACTACTAACTGTATTCTTACATTGATGTGCAGCCTAGGAAGCCACCAGTGCAGAACACCACAGAAACCTTCAAACTGATCTGGCATTTTTCAGTGCCTTTTTCCCTCTTCTAGCCAACATGCTAGTTGACTTTGGAGCTTTTCTAACACCCACCACTTTCTGGTTTGCCATGTGACACACACCCTAAATCCACCATGAAACTTTCAGTCAGTGTAAATGGCAAGAGTTATGGTGCCCAGTAATACATACTGCCTGACAGTGGTGAGCTGTTGGCATACTTCTGCATTCCACCATCAAGGTCTAATGTGAAGAAGTAAACTCAAAAAATGGCAGACTTCCACAATCCCTTCTGCCAATATTCCTTGCAACTGCCTACAGCAAGTACAGGGAAAGAAACGGCGATGTTTGAGTTACCCTTTGGGGTTCTTACCACATAAATACTAAAAAAAATAATAGAATACTGCCTTACAGTCACTTTGCATTGCAAACTATGTTCATGGTGATCTACAATTCCAAAATGTGACTTAAAAGTGAGAAAGAGAAAACTATAAAATTACCAGATTATTTAAGACATATTCAGTTAATAGGGGCAGTATTAAAACTCCATTTCCCAGTTTTCCCTAGCAAGAGATTCGGATTTTACTGTTCCTAATATGTCTTCCACTTGCTGCAAAGTCTGTACTTGTCTGTGGCTCTGAGAAGTAAAGTTCACTGGAGGGAAGCTGTCTCTTTAAAAGCCATAAAAATGGGGCTAGAAAGATGGCACTGTGGTTAAGAGCATTTAGTGCTCTCAAATAGGACCCAAGTTTGACTCCCAACACCAACATTTGTCATCTCATAATCTCCTGTAACTCTGACTCCAGGGGATCTGGTTTCTGGCTTCCATGCACACGGTCATTCATTCTGTGTACTCACTCAGGCACGCGCGCGCGCGCGCGCGCGCGCGCACACTCATAAAATAAAGTAGTTAATTAAATCTTTTCAAAAACAAACAAAAATTGTATTGTCTTGGATGGAGTATGTCACAATAGACAAGAACAATGGAACTAGAAAGATGACTCTGCCTGCTTTCCTTTCCTATCTCACACATAACCACATAATGCTTTTGACATTCAAGTACTCAAAACAGTCCCTTATTTTTCCTGCTGGAACAAAAAGTTCCCAAAATATCTAGTAACAAAAAATGGGCAAGTTGAGTCTTAGAGAAATGACAGTTCATCAGAGCCAATGATCTCTTGCTGACACATCAGAGTACCCTTAGACTCCTCTCCATCCGGAGTCTCAATCCCCACACCTTGCCTTTTGTGAGAGGGCAATAAAACAATGAAGACATCAAGTCGAGAATTATTTGAATCTTACTTGCTCAATTGTGATGCTAAAATAATGGCTGTCCATTTGATCCTCACTGAACTGTCGACTATTTGGAAAGGCCAAAGGATTTTGATAGTATTTTCTGGTGAAATGATAATATGGTGATCAACTTTTCCTACCCCCCCCCAAATTTGTAAAAAAAATGTGTTAAAAATAATAAGTACAGCAAAGGACACAGTCAGCAAGACAAAATGACAGCCCACAGACTGGGAAAAGATATTCACCAACCCCACATCTGACAGAGGGCTGATCTCCAAAATATACAAAGAATTCAAGAAGCTATTCTCCAAAACACCAAACAACCCAATTAAAAAGTGGGGTATAGAACTAAATAGAGAATTCTCAATAGAGGAATCTAAAATGGCTGAAAGACATATAAGAAAGTGTTCAACATCCTTAGCCATCAGGGAAATGCAAATCAAAGCAACTCTGAGATACCATCTTACTCCTGTCAGAATGGCTAAAATCAAAAACACCAACAACAGTTTATGCTTGAGAGGATGTGGAGAAAGAGGAACACTCCTCCACTGCTGGTGGGAGTGCCAACTTGTACAGCCACTTTGGAAATCAGAATGGTGACTCCTCAGGAAAATGGGAATGAGTCTACCACAAGATCCAGCAATTCAACTCTTAGGCATATACCCAAAAGAAGCACATTCATACAACATAGACATCTGTTCAACCATGTTCAGAGCAGCACTATTTGTAATAGCCAGAAACTGGAAGCAGCCTAGATGCCCCTCAACAGAAGAATGAATG
This sequence comes from Cricetulus griseus, assembly GCF_003668045.3. Classification (NCBI taxonomy): domain Eukaryota; kingdom Metazoa; phylum Chordata; class Mammalia; order Rodentia; family Cricetidae; genus Cricetulus; species Cricetulus griseus. The sequence continues at coordinate 111,496,822 of NC_048604.1, read as the reverse complement.
GAGAAAATGTGGTACATTTACACAATGGAGTACTACTCAGCAGAAAAAAACAATGGAATCTTGAAATTTGCAGGAAAATGGATGGAACTAGAAGAAACCATTCTGAGCGAGGTAATCCAATCACAAAAAGACAAACATGATATGTACTCACTCATATGTGAATTTTAGACATAGAGTAAGGGGTTACCATCCTACAATCCACACTGCCAGAGAAACTAGTAAACGAGGAAGACCCTAAGAGAGACAAACTTTGTCCCCTGGAGAAAGGGAAAGGGTCATGATCCCCTGAGCAAATTGAGAACATGGGAAGAGGGGAGAGGAAGCTACAAGAGTGAGAAGGGAAGAAAAGGAAGGATGCAGAGGTCATGAGGAAGCAGAAAGTTTGAGTCAGGTGTAGATTAGAAGAAAGGACATATGATAGGTAGGATTTTAGTAGGGAGGTGGTAGAGGAGGAAGGGGGCAGAAGGGAACTGGGATCGTCATATAATTCAATCTTGTTTGTAATTCAAATATATAAAAAATAGAAAAAATAAAACAGCAGATGTGTACAAGGAATGGAAAACAAAAAAACAAGAAAAAGAAGAAATGGACAATAATTCCACCAGTCACTGAATACTCAGCATACTCAGCTGGTTGGGGCTTGTTCTCTTGCTCCTACCCATGTCATTCTTGGCCCTCAGTCCTTGATTGGATGGTGACCCACCGTGGCTTCCTAGATGTGCCTCTGTCTCTCCATAGTAGTCCCAGAGTGATTGTTTAGAAGGGTAGATGTGACCCCATAACCCTCTTCAATTGACTCCTTTAGTGGTGTCTGGTAATAATAGTGTTCATTCCTGTACTTTGTTCTGGCAAGCTGGTTTAAAAAAATCCAAGTTTTAATTCACAGTGTTTGCTAATTACCATGCTGGAAAGATTCTTCCTATGGCCAATTTCAAGTGGCCAGTGGTTCTGGAAATATCTGTGAACACTGAATAGCTGATGGCTCTCCTTGAGTGGTGCCAGTTGTTCTGACTCTACTATGACCATACCTGATCAGGTGTTTTGCTCTGTTGTAAGAATTTAAAAAATAATAATAATAAGTACGTATACATGGTTACTTCTTTTGAAATGGAGAATAATAAACGAATGTCCTTATACTACAATACTGTCTGATTTATATTAAAAGTACTTCATAAGTCAAAATTTAAGGATTGGAATGTAAATGTGGGAAATTAACAATTTCATTTTATTGTTGTGAATCTTTGATACATTTCACTAAACTGAGCTCTTGTTTCTACACTTGTAGTATTATAGTTGTAGTTGTTGTTATTTTGAAACAGGGTTTCTCTGTGTAGATCTGGCTATCCTGGAATTAGCTCTGTAGACCAGACTGACCTTGAACTCAGAAATCTACCTGCCTCTGCCTCCTCAGTTGCTGAAATTAAATGTGTGTGTTTTTAATTATACTAAAGTCAATAGTTTGTCATACTGTGGTTTGTGCAACTTTCCTGTGTTAACTATTTCTGCTTTATAAGCAAAATTGAATTTCCAAAAAAGAAAGAAAAATAAGTATTTTTGAATTAATAAAATAAAATATCAATAAAAATGAAAAAGGGATAAAACAACAAACTGAAGAAGGGCAAAATGACATAAAATAAAATTTAAAATATGAAAAATTTAAGTACACAACCAAGCCAGTCATGAGAGCCAGTACAACAAACTTTATGTAGAATAAAGTAAAATTCTTTTTTAAATTGAGCAATTTCTCTCTCAGGCATATACTCAAAGAATGCACATTCATACAATAAGGACATCTATCTGTTCAACTATGTTCATAGCAGCATTATTTCTAATAGCCAGAACCTGGAAGCAACCTAGATGCCCATCAACTGAAGAATGGATAGAGAAAATGTGGTACATTTACACAATGGAGTACTACTCAGCGGGAAAAAACAATGGAATTCGAAGGCAAATGGATGGAACTAGAAGAAACCATTCTGAGCAAGGTAACCCAATCACAAAAAGATAAACATGGTATGTACTCACTCATATGTGGATTTTAGACATAGAGTAAAGGATTACCAGCCTACAATCCACACTGCTAGAGGAGCTAGGGGACAAGGAGGACCCCCAAGAAGATTGCATAGTCCCTTGAAGAAGGGGAGAGGGACAAGAACCCCTGAGCAAATTGGGAGCATGGCGGGGGTAGAAATGAGAAGGGGAGAGGGGGAGGGGCGAGGAGAACAAGAGTACTGAGATAGGAGGAATAGAGGAGGGCAAGAAAGGAGATGCCTTGATAGAGGGAGACAGTATAGGTTTGGAGAGAGGTCTGGTGCAGGGGAAATGTTAGGGGATCCACAGGGGTGACCCCAACTAAGAATTTAGGCAGTGGTGGAGAGGATGCCTTTGATGCCCTTCCCCTATAATGAGATTGATGACTACCTTGGTTACCATACCTAGAGCCTTCATCCAGTAGCTGATCGAAGCAGAAACAGGCACCCACATCTAAGCACTGAACCATTCTCCTGGAATCCAGTTGTGGAGAGGGAGGAGGGATGAGCAAACGAGCCAAGACGGTGCTGGAGAAACCTGCAGAAACAGTTGACCTGGCCTAGTGAGAGCATGGAGATCCTAGTCATAAATCTGGGGAACCAGTATTGGAGTGAACCAAGCCCTGAATGTGGGTGCCAGCTAGGAGGCCAAGACAGTCTATGGGGCCTCTAACAGTGGAGCCAGTGTTTATCTCTAGAGCACAAATGGACTTTGGGAGCCCATTCCCTGTGGAGGGATACTATTGCAGTACAGATACAGCAAGGAGGGCCTAGCCCCCCCCCCCGCCCCCGCCAATGTTTCAACTAACTTTGAGGGTCCCCCGGTCCCCCATGGAGGGCCTCACTATCCCTGGGGAGGAGTTGGGGGATGGTTTGGGGGAGTTGGTAGAGAACATGGGAGGATGGAAGGGCTAGGGAATCCAGGGATGGATATGTAAATATGAGTGCCTCTAAAATTTAAAAAAATGAGTGTGGTCTACATAGGAATAATCTCAGCACTCTGCTGTCTGGAGGCAGAGGCAGGAGTATAACTAGTATGAGACAGACCTGCTGGGCTACGTGTGAGTTTCTCAGAAAAATTCATGGGAAGGGAAGAAGTAAAATTGAAAAAATAAAGAAGGATAAAAATTAACATTTTAAAAAAGGAGGGAAGACAATACAGGGAAAAAAAGGCAATTTGTGGCAGTTGTTCTCTTTCACTACTCTACTCCCCTCAGTTACCCAATTCTTTTTTTTTTTTATTTTGGTTTTTCCAGACAGAGTTTCTCTGTGTAGCTTATCCTGGCACTCGCTGTGGAGACCAGGCTGGCCTCGAACTCAAAGAGATTCGCCTGCCTCTGCCTCTCGAGTGCTGGGATTAAAGGTGTGTGCCACCAACGCCCGGCCCCAATTCTTTAGGTTATTAATCATCTGCTGGGAGTTATTTGTAGCTTAGCTTTTTGGACTTTCACTTACCTCATTCACATATTGGAAATTTTGTGGTTCCAAACAAGCAATAACTATCTGTGTAGTTCTTTGGCCTACTTGCTCCATGTTTGTTTGTTGTCTGCTGAGAGTCTGTTAAGTTTCTGGAACTTTGGTGGGATGCACATGCCAAGGACACATGAAATGATGGCCCTTTCAGTTGCTCCATAGCTAGGGTGTAATGAAATTCTCAGTAAACAGAGCTTCTCTCAGGAGTTCTCCAGGAAGCCCTGTGTGCCTGTGATAAATCCTGGAGTGCACCTCTGGCTCTCTGGTTGGGGAGAAACCAAAAGATCACATAGATATGTATGGGGAAGTAGACTCAGAGATTCCATGTGACTCCGTCCACACTTCTGGAACCCCACAATTGGATCCCACATAAAATCATACATTCCTGTTCTCCCCAGCCTCTAAGAGCAAAATGCCCTCAACACCATTTTTTATGTTAAGTTATTTTAAAGTATAATTATATCTCTCCCCTTCTCGTTCCTCCCTCCAACCCCTCCCCACACCCTCAAATTCATGGCCTCTTTTTCTTTCATTGTTATTGCACACACACATATGCATAACTATGTAGCTGAGGTTTATTGTGAATGTTCAAAGGGTCTTTAAGGGTTTCCCTTTTCTATAAATGAGATCATAGGATATTTTCTGGACTATATTCTACAAGATCATGGGCGGATAAGATAACAGGATCAAAGGAATTCTTACTTTACTAGGTCACATGGAAGTTGAAGCATATTTTGCTGATAAGCGAAGTTGTAGCGTTGTTGGATTTTCAGAAAATTAAGGCTTGGTGGTGCAGCTGGGAAAGTGGTGAGGTTAAACTCTAAGATTACTTATTTTTATGCCTTGTGCATAGCTCATTGATATTGCAGTATTCTTATTGGAAATGTGCCTAAGAAATGAATATTGTCTCTATATAGAAAAATCTTTACAGAAAAATTTGTTGTCATTGTTATTATGTTTTAAATTTTATTCTCTCTCTCTCTCTCTCTCTCTCTCTCTCTCTCTCTCTCTCTCTCTCTGTGTGTGTGTGTGTGTGTGTGTGTGTGTGTTGTGTGCATGTGTGACCCTACACATGCCAAAGAATGCTTGTGAAGGTCAGAAAACAACTTTATAGAGTTAATTCTTTTCTTCCACTTTTATATGGGTTCTGAGGTGCAAACTCAGATCATCAGGCTGGTGTGGCATATGCCATATCAAGAATGTGTCAATAATCTTGGCACTCAGTGGACAAGACATTTCAATCAGGCTCCAGAGCAAGAAGTCCCTTTCCTTTCCCAAATTCTCTTAATTTCCATGTATTTCTAGCTTGCCTGAGTTTGACCCTGTCTTATAACAGAAATAAGAAAGAACATAATTATTAAATAATTAGTGATGTATTTAGGAGATTCTCACTCTTGACTCATACACTGCTACTTATAATGACAAATGAAAACATACCGGCTTTTTAAATTAACTTATTTATTTTATATCTCCACCACAACCTCTCCTCCCTCCTCTACTCCAGTTCCTCTCCCCACCTCCCACCCACCCCCTCAATCTACCGCTCCTCTGTATTTGTTTAGAAAGAAGCACGCCTAGGGGAGCAGGGAACAGGAGGAAACAGGATGGTCGAGGGGGGAAGGGGCAGAGTGGAAGAGCAATGAAAGAGATATCTCAATAGAGAAAACCACTATGGGGTTAGGAAGAAACCTGGTGCTAGGGAAACTCCCAAGAATTCACAAGGATGACTCCAGCTAAGAAACCTAGCAATAGTGGAGAGGATACCTGAACTGGCCCACCCCTGTAATCAGATTGGTGACTACCCCAACTGTCATCATAAAGCCTTCATCCAGGAATTGATGGAGCCAGATGCAGAGATCCACAACCAAGAACAAGGCTGAGCTCCGAGAATCCAGTTGAAGAGAGGGAGGAGGGAATATATGAGCAAGGGAGGTCAAGACCATGGTGGAGAAATCTACAGAGACAGCTGAACCAAGCTAGTGGAAACCCATGAACTGTAGACCAAAAGCTGTGGAGACTCCAGGGGACCAAACTAGGCCCCCCATATGTGGGAGAAAGTTGTGAAGCTTGGACTATCTATAGGGCTCCTGGCAGTAAGACCATGATACAAACCTTGTATATAAGCTAGCTTGTTTGAGCCCATTCCCTGTGGTGTGATTCCATGCTCAGCCTTAATTCATGGGAGAAGGGATTGGTCCTGCCCCAACCTATTGTGTTGATTCCTCATGGAAGCCCTTACCCCTGAGAAAAAGTGGAGGGCGGGGAAGGTGAGAAGGAGCAGGAAGAGGGGTGGGAGGGAGAACTGAGATTGGAATGTAAAATGAAACTTAAAAAAAATAAATTGTAAAAAGGAGACAAGCCTCCCATGGGCTTCAGCAAAGCATGGTATATCAAACTGCTGTAAGACCAACACCTCCCTCTGTATTCAGGCTGAGCAAGGCAATCCAACATGAGGAATAGGTTCCCAAGAGCCAGTCAATGTTCCAGGGACAGCACTGTTCCCATTGCCAGGAGTCTCAGAAATAAAGCAAGCTACTCAACTGTCATATACATGCAGAGGGCCTAGGTGGGTGCCACACATGCTCGCTGGTTGTTGGTTCAGTCCCTGAGTTCTCATGAGCCAGGCCAGCCATTCCTGTATGTTTTCCTCTGATGTCCCTAACCCCCCATGCTCCTACAATCCCTCCTCCCTCTCCTCAGCAAGACTCCTCAAGCAGGGCCCAAGAAATGTACAGGTTTATTTGACCAAATGTTTCCCCTTTGGGTAAAGCAAGTATCAGCACTGTGCCAATGCAGATAACCACTTCCCACTCCAAAACAAAATTGCAAACAAGCCTGCAGTATATAAAACAGATTGGAGTAGATTAAAGATAAATGCCCAAGAGCTATTCACATGCCTTTACGTTTACCCCTAAAGAAAAGAAGTTATAAAGGAAGAAAGCCAGAGTGAAGGCTGAGTGGTCTACAGGGAATGCCCATTGTTTTCTGTTCCATTTCCATTAGTGATAACCTAGGGCTGCTTTCGATGTGGGACCTCTGGCAGCTTCATTTAACAATGCACACTCTGCTGCAGCCTCAGAAGGCATCAGAATCACCGCAGACTCATCATGAAGTTGTCTGGAATGCTAGATAAAGTTCCTGGGTAGCTACGGATTTGAAGACTAGAGATGCTGATGCAGTAACTTGCTCGAAAATTCATAACTTTCTGCACTAACATTTTACCTTCCTTTTGGTTTGTTTTCCTTTGGAATATGATGCCATCTTCAGATCTGGCCCCCACTCCCACGCAGTAAATCCTCTGTGCCTATTTCCTAATCCAGGTGGTAGACAGTGCAGCAAAAGGTTGTTTGTTGCTCTCTGCTGCCATCTCTTGGCCACATTTAGCCACTATCTAATTGACTAAGTTAGCAAGGGCCCTTACCTAACCACAGCCTGGAGTTGACTTAATTAAAATTTTCCTGCTCAGGAGATCTTGTCCCTTTCCCTTTCTCCGGGGGACCATGTATGTCTCTCCAAGGATCCTCCTTGTCCCCTAGCTTCTCTGGTGGTGTGAATTGTAGGCTGGTAATCCTTTGCTCTATGTCTAATATCCACATATGAGTGAGTACATACCATGTCTGTCTTTTAGTGACTGGGTTACCTCGCTCAGAATGGTTTCTTCTAGTTCCATCCATTTGCCTGTGAATTTCAAGATTCCATTGTGTTTTCCCTCTGAGTAGTGCTCCATTGTGTAAATGTACCACATTTTCTCTATCCATTTTTCAGTTGAGGGGCATCTAGGTTGCTTCCAGGTTCTGGCTATTACAAATAATGCTGCTATGAACATAGTTGAACAGATGTCCTTGTTGTATGAATGTGCATCTTTTGGGTATATGCCTAAGAATGGAATTGCTGGATCTCCTGAGCAAACTAGGAGCATGTGGGGGAGGGAGCTAGGAGAATGAGAAGGGGAGAAGAGGAGGGATGGGAGGACATGAGGTAGCAGGAAGGTTGAGTTGGGGTAAGAACAGAGGAGAGCAAGATAAGAGATATCATAATAGAGGGAGCCATTATAGGTTTAAAGAGAAATCAGGCACTAGGGAAATGTCCAGAGATCTATAAGGATGACACCAACTAACAATCTGAGCAACATTAGAGAGGCTACCTCCCCTGATAATGAGATTGATGACTAACTTATATTCCATCCTAGAGCCTTCATCCAGCAGCTGATGGAAGTAGAAGCAGACACCCACAGCTAAACACTGAACTGAATTGGAATCCAGTTGCAAAGAAAGAGGGGTGATGAGCAAAGTGGTCAAGAACAGTCTGGTGAAACCCACAGAAACAGCTGACCTGAGCAAGGGGGAGCTAATGATCCCCAGACTGATAGCTGGGAAACCAGCATAGGACTGATCCAGACCCCATGAACATCGGTGTCAGTGAGGAGGCCTCAGAAATCTATGGGGCCTCTGGTAGTAGATCAGTACTTATCCCTAGCTTAGGAATGGACTTTGGGAGCCCATTCCACATAGAGGGATACTCCCTCAGCCTAGACACAAGGGGGAGTGCCTCGGCCCTATCACAAAGGGTATGACAGACTCTGAAGATTCCCCCATGGAAGGTCTCACTCTCACTGGGGAGCAGAAAGGGGATGGGATAGGTAGGGTATTAGTGGGGGTCAGGGGAAGAGGGGAGGGAGAGGGAACTGGGATTGACATGTAAAACAATCTTGTTTGTAATTTAAATAAAAATGGAAAATAAATAAATAAAACTTTCCTGATCCTGAATATACTACTGACTGACTAACTGTTTCTGATTGCTAGTAGCACTGTATCGGGAGGATAAACCTGGTCTGGGTCCCCCATTAATGCAACACATTTAGTGCTGTAACAGGGAACTCTGCTAACCTACCTATGGCCTTGCACAATGGCCTTGATAAATCTAGTTCACAGAGGTTCGTTTAGATTTGTATTGTTTCTACCACCAATATCAATCACAGTGTTTAGCATATAATATACACTTCCTGTTTGTTCACCTTGGCATGGAAGTGCTGAAAACAAGCCAAACTCTACTCTTAAGGACTATTGTGCTTTTTCCACCTAAGTGCCTGATAGTCCATAATAGTCTTGACACCAGTATCTGAGCTGGTAATGTTTACTTCCTAATAACATATTCTTACTAGTTCAGGTCTCGGTGGATATGTTGGTCTTAGGAAATGTTACTGTGTTTAACTTCTTTATCAAGAGAACATTTTGTCTTGTCCAAAGCTATAGTCATTGGGAATAATTTCAACAGCAACCGCTTATTTCATAGCTCATTATTGTCAAGATCCAGTATTCTGGCACTCATGCTACCATTGCTATAAAGAACTAACCCACACAATGACTTCTTGGATATCAAATAGTTCTTCCAGTATTTTTGGTGCTCAGAACTTTGTAAATACAACCTAAAATATCCACAGATGTTCCTTCCTTCTCACTGCTTCCTGCTGTTGTTCTCTCACGGTTCAAGTAGCAGAAAAAGTCCTTCAACTCGAAATCACCTTCAGAATCTGAGCACATACTGTTACCATCAGATAATCTTCATCCAATGTAGCTAAAAATTGCTTTTACCTCTGTGTTCTTACATGTTCACTGTGCCTTTTCAACTATTCTAATTTGTATTTTGGTTCACTATTAGGCTATAGACAGCTCCCATGTAGTAGGCATATTTATATAGCACAGCATAGTGCATTATAAAAAGGCTCAAAAAAGCAATACCTTGTATAACTGGAAAACAGAAAGAGTCCAGAAATTCATGAAAACTGATAGTATTGTTTATAAAAAATAAAAAGTTGGGGGCTGGAGAGATGGCTTAGTGATTAAGAGACTGCTTGCTCTTCTGAGGACCTGGGTTCAATTTCCAGCACCCACGTGGCAACTCACAACTGTCTGTAACTCCAAGATCTGACACCCTCACACAGACATGGATGCAGGCAAAACAATAGACATAAAATAAAAATAAATAAAAAAGAAAAAGTTGGGGAATAAGTCTTGGTAGTGACTCTTACTAGTTTTTCACATTTTTTCCAGTATGATAATAACCTGATTGCTTATTTCTAATAATCAAAATCATATACTTGTTCATTCATTTAAAATTTCTTGAAACAGAGATAAGCAAAAGTAAATAAGTGAAATTTACATGAAGTCTCAGAATGCAAACAGAATTGCTGTTTAGTTGCATGGTCTGATGTTTTGAGCTTTTGTATAGTCACCTGTTCATTCACTGTTCACATATATTTTGGGGAACTTGGCATCGGCTCCCATTTTAGGATTTAAAAAGCATTCATTTGATTTTATTTGACTGTGTGTCTGTGTGTGGACATGTGCAACTTCCCATGGAGGGCAGAGGCAATGGATCCCCCTGGAGCTGGAGTTACAGACTGTTGTGAACCATCTGGTGGGGATGCTGGGAACTGAACTCAGTATGTATTCTTACCCAGCAAACTATCTTCAGGCCCTGTTTTCGGATTTTAGTCTTACTTCTGATGATTAAATCTTTACTCCACTCTTTACTTCTTGTATATGTTCTTCAGTCACTGTTTGAGTCAAAGCTGGAACATGTCCACTCAGTCTTTCTATGCAACCATATATTTTTACTGCCAGTGTGTTATGTAGACAGAGTTACTGAAGTTTTGAAATAATGGAGTAGTGGTAGATTACAGGACAGCATAGTACAAACCTCTGGCATGGAAGCATCCCTGGTCTACATTTTGCTATTGACCATTTCTGCAATAAGAACTCCTTCACAGGCTCCATTTCTCTACTAGGTTCCCTGTTCCCCAGCTGCATATCATTTACCATTTCCCTTCTGAAAAAAATAAAACCACACACAAACTTTATTTCGTCTTATTTTGCACTGTAATTCAGTTCACTTTATTCACTTTTCTCTTTCAAAGAAATTACCTGTGGATTTTATTTGTCATGTTTAAAGATATAAAATAAAGCGTTTGTGATCATGATCCATTATTATCTTAATATTGGTATAGAGTGCCAATTGCTAATATTGTACTTAGATGTTTTTTGTTTCTGTATTCATAAATGAAGTAGGAACATCTTTATTCAGCTTGAGTACCAAAGAACATGAATCAGGATGCGTGTTTGCCATTTGTGCTCTGGAATTTTAAAAACAAAATTGAAATTTTCTGATCTTTAATATGGAAACTCAAGTGGAGATTTACCACTGATGGACTTTTTCATTTTTCTTGGTTATTCACCCATTTAGCCCTCCAACTTTTACTATAATTTCCGTTTAGTTGGTTTTATGTATCTTGAGCAGTTAGTGGTTCACTAACTTCCTTATGCTGTGGCCCTTCACAGTTCCTTGTGCTGTGGTGACCCCCAACCATGAAGTTATTTGGTTGCTACTTCATAGCTATAATTTTACCACTGTTGTGAATCGTAATGTCAATATCTGTGGCAGGTGACTCCTGTGAAGGTGAGTCCTGGGAAAGTGTTGTTCAATCCCCTAAAGGGTTTGCAACCCACAGTTGAGAGCAGTAGAACAGTGCTCTCTTCTCCCCGCCTTCCCTGTAACAACCAGGAAGTCTATATCTAGGGCCTTCCAATAAAGACTAAACAGCCTTGAGGGTTGCTTTTTTGGTTTTGGTTTTTTGTTTGTTTTTTTTTCCTTTACTTTTCTTTTTGTAGTTCCCAGAAAATGCTTTGCTACTTTGTTTCCTGGTTGGTTTTGCCAAGTTGATACAAATGCCTCCATAAGATTGGCCTGTATAGCCAGAATAGCCCGGCAGTGGTGCTGCACACCTTTAATCCCAACACTTAGAAGGCAGAGGCAGGTGGATCTCTGTGAGTTCGAGACCAGCCTGGTCTACAAGAGCTAGTTCCAGGATAGGCTCCAAAGCCATAGAGAAACCCCGTCTCAAAAAAACCCCAAAACAAAACAAAACAAAAAAGATTGGCCTGTATGCAAGCCTGTATGGCAATTTCTTGATTAATGATTGATGTGAGAAGGGTCCAGCTCACTGTGATTGGTGCCACCCCTGGGTAGGTGGTCCTGGATGCCATCAGAAATCAGGCAAAACGGATTATGGGGAGCAAGCGAGTAAGCAGTGTTCCTCCACAGTGCATGCTTCAGTTTCTTCCTAGGAGTTCCTGCTCTGATTTCCCCCAGTGATTAAGTGTGACTAAGAGGTCCTCCCTAAGTTGCTTTTGGTCATGGTGTTTTATCACAGAAGTAGAAATACTATGATACTTTGTCATCTTTGTTCAGTGACCATTCCCATCTTTATCAAATATTTGTTTCTGTCATCACTCTTCTGTGTTGCACTGTTGTGGAAATCAACTGTCCTTGAATGGGGACAGGGCAGAAATCCGGGCTATTAAGTAAGATAAAGGAGCTTACTCCCAAGTTGATGACCCAAGTATTTTTTATCTTGTTTTTACATTTTATTTATTTGATAATATGTGTAGGAGGAGGTTCATGCCACAGAAAGCCTCTGTAAGTCAGAGGACACTTTGTTTTTTTGTTTTTCTTTTTTCGTTTCAGATTTTTTAAAATTTGAATTAGAAACAAGATTGTTTTACATGCCAATCCCAGTTCCCTTCTCCCTCCCGTCTTCCCCTACCATCCCCCCAGCTAAAGCCCTACCTATCACATACCCTTTCTTCTATTCTTCACCTGACTCAACCTTTCTGCTCCCTCATGACCTCTGCATCCTTCCTCTTCTTCCCTTCTCATTCTCATAGCTCCCTCCCCCTTCTTCCCATGTTCTCAATTTGCTCAGGGGATCTTGTCCCTTTCCCCTTCTCCAGGGGACAGTGTTTGTCTCTTTTAGGGTCCTCCTTGTTTACTAGCTTCTCTGGCAATGTGGATTGTAGGCTGGTAATCCTTACTCTATGTCTAAAATCCACATATGAATGAGTACATATCATGTTTGTCTTTTTGTGATTGGGTTACCTCGCTCAGAATGGTTTCTTCTAGTTACATCAATTTTCCTGCAAATTTCAAGATTCCATTGTTTTTTTCTGCTGAGTAGTACTCCATTGTGTAAATGTACCACATTTTCTCTATCAATTCTTCGATTGAGGGGTATCTGGGCTGCTTCCAGTTTCTGGCTATTACAAATAGTGCTGCTATGAACATAGTTGAACAGATGTCCTTGTTGTAGGAATGTGCTTCTTTTGGGTATATGCGTAAGAGTGGAATTGCAGGATCTTGTGGTAGACTGATTCCCATTTTTTTTTGAGGAGTTGCCATACTGATTTCCAAAGTGGCTGTACAAGTTGGCACTCCCACCAGCATTGGAGGAGTGTTCCCCTTTCTCCACATCCTCTCCAGCATAAACTGTCATTGATGTTTTTAATTAAGGCCATTCTGACAGGAGTAAGATGGTATCTCAGAGTTGTTTTGATTTGCATTTTCCTGATGGCTAAGGATGTTGAACACTTTCTTATGTGTCTTTCAGCCATTTTAGATTCCTCTATTGAGAATTCTCTATTTAGTTCTGTACCCCACTTTTATTTGGGTTGTTTGGTGTTTTGGAGACTAGCTTCTTGAATTCTTTGTATATTTTGGAGATCAGCCCTCTGTCAGATGTGGGGTTGGTGAATATCTTTTCCCAGTCTGTGGGCTGCCGTTTTGTCTTGCTGACTGTGTCCTTTGCCTTACAGAAGCTTCTCAGTTTCAGGAGGTCCCATTTATTAATTGTTGATCTCAGTGTCTGTGCTACTGGCATTATGTTCAGGAAGCGGTTTCCTGTACCGATTAATTCAAGGGTATTTCCCACTTTGTCTTCTAATAGTTTCAGTGTGGCTGGATTTATGTTGAGGTCTTTGATCCATTTTGACTTAAGTTTTGTGCATGGTGATAGGCTTGGGTCTATCTTTAGTCTTCTACATGTCGGCATCCATTTATGCCAGCACCATTTGTTGAAGATGTTCTCTTTCTTCCAGCATATGAATTTGGATTGTTTGTCAAAAATCAGGTGTTCATAGGTGTGTGGGTTAATATCAGGGTTTTCAACTCTATTCCATTAGTCTACCTGTCTATTTTTCTGCCAAAAACCAAGCTGTTTTCAGGACAATAGCTCTGTAATAGAGCTTGAAGTCAGGGATGGTGATGCCTCCAGAAGTTCCTTTATTGTACAGGGATGTTTTGGCTATCCTGGGTCTTTTTTTTTTCTCCATATAGAGTTGAGAATTGTTCTTTCAAGGTCTGTGAAGAATTGTGTTGGGATTTTGATGGGGATTGCATTGAATCTGTAGGTTGCTTTTGGCAAGATTGCCATTTTTCTATGTTGATCCTACCTATCCAAGAACATGTGAGATCTTTCCATTTTTTAATTTCTTTCTTTAGAGAGGATGACCCAAGTTTTATTGCTGGAACTCACATGGTGGAAGGAGAAGACCTATTCATAGCAGGTTACACAGCACAGTATATTTGTGCACAAAATAAAATAAATTGTTTTAAAGCTTTCTTTTGAATTGTGTGTGCATGTACACATTAGTGCAGGCATTGAAGCCATTTGGAGAGGCCCAGTGAGGGCGCTGGGAACCAAACTTGGGTTCCCTGGAAGAGCAGGAAGCAATCTTAACCACTGAGCTATTTCTTTCTGGCCCCTTACTGTTTTCCTGACCTCTATGGATATTCAAAATGAAACACGCATATTTGAATATACAAAGTTAACATCTACCCATGAAAGTATATATGTGACATTTGTCTTCCTGGGGTCTGGCTAACCTCACTAGGAATGTCTAAGTCCAGCTCCATACATTTACTTGCAAATTTCATAATTTCACTAACAGCTAAATAATATTCTATTGTGTAAATGTACCACATTTTCCTTATCCATTCACCAGTGATGGTCATCTCGACTGTTGCCAATTTCTGGCTGTTATGAGTAGAGCAGCAATGGGCATGGATGAGCACATGTCTCTTTAGTAAGATATAGGTTCCTTTGGGTCTATGCCCAATTTGGTAGAGCTGGAGCTTGCGGTAGATGGATTCTCAGTTTTTTGAGGACCTGCCACGCTTCCACACTGATAGAATGATTCTCAGTTTTTTTTTTTTTTTTGACGACCTGCCATACTTCCACACTGATTTCCATAGTGGTTGCATCAGTTTGCACTCCCACCAGCTATAAATAACAGTTTCCCTTTCCCTACAGCCTTGCCAGCAGCTGTCTTTTGTTTGTGTTTTTTGTCTTAGGCATTCTGATGAGAGTAAGGTGAAACATCAAAACTGTTTTAGCTTGCATTTCCCTGAGGGCTAAGGATGTTGAACTTAAAAAAAAAAAAAAAAAAAAAAAAAAACAGGATTTAATTGACCTATTGTGTTTTTTATTTCCAGCAATGTTTCAGCTTAGGTATTCTCAAAAACTTCACTTTGTTTTCATGTCTTGAATTAACTTTCCTATTTTCTTCAATCTTTTTGTCTTTGTCTTTCTCCTCACTGAGTTGTTGACCACCGTTATAATCTTGTTCTTTTTAATTCTTTATCTGGAATTTGTTTTGGATTATTTTCATTTGAGGCCATTACTATGGGTTTTGTACATTTTTTTAGAATGACACTTTATTTGGGTTTTGTTTTGTCTTTATTTCTGTGTTGGGATTTGCACATCTAGAATTAGTTTGTTGGATGATATTTTCCTTCTTTTGGAAAGCCTGCCACCTTTGTTCTTTCAGCAGAGGTGTTTTTGAAGTTCAGGTGGAGGCTAATTCATAGCAGGTTTGGCATGTCTGTTTCCTCTGATTGTCTGGTGTTTTGGGATACAGCTGCCATCCAGATCTTCTGTGTCTCTGCTGCAGTCTGGTGCCTTAAGCAGTTTGGTCAAGGAGCCTGGAACAAGATTTTCCTGGCACTGTGGACAGGTCCTGGGTCTCAAGGCAGGATAGGGCAACTGGAGAGTCTCAGCAGGGCAGCAGCCAAGAATCTGGGTCTCCAAGTCATATGTGATGACTAGAGGGTCCCAGATAGAGAGGAGGCTGGGATTTCTTGAGTTCCAGAGAGGAGATATTTCAAAAGGAGATTGTGGACCCTGTCAAGCAGCTGCAAGACTTATATAACCCAAATTGGTGGAAGGGGGGGCAGTCAGGAAGCAGAGTCAGGTAACCTAACTGATTCCACAGCATTTGTGTTGGCTAGAGAGTTTGTAGTTAAACACTTTGAATAGTTAATACAGTCACATCAATCTCTGTCTATACATATGTAAATATATATTTGTATATACGTGTACTAATACAGATTCAAATAAATAGCCATGGAGTATAATAAAAGTATCCTTATCCTTTTTTTCAATTCAAACGGGACACATAGTATTCAGTGATGAAAACTGAAGTAACTTTAGTTCTCTGAAACCTTTTCACCTATAAATTTGTTATAGCAATGACTGCCTTATAGAGTCATTATGGTCATCAATCAAATATATGAAAACAATTCACCTTTAGTAGAAACCCAACACATTTTAGAGTTTTTTCTTTTCAGGATTCGGTTCCCTTCCCATTCCTTTTTAGTAGATTTCAGGCTCAATTAAGTTAGATAAGAAAGGGCTTGTTTAGGCCCACTAAACATGAGTGTCAGTTGGGAGGCCTGGGCAGTCTATGGGCAGTCTATGGGCAGCCAGTTCCTCTGGCAGTGGAACCAGTATTTATTCCTAGTGCACAAATGGGCTCTGGGAGCCCATTCCCTATGGAGGGATACTCTCTCAGCCTAGATACATGGGGAGGGCCTAGGTCCTGCCCCAAATGATGTGAGAGACTTTGATGATCCATTATAGAAAGTCTCGCCCTCCCTGGGGAGTGTATGGGGGTGATTGGGGGCTAGAAAGAGAGGGAACTGGGATTGGTATGTAAAATAAGATTGTTTTTAATTTAAATAAAAATTTATTTAAAAAAGAAAGGGCTTGTTTAAAAATAGAGATAAAGGGTGGGGTACCCTTGAACAAATTGTAAAGGAGACTGCTTCCTGAACATAGCACCAGTAGCACAGACACTGAGGTCGACAATTAATAAATGGGACCTCCTGAAACTGAGAAGCTTCTTTAAGGCAAAGGACACAGTAAACAATACAAAACGGCAGCCCACAGAATGGGAAAAGATCTTCACCATCCCCACATCTGACAGAGGGCTGATCTCCAAAATATACATAGAACTCAAGAAGCTAGTCACCAAAACACCAAATAATCCAATTAAAAAGTGAGGTACAGAACTAAATAGAGAATTCTCAATAGAGGAATCCAAAATGGCTGAAAGACTCTTAAGAAAGTGCTCAACATCTTTAGCCATCAGGGAAATGCAAATCAAAATAACTCTGAGATACCATGTCACACCTGTCAGAATGGCTAAAATCAAAAACACCAATGACAGTCTATGCTGGAGAGGATGGGGAGAAAGGGGAACACTCCACCATTGCTGGTGGGAGTGCAAACTCGTACAGCCACTTTGGACATCAGTACGGTAGTTCCTCAGGAAATTGGGAATCAGTCTACCTCAAGATCCAGAAATTCCACTCTTAGGCTTATACCCAAAGGATGCACATTCATACAACAAGGACATCTGTTCAACTATGTTCACAGCAGCATTATTTGTGACAGCCAAAACCTGGAAGCAACCTAGATGCCCCTCAACTGAAAAATGGATAAGGAAAATGTGGTACATTTACACAATGGAGTATTACTCAGGGTGGAAAATAGAATCTTGAAATTCTCAGACAAATGGATGGAACTAGAAGAAACCATCCTGAGTGAGGTAACACAGTCACAAAAAGACAAACATGCTATGTATTCACTCACATATGGATATTAGACATAGAGCAAAGGATTACCAGCCAACAATCCACACCTCCCAAAGAAGCTAGGAAACAAAGAGGACCCTAAGAGAGACATACATGGTCCTCTGGAGAAAGGGAAAAGGACAAGATCTCCTGAGCAATTTGGAAGCACGGGGGGGGGGGGAGTTAGAAGAGAGAAGGGGAGAAGAGGAAGGGGAGGAATGAGGGACCAGGAAGATTGAGTGGGGTGGGGGAGAGAATAGAGAAGAACAAGAACAAAGATACCGGGCTGGAGAGATGGCTCAGAGGTTAAGAGCACTGACTGCTCTTCCAGAGGTCCTGAGTTCAATTTCCAGCAACCACATGGTGGCTCACAACCATCCTTCATGAGATCTGGTGCCCTCTTCTGGTGCGCAGATATACATGGAAGCAGAATGTTGTATACATAATAAATAAAATCTCTTTTAAAAAAGGGACAGATCTACCTTAATAGAGGGAGCCATTATAGGTTTAAAGAGAAATCTGGCACTAAGGAAATGTCCAGAGATGTATTAGGATAACCCCAACTAAGAAACTAAGCAATAGGGGAGAGGCTATCTTAAATGCCCTTCCCCTATAATGAAATTGATGCTACATTATATGCCATCATAGACCCTTCATCCAGTAGCTGATGGAAACAGAAGCAGAGACACACAGCTAAGCACTGAGCCGAATACCTGTTGTAGAGAGGGAGGAGTGATGAGCAAAGGGGTCAAGACCATGCTGGGGAAACCCACAGAAACAGCTGACTTGAACAAGAGGGAGCTCATGGATGCAGACTGACAGCTTGGAAATCAGCATAGGACAGAACCAGGTCCCCTGCACTGGGTGTCAGAAGGCCTGAGCAGTCTATGGGGCCCCCGGTAATGGAACAGCATTTACACCTAGTGTACAAATGGACATTGGAAACCCATTCCCCATAGAGAGATAATCTCTCAGCCTAGACATACGGGGGAGGGCCTAGGCCCTGCCCCAACTAATGTGACAGACTTTGAAGATCCCTATAGAAGGCCTCACCCTTTCTATGGAACAGAAGAGGGATGGGATGGTGCCCCGACCTGCGGGGAATCACGTGAGCTCACACCCCGATGTGCTGCCGTCACCAAAGATCCTAGAATGGAAGGGTCAGAGGGAACAAAGAACCACAGTAAGACGGGTTTCTGATCAAGCTGCCAATTTTTATTTTTCACAGGGCCCTTATATAGGGGTGCCAAGCCGGGAGCTTGGCAAGAAGGGAGAGGTCATTTGAGGCTGCTTGCCTGATAACCAGGCTGAAGAATGTCCCTGTGTGTGAGTCCTTGAGAGTGCAGGAGGTTACCAAGGTCACAGGGTACAGGTGTTAGATAGTGGGTTAGAAGGGGAGAAGGATTGCTAGATAACCTGACCATGAAATGTATCTTTCCTTCTATAAGCTACTTCATGAGCCCAGACTTTGTGTATCGGGGAAGAAAGGATTGAATGAAGGCAGCTATTCTTCT
This sequence comes from Cricetulus griseus, assembly GCF_003668045.3. Lineage (NCBI taxonomy): Eukaryota > Metazoa > Chordata > Mammalia > Rodentia > Cricetidae > Cricetulus > Cricetulus griseus. The sequence goes on along the minus strand of NC_048604.1, from coordinate 111,478,059 downwards.
AATGATAGTGTGTTATCCTGGCAGCTTCTGCCCAAGTTTCTTACAGGTCCAAGGTTACTTTTGTCTTGGCCCTCAACAGGATGGGAGTCAGTGAGGGGCATGGGAGAATGGGAGGGAGAGGGAACTGAGATTACATATAAAATAAGATTGTTTCTAATTTAAATATAAAAGGGAAAAGTAGAGAATTTAACAGCTATAGCAGTGGGGTTGTATCCATTGAAAGCATAATTTCTAAAGATTTCAAACTCATCAGTTTCCAGTAGGAGGGGAATACTTGATTAGGGCAATGAAGTTTGATGACTTCTATGTTAACATCCTAAATCATAAACTTGAGAAAAAGTTCCAACTTTTCAAACATCTTAGGATCTTTTTTAAGAATTGAAATAAAGGTTTAACTGGAAATACAAAATTGCGAAAAACAGCTAGGGGATGGCTGTGAGATAGGAGCAGCTTGGACCACGATAGAAGAATGAACACAAGGGCATGTTGAAAGTCAAGTTCAAAGAGGGAAATAGCCAGTACAAAGAAATGAAATGATGAATAGTGTGAATAGAGAACAGTCAGCTTTGGGAAGTATAACCTCATACTACTAGAACTAGCCCCAGAACTCAAAGCAGAACTGACCACTTTTTTGGTTGTTTTGTTTTGGTTTTGCTTTTTCGAGACAGGGTTTCTCTGTGGCTTTGGAGGCTGTTCTGGAACTAGCTTTTGTAGACCAGGCTGGTCTTGAACTCACAGAGATCCACCTGCCTCTGCCTCCTGAGTGCTGGGATTAAAGCCATACCCAGTGAGACAGATCACTACCTGTTGCCTGTGAGTCAAGATGAAAGAATTCTCAGTTCCTATTCCAGCATATCTGCTTGTACACCACCATGCTCCCCTTTATGAAAATGGACTGAACCCCTGAAACTATAAGCAAGCCACCCAAATTAAATGTTTTCTTTTGTAAGAGTTGCCATATTCATGGTGTCTCTTCACAGAAGATAGAAACCCTAGCTAAGACAAAGACACTTTTTATTTTGGTACCTCGCAAGTGGAAGAAAGAGTAACAGGATTTCAACCAAAATAATCTGGGATTCAGGAGTGGGCAACAGTGTCTGCAGATAATTGAGTTCTGGTTGCCCTTACTACAGCCATCTATTCCCAGTGGCACAAAGCAAAGTAGATAGAGACAAATTTCAACACCATGGCAAAGGTCTATTTTTAAAAATCCACTCCAGATACCAGATAAGTAATTGATCTCTAGCTCTACAACTGTGCTGCCCACTAACTACACACTAGTTACACATTGCTACTGAGTACATGAAATAAGACTAATTGGAATCCCAGTTGAGTAGTATTAACCAACTGGATCTATCATGACCAAAATTGGATTGTGTCTGTGACTTCTGCTCAGAGAGAGAATGGGAAAGAGTGTGAAAGAGCTGTTCTAGGGGCTGGAAAGGCAGTCTGGGTGAGAGCATGTACTGCTTTGCACCCATGCTCACAACCACCTATATCTTCAGCTCCAGGGGATCCATTACTCTCTTCTGGACTCTGTAGGCACTTGAACTTACACACACACACACACACACACACACACACACACACACACACACACACACACACAGAAATGAAAAAAAGAAAAGAAAGAGCTGTTCCAGAAGACTTCCACCTGGAAATTGTGATGAAAATAACTATGGTAATTCAATAATTCTGAAACCAGGAATGTTGATGCACATAGCTGCAGATGGCTTTACCTTTTCAGTGTTACCGTGTTCATAATTCTGATCACTTAGTTTCAAGATACAAGAGGATAACAGATGGACTATGTTGGAAGGAACTAAAAAAGTAAAGGAAGAGGGTAGACAGAGTGATGATAGAGAAAATACAAATGAATTTATCATGGAATGAAATAGGGATTATAAAGGTTAAACAGTCACTAACTATCAGTAAAATGTCACGTGTAAGGTAACATTAAAAGGTATTAGATTCGGGGGCTGGAGAGGTGGCTCAGAGGTTAAGAGCACTGGCTGCTCTTCCAGAGGTCTTGAGTTCAATTCCCAGCAATCACATGATGGCTCACAACCATCTGTAGTGATATCTGGTGCCTTCTTCTGGCCTGCAGGGATACATGTGGACAGAACACTGTATACATAATAAATAAATAAATAAATAAATAAATATTTTTAAAAAAAGGTATTAGATTCATTCAAAGTTTTCTGCCTATATTAATATGATATTACTATTTTGGTAATTTTTCTATTGTTGTATAATATTTCAGGGTTTATGTGTATATGGCACTGAGAATTGAATCCAGTGCAACGCTAAGCAAGAGCTACATTCCCAGCACCAACATGAATTGATCTTCATTGAGGACTTTGTCTCTAATTTAGAAGACATATTGGTCTGGAGTTTTCTTGTGTTATCTTTGGTTTTGGTGACAGAGTAACTCTTGCCTCATAGAGCAGGTTAGAAGGTTTTCATTCTCTTATTTTTGGAAGTGTTTGAGAAACATTGGAAGTAGGAATCCATAATAAAAATTAACTGGTTCTGAACTATTTGAGATTTGGGAGCTTTTAAAATTAACGGCCGTGTCTTTTTCTTGATATGGTTATGTAATTTCTGGTATGTGGTAGTTCAGAGTACTCTCCTGTAGTCAGTCATCTTTGTCATTAGGCTCAACAGTACTGGCCCTCCTTTCCACTCTTAGTTAAATGATTGCTTTTGTGCCATTGGCGATTGATTTAAGTATTCTTGTATGCATTCTTTCTTCATCAGTACAGGTAAATGTTTGTCATTTTAGTTCATGCTTAGTTTTATTATTCTGTTGTTTTCTATACTTGATTAATTTATGCTATCATCTTTATTTTTGTCCTGCTGGTAGTAATCTAGTTGGATCATATTCTATCTATTCTTTTATGGTAGAAGGTTAGCTTGTATATTTGAGAGCTTTATCATTTCTTTCTTTGAACTAGTACATAAATTGTATATGTGTATAGATATCACAATGTCTTGATACAGTATGCATTTTATAATGTTTAATCAGTATAAATGCCTATCTTCTCAAATATTCATCATTTCTTTATTGTAAAATCACTGTTTTTCTTAAGTCTTTTGAAATAAGAGTGTATTATCATTGTCTATAGTCTCTTTCTAATGCAAGGGAACACCATAATTCATTTGTCTTCTCTAACTGTAGCATAGTACCCACTAATCAACCTTTCCCCAGCCTTCCCAGCCTTCTTAGTCTTCTCTCTCCCCATGCTCTGGTAACTACTATTCTAGTTGCAATTCTTACATGAGACAATTAGATGTCTTTGTGTGCCAGACTAATTTTACTTAACATAATGATCTACAGTTCTGTCTATATTGTCACAAATGACAGGATTTCAATATTAATGAAATCTTTGCTATTGCTCAATAACACTTTTTATCCATTTCATCAGTTGATTAACTTTAGGCTTATTCCATTTTGTGGCTATTTTAAATAGTGCTATAATCAATATAAGTGTGAAGGTGCCTTTTGACATGCTGATATTATTTATTTATTTTCTCTGAAAGGGCCTCATGTTGATCAAGTTAGCCTCAAACTTGCTACATTGTTGAAGACAGCCTTGAATTCCTAATTCTCTGCTTCCTCCTTCCAAGTAGTGGGATTAAAGACATGTACAATAACACTTAGTATGATTTCTTTTTGGATATAAACCAGTACTAAAATTGACAAATAATGTTAATTCCCTTTTAATTCTTCGAGAAAATTGTTTTTATAAATGGTAGTACTGATTTTATTTCCCTGCAACTGTGTGTAAGTTTTCCATTTTCTTATATTTTTGGTTGTATACCTAGCCTTTAATGGCTGAGCCATCTCTCCAGCCCATGGTTTTCTATTTTCATTGCCAGTACTTGTTACTTAGAAAAATAATAGCCAATCTAGGAACTTTATTATGGTTTGTTGATAGGCAACTTGAAATAAATTGCAAATTGTTTTCCAGCCTACTGCACTGTTTTACATTCTTCAAATCAGTTAATGAGCTTTTTTTGTCATACCATGGTTAACACTTGTCTGTGCACATTTTATTATAGCCACACTAGTGTATGAGAAGTAGCAACTCATCATGGCTTTGATTTTAATTTCCCTAATGACTACCTTTAGCATATTTTTATATATTTATGATTTCTTTTGAGCATTATCTATTTAAGACTGTGTAATTGAGGGTTTGCTCTTTATATAACCTGGATACTAGGAATTATCTTTTCACTATCTTGATGGTGTCATTTGAAGAAAACCCTGTATCTTTTTATTAATTTTTTTCATTTATTTTGCATACCAACCATAGTTTCCCCTCCCTCCTCTCTTCTCATTCCCTCTCCCCACCTCCTGTCTACCTCCCACCCCCCACATCCATTCCTCCTTTGTCTCCTTTCAGAAAAGAGCAGGGAGTCAACAAAGCGTGGCATATTAAGTTGAGGCAGGGCCAAGCTCCTCTTCCTGCATCAAGGCTGGGTGAGGCATCCCTGCATGGGGAATAGGTTCCAAAAAGCTGGCTCATGCACCAGGGACAGGTCCTGACCCCACTGCTAAGGGCCACACAAATAGACCAAGCTACACTACTGTCACCTACATGCAGAAGTCCTAGGTCAGTCTTACGCAGGCTCCCTAGCTGTTGGTCCAAAGTTGGTGAGCTCCCAATAGATCATGTCACCTGTTTCTGACACCCCTCCCCTTGCTGGCACAATCCCTCCTCCCTCTTCTTGACTGAACTCCCCTGGCAAGGGGAAATAGATAAGATGTACTGAATAAACTTGAGGCAGGGAGGGGGATGAGGGATGGGAACATGAGGAATGGGGTTGGTGGAGTTGGGGGCACAGGACGGAGGAGGAGAGCAATGAAAGATACATCTTGATAGAGGGGGCATTTTGAGGTTAGGGAGAAATCTGGTGCCAGGGAAATCCCCAAGAATCCACAAGGATGAGCCCAGCTAAGACTCCTAGCAATAGTGGAGAAGATTCCTAGACTGTCTTTCTCCTAGAATCAAATTGATGACTACCTTTCATCCAGTAACATATGCAACACTGAGAAGAAAAGCCTTTTAACCAATTGTGAAGAAGTTAATGATCTATTTCTTTTGTTAGCTTGTAATCTAGCAGTGTTACTAAGAAACCAGTGCCTAATCCAAGGTCATGGAGATAAACCACCATATTTTATTGTAAGTATTTGGAAATATCACCCATAAACTGAGTTCCTTGATCTCACTCTTTGGGTTGTTTTTGCATGTGCTATTGAACATAGATATGTCTCCATTTTATGAATGTATATGTCTAATTACACAATCATCATCTTTTGGAAATTTCTTCATTGAATTGTTTTACCACTGGTGTGCAAAACAATTGCTCAAAAATATGAGTCAATTTCTGGATGAATGATTCTAATCCATTTCTCTGTTTATCTTCTGTAATATTTAGGGTTCTCTAGAGGAATAGAGCCAATGGGATGTGTGTGTGTGTGTGTGTGTGTGTGTGTGTGTGTGTGTGTGTGTGTGTGTGTGTGTGAATTTATTTTAAGTCAGCTTCAAAATAAAAACAATTCCAGAATCTTTCCTGAGAACAAAGAACCCAATAGGCATTTGGTCCTTGAGGCTGGGTATCTCGGTAGTCAGAGTGCCTCACAATGGTTGCCTCTTACTTAGGGGGTGGGGACTGACAATAGGTTGTTGCTCAATCCACAAAGCTGGGTCTAGGAAGTCCCTGTCTGGCGCCAGAAGTCTGGAAGTTGCCTGAACTGCCCTGATTCTAAGTCCATGATGAAAGCTTGGGAAGGTTGGTTCCGCTATCAGCTAAGAAAGTAGCAGCAACAACAGCAACAGAGTCAGTAAACTCAGCAGCAAGAGGGAAGGCCAAGAGAGCAGACCCTTTTTATATGGACTGCTATCAGAAGGTGCTGCATGCAACCTGTGGTGAGTCTTCCCATATCAAACAAAGCAATCAGGACTTCTTCAATGAGGCTCCATACTGGGAGATTCTAATCTGTAGCAAGTTGACACTAAAACAAATAATGGTATCTTTATACCAATATGGTATGACTTTATAACTTTAATTGCATAGTAACTTTTGAAAACAGGAAGTGTTTTTCAAGAAATCTGCTCTTTTTCATGTTTGCTCTGGCTATTCTGGTTCCATTGCCAATTTTAAGGATATTAGAATTAACGGGCAGTCTATGATATTGATAGTCATTTATTCTATGATGTTGATAGTCATTTATTCAATGAAGAGAGTATTTCCATTAAGAGAGTATTTCCATCTTAGATTTTATAGTAAATGAGACATGAGGATTTTTCTGTTTGTTTATGCATTCTGTAACTCCTTCCAGTACTGCTTCTCAGTTTCTAATAACCATCATTTTATCCTTAAGTTCTATACAACATACAGTTGAAATCATATAATATTTGTCTTTCTGTGCTATGCTTACTTCACTGAACGCAATGATCTCCAATTTCATCCATGTTGCTGAAGAATGAGCTTTATTCTTTTTAACTACTGGGTAGTATTCCATTGTGTACAGACACTAAAGTCTTTTAAATCCATTTATCAGCTGATGAATAATACTTGAAATAAACATGTGAGTGCAGTTGTTTCCTTGATGTACTGACTTCGTTTACTTTGGATATACCCACCCAGAAGCATAACAGATGGCAGATCCATTTTTAAAAGAAAAGTCCATACAATTTTCAGTAATAACAACTGATTTATATTCCCAACAGTGTATGAATTTCCTTCCTAAATCCTCCTTAGTACCCCTTATTACCTTTTCTATAATAGCATTCATTTTATAGTAAGATGATATTGGAATTTCGATTTGTATTTTTCCTGTGATCAGCATGCTGAGTCTTTTCTCACGTAACTGGTGCCCATTTACATGTCTTCTTACTAGAAATGTCCAGTGAGGTTTCTGGAACATTTTTAATTTAGATGTTTTTGCATTTGTTTGACTTTTTGCTATGCCATTACTGATCTGTATATTCTGAATATTTATATCATGTTAGGTGAATGATTTACAAATAATATCTCTCATTCTGTAGGGTTTTTATTTTGTTGATTATTTTCTTAGCTGTGCAAAAACATTTTAGTTTGATGTAATCTCATTTATTTGTTTGCTTTTGTTTTTTTTTCAAAGAGCTCCTGTGCTTTGACAGCCTTGCCTGTCCCAATGCCATTAAGTATCATCACTGTTTTCTCCTAAAAGTTTTGTAGCTAGAAGTCTTCTACTAAGTCGTGAATCCATTTTTGTTAATTGTATTTGAGTTGAGTCTAGTTTTTACTCTTCCTCCTGTAATGATCCAATTTTCCATGCACCATTTATTGGAAATAATATCCTCTATTTAAGGCATATCATTAGCACATGTCAAAAATCAGTTGGTGGTAGTTTTTGCCTTTTGTTTCTAGGCTGTATCTTCTTGCATTGGCCTTACATTGGTGTTTTTCATGAACAATGTTGCTTCAGCTAAAACCGCTTTTTAGTATATTTTCAAAGGCAGGGATTCGAATGTTTCCAGACTCACTATACTTGTGTAGGATGGATTTGGCTATTTGGAGTTTTCTACTTTTAGAGTATTTTTCTAGTTCTGTTCAAAATAATGCCAAGTGTTTTACAGCTCACTTTGGTAGTGTGGATAACTTGATAATGTTAATTTTTTCCAATGTGTGTGTCCTCTCCAGTTAGGTCTCTTATTTTATGGCTAGTATAAGATAAGATTGGATTGTTTCAATGGCATCTACTTAAGAAAATTATATATTCAGATGTACTAATGCTTGTATGTTGTTTTCCTTTTATTGAAAATAGATATCTTTCTCACATAATATATCCTGATTACTATTTCTCCTCCCTCAATTTGTCCCAGTCACTCCCCAGCTCTCCTCCCATCCATATCCACCCCCTTTCTATCTCTTATTAGAAAACAAACAGGTTTATTAGTGATAATAATAAATAAAACAAAAACTAACACATTAGAATAAGACAAAACATAAGGAAAACATCCCAAGAAAAGGTACAAGAAACAAATATAGACTGAGAGACACACTCATTTACACATTCAGGAATCCCATGAAAAAAAAAACTGGAAGCCATAAGTCAAAAGACCCGATGGTTAAAAAGAGAGAAAAATTAAAAATGTATATAAATAAAATAAAAAATGAGACTAAAAATCCCCAACAAGGAACCTCCAAAGATACCACTGAGTTCATTTTCTGTTGTCCATCCACTGATGGGCATGCCATCTACCCTTAAGAGTAGTTTGTTCCCCCAGTGAGACCCCTTGGAAAAAAAAAACTAAATTTTCATTTGCAAGTGGTTATCAATTGGAGATTGTAGTTGCATTAGGGATGGAGGCATTGTCCACTTCTTTCAGCTCTAGGTCACCATCTGATGTAGACATGTGCAGGCCCTGTGCATGCTGCCTCAGTCTCTGTGAGTTCATGTGAGCTTTGCTTGGTTGATTTAGAGGGCCTTGTTCTCATGGTGTCCTCCATCCCCTCTGGCTCTTACACTCTTTCTGTCTCCTCCTCCACAGTATTCCTTGATCCCTGAGGGGAGGTCTGAAGGAAACATCCAGTTTAGGACTGAATGTTCCAATCTCTCTCTCTCTCTCTCTCTCTCTCTCTCTCTCTCTCTCTCTCTCTCTCTCTCTGTGTGTGTGTGTGTGTGTGTGTGTCTCTGTCTCTGTCTCTGTCTCTGTCTCTCTCTCTGTCTCTCTGTCTCTCTCTCTCTCTCTCTCTCTCTCTCTCTCTCTCTCCATGTTATCTGGCTGTAGATCTCTGTATTTGTTCCCATCTGCTGCAGGAGGAAGCTTCTCTGATGATGGCTGAGCAAGACACAGATCTACGAATATGGCAGACTATCATTAGGAGTCATTTTATTGCTACATTCTTTTACTATTTGGCTTTACCCTAGGTCCCTAGGCTATCTAGTCTTAGATTCTTGGTCACCCAAGCAGCATCAGGTATGGATTCCGTTATTATTTGAAATTTTTTACTCTCTTGTTCTTTTGGCTCTTTTGACTTCGGGGGTGGGGAGCGCATCCAGGATGATTTTTTTTTCTAGTTCCATCCATTTACCAGTAAATTTCGTGGGGTTTTTTTCTGGTGGTTTTTCGAGACAGGGTTTCTCTGTGTAACAGCCTTGGCTGTTGTGAAACTCACTCTGTAGACCAGGGTGGCCTCAAACTCACAGAGATCCACTTGTCTCTGCCTCCCAAGTGCTGGGATTAAAGGTGTGTGCCACCACACCTAGCTATGGATTCATTTTTTTAAAATAGTAATATTCCATTGTGTAAATGTACCACATTTTCTTTATCCATTCTTTGGTTGAGGGACATCTAGGCTGTTTCCAATTTCTGTGTATTATGAATATAGCAACAATGAACATAGTTAAGCAAGTGATATGATGGAGCATCTTTTGGGTATATGCCCAAGTGTGGTATGCCTGAATTTTGAGATATATTGATTCCCAACTTCCTAAGGAACTATCACATTGATTTCCATAGTGACTGTATAAGTTTGCACTCCCACCAGCAATGGATGAGTGTTCCCCTTATTCCACATCCTCACCAGCACAAGTTGTCACTTGTTTTATTGATCTTAGCCATTCTGAAGGGTGAATTGTTCAGTTTTCATGAGTCTGTAGCCTTTCTGTTGTTTCTATCATTGCTGATATCCAGCTTTAATTTGTGGTGGTCTGATAGGATACAGGGAGTTATTTCAATTTTTTTAAATCTGTTTGGACTTCCTTTTTGTCCAAGTATGTAGTCAATTTTGAAGAAAGATTCATGAGGTGTATTTGGGTGACATGTTCTGTATATAGCTATTAGGACCTTTTGGTTTATAACATCAGTTAGCTCCTGCATTTCTCTGTTTAGTTTTTGTCTGGATGACCTGTCTATTGGTGAGAGTAGAGTACTGAAGTCTCCCACTATCAGTGTGTGAGGGCCAATATGTACTTTAAAGTACAGTAGTATTTCTTTTACAAACATGTGTGCCCTTGTGTTTGGTGCATAGATGTTAAGAATTGCAGTGTGTCCTCTTGATGGATTTTTCTTTTGATGAGTATGTAGTGTCCTTCCCCATCTCTTCTGATTAGTTTTGGTTTGAAATCTATTTGTCAGATATTCTACTAGCCTGTGTCTTTTTACTGGGGAATTTAAACCACTGAAGTTGAGACATATCAATGAGTGGTGTTTGTTCATTCCTATTATTTTGTTGTGGTGGTGTTTGTTTTTTCTCCTCTTTGACTTGTTGGTTTGGGATTGTTTATTCTATGTGGTTTCTTGCATGTGGTTAACCTCTTTATCTTGGAGTTTTCCTACGAATGCCTTCTGTAGGGCTGGGTTTTAGATAAACATTGATTAAACTTGGTTTGATCATACAATGCCTTATTTTCTACATTTATGGCAATTGAAAGTTTTGCTGGGAATAGTAGTCAAATCTGTGGTCTCTTTGAGTCTGTAGCACATCTGTCCAGGCCTGTCTGGCTCTTAGAGTTTCTATTGAGAAGTCAGTAATAATTCTGATAGGTCTGCCTTTATACGTTACATAGTTTTTCTCCCTTGCAGCTTTTAATAGTCTTTCTGTGTTCTCTATCTTTAGTGTTTTGATTATAATGTGCTGGGGAACTTTCTTTTCTATTCCAATCTATTTGGTGTTCTGTAAGTTTCTTGTACCTGTATAGGCAGCTCCTTCTTTGGGTTAGGGGAATTTTCTTCTGTGATCTTATTGAAAATATTTTCTTTGCCTTAACCTAGGTTTCTTCTTCTTCCTCTATTCCTGAAATAGAACATTTTAAAAAGAAATTTGAAGGCGGAATTAAAGGGAGAACCAGGTCCAAGAAAGAGAAAGAAAATGAAACTTTAGCTTGTTTTGAGATGGAGATAATTTTGTAAACATTCAGAACAAGATAATATGAGTATAGCAGAATATTTTTAGGAGTCATCAAGACACTGACATAGATCAGTGTCTTGTTCAGTCACCATCAGAGAAGCTACCTCCTGCAGTTGATGGAAACAAATATAAAGACTTTTTTATCTGTTTTTTTCTTTTCAAAAAAATTATTATTTTTTTCATTTGTTTTACATACCAACCACAGTTTCCCTTCCCCCCTCTCTTCCTGTTCCCTCCCCTCTTCCCCTCCCATCTACCTCCCCCCTCTATCTACTTTCCCTTCTCCATTCAGAAAGGGGCAGGCTCCCCATGGTATTTTGGGTGATTTGTTTTTTGTTCTGTTTTTGGTTTTGTTTTTTGTTTGTTTATTTGTTTTTGCTTTGTCACACAATGCTTTGTCTGGGCATTTTTTAAAAACCTTGCATTTTTTGCTATATTATGGTTTCTGATTTTGTTTTTGTTGGTTTTCTTTGTGTGTAAATGTGTGTCTAGCATCTGTATGTGTTTCTGGCACTCTTTGACTTTTTTCTTCTGTTTGTTTATGCATTTTGTCTTGTACTGGTTTATGTGTTTCTGTTTTATCTTATTTCTTAGATGTTTTTTGTTAAAAACTTTTTGTTTTCTAATGAGAGAGACAGAAAGACTGTGGATTTGGGTGGGTGAGGGAAGATCTGGCTGGTGTTGGAGTAGGGGGAACCATCAGAATGTATTGTATAAAACAATCTAGTTTTAATAAAGGGGGAAAATTTAATTATGTGTTAAAATATAAAAAAAGAATTTGAGAAATAGACAAAACAGAGAAATCAGAACAGTCATGAGTCAAGGGTCCCCTCTGAGGAGGTAAAAGGGATGCCTCTATCTGAAGCTTATAGGGTGAAGAATAGATGAATACATTTTCAGTGCAGAGAATAAGTGTTAGAAACTGTGGGCATGTGATGTTGGCAACATACCTTTATAATGATGGGAACATTTTATGTTCACTTATTCCCAATTTTTAATGTTGAAAATGGAAAGAATCATTCAAAAATAAGGATAGGAATTATCATATAACTATAAAATGATGTAAGACAAAGCCATACAAAATAATTTATAAAATATTTTTGAATGAACTTGGGTAATGGCATTGCAAAAAATTTTAGTATCAGAAAAGTAGGTAATTTATGATACTCTCCTATAAATCAATTAGAAACTAATGGTTATTTATGTGTCCCAGCCCTATGATTGATTTGTGTTGATATTTTTCTTTTATACTTTTTCCACATTTTGTACAAATCTGATATGCTACTTATAAAATCAAAGAAAATACATTTAAAAAGCCAAAGGCAGTTCCTGTGTTTCTTTGCTTTGCTGGCTTAATTCCTGCCAGAGGCCTGCCAGTTGCTATTCTAGCCTCTCATGCTGCTTCTCTGCAGAAAAGAACAGATGTTCTTAAAGCCAGTGCTTATTCAAGATTCAGAAAGGTAAGCTGTCTGCTGCCATTGCTCCTTTGTACCCTTATCCGCAGTCTGACGCTAATAGGATTGTATAGAAGAAAAGATGGTAGTCACCTCCTACTGCTCTTACACATAAGCTCTATAGAGCTCTTTCTCTTATTGTTTGGAGGGAGCAGACTGTGTAAACCCTTAAAGACTGAATTTCTAGTGTTTGTGCATGCATGCACGAATGTATGCGTGAGAGAAAGGTGGTGAGAGAAGTGTGTGTGTGAGTGTGTGTGTGTGTGTGTGTGTGTGTGTGTGTGTGTGTGTGTGTATGCTTGAGTAGGCACGCACATGTATGCAATAGGAGCATAACCAACTGAAAGGTCTAGGCCTGTTTATATTGTTCTCTACTTCTCTTAATTTCTTACCACTTACAATTCAAAGTGTTAGAGTAGATCTAACCTTGGAGATTATTCCATTCTTTCATCCTGCTGGTGATATATTTCCTGTAAAGAAGGTGGCATAATCTGTTTAAATGAACATATCTTGTTATTGATTCTGACTTTTGTATTGCCAAGAATGTCTTTTACTAACCATTCTCTCATATGATATCAAGTTTTGTTCCTTGATTGGCATATGCCTATTTCAGATAAACATCATTGATACATTAATTTTCCTAAATTAATGCTAATTTAAAATCAACATTTAACCCACCATTAAAGAACTTTTATGATCTCTCTCTCTTCCTCCCTCCTTCCTTGTTTCTTGAATTTATTTATTCAGCAAACATTTATTAAACCAACCACTTATTATTATACAGCAGATATTGTAGGTACTACTGGTAGTAATCAGTAATAGAAATGTGGGCAGATATGACTCTTAATGTCCAAAGACATGGAAGAGTATTTACAAGTAAATCTTGATAGATGTCATAATACTCTTATTGAGGAAGACATTAATTTAGAATAGTCTATGTATATGTTTAAAACATTTTTTTGTAACAGGGATAGTTTTGGCAGTCTGGTGGTACCTGTGAATCTTTTTTTCCAGAGTAAGTTTTATGTTTGTTTTTGATTTATTTATTTTATTGTGCATGAAACTTTGTCTGCACGTGTGTATGTGCACCTCTGTGAGCCTGGTGGCCACAGAGATCAGAAGAGGGTGTAGGAACCCTGGAAGTAGAGGACAGATGTTTGTAAGCCACTATGTGGGTATGGCAAATCAAAACTTGGTCTTCTGTGTTATCAGTTTCTATAAGTGGATCAATTTCTCCAGTCCCAAGAATAAGGTCTTAATACTCACAACGAAAATACATGGATTACAATATACAAAATTCATACTGAAAACTAAAATAAGAAAATAACCCCCTCCATAATAACCTCAAACTAACACCTAGAAATAAACTTAACAAATGGGTAAAAGACTTCTTCTTTTTTTTTGGTTTTTCGAGACAGGGTTTCTTGGTGTAGCTTTGGAGCCTATCCTGGCACTCGCTCTGGAGACCAGGCTGGCCTCAAACTCACAGAGATCCGCCTGCCTCTGCCTCCCGAGTGCTGGGACTAAAGGTGTGTGCCACCAACGCCTGGCTAAGGGTAAAAGACTTCTAAAACAGAATTTTCAAACACTGAAGAAAGAAACTGAGAAGTTGAAGAAGACACTGGAAGATGGAAAGTTTGTCCCTACTTGTAGATAAGTAGGTTTAATATTGTGGAAATGGCTACATAACTGAGAGTTATCTATAGTGCAATACTACTCAAACTTCCAATTATATTCATTACAAATTACAAAAAGTAACTCTAAAATTTGTATGTCTACCAACACAAGACTACAGGGATACAAACAATTCTAGAATGGGAATGGAGGCATGACATGCTCTGCTGGCACCTTTTATGGCATATGTTTTCAACTGGCTTGCATTTTCCTTATCCTTCAATCACTAACACCATAATCAGAAGCATGATGTTGTCTGTGAATTGGCCCTTGTGTTGGGCTAATGGATTATTCTTGTCATTTTCTATTTGTATTTCAGTGGACAGCATTGGCTTTGGAGGATATGTCTCATACATGGCCTGATCTCTTATTCCATAGGACGTGTTGGTTATCTAAAAATCAGAAACAAGCCTGAAAGCATGTCTTCTGCTCATAGAACAAAGTATTTCTTCTTATGATTCAGGCTTCATCAACCCAACATTTCTTCCAATGTGTAATTTCCTGGCTTTCTGCAAGCCTATAACTTAAATGAAGATTATTGGTGCCAGAAGAAAATTTGATGAAAAGTGGAGTTTCAAAATTATGTGGAAATGTGCTTTATGTTTAAAAGCAATTTTTATTCATTCCATAATTGTTTGTATTTCATTAGTTTCACACATTTGCATATGCACCATGTTTAAAAGATTTGCATATTCTTGGGAGATGCTGTAAAGTTGTTTCAGCAAATTGCAGTCATATTTAATTAATCAGTGTTTCATATAATTGAAAGAATGGGGTGATAAACAGTCTTCCAGCATGTAAATGTTTCTGACTTGACTGTTACTATAATAAAAATTATATTAGTAGTCTTCTTTAATGCTTTAGAGTCATCCAGTAATTCTATATGTCAAATATCCTTTGTTAATTAAAGCATGTAGTCCTGATTACTAGAAAGAATTTGTCAGATCTTTGAATATATTATTTAGGAAAACTGTAAATAACCATGCATAAGTTATTTTGAAAATATTTTTCTTAGAAAATGTGTTTAGATATCATTTAATTTTTTAAGACAGGGTTTCTGTGTGTCCTGGCTGTCCTGGACCTTGCTCTGTAGACCAGGCTGACCTTGAACTCACAAAGATCCACCTGCCTCTACCTCCCTAGTTCTGGGATCAAAGGCATGTGCCATCACAGTCCGACTATAGAAACTTTCTAAGGAAGAGAGTGGTCTAGGGATAACTAATAAAATGTGGGTACATTTAATAGCCATTAAAGATTTAAGGAACAATACTAGTTTTAGGGATTTTCAAATGAGAAGTTTGAATTTTAGGATTACCTATTTTAGAGATTCCCACAGGAATATGTTGTAATAGACATTATATTTATTTCACTTACAGCCATCTTAAACTTTAGTTTTTGAGAGAAAATATTCTCATTTACAGTTGTATTTTTAAAAGCCAATAAAATATCTTTCAATATCACTGTAAGAATCTTCTTTAAATGCTTAATTTGTTAAGCTTAGCAAATAAACTCTCCTTCTGTTCAAAGCTCCCTGCTTTATGATTATAAGATTAAGTTGTACATATCCCAAATTGAGGTATTCAAAATGCCTGTTTTCACATTATGGAAATAGATCTGTGGAATCTGCTTTTATACTCATAAGATTCTACATTTTGCATCTTGCTAATCACTTTATGTCTCATCTGATTTTCTTTTCATCTGCATCTTTGCTTCTGAATGTCACATTAAAGATGATGAAAATTACACTATTCTTTAAACTAAAAGTGTTACTTAATATAGCTATTCAGAACATATAAAATTGATTATTAGACATTGATTATGTACTGAAAGGTACATCTACTATTCAAGGCCATTTTGATTAAAGATATTATGCTTTATTTATTAAAAGCTACATTGGAATTATATCTCACCCAGTCAGAATGGCTATTATAATTTTTTTAAAGACACACTTACAAGGATATTTGGGGAAAGGAACTCATATACAATACTCGTGCCATCTGTGTAGCTAGTATAGGGGTAACTATGATGGTTCATCAATTAACCAAAAATTGAACTGTGGTCTGACCCAGCTATGCCACTCCTTGGCATAATCCCAAAAGAGTGTAAGTTGGCATACCACAGACAGATCAGTGTTTATGTTTATTATGGCACTACTCACAATAACCAAAATATGGAATAAACCTAGCTACCCATCAATAAATGAATGGACATATATATATATATATATATATATATATATATATATATGTGTGTGTGTGTGTGTGTGTGTGTGTGTGTGTGTGTGTGTGTGTTTAAGAGTTTAGAATGGCTCACTCACACAGCCTCCTATATTTGAATGATTGATTCTCAGTTGGTGGAACTCTTTGGAAAGGATTAGGAGGTGTGACCTCATTTGAGAAGATATGTCACTTGGGGGTGGACTTGAGGTTTCAAAAAGACCATGCTGGACCCAACCCTCACCCCCTCCTGATTGTGAGTCAGATGTGAGCTCTCAGCTACTGCTCCAGTACCATGTCTGCCTGCTGCCCTGGCCCCTGCCATGATGATAATGGACTAACCCTCTGAAACTGTAAGCAAGTACTAATTAAATGCTTCCTTTTATAAATTGCTGTGTTCATGGTTTCTCTTAACAACAATAGAAAAGTAACATGAAAGTAGAAGGAGGGCTGTTTGGTGGCAGGAAATAGAGTATTGTCAGGAAAAAAAAGAGAAGAGAATGGGAAGAAATGAAAGACAAATTTGAATATATAAAAATAGGTACATACACAGCATAAAAGCAGAAACATGACTATTTGGGGGAGAAAGGGAACTGTAGGATATGGAAAAGGGATGAGAAGGAGTGAACATAAGAAAAGCATGATGATATACATGCAAAAAATGTCATAATCAAACCTATTATATTTTTTGCTAGTTAAAGTTCAAAGACAGGACTATAAAATAAACTATTATATTAAAACACTAATGTTAATATTTAAAAATAATTTTATAATGTGCCTTTTTGATATTGTAACAATGCATTAAATAAAATACCTATACAAGTTTATTGCCATAATTTTAAAGTCCTGATAGGCATAAATTATAGCTCAAATATTATTAACAGCTACAATGTGAAATAGAAACTTCCATGATTTCAATTACTGGCAATCTGATAGTACTCTTTATATTATGCCTTGTTTCCTACATTTACCAGGAAAGGGAAATTAAATATGTTTTTTTATTCTTCCATTACTACTGAAAATAACATGCAATTTAATTTTCATCCATGAACCTTAAGGATTCTAAAATATGGAATACATGGAGTGTAAATGGTCCTCTAGTTAAGAACCTGTCTTTAAAGATTCTCTTTAGAAAATAAATATTCATTTAATTTTATGTGTAGGTATATGATCCTGCATGAATATATGTGCCCCAGGCCAGTGAGAGTGTCAGATCCTCTGGAAGTTGCCATGCAGGATCCTGGGAACTGAGCCCATGTCTTCTGAAAACCTTAAGCACTCTTCATTGCTGTGCCATCTCTACAGCCCCTCAAAGCTTCTTTTTACATGGCTTTAATAAAATATTATTCACATATCAGACATCCCATTTGCAACCTGCAATTCATTGTTTTTAGTATATTCTCAGATTTATGAATTTTATATTTTATGATTCCAAATACAAACTCAGTACCTTTAAGCAGTCTACCTTCTACACTTTCTTCTACACTTATTGCAAGCACAGCAATAAAAAATTAATCTTATATTTTCCCCGAACATAGAATTACATATTTTATAGGTGGAATCTCATTTTATAAATTTACTTTTCTTTATTTATGTATGTGTATCCATACACATGTATGGTACGTGTGTGGGTGCTCAGAGGCCTCAGGAGAGGTTATAGCTCTAGCTCCAGGGGATCCAACACCATTCCCTTGCTTCTGTGATTACTTGCTCCCTAAGGTTTTGGGGAGGGAGAAGTGACAGGCTCAACAGAAAAAGGCCCAGAGTCCAATCATCCTTCAGACACTGTTTATCAACACTGCAACAAGGGATCCAAGTAACCAGGTTTTAGAGTAAAAGTCATCCATTGTGAGAAAGCAGGCTTACTTAATACGTGACCAGTGCTATGTGACCAAGGTAGGGGACTTAGTCTATATGATTTAGTCTACGTGACAGGCATCACTACTTCTCTGGAAAGGGGAGTGGGGTTTGATTAATTTGTGATTCATACAGTGTAACAATAATAAAGCTGCTTTCTACTCCAAGATGGCAAGTCCTGGGTCTGCTTCCACTCTTTTAACAGGTCTATCTGCTTAGGGCCTGGGTTTTCTACTGTAGTCATTTAATGGAGGAAAAGCAGGAGTAAGGAAAACTTTGCTATGCCCTCAGAAGCTCTGCACAATAAATCATCAATACAGTGTTAGTTTCCATATGACAGTACGATTCTGACATTAGGAATAGGTACAATGGCCCTGTGAAGCTGTTGGTATTCAGCAGCAGGGTGTTAGAATTTTGAGTACATCAGTTCACTATAGTGGGAGACCATGCCACACATCCTCTATAATTGGCAAGTCTGGCTTTGCTCCTTAAGTAAAAACAGTACTTCCTATACATACTATAGCAAGTGGGGAAATAAGGAACTAAATAATATAAGTCAGTTAGTTAGTTCTGACTCCTTGTCTTGTTCTTCTTCAAATGAGTCTAAAAAATAGATGCAGGTTATATAAGGATATGTGTGTGTTTCTATAGACAATGGCTATATCCCAGAAGCAATCTACAACTTCAAATCAATCCCCATCAAAAGCCCAGTGGCATTCATTGCAGAACTAGAAAAAGCAATCCCAAAATCAATATAGAAATACAAAAGTGTTCGAATAACCAGGCCAGTCCTTAGTAGAAAGAGCAATGCTGAAGGCATCACAATACCCGATCTGGAATTGAGAAGCCATAGTATATGCTGGTCAGATCATTGTATGTGAGGGTGTATAGTAAGCAAACCCCTGAAATTGCCATTCCATGGTATGGTTGTGGGGTATGTGAATGAGAGAGAGAAAGAGAGAGAGAGAGAGAGAGAGAGAGAGAGAGAGAGAGAGAGAGAGAGAGAGAGAACAGAAAGAAACCCCTCGCCACAAACAGGTATCTGGGGAGATCAGAAGGGCCAGGGTAGAAGTTTTGAAATGCATAACAAGTGTTTGTGACTGATGAGCCTGGAGTCCACCATGGGCTTTAATATACAACCACGAGTAAGCCACATGTCCCTTCTGCCAGAGATAAGGGAAATGACTCATTTTGGAAGTTCCTGAGGAAGGCTGGCTTTTATCTAACCACCAGAAATATTTCAATAGTCCAACTTGAGTTAATTTCTAGATATGTAGACTACCTCAGGACTATATATGGAGTGCCTCATACCTAACAATCAAAACAGACATGTAGAGCAATGCAATAGAATACAGGACTCAGAAATAAAACCACATAACTTAAGCTACCTATATTTTGACAAATGTATCTTAGTTACGTTTTTTTTTTTTTGTTTTGTTTTGTTTTTGCTGGGGGGAAAAGGCACAATGACCAAAAGAAATTAGATGAGATAGGGTTTATTTCAGCTTGTAGCTGTAGTTCATCACGAAGGGGCATCAGGGAAGACACTTGAGGTGGGACCAGAGAGGCAGGAACTGAAGCAGAGGCCATGGAGGGGTGCTGTTTACTGCCTTGCTCCTCATGGTTTGTACAGCCTGCTTTCTTATACCACCCAGGACCACCTACCTGCCCATAGATGATGCCACCCACAGTGCACTGAGCCTCTCACATAAACCATTAATCAAGAAAATGCCCTATAGAGTCACTTACAGACATCTGATGGAGGCATTTCCCATTTGAGGTTCATTTTTCCAGACAACTCTAGCTTTTGTCAACTTGTTGGGGGAAAAAACTCTCCAGAACAGTGAAAAAACATACATTGGAAAAGACAGTCTCTTTAACAAATGGGTTTTAGTGTCAAGTTCTATAGCATTGGCAATAGCCTATAATGCTTGGAGGTTTATGGGATTCCTTTGGCCAAGAAGTCAAAAAGAGATAACCAATTCCTGGTACTGGGACATTTGTTAGCATGAATGTCTAGTCAGGGTACTGCCGTCTCTTGTGCCCTCCTTGCAGGATAACTCTACTAAAATTCTCTTTATTGGTGTACAAATTTTAGGAAGCTTCTACAGTAGTAAGTTTCCATATGGCTTTTTCAAAAGGTCTGTAGTTTTAGTTACCCCTCCCCATCCATGTTTCTTCCTCTATCCTGCCCTCCCATTCTCCATCCCATTAAACACTTCCTGTTCTGTTATTACCTTCCCCCTTTATAGCACTGCAGTCTATGTTCCCTCCCTTGAATGATCCTCTTCTAGCCCATAGTCCCTTAGTAGTTACCTAACTTCTCTTGAGTATTCCAAATGAAATACAAATATCTAAAGAATCAAGGCTAGCATCTACATACGAGAGAAAACATGCAATGTTCATGTTTCCTGGCCTGGGTTTGGTCTGGGTGACCTCATTCTCAATGATTGTTTCCACTTCCATTCATTTACCTCCATGCTTCATGATTTCGTTTTCTGAATAGCTGAATAATGTCTTAATGTGTAAATGCACTACAATTTCATTATCTATTCTCCAGTTGCTAGAAATCTAGGATGTTTCCATTTTGTGGCTATTGTAAATAGAGCATCGATGAACACAGGACAGAGAGTGTCTCTGAAGTAAGATATAGAGTCCCTCTTGCTGAAGACATCAAATACTTGAGTCACAGAACATGGAGAAATGAAGTTGTTATTCACCTGGAAACTTCATCTCTACTGGCTATTTTCTTAGTGCTAGAAGGTGATGCTATGCATGCTACTGAGAAAAAAAAATAGTCCCCAATCACACCCAGCTGTGAAACCTGTTAGCAACAATAAAAAGTGGCTTGACAAGATATGTCTGCTGGTACAAGAGTGGCACAAATGGCATGGGTAGCAAACCACTTTCTAATCTTTTTTCAATCTAAGATCTGCTTCATGAGATGAAACTCCTTCCTGGCACTGTTTGTTAACAGGCCAAGAAGCTAAGGCAAGTCAGGCCTGAGAGAACAACCTACTGCTGTTATTATGCTTAAATGGATATAGAATTAAACCAAATTCTATTGAAGTAGTACTATACTCATAGTTCAATGCATCTATCAACCCTCACCAGAGAAGCTTCTTGAAGTAGGTGGGAATTAACACAGAGACCCTCAGCTGGTCAATGTGTGAAAATAAGAGACTATAGAGTGCTCAGTGCTAGATATAAAATCTTTAGACATGTGAAACAAGCTTGTTCCTAATTTGAACTAATAAAAAAAGAATTATAAAAAAATAATCTGTGTATCAGTGACATATTTTCAAAGGCTAGTCACCTAAAGCTGACATTGCTTTTACATTTTCATAATCTTAACCATTTGTTGTATGTGTTGCTTTGGATGTGTTGGATACCCAGAATATTAAGGATAAATAGAAGGGACTGAAAAGATGACTTAGTGGCTAAGTGTGCTTGCTACTCTTACAGAGGAACTGGATTCAGTTTCATCACCCACACATGGCTCACAAATCCTAGAAACCCAGCTCCTTGGAATCCAGCACCATGTCTTGACATCTGAGGGTGATGCACATGCAAACAAAACACTCATGCACATAAAATGAAAACAAATCTTTTTTTTAAAGAACAAATTGAAGACTAAACAATCTTTTAATGTAAACTTTATGGAAAATTTGATGCTATCAAAGTGTATTAAAAAGGGGGAACGATGGGCGGTAGTGGCACACGCCTTTAATCCCAGCACTTGAGAGGCAGAGGCAGGCAGATCTCTGTGAGTTCAAGACCAGCCTGGTCTACAAGAGCTAGTTCCAGGACAGCCTCCAAAGCCACAGAGAAACCCTGTCTCGAAAAACAAAAAAAAAGTGGGGGGAGACAATGGAATAGAGAGATTTCTCAGTAGTTAAGAGCACTTGCTGCTCTTCCCAGTACCCACATAACACCTCCACACACATGGTACATAAACATATATTTCAGCAAAATACGGATACATAGAAAATAAATTAAAAATTTAAATTATAAAAGGGTAGATGATAGTGAAAAAAACTAAACTTAGCTAACCTTATTGAGGAAAACTGAAGGATGTGACTAATAGTGTATGCTAAATAAGTGGTAGGGTGCCATTGCAAAAGGTGCTAATAGAAAAGAATCGAAGACCAAAAAGTTCAAATAAGACTTATAAAGAATTAGGAAAATCAAATGCCAAAGTTAGTGAAATAGAATTTCTGAAATACATTGCCTATGTTCTGACTATTAATCAAAGGTTAGAATAAGCTGTAACAACTGCAAATTTAATGCTATATATAGGAGCTAACTATCTTCTAGAAGAGTAAAGAGTTAAAGAGATGACTATCTGGTTATACAGAATTAATAAGTGATCATACTGTTATCCCACTAGCGCAATAAGGGATGTGGAAATGTAAGAGCTTATGTAATGACTTCTTCCTGACCCATTAGCTGACATTTATTAGCTTGCACATTTATTAAGAGGTAAGCAGGTGACTGAGCACACTGGACATATCTATGTTGTTTGCACCTTTAACCTCTGAAAGTTTCCAGAGGTTTTCCTGTAATTAATCCTACCAAAGGTCTCTCCATCCTAAAGAGGCCCTCCAGGGTCCCTGCTGCCAGTTACAGCTACCAAGGCAAATAGCAAATGAAGTGGGGAAAGGTTCAGAGGAGACATTTGCAAGTCTCTTCTGGGAGTCAGAGAAGTGGAAACTAAAAGCACTTACCTATCCAATGGAGTAAAATGTTCCTCAGAATGCCTTCCCTGTTGCTGCACTTGGCAGATAAGCAGAAGGGTATCAAGCAGGGGCCAATGCTGAAGGGCACACTAGAATTGATTATCATTTCAGTTCACTTAACTAGTGGTCAGGAATCCCAATCTCTCTGCCATCAGAGATTTGTCTCCTACCTTGGAAATGCACAGACATTTTTTTAGTAGCATGGTCAAGAAAACAATTTTAAAAATAGCAGTCTTCAGAAGCCATCTCACGTGTTGCCCAAATGCTTTATGCTTTAAAAAAGTTAACATTCAGTCTGCTTCAACATGTCAGGTAAATCTACTAAATGAAAGGTGTAGAAGGATATGGATTTGGACCTGATACTTACACTGAGATTTATATTTATTACAATGGCTTACAGCCTGTGGTCCTGATAGTCCAACAATGGCTGTTCACCAATGGAAGGTCCAGGAATCCAGTAGTTGTTATGAGGCTGGATGTCTTAGCTGGAATCCTGAAGAAGTAGGTTCTAATGCCAGTGAAAGGATGGACTTAGTTATTAGTGTTCACTGTTATTTAAATCTATAATGAAAAGGAGCAAGCTGATCAAGGAAAAATACAAAATGTACAGTTGGAAGAGAAAAGGAGCACCAGGAAGTGTAAACAAATTAAAGAAAAGGCTGATGCTAAATGGAATAAAGACAGTAGTGACCTCAGAGCAAGACTCCACCCAGCTAAGCTTCCAACTTGTAAAAAGGAATTAAAGAAAAGTGAAAACGAATTAAAGAAAAGCTATGGGCCAGATGTTCTGGTGTATACCTTTAATTCCAGAACTCAAAAGGCAGGGGCTGGCAGATCTCTGAGTTCAAGGCCAGCCTGGTCTACAGAGTGAGTTCCAGGACATCCAAGCTTAGGTGGTGAAGGAAAGCACTGAAAACAGAAAGCTGGTGAAAATAAAACTGAACAAGGGGGCATGTTCCAACCCCAACAAGCAACAAAACTTGGCAGTTCCAGCTATGTGGTACTGACTTTCAAGTCAAGGATAGAAGAAAGGGATTATGGGATTTCCCTCCATGGGTAAGGAAAGCTGCTGAGGCTGGGCATATATGTCAGGGCTGTCCCTACATGGAGGCCCAGAGAGGCCATGATACAAAGTTCTCAGTTCACCATAACCTGTTGTATCTTATATCCTATGTTTGCTGTGGGGTGAGGGGATGGTTTCAGAGCCTCAGCTAATGAGTAGGTAACCCACCTCTGACACTGAAATGTTTGCTCAATCTATGGTTTCTGGCAGTGCTTTCTTCCATCCAAGTAGGGTGCCTTATTCAAACCCTTTAACTACTATTTTTACTGTTATTACAGATGTTTCTCCAGATTTGTAAGACACTCAAGGTTGTCATTATATAAAACTTTTCTACAGAGGGTAGGTATGATCTCTGAAGACACATCACCACACATTCCAAGTAAATGCCAATGGGTCTATGACTCAACAACTAAAATATAAGTAAGATGTAGCAAGGTATAATACAGCCTGAAATGATCCCATCACTTGCATGAATTCTCCATCAAAAGACCAATGTTGGGTATATTAGTGAGGATGAAGGGCATTGCCTTATTTAGTTCTAAGCAACTGATAGTCATTCTCTACAAGCCATTCCACTTCTTTGTCCTGCAGCACTTCCATGGGGCTGCTGAATAAAGCACTAACCTCAATGAGATTTGTCAGGCAGGGTAACACTGCATAGCTCAGATCAGAGCCAATGTGAAGCAAGGCTGTGTGGTTGTCTGCTGCATTCACTGCTCCCGCCAAATGCTTAGTTCTGACATGTGCCATGCCAGCATTATGGTTATTACATCTTCATTGGCTACCCCCAACTGCTTAAATGATCCCAGTATGGTTTCTTACAGAAGAAAATATATTCAGTATATTCTCAGGAAGATACCTGATCAACCCATAGGACAAGCTTAATCTTAATCTTTCTCACCTGTATTGTTCCACCATTCATGGTCTCTTTACTTTTGGAAAACTGTTATTCAGGTGTAAGCCTTCTAAAGACTCAAAACCACAACATTTTGCTTTCTGTCTTTTTCCCCCATAAGAACGTCAAATCAATACAAATATTGTCACATTTGTTTTCAACTGATCCTGATAGTTCCTGTTGTCTGCTTTCCATACTTATCTCTTCCTTGATGTCTTAGCACATTATGAACCCTATATGCCAGTCTAAATCCTTCAGATCTGCAGCAGTCTTTCCCGCTGTATAACGATCACACCACAGTGAAGCCCCACATCAGTCGTTAGGTCCTTGCTGAGTTAACTTCTTTCTTGGTGCTCCTGTGAACACATTTCTGTCAGGCCCTCAGAAATCAAACAACATCTCTAATGTCCTCAATTCTTTCAGTAATGTCTATACTTCTTATTCTGGCTTAAAGTTCCTGATATTCATGGGAACCACATCTGATATCAATGTAATGTTCCTAGTGGCTCTATAAACCAGTCCTTCAGGGCTGATTTCTCTTGTGTTGCCTCATGCTAATTAGCTTTTCTCTCAAGAAGATGCTGGTGGCTATGTTACTCAGTTTCTTCACTTATACTGTACTCTTACTGATCCCATCTGCATCCTTTTCCCACAGCCTCGTGAAGAAGGATATGAAAGGCTCCTTTGATGTTTGCTTTAAAGCCTTTCCCAAATGTAAGAAGTCCATTTCTATATTATTTCCTGATTGTCATAGTATTATGTACTGGTCCATTACAAGGTCCTCATCTCAATATTGAATCATGCATTTTCCTCACTTCTGCATAAAACTTTGAATGCTAGGAGTATTTTCTGTCACTTTTACCTTGTTAACTCTCTCATTACTTTACGGTTCTTCTCATTGATTCCTTGTTTTGCATTTCAGGAAGTACTGTTTAGTATAGAGCAAATTTTTACTCTTTCCTCGCCCATTCTAGCTAAAGGAAATGGCCATGAACACCTCTATTTCATCTTCTTTTCCACATGTCATGCCATATCAGAGGCTAATGCAGAAGATGAAATTACTACCTTATAAGGGCAGGTAGCTTATTTCAGGACAGATAGCTCAGCCTCAGTTACCTTTCTTACCATCCATAGCAAAAGCCATATGACTGATGTCAAAATTGGCTTAGGATTACATACTATATATGGTACTCTCAAGTAATGAAACACATTCACTAGTCTACAAGCCACTTGGTATCATTGCACTCATGTGGTAGACATCATTCACCAAGGTACTGTATTTTACTACCCTATATAAAGCAGAGGAAAACAACCATCCTGAATTTCCGTCCAACAATGTTCTACTCTCAGTGATTCAAGCCTTGGTTTCACTTCTCATCACCAATAGCAGGGGCCTTGCAATTGGCAGGCACTACAGCAAGAAGTCACAGAATCATATACCACAATAAGTAAAAGTACTCATGTCAGCCGGGCATTGGTGGCGCATGCCTTTAATCCCAGCACTCGGGAGGCAGAGGCAGGCGGATCTCTGTGAGTTTGAGGCCAGCCCGATCTCCGGAGTGAGTGTTAGGATTGGCTCCAAAGCTACACAGAGAAACCCTGTCTGGAAAAACCAAAAAAAAGTACCTATGTCAGATTTCCCCAAAATGTTATTTCCCCTAAACAAGTCAACCTGTAATTACATGCCTTATATACAATTACAGGGGCCAACTTTGGCTGTGTTGGCTCATGATTGGATACCAATTGTGTTGTATAACTTATCATGGAGAGGTGTAAACAAGCATCAGTTCAACCCAGATAAAGCACCAGTGACAGAGAAAAGAAACTATTCTTTCCAAGTATTGTTTGTTAAATCAATAACTTTACTGAGATACTTAAGGGATCATGGATAGTGGTTATATATAAGGGAATGGTTAAATCAAAGGCATCTGCATCATGAAAACCCACTCAAAGATGGGTATCAAGTCACCAAACATAACTCTGTTGCATGATAAATAAATAACCCAGAGACTGATATTGGGGTTCAAGCTTTAAGCTGACGATCAGAAAAGCAAAGCAGCTGGCCACTAGCTCTTACTCTACCTTAGACTGAAAGTTGGTCCAGGCTCCACCAAACCTCAGCCTGTAACCTCTCCTCAGAGTGGCTAGAGAATCCTGAGACTTCAATGTCTTCCTATGCTCAGTGTGGCTGGAGAATTAATCTGATACTGACTCCTAAAGATCCTGCTCCTATCTTTTATACTCCTCTAGTGCTGGGATTAAAGGCATGTGATCCCAGGTGCTAAGATCATCTTTGTGGGAGCTGTTTCTTTTTAGCACTGGATCAATCTCATGTAGATTTGGGTGACCTTGGACTCACAGAGATTCATCTACCTCTTAATCCTGAGTCCTAGGATTAAAGGTGTGTACCACCACCTCCTAGCTTCTGGCTGCTGGGATTAAAGGTGTGCATCACCACTTCCTGATCTCTATAGCTTGAGGCTGATTTTGCTTTCTGAATATTCAGGCAAGCTTTAATAAATTACAAATAATATATCACCACAGAACTCCCTGATCAACTTGCAAGCATCTCCCAGGAAGAGACTTCTCCCCCAGCAATTGCTCACTGCTTATACAAACTTTGGGAGCAGCCTTGTGAATGAAGGTTATAGTTTTCTGACAATCCTAAACCTTACAAGTCTCCCCTCTCCTTCTTTCTGGGGGACCATTCTAATTCAGAGGAAAGAGCTATACAAAACAACAACAAAAAATCTCTACTATCTGACAATCTCCAATATCAGATTCTTATTTTACCACTTTCATCTCCAAACCCCACTGGTAGGTAAACAAAAATGGAGTTTTTAAAAATTTACTATATGCATTTCAACCCTTGTGTCTACAAAACAGGCTCACTCTTCAGTTCTCTGTTGAGTTGACTACATTTCTGTACAGTATCAAGAGTTTGCATATGTAATAAGTTTGCCCACACTTGCTGCAAATAAATGAATTGTCTTCCCAAGTGGGGATTTAAACTGTCCAGAAGAGAATACAGAAACTTATTCCTAAGAAATTTAGTGATAACACTGAGGCGTCTGTTTTAGATTTGAAGATAATGATTCTTGGACTCTACGGATTTTATAACCCTCTCCAAGGGCCCTATTCCAGGAAAGAAAACACAAATGGTAATACCTTTGCCTTCAAGCTGAAGAAACTACAACTCTCTTATAAATACCAGGCATTCCACCAGGACAAAGTCCCCAGAGAAATAAACTCTCTAAACATGTTCATTTGTCATGAATAATTTTAAAAAGAAATGGGATTTTTCAAAATATTGTCCTTTGACTATAGTCAAAGCATCTCCCAGCTGGTACTGTTACTCTGTGGGTTTCCTGTCCTGGCCCATCCTTTTGAATTGTTATTTCAACGTTTTATAAGCCACAGGGCTTTAACCCACCAATGGCATCAACACTACCTCTGAAACAAGCTCTGAAGGGTAGAGAGCAGAAGACCTAAGTCAAAGGACTACATCTGCTCATGTGCCTTTAGGTTTCAGGTATTCGCTACCTCTCACACATAACTCTTGCATGGCCTCAACCTAGTAGTGATTGGGAATTTCTGTAGGTTATACTTGCAGGGAGAAAACACTTCCCAAGGTATAGTACTCATCATAAAATCCCATCAGAATTCAGAGTTTTCTATTTCTCTCAGCTATCTTTTCAGTCTCATCATGTTTTCACTTTTAAATACCTAACAATTGTACAAAATAATGGGATTCACTGTGACATTTTGTACATATATATATATATATATATTATATATATATATATATATATTATAGACTTTGATCATTTTCAATCCTCTATTATATCCTGCTTCCCCTCTCTCATTGTCCCTATACCTTGTGCACTATCTCTATTGTTTTCTTTAACTATTATTGGCACATGTATACATACCTATAAATATAAAAATTTAGTGTTGCTCATGTGGATATGTTTTAAGGACTGACCACTTGATGTTGGATAAACAATGAGGGGCTCATCAATGAGGAAGACTGATCCTTCCTCTCTCAGCACTGACTATAGTTCCTCAGCTAGGGGTGGAGGCTTATGAGATTTCTCCCATCCAAGTTAGTATGTCACCTGGCATTGTCATTGTTCAGGTGTTATTTAGGCAACCATATTGTTGAGATTTTGTGGGTACAGCTTCCCTATCATATAGAAGACAAAATCTTGCAGCAGATGCCCCGGTCCTCTGGCTCTTCTAAACTTTCCCCCCAACTCTTCTGCAGAGTTCCTTGAGCCTTAGCCGTAGGAGTTGTGTTGAAGATATATCAGTTGGGCCTGGTCACCCTATGATCAGTTGTTCTCTATATTTTGACCGGTTTTTTTTATTTCTTTGGAAAAAGAAACTTTGATGAGGGTAAGAGCCAGGCTTGTCTGTGGGTATAACATAGTATTTAGAATGCCGTTAGGAATTAAACTGACTTAAGAAAGTGGAAATAATAGGTTCTTCTCTGTGTTCCATGCCCTCACCAGCCATGGATAGTTTGCAAGGTTTACAATATCAGGCATGAATTCTCTCCTACTAAGTTGGCCTTAAGTTCAATTAGACAAGTATTGTTTACCCCCAAGAGCTAAGTGTCACTATTTTCCCTTTGGGAATATATTGCCATGCCATGGTTCTTGCACGATATCAAGTCACTCAAAATTCTAGCATGTATGAGAGAAGAACATATGAGGTTTCATCTCTATCTGAGGAGCTATCCAATCAAGAACATCTCTCTCTGGCATGCCCAGCTGTTTTGATTTTAATTTATTCCAGATGTAGTCAAATTGTCAACCAAGATTAGTCATCATAAATCCACCCCTTCTCAGCTTGACATACAGTCACATCCCCTTGTTTTATATTTCATTTCTAAATGAAAACAACAACTATGTCATAATTCTGAATAACATGATACAACCATCTGACATATAACTTCAAATGATTATATATTTTAGAATAGGTGGCAATGTCCCTTGAGGAGTGCTTAGTCTTTTATTGTCTCAAAACTTAATATGATAATCACCATTCTTTTTTTAAAGATTTTATTTATTTATTCGTATACAACATTCTGCTTCCATGTATATCTTCACACCAGAAGAGGGCACCAGATCTTATAACGGATGGTTGTGAGCCACCATGTGGTTGCTGGGAATTGAACTCAGGACCTCTGGAAGAGCAGTCAGTGCTCTTAAGCGCTGAGCCATCTCTCCAGCCCAATAATCACCATTCTTATCACAGTATTATATTACATGATAAACAGAGGAAACAAAATGCAAATATCACTTGATTATGTGTGTATATATGCACAAACATGTTCTTAACAAAATGGGACAGAAATACTTATGTCAATTTCAAGTCATATTTCTGAAACTCATCACATGGCTTTAGCTGGTATTTTTATCTACCTTCCTCTACTGCCTGTTCTGTATTTCCTCCACTTTCAGCAAGAACATCAGCAGGTCTTGGATTGTTTTCCTTTAGGAGTGACCCATACCTTCATGCCTGATGTCATCCTGCCTGGATTAGGGTGCTTTAGTTTCCCGTTGACTTTAATTACAGGGCATTGTAGCACCAAGAGACACCCTAAAGGATCTCCACTCCAGACGTCATCTTTCTCACCCCCATTGTGGAGAAGCATCCAGTTTCCCCTTGGTAATCTGGATCAATCACTGCTCCTAACACTGTTATTCCTTTCTTAGCCTGTTGGCTTAAGGGTGTCAGAAGCCAAAAGTGGCTAGTGAGGAGTCTGAGATTCCAGTTCAGTGAAATGTTTGTTAAGTGGCAAGATCCCTCCCATGGTTGAAGTCAAAACTTCTAGGTCAGCAGAACTGAAGTTTATAGGAACAAAAAGCAAAATTTTTTCTAGTGGGCCACTAGAGACCTGTAGATCCTGGGTATGAAAGAAACCTTACCATATATTGGACACTGACTCAAAACATATACCACCTTCTGGAGAACCCTGTCCCAGCCTTCCAAGGAACTGTCACATAAATGTCATTATAACTATATCTTCTAAAGGCCATTCCCCTGTTCTATCAGACTGCCTGCTTCTAGTTAGTGGTGAGCATTGTAACTCCAGTGGATTCCATGATCCATGATCCATGATCCATGATCATGGGCAAAATGTCACACTTCTCTGAGTTCCTTGGTCAGACTAATGCTGGGATATATATTGGAAGGTGATTTCTCCTTCCAAGCAAACTGTATGGAATTATGTATTGCCCAAAGTTCTGCCCACTGTGAAGATTTCCCTTTACCAGTGTCTTTCAGGGTTGTCCCCAAAAAGGGTTGTAATGCTGCAACTGTCCACTTCTGGGTTGTGTCTATATCAACCATGTGCAGAACCATCAGTAACCTAGGCCCTAATCTTCTCTTCCTTAGTCAACTGATCATAGGGCTCTCCCCATGAGGTTATAGGTGCAAGTTTGGCAAAAGGCAGCATTATAATGAGAATAGAAACCATAAGTATTTGAGCAATGTCTTCATGTGACTTGCTGTGCCAACATGATCTCCTTGGGTCCAATCATCTATTCACCACTTCCATATAATACTGGATTGCTGCTGTGCAATCCTACTTTATGGCTTGCTGGGCCAGATAACACACAGCTCATGGTGGGATGCTCAAGTCACATGGTAAATTGATAGCCCATTGTCAAACATTCAGTTTCCACTAAAGCTCAACACCAGACAAAGAGCTGTCTCTTAAAAGGAAAATAGTTGTCTACAGATGATGGTAGACCCTTACTCCAAAATCCAATGGTCTCCTCTGTGACTCACCTATAGGGGTTGCCAAAGGTTCCAAACAGCGTTTGCATTTACTACTGACAACTCAAGTAACACCAGGTCTGCCTGATTATATGGTCCAAGTGATAGAGCAGTCTGGATCTGTTGAAGAGCCTTCTCCTGTTCCAGGCCCCCTTCAAAGCAAGCAGCTTTCTGAGTCACTTTGCACATGGGCCAGAGTAACACACCCAGGTGAGGAATGTGCTGTCTCCAGAATCCAAATAGCCCCAGTAAACACTGTGATTCTTTCTTGGTGGTGGGAAAGGCCAGGTGCAAAAACTTATCCTTCACCTTAGAAGGAATATCTCTGTGTGCCCTACACCACTGGACTCCTAAGAATTTCACTGAGGTAGAAGTCCTTTTAATTTTGGTCGGGCTTATTTCCCATCCTCTGATGTATATATGTGCTACCAACAAGTCCAAAATGGTTACCAGCTCCTGCTTACTTGGTCCAATTAGCATAGTGTCAACAATATAGTGGACCAGTGTGATATTTTGTAGGAGAGACAAAAGGTCAAGATCCCTTCTAAGTTATGACACAGGGCTAGAGAGTTAATATATAATTGGGGTAAAACTCTAAAGATATACTATTGGCCTTGTCACCTGAAATAAAATTGCTTCTGCTGGTTCTTATGGACAGGTACAGAGAAAAAAAGCATTTGCTAGATCAATAGCTACATAACACATACCAGGAGATGCATTAATCTGATCAAATAAGGACAACACATCTGGTAACAGCAGCTGTAATTGGAGTCACTATTTGATAGTCAACTGTCATTCTCGATGATGCATCTGTCTTCTGCACAAACCAAATAGAAGAGTTAAAAGGTGGTGTGGTGTGGTGTGGACTACCATTCTTGCATCTTTCATATCCTTGATAGTGGCATTAATTTCTGAAATTCCTCCAGGGATGCAATATTGGTTTTGGTTCACTATTCTCATGGTAGAGGTGACTTCAATGGCTTCCACCAGTCTTTCCAACCATAATAACCCTCATTCCACAGGTCAGGGAACCAACATAAGAATTTTGCTAACTTCTAAGAGTATCTATCCCAATTATACATTCTGGGACTGGGGAAATAACCACAGGATGAGTCCTGGGACCTACTGGACCTACTGTGAATCAGACTTCAGCCAAATCTCCATCAATCACCTGACCTCTATAAGCCCCTACTTTAACTGAAGGGCCACAATGCTTCTTGGGGTCTCCTAGGTTCTGTATCAATTCTGAACTAGTCCAATAGACCCTAGAAAGTCTGATCATTTCCTTTCCCTGGTGTACAGTTACCCTTGTAAAAGATCATAGGTTCCTCTAGGGAAGGATGGGAGAAACACTACATTTAAAATTCTTGGATATTTTATTAAGGTCCTTCCTCAAGAAGACCTAGCCTTGCCATAATCCAAGGGTTCTGGGTCTCAAACTGGCTCAATTCTGGAAGTTGTTTCATGGGCCAAGATTACTCCTCTTGCCACAATCCAATGTAGCTTTTCTTTCATTTGTTTGAGAAATTTTCTGTCTATATATATCAAACAAAAACATAGTAGGTTTTTTATCTGTCTTAACTATTTCATTTTTGGAAACACCTTGATTGACTAGTCAGAACCAAAGGGCCATACAAGTTATTACACCATAAAAACCACTTTGCCTATGCTGCCTTTTATAGGCAGGATAATTGTAGACATTGCTTTGCCTATGCTACCTATTATAATAACTATACTAGCATTGCCTTTGGCAATTCAGTACTTCTCTCTGCCTCTGCTATTCCAGGACACAATTTAACTCATCACATTTAATTCATCCAGTTGAGCAGCAGTGTCTCCAACCCTAAGGTCTGACACAAGGAAAAGATCAATAGCAAAGCTCTTCAAATGTGTTGGTGCCTCTCTCACCATTTGAAGTCTTATAGCATTAGTGAAAGGCATGTCCTCTGGGCCTTCCCTTTGTGGGGAAGGTTTACAGAGAATATCCACTCCAGCATTGCAATTTCTCAGACTCTTAAAATCCCTTCTTCAACACGAAGCCAAGGGATAGCACACACCTTCACCTCTTAACTTATGATAAATGCTTCAGCCAACCAATCAAACAAACCATGACACCATTTTAACTGTGCAAGCTTCCATATTAAACATGGAATCTTTACTCAGAGGGCCCGTATCAGTAAACTCAGCCTGATTCAGTTTTATTTTCCTTCCACCATTATCCCACATGCTTAAAATCCATTTCCATACATATTCCCCATATTTCTGTTTGAATGAATTAGCAAACTCATTAAGCTCTTTAGTGGTGCAGTGCACCTCCTCATGAACTATACTTTCACTCTCCCCTCCAGCAAACTATTTAACCTTAAATCTGGCTATAGGTCTAGAGGCAACTATTGGTGGGTACTGAAAGACATTAGTAATATTTTGCCAGGCATCACCTCCAGGAAAAAATTACTTCTGGCTTGCAAAAAAATGAAGAATTCATTCTCTCAAGCAAAAGTGTAGAAGGCAACATTGTAAGTGGTTGAGGATGCATGCATCCTCCCCTAAAAGTGGAAAAACTTCTTCCTCAGGTGAGATTAAACCTTTCAGAGTCTGAAGGTTCAAAGTAACCAGCCTTATTAGAGTCCCTCTACACAGCTGAATCCAAAGTTATAGCATCTCACTTCTTACCAATCGGTGCCTTGCTTTAACCCTTTAAGACTGCCCAGCTTTAAAGTGTGTTGGAAACATTTTAAAGAGTGTGGGACTTGGGCTGAAGAGATGGCTCAGGGGTTAAGAGAACTTGCTGCTCTTCCAAAGGATTCAGTTACTAGCACCTATATCACGGCTTACAACCATCCATAACTCTTATTCTAGGGGATCATCTAATGCCTTCTTCAGACCTCCATGGGCACCAGACACACATGGTACACATATACACATGTAGGCAAAACACTTACACAAATAAAATTAAGTACCATTTTAAACAAAGATTGGGACTTTTAAAGTTGGGCCATTTTATATTGTGATATTAACATGATCTCTTGGGGACAAGGAAAGGTTGGGACCTAGCAGTGATGTGTTTGTGTGTCAAGTTGATGAGGCCTGGACTTGTGACGGCTAATCATGGTTGTCAGCTTAACCCACTTGAAAAAAGGGAATCTCGACTGAAGAACTGCCTCCATCAGATTGTTCAGTGGTCATGTCTATGAAGTACTTTTTTGGTTGATAATTGACATAGGAAGACCATATGCCCACTGTGGGCAGTACCATCCCTAAGCAGGTACGCCTTCGCTATATAAGAAAGGCAGCCAAACACAAGCCTGAGAGTAAGTCAGGAAGCAGCCTTACTCCATGATTTCTGCTTCAGGTTCCTGCCTTGAGTTCCTGCCCTGATTTCCCTCAGTGGTAGACTGCTACCTTAAATTGTAAGATGAAATAAACCCTTTCCTCCACAAGTTGCTATTGATCATGGTGTTTATCACAGCAACAGAAATCAAAGTAGGACTATAACAGAAGAAAAACAGAAAATGTGAATATTTTCAACCATTAATTAAAAAAAATCCCAGCCAAGGAAAATCACAGAACAGCAGCATACTAAAAATATTACACACGAAGAATGAAGTAGTCTTTGTTTCTGGAATGAGTGATTGTTCAGATACAAATATAATTCAACAAAATATGCCGTAACATTATAATGGCTAGAGTACAAAATAAACACCATGGTATAAGCATTTGGCACAGTTCAGTACCCCTATCATGCAGTTCATTAAGAACAGCAAGTTTTTGACACATGGAAAACCCAGGCAAACATCACAGCCAACTCTGAGGGGCTGGATGCTTTGCCCAAGATTAAGAATAAGAGGAGGATATTTGCCCTTCCACATCACTCACCATAGTATTGAAAGTTATGGCCTGAGCACACACAGAAAAGGAGTAAAAAATGTCACACAATTTCAATTTTATGTGTAACCTAGAAATGATGAACTTATGGGAACAGAGAGCAGAATTGTGGCTATTAGGCTTCAACGTGGGACTGTTAACAATGTGGAAATGATTGGTTTAAGGATATAAAACTGCAGTTGAACAAGAGGCATGGACTCTGTGAAGTCTTGAGGTCTACTGAGAGCATGACAAATATGGTTGATAACAATATGCTATATTTTAAAAGTTGTGAGATAGTATACTTTAAGTGTTCTCAAAACAAAAATGATGAACATGTGTGATATAACATGTTAATTGGTTTAATTTAGCCATGCCATTGTGAACATACTGTATTATGCATCATAATTGTGCATGACATTATTTATGAAGTAAATAAATGAATGAAAAAAATTATAGTCACTAAGATAGGCCCTAACAAGGGGAAAATCCTAAAGAATCATAAGACTATCAATACCAATAAATTATTTAAGCCAAGTTGAAACTGTTATAATTTTGTTCGAAAATTGTAACTGACAAAATATTCTTTTTAAATTATTTATTTATTTCTATTTTATGTGCGTTGGTGTTTTGCCTGCATGTGTGAGGGTGTCAAATCTTGGGGTTACAGATAGTTGTTAGCGGCCAGGTGACTGCTGGGAATTGAACCTGGGTCCTCTGGAAGAGCAGCCAGTGCTCTTAACCACTGAGGCATCTAATCTCTCCAGCCTGACAAAATATCCTATATAATTATTTTATAGAATTTTTGTCTTGAAATATTAAGACATTTATTAGCTACCATACATTGTGGTGGTTGTTGTGGACAGAGGGAAGGATCAGTCCTGCACCTGGATTATTACAGCTCTCAGACCTCACCAGAAAAATTTCTTTGTGTCGTGGATGGTGGTTAGTGCAGAAACTCAAAACTTGTCAAGTGAATATAGAGTGCTCAGCCATAAATGGGACATCAAATATCACAATCTATACAAGCAAGGCTTAGGGCTATCATGGAAGAGGAGATAGAAAGATTATTAGAGCCAAAAGATT
This sequence comes from Cricetulus griseus, assembly GCF_003668045.3. Classification (NCBI taxonomy): domain Eukaryota; kingdom Metazoa; phylum Chordata; class Mammalia; order Rodentia; family Cricetidae; genus Cricetulus; species Cricetulus griseus. Next base: position 111,441,514 of record NC_048604.1, on the reverse strand, counting down.
GGAGAGCACCAAAGCAAAATTATATCTTCTAGAGAAAAGAGAATCCTTTTTCTTTAAGGGTTTTGCTCATGGTAAGTCGACCATGATACAGTGGATAGCACTACATCCAGAAGTATAAACATCATGAATTAGAGTTGATAGCTATTACATATTTTGGGGGGGGGGTTTCGAGACAGGGTTTCTCTGTGGCTTTGGAGGCTGTCCTGGAACTAGCTCTTATAAACCAGGCTGGTCTCGAACTCACAGAGATCCACCTGCCTCTACCTCCCAAGTGCTGGGATTAAAGGTGCGTGCCACCAACACCTGGCGCTAAATATTTTTTTAAATTGTGGTTGTTCGAAAGAAAATGGCCCCTGAAGGGAATGGCACTATAAGAAGGTATGGCTTTGTTGGAGTAAGTGTGGCCATGTTGGAGGAAGTGTGTCACGGTGGAGGTGGGGTTTGAGGTCTCATATATGCTCAAGCCATACCCAGTGGCTCAGACCACTTCCTGTTACCTGTGAGTCAAGTTGTAGGACTTTCAGCTCCTTCTCCAGCACCATGTCTGCCTCCATGCTGCCTTGCTTCCTGCCATGACAATAATGGACCAAACCTCCGAATTGTAAGCCAGCCCCAATGAAATGTTTTCCTTTATAAGAGTTGTGGTGTCTTTTTACAGACATGAAGTTGGAGGTGTAGGGATGTGGAGTGGATATGGGAGGAGTTAAGGGGAGGAACTGAGGGTATATATGGTCAAAATACATTATATGAAATTCTCAAAGAATTTACAAAGATATTTATTATAAAAGAATATAATATTGTTAACTATATCTACCATATTATATAAGTGATTTTTCTTTTTAAGTTTTTAATAAAGCATTTATTTTTGAAATTATAATATAAATACTTCTACCCTTTTCTTTTCCTCCCTCAAAATCCTCCCATATACCAGTCTCTACTCTCCTTCAAATTCATGGCCTTTTTTTTTTTTTTTTTTTTTTTTTTTTTGGTTTTTCGAGACAGGGTTTCTCTGTGTAGCTTTGGAGGCTGTCCTGGAACTCGCTCTATAGACCAGGCTGGCCTCGAACTCACAGAGATCTGCCTGCCTTTGCCTCCCGAGTGCTGGGATTAAAGGTGTGTGCCACCAACGCCCGGCTCATGGCCTTTTTTATTGTTATTATGTGCATACATGTGTATGTACATACACATATATTTCTATATATAAACTACTCAGTCCATATACATATTACTCATACATGTGCAAATCTTCTAAACATATGCCTCCTATATAATTACAACTTTGTGTCATTTGACTAACATTTACCTTGCCCCAGTCACAACTGAGCCCATGGTAACAATCATTCTTCTCTCCACTTCTATGAATTCACCCATTTTTAGATTATATTTAAAAGTGAGAGAATATAGTATTTATCTTCCTGTGTCTGAAGAACACAGGGTCATATTCTAGAGGGTCATCTATCTTGGTAATGATGAATACCATTCCACTATATATGGTGATTGCGTTTTCTTGATCTACTCTGTCTTAGTTTCTTTTCATGTTATTGTCAAAGTGTTTATTTGGTTCATAATTCCAGGTTGTAATCCATCCTTGTGAAGACATCAGGGCAATGGGAACTTAAAGCAGTTAATCAGATTGTATCTATGTTAAAGAGCAGAGAATAATAAATGAATGTATGCATGCTACTCCTTAGTCTGTTTTCTCCCATCTATATAGTCCACGATCCTCTGCCTAAGGAATGGTGCCACACAGAGTAGAATGTCTTTACATACATGTCCAAAGTGCCTTCTTCCAGGTGACTCTAAGTTTTTGCTAGTTGACAAACAGCACCTGGATTATTATAGTTCTCAGACCTAACCATCATACACTCAGATAGTGATGGACACTTAAATTGAGCACATATCACGGTTACTATGAATAGTGGTACAATTAACATGAAAATAGACACATTTCTTTGACATTTTTCCCACCTCTTTTGAATAGTTTCCCCAGCAGTGTGATTGTTCAATCATATTATAGCTTTATTTTTAAGTTTTGGAGGAACTAATATACCATTTACTGAAGTTTTCATTTCAAATAACATTTCAGGGGTCCCAATTCTCCATGTCCTCTCTAATACATATTATCATCCATCTTTTTGATACTAGCCTCTAAGGTATGTCTCTATAGCGATGAAGTGATATTTCATTTTGTATTCAATTTGGCTTCTATGGAGATTTTTGATGCTGACAGTTTTATCATATACATGTTGGCCACTTGTATGTCTTCTTTGGAGAAAAAATGTTGATTCAGATCCTTTATCTGATTTTAAACAGGTCTTTGTTCTTGTGTTACTGGGTCTGTTGATTGGAATCTGCAACATGCTGGGAAGGCTCCTGTGTTTAAAGCTTTTTGGCCACCTGGTGGTGCTATTGAGAAGTGACTAGATCATGAGGTTACTCACCTCACCAGTGGCGTCATTCATTAATTCATAGCTGAATGAGTTACAAGGAAGGAGAGCCTAATTGGAGGAAGTAAGCGTCTGAGGACATGTCTTTGAAAGTATACCGTGCTTCTCCGCTGCTTCTCTTCTTTTGCAGTTTGCTTGGAGAGGGTCTTAGTTCAATCTAACTGCTATCCGTAGAAAAACATAAAAGGAGACAACAGAGATGCTTGTGAATGGAGGATGTAGCAAAGATGCTGCCATTTGCAAGGCAAAGAGAGAAGCCTCAGAATAAATTAAATCTGCTGGCATCTTTATCACAGACTTTATCCTTTAGAACTATATACAACTTATAATTATATTACTTGTTTGAAGTCATTTTCTATTTTTCATTTTGATTTGATTTGGGTTTGTTTTGTTTTTTTTTTTTTTTGTTTTTTTTTTTTTTTTTTTTTTTTTTTTTTTTTTGCAGATGGCAGTCCTAGCAAAGTCATATAGTAAGTAATGGTCTCTTCCCTCAGACATCAGTATTTATCCCTAGTACACAAATGAACTTTGGGAGCCCATTCCACATAGAGGGTTACTCTCTCAGCCTAGACACAGGGCTCTGCTCCAAATGATATGACAGACTTTAAAGATCCCTCATGGAAGGCCTTCACACTCCCTGGGGAGCAGAAGGGGATGGCATGGGGGTTGGTGGGGGTCAGGGGAGGAGGTGAGGGAGAGGGAACTGGGATTAACATGTAATACAAGCTTGTTTCTAATTTGAATAAAAAGGGGAAAAAGTAATGGTCTCTTATCTAATAAAAGTATAGAGGTGGTCAGGGAGATGGTTTGGTGGTTAAACGGTGCTTGCCAGGCAAGCCTGACAACCTGAGTTTAATTCCCCAGAACCCACATTCGAAGAACAGAACTAACTTCTGAAAGTTGTCCTCTAACCTTTAAATAAGTAAGTAAATAAATAAATAAATAAATAAAGAGATGAAATCTTACACTGAAAGAAAAAAGACACACAATTGCATTTTTTAACAGGCAAATCATGGTTTGGAGAGAGCTCAGTGCTTAAGAGTACTAGCAGCTCTTCCAGGGAATCTGGGTTCAGCAGGCAGTTTACAGCCATCTGACTCCAGTTCTAGGGACTCTCACAGTCACTCAAGGCCTCTGCAGCCACAAGCCATATATATGGTACACAGATACTCATGCAGACAAAGCATGCCCTAAAAAATAAAGTAGAATTTATATATATATATATATATATATATATATATATATAATTGTATTGTATATATTGTATATATTGTATATAATATATATATTATTTATATATATATATATATATATACATATATATATATATATATATATTCACGGTGGGATGCAGCTCCATATCAGAACATTTAAGTAGCATCCATGAGAGCCTTGGTTCAATTCTTGGACAGCATAATAAAAGAATCCCACAATTGTAATGTTGAAGGTGTACTGGCTTTTACAAAACAGGCAAGCCGGGCGGTGGTGGCATATGCCTTTAATCCTAGCACTCGCAGAGGTAGGTGGAGCTCTGTGAGTTTTAGGCCTGCCTGGTCTACAAAGCAAGTTCCAGAACAGCCAGGACTGTCCCACAGGGAAACCCTGTCTTGAAACACCCCCCCCCAAAAAAAGGCAAATCGGACTCAGAAGGACAGGTAAAGCATGTTTTACCTCACATGTAAAACAGAGAAGTATCAAAGGCATGGAAGTAAATGAAAGATTGCTAAGAAAGAGAAAGAGGTTTAGGATAAGGAGGAGGGGCTAAGGGAGGGCAATGAGAGGATGAAGAAGATCAAGGTTGGTGATACACTGGTATGAAAATATCACAATGAAATCTACTATTGTATACTATTAATATACATGAAATATGAGACAAGGGCCAAAAAAGAACATTTCTCTAAGGGAGGAATAAAAATGGGCAACAAGGATATGGATTAGTGCTCATTGTCATGCAAGACAGAAACCACATACAAAATACTACCTTACAGGGCTGGAGAGATGACTCAGTAGTTAAGAGCAGTGGCTGCTCTTCAAGAGGACCCGGGTTCTATTCCCAGCACCCTCATGGCAGCTCACACCTGTCTGTAACTCCAGTTGCAGAGGATCTGGTATCCTTACACCAATGCACATAAAACAAAAGTTAAATAAAGTATTTTTAAAAAATACTACTTCACATCTTCATATGACATAAGAAAATTAAAAACAGTCTGTGGAAACAAGAATATGGACAAACTCTAACCTTCTTACACTGATAGCAGAAATGTAAGCGTGCACAACCAATGTGAAATGATTTGGCAGTTAAACATATAGTAAGTGTTCAATGTATATTTAAAAACAGATTTTCTGTACAATAATTATTTACAATAGCTAAAAGTAGAAGAATACACACATTCATCAACTTGTTAATTTGCAAAGCTAGTTCTAGGACAGGCTCCAAAGCTACACAGAGAAAACCTGTCTCAAAAAACAAAAAATAAAGAGAAAAAATTAGAACTATTCAATACAACATTTAATTTATAAAGATGTTATACATGTACAGCACAGAATAGTTACCAGGCATAAAAAATGGAATCTATGCTACAACACTGATGAATTTCAACATTATGTTAAATAAAAGAAATAAGACATACAGATCACACATTATAGTATTCTGTGAAAATTAAATATCCAAAATAAGGAAGTCCATATAGACATGATGTATATTAATAATTAGGTTGCGAGATATAGAGGAGTGGGCTTATGGAAAAGGGAAAGACATTGATTAATAAATACAGGATTTCCTTTCATGGTGACAGAAATGCTTTGGAGTTACATGGAAGACATGGTTGTACAATATCAAATAACATAAATGCCACTGCATTCTTTGCTTTGAAATCAGAAGTAGCCATGCTGTGGTGGCTCAAGCCTTTAATCCCAGCACTTGGGAGGCAGAGATAGGTGGATCTGTGTGAGTTCGAGACCATCCTGGTCTACAAAGCTATTTCTAAGACAGGCTCCAAAGCCACAGAGAAACCCTGTCTCAAAAGAAACGAGAGAGAGAGAGAGAGAGAGAGAGAGAGAGAGAGAGAGAGAGAGAGAGAGAGAGAAATCAGAACTATTCAATACCACATTTGAATTTCACCTTCATAAAGATAGTAGCCTTTAATCCCAGCACTCAGGAGGCAGAGGCAGGTAGATCTCTGTGAGTTCGAGGCCAGCCTGGTCTCCAGAGCAAGTGCCAGGCTAGGCTCCAAAGCTACACAGAGAAACCCTGTCTGGAAAAAAAAATGAAGATAGTAGTATATCACCAAAGCATGAATTAATTTCAGAACATGAATAGTAAGTAAATTAAACTAGACAGAAACTTCTTTGATCAGTAACAAGAGAATTCTATAGGGCAGAAAATAGCAAAATATGACCCTCTTTCCCTCATGTGCGTACTAGGAAAAAGTCAGACTATCTTATAATACAGAGAAAAATGACATCAACCTGACTGTAAAACGTAATAGATGAAGATTACATTGAACTATTCTAGTGATTGCCCTGAAGCATAAATGAACTCCAGAGCAACAAATACCAGCACATTCCATAGATGTTTCCCTTATGGCAGCTTCTAGGCCCAAGAGATAGCAACTGGAGCAGTTAGAAAAAATATTTGAGATGAAGTATGTGCATCTGGAAGGGTGGATGGTCAGAATCATTTCACAAGACTGCCCTGACTGGAGTTATTTTGGTGAACTCAAGTTCAATGACCTTTGCTTCGTCCTGGAGATTGAGCTACTTGATTGAAAGTTTACTCTACTTTCATGCTCCTTGAAATCAGATTAGGCAGGCAGAGCTTCATTCTCCACGTAATACTGGGATAGACACAGGTAAGAGGTTGGAAGGGAAAATACTTCCTTAAGCTGTTACATGTTTTTCCTTTAATGGAACAGAACAGGATCTCACTTCAGATACAACGTAAATAAGTCCATATGTCCAAGCAACATCACAAAAACAGAAACAGTGTGGATGGCCAAAACAGCACATCTCCATCAAACCCACTAGTCCTATAGAAATGTGTTCTAGTGGGAATTACCTATATGAACTCCAGGGCACAGAGTCTAAAACAATAATGAAAACTGTCATGGAAGAATTCAAGGGGTTTAAAGAAGACACAAAAGGTTCAATGAATTTAAAGAAAATAGAAATAAACATTTCAGGGGTGCCCAAGAAAACACTAATACACTGTCCAAGAAAATCCAGATTTGAAAACTGAATTCAATAAAGAGATAGAAACATTCTAGAAACACAAAATGAAGATGGAACAGAAAAACTCAATAATCCAATTAGAAAACTCATAGGAAATCCTCACTAGCAGTATAGATCAAGTAGAAGACAGTGAGAGGACCTGAATATAAAGTAGATGGATTATACAAGCAAACAGTATAAAAACTAAAGACACAAATAAGGAACATGTGGAATGAAAAGACCCAACCTTCAAACAATGAACATCGATGAAGGAGAAAATCCAGGTCAATGTGATAGATCAGATCTTCAACAAAATCACAGAACAAAACTTTCCCCAAACTAAATACAAGAAGCACACAATACAAGAAATACACAAGATAAGAAAAGACACTCCCCTTAGCATAGCAGAGGTAAAACACTACATATACAGGACAAAAAAATCTTGAAAGCTGCAAGAGAAAAAACAAGTCACATTAAAGGAAAAGCCATGAGAATAAAAGCTGATTACTCAATGGAAATCTTGAAATTCAGAAGAGCCTGAAGCAATGCTCTACAAATTCTAAAAGACCAAAATTGCCAACCTAGACTGCTGTACCCAGGAAACTATCTGCCATAGTTCAGGAAAAAGAAAACCTTTCCGTGATGCAAACAGGCTTTAAAATGGTTTCTCTTTACAAAATCAATCCTACAGACAATATTGGAAGCAATACTGAAGAAAGCAATAAGCATATTCAAGAGACTCTAGAATGAAAACAAATAAAGCTATAATTACTGAAACACAAAGTATCACTAAGAACAAAAATAGAAAAAACAAAGACAAGAACAAAATGACTGCAATCAACACACACTTTAAAATAATAAATAAAAATTACACACACACAGGTTCTCAATTTGTAGCCATAGCTGGCCTAGAACTTACTATGTAAACTCAACAGGCATCAAACCAATGAAGATTTGCCTGCCTCTGCCTACAGGGTGCTGGGGTTAAACACATATGCCACAGAGCCAGGCCAATTTAAAATATTGATGGACTCAACTCTTCAATAAAAAGTTACAGGATGGATAAATGGATTAAGAAACAAAATCAATCTTTCTATTCTCTACAAGAAACTCAACTTAGCTTGAAAGATAGGTATCACCTTAAAGTAAAAATATGAAAAAATGGATTCTAAGCAAATGGGATTAGGAAAGAAGCAGGTGTTGTCACCCTAATATCTGACAAAACAGGCTTCAAGTTAAATTGATTGGAAGAGACAAAGAAGGATACTTTATTCTGATCAAGCAATTAATAAAGAAAATATTACAATAATAAGAATATATGCACCAAAATCTTGTGCACCCGGTTTCATAAAAAGCTATATGGGAATTTAAGATAGAGATTAACACTATGCCAATAATAGTAAGTGATTTCTTTTTTGGTTTTGGTGGGTTTTGTTTTGTTTGAGACAGGGTTTCACTGTGTAACAGTTCTGGCTGTCCTGGAACTCACTCTGTAGACCAGGCTGGCCTTGAACTCACAGAGATCTTCCTGCCTCTGCCTCCCAAGTGCTGGGATTAAAGACTTGTGACATCATTGCCTGGCTGTAGCTGATTTCTTCAATAGACAAGTTATTTGGGGAAAAAATGAACCAAGAAACTTCAGAATTAAATGGCACTATACCTCAAATGAACCTTACATGTATCCACAGAATATTCCACCCAAACACTAAGGAATACCTATCCCAAGAAGTTTCTTTAAAACAGAACACAAAACAAATCCTCACAAATTCAAAAATGTTGAAGTAATTCCATATATTCTAACTGACCACAATGCAATAAAACTTAAAATTGACAGCAAACAAAAATCTAGTAAATATACAAACTCAAGGAGAGTAAATGACTCATTACTGGGTGATGAATGAATTAAAGAAGAGAGCAAGCAAGCAAGCAAGAAATTTCCTGGATCTAAATGAAAATTAAAACACAACAAAATCTCTGGAACGCGTTGAAAGCAGTCCTATGAGGGACATTTATAACCACAAGTGATTACATTAAAAAACCAGGAAGAACACAATTAAATGACTTAATGATGTGACTCAAAATGGTGGAAAAACAAGAACAAACTAAATGCAAGCACAGCTGATGGCAAGAATTTATAAAAAAGCAAAGCAGAGATTAAGGAAATAGAAACAAAACAAAGAAGCAGTGAATCTAGGGACTCATTCTTTGAGAAACTCTGTGAGCTTGACAGACCCCTGGCCCAAGTAACTAAAAGAAAGGAGAGGAGTCAAATGAACAGAATCAGAAAGGAACAGGGAAACATTATAACAGACACCAGAGAATTCAGAAATTCAGAAATCTATTATAAGGGACTACTTTAAAAACCTATACTCCATGTAGCTGGAAAACTTCAAATAAATGGAAGCATTTTTAGAATCAGTCAAACCACCATAATTAAAACAAGAAGAGTCAACAACCTAAACAGACCCATAACCAATGAGATTGAAATAGTAATAAAAAGCCTTTTAGTAACGAACTATAGAAATGATCTCTGAAAGTAAGAAAGGAGATACCATAATAGAGGGAGACATTTTAGGTTTACAGAGAAATAAGGCACTAGAGAAAGGTCCGGAGGTCTACAAAGATGACACCAACTAACAATCTAAGCAACAGAGGAGAGGCTACCTTAAATGCCCTCCCCTGGTAATGAGATTGATGACTGTCTTATATGCCATCCTTTAGCCTTCATCCAGCAGCATGTGGAAGTAGAAGCAGACATCCACAACTAATCACTGAACTGAACTGGAATCCAGTTGCAGAGAAGAATGAGTGATGAGCAAAGGGGTCCAGACCAGGCATGTGAAACCCACAGAAACAGCTGACCTGAACATTGGGGAACTCTTGGTCTCCAGACTGATAGCTGGGATACCAGCATGGGACTGATCAGACCCCAGGAACGTGGGTTTCAATGAGGAGACCTCGGAAATCTACGGGACCTCCTGTAGTAGTTCAGTAATTATCCCTAGCATAGGTGTGGACTTTGGGAGCCCATTCCACATAGAGGAATACTCCCTGAGCCGAGACACAGGGGGGGTGGGCCTAGGCCCTATCCCAAAGGATACAATAGACTCTGATGACACCCTATGGAAGGCCTCACCCTCCCTGGGGAACAGAAAGGATATGTGATAGGTAAGGTTTTAGTTGGGGGGGGAGTAGTAGGGGAGGAGGGGAGGGAGAGGGAACCCGGATTGACATGTAAAACAATCTTGTTTCTAATTCAAATAGAAAAAAGCCTTTCAGGTTAAAAAAAATCCAGAACCAGAAGGATTCGCAGCAGAATTCTACCAAACATTCACAGAAACTCTTCAACCAATCCTTTACAGACTATTCAAAAATAGAAAGAGCACTCCCAAACTGCTTGTATGAATCCCATCTCTCTCTAACACCAAAACTAAGTACAGGCACTGCCATCTTCCCATGTGAGTATATAACAAGCAGTAACCATAGAAACCAGGAAAATATTAAGGGAACATAGGAAGGGGGTGAGCAGAAATACAGGATGTGAAGGGGAAAATGGGAAAAATGTGGAGTAGGCTCTAATTTGGGAGAGTGAAGAAGGTTACTTCAAAAGGAGAAGGGATAAGGAAAAATAACACCAAGGTTGTTTGACAAAGCCCCAAGGAATGATATTCTTTTATATTTACCCAAAATCTCTCTCACACACACACAAACACACACAAACACACACACACACACACACACACACACACACACACACACACACACACACACACACACACACACACACACACGCCTTAAATGAAGTTCTGCCTCTTGGGTTGACAATGCTCACTACAAGAGCCATAGACTACCTAAGAAAAACCCAGTACTAGGCATGAAAAACTGCCATTGCAGTTGTTGGTCAGTATAAGTTGCTGTTGCCCTTGGCTGCATCTCAGATCTTGAAGGTAAGTCCCTGTTGCTGAAGATAACACACACTTTAGGATGCAGGACTCTAGTGGTCCCAGATGGAATCTTCCTTCCTGTGGTCTTGATTGGATAGTAGTAGAATAGACTGTACAAGTTGCCAAAGGAGGGAAGCAATCAATAGTTCTATCCAGCTGTGATGCCTACAAACCACAAAACTGATCAGCATGACAAGACAATCCTAAGAGTACAACAGTGGTTGTGGTTGTTTGCCTAGGAATGGCCCCCATAGGTACATATATTTGAATGCTCAGTCCTTAGGGAGTGGCCTACTTGATGGGGATTAAGAGGTGTAGCCTTATTGGAGAAAGTTTGTCACTGGGGTGGGCTTTGGGTTTCAAATGGTCAAGTCAGGCCCAGTGTCACTCTCCTTCCTGCTGCCTGTAGATCCAGATATAGAACTCAGGTGTTTTTGTTATAGCACCATAAAAAAGACTTAATAAAAGGACCATAAAGAGGACACTTCTACAGAAATTCAAACAACTAGAAAATGGCAGGAAAATAGACAAATATATCTGAACAGACATTAGAAACAGAAAACACACATGCATGGGGATTTAATTGAAGACAGACACATGTCTTAAAGCCAATGAAGAACACAGCAGGCAAGTGGTTCTCAAACTGTGGGTCACTATCATTTTGGGGTGGCATATCAGATATCCTGCATATTTGATATTTACATTACAATTCATAACAGTAGCAAAATTACAGTTATGAAGTAGCTATGAAATAATTTTATGTTTATGTTCCACAGCAATGAGGAACTGTATTAAAGGGTCACACATTAGGAAGGTTGAGAATCAATGGATTAAGCTATTCATTAAATGTTAGGAAAATTAACTATCCATTTATATTGACAGTTTCCTCTCTCTAAGCATATATAAAAGCAAAATCCAGATGAAACAAAACTTGAGATATAAAAAGGTACTAAACTAAAATGTAGAAAAATGTTTGTCATATTACCATAATAAAAATATAAACTAAGAGACTGGGTGATTTTTAAATGAAAAATAGAAAAATCAGTCAACACCATGATTTCAATATGGCTTATAACCTATAAAACATGCATAATGAAATTTGCTCCCCAACATGAGTGTTGAGAGGTAATAGGACCTTAAGAGATATTTGGGCCTTAAACACCAAGCATGAAAGGACTAATTCCACTGTCAAAGGACTGGGTTAATTCTCATGGGAATGAGAAAATTCTCACTCTTGTGAAACTAGATAGTTGCCATAGAAGTGGCTGCTATAAAGTGGTTTGCTTCTTCCATGTGCCCTTACCTGCCCTTTTGTACAGCTCTGCCCCAATATGGCTGCCCAACCCTGGATTTCAAATCTCTAGAACTATGAATTACATATGTCTCCATCATCCAGTCTCAGGTAGTGTTATAACAATGAAAATAAACCAAAAGAGAATTTTACACAAGATTAAAGCAACTGATAAATTGGGGCAAAAAAGTTATGGAGACAGTGTGGGACAAAAAAAACTAACATATTTAATATAGGAAGATCCCTCCATTTTAATTGGGGAATGCTAATATAAGGAGAATATTAACTGATTATAAATAGCCATTGCTTATGAAGAAAGGAAATTGTCATTAAGCATATAGGAAAATGTTAACTTCATTCATCATCTAGACATGTAGACTAGAACAGCAAAAATGTACTTTTTACATATTAAATGTCACAGGTTGAAGCTAAGGCAATATTGAGAAAGAAACGGAAAGTTTTCTTTTTTTTTTTTTTTTTCCGCTAGAGATCTCAATTGGGTACAGCTTTTCTGGGGGGCAAACTGGAGGCATTCATGTTTTAAGTGTGTGAATGTTTTTGCTGAGCAATTCTACTTTGATGAATATAACTTAAAAGTAATTGAAGAAAATGATCAAAATGAAATTCACACATAATGGTAACCAGAGTGGTGTTTATAAGGAAAAACTGTGAACAACCTAATGGTTTGTTAATCAATATTAATAAATGCAGTATATTCAGATGTTGAAATGTTGTTCACATTGAAATATTTTTAACTAAAAGAATAAGGGAAATATCTATTTGCTGACTTAGAAAAAGCACACATGTACATTGACAAAATGTTAAATTCTCGCCATCATTCCTTTATCCTGTGGATGGGAAAAGAGCTTCTATCTTTACCTATTTCTGAATTCTTTTCATAATAAGCATATGTCATCTTTAACTTCACTTTTCACAAAAGAGAAATTTGGAAATAAAGAAAAATATGTCTGTGATATAAAGTCAAAGAAAGAATAAAATGCTTTCCTTATAGCATGATCATGTTTTAAAATATGTATATTAAAATAGGTAAAACAGTACAGAGAACACCAAATGTATAATAGTGATCATCTCTGGTAATAAGTATTCTTTTTTCTTCATTATATTTTACATTTTCAATTGATTTTATGAGTACATATTCCAAGTAATCATTATTATATTATTGGAATATGTTAATTATGCAAAGTAGGGGTTTCATTCTCAGAGGTCTATTTACAGATTTAATTAATTTATTTTTTTCAAAGTTTAGCAGAAAACATAAATTTGGAAAATGGTATGTGAATTTATAGCAGTTAGATTCATAATCATCAAAGCTAGAAATACTGTCCTTAGGAGGTAAGATAAACATATTGGAGTTTACCAATGAAATGAAATATTGTTCCTATCCTATGGGTAAAAATCCATGACGGATTCTAAGCAAATTGCTACAAAAAACAAGCCATTCCAGGCAGTTTATATACTGTATGATTCCAAATACATGCCTTTTGGAAAAATCAAAACCATAGTGGTAATAAAAGTTCAGTGGTTTTTAGAGGTTTGGAGTATTGAATAGATGAAGCGGAGGGGAATTTTTAAGGCAACTGAACTATATTATATGATACTATAATTATATATGCATGACAGTATTCATTTGTCAAAAAAATTCTCTAGAAGAGAGAAACTTCGTGTATATTCAACTTTTATAAGTTACATAAGAGATTGAGAGGTCCTATGGATGTAATGTAAATATTTCAAAACAATGTAATTATATTCAAATATATTAAACATAGGCTTGGGAGATGGCTCAGTCTGTAAAAGTACTTGCTGTGCAAGCTTGAGGTTCTGAGTTCAAACTTCCAGAACCAACATGAAATCTGGACGTGATTGTGTATGTGCCTGTAACCCCAGTGCTGTGAAAGACAGAGACAGAAAGATCATTAGGGCTTGTTGGCTGCCATCCTTCCAGGTACAGTGAGAGACACTGTCTAAAGGAAATAAGGGAAAGAATGAAAGAATGATTGAAGAAACACCCAACATCTTCCTCTGGCCTCTGCTAATGGATAATGGCATGCAAGCCCTCACACACATTTGTGCACCCAAAACAAACAAATGCACACACATTGTATGAAACAACTTCACTGAAGAATGTAGACATAAAGGGAGTGATTTAAGTAACTTGGGACATAAATGGAGTCCATGGTGTTGGTGATAAATCAAATTATACCAAAGTATTCAACTTTACTTGAGAAAGCTGTTTCCCATGAGATTATAGGTTAACGATTCCAATATGTCAGTAAATGTATACTGTAATTAAATAATTGAGTAGATTGCAAATGGTAGAACCCAGGTTCCTGGCTGTTACAATGAGAGATTACAGACAGGTAAAGGCACAGGTTTGGGGGAACAATGTGGTCCTTTGGGCAACAGATTAGACACAATACATCAGAAAGATCTCATGATTACCTTAATAGAGACACATATGATTTTTGTATGGAAGAAAAACATAGAACTGTATGTATACAGGGGGCAAAAATATGCTGCATGTTTCTTTGCTTTGTCAGCTAAAAGGCTGTAGACTTGATGCACCCCAGTAGCAACAAGCACACCTAAAATCCAGACCTTGACTTTTAATGAAAACCTATAGAAAATGGAACCAGGGCTCTTTAGAGAATTGAGCCAAGAAATATTCAATGAGACCTTCAAGAATCTGTAAAGAATGGTCAAATAATGGTATTTGAGCCTTAGGGGTAGACTTCAAAAAGCACCCAATGGCCAAAGGTGAAGGCTTTAAGCAACAAAGTGTAGTATTCAGTTATAGCCCAATATATAGATATAAATAAATTGTGGCAGGGAAACAAATCTCATTTTAAGAAGAACACTAAATAAATTCTGTAGGTAGTCCACTCTCAAGAAGACAAATCATTATATGGGCTGCAGATGGCAACTTTCTCCAAGAGTACAGTATGGAAAGGATGGAAGAGGAGAACTTCACAATGGATAATATTAATATGCTAGTGTCCTTCAACAAAGTGAATGAGGTCAGTAGCAACTGGAAGAAGTCCTGCTGACAGTACATGCTTGATCTGGCACGACAGAAATGGTGGCAGTCTTGTTTAAAAATCCATAAGCACAAGGAAAATGGCAGGCAAATTGCAATAGAGGGACATAAGAGACAGTAAATGGCCAGTATTCCTCAAGTCTATCAGGGACATCAGAAACAAGGAAAGTCTGAGACACTGTCACAGTCAGGAGGAGCTCTAAGGAGATATGATGAATAAATAGAATGTGGGACTTGGATGAATTGCTTGAACATGCCAAAAAGAAATTAGGCAAGAAGTAAGGACATCCAAATAAATATGGACTGGATAATAATTTACCAACTTGCTTCATTAAATATAATACATATGCCACATCAACCAATATAAAATGACAATAAAAGAGGGAAATTGGGCACAAAATTTATGGGTATACTATAGCATACTATGCTATCATTTTCCCTTGCAAATTGAAAACCATTTTGAAGTCATTTATGTAAAAAGGAAATCAAAGGAGCTGAAGTCATCTACATATAGGGATATATTTATGAACATGGGCAAAGTATGGAGTGAAAGAAGAAGGCAACACCATTTCCTTGTGGCTTCTAATAACATAAGGGTCACCCAGGTCATGGCTCATACAGAAAGCCAAACCTATGTGGGAAGTGTATCAGAGTAGTTCATCAATACAAATATGCACAGGAAACACACACACACACACACACACACACACACACACACACACACACACACACACACACACACACACAAATATTTGAGATTCAATTCATATTCCTCAAATAAGGGCAATGTTACACTCTTTTCCAGACTCCTAGTCTGACAATGGTAGTGCACACTTTTAATTCCAGCACTTGAGAAGCACAAGCAGGCAGATCTCTGAGTTCAAAATCAGCTTGGTCTATATAGTGAGTTCCAGGACAGCCAGAGCTACACAGAGAAACTCTGTCTCAAAAAAGAAAAAAAAAATGGATCCTAGGGGAAAGTATTTACTTAGAAACTTAAGGTTATTTCATTTAATAATTTTGGTGTCATGTAAGGAAAAGACAGTTTTTATTCTTTAAATGGATCACTATAACCAAGGAATTACATATGGACTTTTAAAAAATTCCTTTTGAATAGAGGAGAGCAAGAAAAGAGATACTATAATAGAGGGAGCCATTATAGGTTTAAAGAGAAATCTGGCACTAGGGAAATGTCCAGAGATCTTCAAGGATGACACCAACTAACAATCTAAGCAATAGTGGAGAGGCTACCTTAAATGCCCTTCCCCCATAGTGAGATTGATGACTACCTGATATGCCATCCTAGAGCCTTCATCCAGTAACTGATGGAAGTAGAAGCAGACACCCACAGCTAAACACTGAGCTGAACTCTGGAATCCAGTTACAGAGAGGGAAGAGTGGTGAGCATAGGGGTCAAGACCAGGCTGGAGAAACCCACAGAAACAGCTGACCTGAACAAGGGGTTGCTTATGGACTCCAGACTGATAGCTAGGAAACCAGCATAGGACTGATCCAGACCCCCTGAGCGAGGATGTCAGTCTGGAGATCTGGTTAATCTATGGGGCCTTTGGTAGTGGATCAGTATTTACCCCTAATACACAAATGGACTTTGGGAGCCCTCTCCACATAGAGGGATACTCTCTCAGCCTAGACACACAGGGGAGGGCCTAGGCCCTGCTCCAAATGATATGACAGACTCTGAAGATTCCCCCATGGAAGGCCTCACCCTCCATGGGGAGCAGAAAGGGGTTGGGATAGGGAGCAGGGGGCAGGGGAGGAGGGGAGGGAGAGGGAACTGGGATTGACATGTAAAAGAATCTTGTTTCTAATTTAAATAAAAAAGAGAAAAAAATTCCTTCTGCTATCATATCTTACATTCCACTCCCAGTTGTCTGCTTCCTCCCACCACCATCTTAAGCATCACTGCAAATGAGAGAGGATATGGGAATATCATCAAGAAGAATAGGTCACACACACACACACACACACACACACACACACACACCACACACACACACACACACACACACACACACACCACACAACCCTCCAACCATAGTCCTCCAACCTAAGTATTCCCTCCCATTTTCCACTCTTAAGCTCTTAGTGGTGTGCGTCATTCTGGTTAAGAATGTGTGGTTTAGGTCCTTTTCTCATGTATAGCATTCAAAAGAAAATGGGTAATAATTTACCTAAATCATATATATCAACAAAGGTAATACATCTTGCTTTCACGTTGCCATTTAGTAAAACATGAAAAGCAGATATTTGTAACATGACCCGAATCAAGAACAACTTTCATTCCAGACCTCAGTTCCACTGAGAAGCTGCAAAGTCCACTAGGAGAACATCTGCTTTACCAAGAATCTTGGAGATTGTCTATTCCAGAGTGTTACCTGGTACACGAAACTATTCTTGACCATGTCAACAAAGCAGATTTCTGCTTAAACAGACCTTGCTTGGAAGGTATCTTTGATTAACTGCGACAAAGTCCCTAACAACAAGCCAAATTTCTGATTCCTTGTTTCATCTGAATTAATCTGCCCTCTGGAGGTATTCCAAGTAAATGTTAGTGTTCTCCTTCATGGCAAGCCTTCCATTACTTGAAGCTACCCACAATCTCTTTAGATGAAAGCATTCCTGACCTTTTCAATAATTGTGTCTGTTTGTGGCCCATTCACTATCTTGGTGGCTTTCCAGGTTATCTATGTACATCTTAATTGCAGCACTTCGATAAGACCCTGTCTCCCACATAAACTATCAATATTGGAACAAAACATTCTTTCATTGTTCTGGGCACCATGCCTCTTCTAAGGAAACATCTAAAATTTCATTACATGTGTATGCATTCTAACCTTACACAGTTAGCTCATGTTGAACTTATAGTAAATAAAACCAGAATCTTCTTATATGCTACTCTCAAGTCACATGATCACCTACCCTTGGTGCCTCAATTCTGAAAAGAATACCAATTCATATTAGATCTTATTTGATTTAATCCTACTAGGTTCAACCTTCCTCCAGCCTCTCTTTAATTCTTGTTGGTAACATTAAGCTACATTTACACTGCCTTCTGTGTACATCTGCAATGGGATAGGATCGCTCTCTCAGCATTGATTGGCACATTTTTGAACAAAATACTTCCCATATACTCTCCAACTATTATCATCTAGAGCATTGGTTCTCAACTTTCCCAGTGCTGAGACCCTTTCATACAGTTCCTCATGTTGTGGTGACCCCAATCATAAAATTATTTTCGTTGATACTTCATAACTGTAATTTTGGTATGGTTATGAATCATAATATAAGTATCTGTTATACAGGACATCCGATATGTGACCCCCTACAGAAAGGTCTTTCTACCCCCAAAGGGGTCATGACTCACAGGTTAAGAACCACTGATCTAGCCCATGCTACTCCATTCTATTCTCAAGGATATTTTAAGGAACTGTGAAATACCTCTATGAGGTACACAATTGCTACTGTCTCCTGAGATCTCCAGAAGCAGCTCAGCATAAAGCAGACTGTAGCCCATGGCCCATGTGATCACCAACTTAATATATACCACTTGTATTAGGCCACTGTAAACAGATGTTATTAAAAAGCAGTTTCAAATATTGTCCTAACTCAAATGTCAGAAAGTCAGGGCTCTAAATTGCTTTTTCATTTATGACAAAGTTGGTTCTTACGTGTGCATTTTTATGTAGCCTGTTCCAGGGTAAATAGCAGCAAAGATATATTTACTTAAGAAGAGATAATGTGCCTACTGAAAAACACCAGGCCATCTGATACAGAACTATACAATCTCTACGACAGATTAATAGACTAACAGATTACTAGACCTCACATGATACAATATACTGAACTGGTTAGGAAAATGTTCTAGACTCTCAGAATTTGTTCAAATCTTGAATCTGACACTTGATAGCAGTGTAACCTTCAAAAGTTATCTAGCCTTGTCTGTGAACCAAGGAATATAAAAATGATGCTATCCTATGAAGTTGTTAAGATAACTGAACATAGCAATGACTTTGCTAGGGACTATTGCTATTCCGATGTAAAAGAGAAATTAACCATGTGACAAGATGGATTGTGAAATGCATGTTAAGGCAGAGCATCATTTCTTGTTTATCTTGATTACCAGTAATTCTTTTAATAGTCAACTATAGAATATTTTCCTGAAATTAGCTTGTTAATATACACATTAGTCCGTGAAGCCTGTGTGTATGTGTGTGCCTCGTGTGTGATGCATACACAGGAGTTTGCAGGAACACATAAGCCTGTAGAGGCTAGAGCAGGGCATCAGGTGTTTTTGCTATTGCTTTCTGTCTTATTGCCTGAGATAAGTTCTCACTGAAACAGTTCACCTTTGGGACAAGACAAGCTTTTGGGATGTCTCCAGCCCACATTGCTAGGGTTACAGGCATACACAACAATGCCTTCTGTTTTATATGAGTGCTGGGGGATTCCAACTCAGGTCCTCATAATTACAGAGACAATGCTCTTACCCACTGAGCCATTACCCCAGCCTTTGGTCTAAGACGTTCTGAAGTTGGATTTTAAATGTGCTGTCTTAAAAAGCCTCTAGCCTGTCTGTGCTCAGTTACAGTGAATATTACTGCCGTTGGATGTTGGGACAAAACAAAAACAAACACAGAACCCTTTTTTCAAAGGTTGGACTTTGTAAACGTTTGACTTTGTTGGTTAAAATAGCTTTTACCAAATCTGGGGAGTGGGGAATCCAACACCAGATTCTAAAACCTAAGTAAACATCTATATCACTTGATAAAATTTGCTCCTTCTTTTGTGTGGTCTGTCTGCTGCTTGATGTCTGCCAAATCATGTTTCTCCTTTCTATTTTTATAAAATTGCTTTTCCCTCAAGTGCCCCAACACATTCTGGGAAGACAGCAGCATAAGAACAGGTTCTTAATTCTTGTTCTTTCTCTAACAAGTTGACAAAAGTGATAGAAACAAAAATTGAGCAAAACCTGTCAAAACGAAAAGGGCAACAGAACTCTCAATGGATTTCAGGAAAATATAATATTGATAGGGTCATATTAAAGGATATTCCTGTGCTTAGGAAATTCTGTGATAACCTGACAAGTTTAAAAACTCATGGCACAAACCTTAAAGGACAAGGACTGGACGAGGAAAGCAGTTGACGGAAGAGTCATTTCTCTTATTTCTGCCTCCCAGTATTTTTTAAAAGAAAATAGTGCCAATCTGGAAATGTCAAACTTACCAGCACTTCAACTTTTTGCTTTGACTAAATTAAAACTTATGCTAAATATTTCATTAGGGAACTCTAGCTATTTGGCTGGAGTCACTAATTATTTGTGTTACTTTGTAAATGTGAGACATGGGTCACATGTCTGATCCCTATACTAGGCCCCAAAAACAATTATTCTGCTTTGCGCATATTTTGACAGAATTTAAAGCACACTACCTTCTGTAAGAGGAAAGGGTAGCCACACCCAACACCTGGTATCTCCTGATCATGGGTTCTCAACTAACATGGAGGTCGGCACCAGAAGCAAAGTCTCGTTTGATAAGCCAACAGAATTTGTTTCAGTGTTGTGTATCTGTCCCTACTCCCATCCCCACTCACCATAAATGAAATAAGCACATATACCTGTGAGTACATGAAGTAGAGGCCAAAGAGGCAAATGAGCAGTTGTCTTGGTGATGAAGTTCTCTTGATGGTGAAGTTCTCCTGCAGGGACTGCCACTGCCTTAAGCTCTCACCTCATTACGGCATGCTGCTGAATTACAGGCATTTGCCACCTAAGAACACTTCAGGAGAGGGTGACCCTCAAACTGAACAGAGGGATAGCCATTCAGGCAATGCCTTCTTAATTCAATAGTGACTAAGTGAATATATCGTTCAATAGATGAAAAGAACCCAAAATAAAAACAGACTATAAAAAAACCTGCAATAAAATAATAGGAAATACATCACACAAAAGGATTAACAGCTAAAAGTAACTTTTAAAAATGAGGCTAACATAAAGGCTTTTTTAAATTAATAAACTAAAAAGTGAGGGAAATGATGAATTTAACAAAGACACAGATCTTTTCTGGAATTAAACAACATATTTTTTTAAATATTCATTTGGCCAAGCTCAGGGATTCACTGTTCCCTTGGATGTTTCAAATAAATGTATGTTTAATTGCCTGAGCCAGGCATCAGATGACATCCAGCTTCTTATGTGGCGACAGATTTACTGCCATTTTCTATGCCTCCAGTTTTGGTATTTACTTCTAAAATCATTCACATCATTAAGTCTTAAATTTATTATTTTAGGCTATCTGTGAAAATGTCAAACCCCCAGTACCTCATAGCAGTGAAATAACAGATCACCATTTCCTAAGCTGTTGTTCTGAGAAACGTGGATGGGCCAGATATTACTAGGTATATTTAAAAGAAACTATTTAAAAATAATTATGGACAATATTTACTATACAATGACTCTTACCAGGAATTAAGTATACAGAAATTTGCAAACTCACTGCCTTCTCCTAGGGAAATGTTTCCTCACTAAACAGAATTGCTGCAGCAAACACATTCTGGCTAAAGCAAAAAATGAAGACCAAAATGCTACTCTCATTTCTTACTTAGTACTGCTATAGAATATGCAGTACATGCAACCAGTACCTATGCTATACATTTGACAAAGAGGGCATTCAACTTACCGTTGATGGATTAACTTACCAGGAAAAACTCAGAGACCAACCAGAATTTTATGAAATAGGGCTTGGTGAATTGCTAATCTAAAATAGTGCCTGAAAATAAATTTTGTATAACAAAAATGACATTAACACACTAGATGTTCCCATTAGTAACACAATGTGCTTCCTAGTGTAATACCTAGGAACACAATTATCAGGAAAATAAAATTCTCTCAAAGGATATAAAAAGCTACTTAGTGAGATCCTGCTTTAAAAACTACTCCCAGTACCCCACACCCCCCGACTAAATAAATGATATAAACCAACCCATGTTTCTAGAAAACAATGGACTACTGTAGTTGTCCACATTTTTTCCACTTAAAATAAACCCAGCCAAATTCCCAATATACTTTGGGGAAAGCCTGCTAATGGTAACATTCGTCTGGTGAAGAATAAATAAAATAAAATAAATATGAAAACCATCAGAAAAACTGAATATAAAAATGATCACTAGGAGGATATATCCTAACATATGAAGTCATACTCCCACCTCAGACTGGTGTGCAAGGCCTATAGAATTCAGTGGAACTAAAGAAAATTCAAACACAGAACAAAATATGAATATGTACATTTCAGAAGTATGAAGAAATGCTAATTAATAACTGGGGGCCAATAATTAAAACATCTAAATCTGCATGTGAAAATCATCTCCTGTAGAGCAACACTGTTAAATAAATACTTGTGGGGGGAGCTAACCCTTCTGTGACGCTAGAGCCAAAAGGCAAAAAGGAACAGCTGTGTCCATTTTTAATTTTTTTTTATTTTTTTAGTCATTTTTAATGCATTTTTCCCTGTGCACAAGAGAAATAACTGATAGAGCCAAAAGATACACTTTCTTTATACATAGCAGTTAAAAGTAATGCAAACATCACATGACACTTCCAGTAAGTTACATTTCCAATTACAAATCAAAATGCATATTAGGGTCTCTTCATGGGAGAAGCTGAGGAAATCTTAGGTAAAAAGCACTTTCCTGGCATTACTACACTGATCCTTCAGGCTGCACAAAGATTAAGGTCATATACAATCAATCTGCAACTGTTGACACAATGTGACACTGTAAGTTTTCTGTACAATTAATGTATACTTAGAGAAACCAGGATAAACATTTCTACTATATTTTAACTGAACTTGCCTAGCCAACAATTTCACTGAGAAATTTATCAAATATGCTGTAAGATTCTACAAAATCGTGAGACATACCTAGCTTCAGGAATATTTCTTATATTCTTTCTCATTTTGGTTACACATATTCTGCTCAGAGATTCTACAGTAATACTTCTAGATGTACAACTCCAATTGTGCTTACTGTACTGTGTACAAATAATAGCAAAAACAACCAATGAATGGTATAAATCTTACAGCATTTGCTAGCAAAAATACATGCCAAAGTCACAATAAGCAATATTTTACCACAAATTAGAGAGCTTCAAATAATTTGCTTCTTTTTTAATATCTCC
The DNA here is from genome assembly GCF_003668045.3 of Cricetulus griseus. Lineage (NCBI taxonomy): Eukaryota > Metazoa > Chordata > Mammalia > Rodentia > Cricetidae > Cricetulus > Cricetulus griseus. The sequence continues at coordinate 111,418,377 of NC_048604.1, read as the reverse complement.
ATTCTACATTAAATTACTATCATAGGCTAATGTTTAAAATGCAAATAAACTGGACATCTGTAGGACAGAACTTGTTCACCCAACTGTGAAGGCTGATACCTGTTTCCAAAAATCACAATAAATGCAGAATAAAGAGAAGTGTTTGCATGCAACACCTTTGAGTGAAACAGCATTGATCCCCACCATTCAAATCAGAGAAGGAAGGAAATCCAAAGAAGAAAAGGAAGGAAAGAAGAAGGGAGGGAAGGAAACAAAGAGGGGAGAGGGCAGGCTGGAAGGGAAGGGAGAGAGAGGGTGGGAGGGAGGGTGGCGGGAGGAGGAGGAGCAGGAAGGGAAAGAAGGGAGGGACTCCACCTTAAAATGCATCCTTTTAGATTTATAAGTAGACAGATTTAAAAGAATCAAAATAAAAGTAAAGCACAATTTTGTGTGTTTAAAGATTTAAGAGCCATTATCAAAAATAAGATACATTTTTTCAAGGTACAGAAATGTAATTACGATGGCTGAGAGCCCAGCAGCCTCTCAATGGCCGCATTGATGTCGCCTCCTGTTGCTATTAGGGCCTGCAAGTTTGCTTCACGATTTATGAACCCCATGGCGTTGAGCTGTTCCAGTTGCTGCTGAAATCTCATTTCTGCACTCGCCATCTGGGCAGGAGTTGGTCCTGCTCCTCCTCCTGCCAGAGCCTGCACCATCTGATGAATGAACTGCGGGCTGGGTAAAGTTTCCATTGTCGGACTGATGGTATCAGTAGCTGCACAGCTGCTCACAGTGGTTGCAGGGGGGACCCCAGTGCCGGTGGATCCAGGAGAGCTTGCAGGGCCAGTGGGTCCTATAGGCCCAATAGGGCCTATGGGGGTGAAAGGAACTATAGGACCCATGGGCCCTATGGGAGTGACTGGGCCCACAGGGGTTATGGTGGTTCCCAGGACTCCCACCCCCACACCTGGAGCGAAGCTTGGAATGAGGCCAGGTGCTTCAGTGGCTAGTGTCTGTAGCCCCTGCTGGATCTGCATTAACGCTTGCATCGCTCTCGGATTTGACATGGCCGCAAGCGTGTCTGGATTCTGCATCTGCTGCAGGAAATTCGGGAGCTGTGGACGCATCTGCTCTTGCAGCTGAGGATTTGAAGCAAACAGTGGGCTACTCATCATCATCTGGGCAGCCAAATCTGGATTCTGGCTCAGCGACTGCATCATGCTTCTCATGTAGGGTGCAGACAGCATATTCTGAATCAGCTGGGGATTTTCAGTTATCTGTTGCAGCAGGTTCTGCATTCCTGGTGTACTAAAGATGCTAGCAACATAATTAGCTGCCGCCATGGTGTTCCCGAAGGTGCTACTAGAGGAGCTACCGCCAGGCATAGTGCCACTGCTTGTGGTCGTGGTGTTGGTCGGAGAGCCCTGGGTAGCTGGCGTTGGTGCCCAAGGATTGGGCAGTGGATCCCGGTTTTCTGTGCGGGAAGGCTGGGTGCCCTCCCCTGAGGAACTGCTCCCCACCGTGGCAAAGGGGTTACCCCCAAACTGCTCCTGTGCGGCATTCAGCATGGGCTCTTGAATGTCAGTGTACATGCGCCGCAGAGCATTGTAGCCACCTGGGATGCTTTCGAGATTACTGAGAGCCAGGTCTTGATTTCTCATCATCTCTTGCATCATGGCAGGATTCCTGGCGATTTCGAGAGTCTGCCTCATTATATCTGGGTTGTTCAGTAGGTGACTGATCTCTGGGTTTCTCTGGATCAGTTGTTGCATCTGCGGATTGGCCATAATGAGCTGCCTCATCAGATCAGGATTCGAAAGCATGCTCTGAACAAAGGGATTTTCCATGATCTGGATCATCATCTCAGGGCTAGCCATGAGCTGCTGCTGCATATGGTTCTGAAGCTCAGTGAAGCTGGTCGAGTTCAGACCCAGGCTGCTAAGGCTAGCAAGTCCTCCCAGGGTCCCCGACGCAAACGGATTGTTATTCGTGAGAGAAGGTGTGGAGAGACTCCTGGGAGCCGTTGTCGACGCTGGCGCCGTTGGCGCCCCTGGCGCTGTTGCGGCCGTGGTGGTGGTGGTGGTCGTGCATGTTCCCGCAGTGGTGCTAGGCTGCGTGGTGGACTGGCTCTGAGGGCGGTTCTGGTTTTTGATGACAAGGTGAACAGTCAGTCCATCATGGATGCCATGCTGCATCAAGGTATCTTGATCTTTCAAGATTTTTCCGGCAAAAATCAGCACGAGCTGATCGATTTGCGATTTGAAGCGTTTAGAAATCGCTTCCTTAAACTGCTGGACGGTGCTATTCTCGGGCACCGCGAACTCCTCTTTCTCTTTGGGGGTCTTCACAGTGACTTTGATGATTTTGGGCTCGGCTGGCTCGGTGGCCTCGCCTTGGGCCGCAGCGGCAGGGCCGCGGGAGGGGCGCGGGGGGCCGCTGCTCTCGCCGTTCTCAGCCATGGCGGCCGCGGTGACGCAGGCTGGCAGGGAAGGCGCTGGCGAGCGAGAGGGCGCGAGGGAAAGAGGAAGGAAGGAGGCGCCGCAGCAGAGGACTGGGCGGCCCCGCGAGCAGTGCGGAACACAGTACCTCGGAGATGAATGGAGGCTGCAGCTCCCGGTAGTCGGATGCGCACAGGGTTTGGCGTAGGCCGCGGCCGAGCGCTGAGCGAGCAGGTCTCCAGGCCTTCTCCGCCGCCGCCTTGTGATCTGTCCGCGCGCACTCCCAGCAACTCCTGCAGCTGCGGTGCCCGCGCTCCCGCCCCGCCCCGCCCCGGCCCGGCCCCGCCCCCTGCTGACGCGGCGCCAGCCCAGCCACAGTCGCTCGGCCGAGTGCAAAACTCCTGGCCTGCAGAGGGGGGGAAAGGAGGGAGAGAGAAATAAACAAAGAGAGGGGGAAGAGAAGGAGGCTGGAAGAGAAAGCGAGGGGACCCGGGCGAGGCGAGGCGAGGCGAGGCGAGGCGAGGAGAGGGGGAAGGGAGGAGGCCGGGAGGAGGAAGAGGGAGGCAGCTTCTTTAGCAGCCCCTGAAAGACCAATGGAGAATGTGGGTTCGCAATCTGGGAGGCAGTGAAAGGATGAAAGCCTGAATTGAACCGATCCCATGCAAAGGACGAAAAATGAATAGTAAAGAACTCTGACAAAGCAAAAAGGGAAAACGAACACCCGGATGGGGGAAGGGCAGGCATGGCGGGAGCGAGCATTTTACAAAAGAAGCGAAAAAACGGCCAGCAGGCTTCTAAAATATGATTGTGCTCGCTATTAATCAAAGGGATTCAAATAAAAACAATGAGATTTTACTTCGACTTTATCATATTTGCAAAGATGAAAGAGAATGTTAAATCTTGTTGACCAGGAGCCGAGAAAATGCACTCTCATGCTAGTTGTAGTATGAATTGTAATACGGCAGTTTGAAAATACAAATGAACATTTTGAATATTTGCACCTTTGTTTAGAAATACCTAATCGATTCAAAAAAGCATATTATGATGTATATTAATAACGTAGCATTTAAAAACAGTGTTTAGATATTTTCAATGTGTGTGTAAAACATAGAATTACTCAAACATACTACGATAGTGCCATACAATAAAATAATCCCTGTATCTAAAAGATGGTGGCTAATTCATGTAATATTAAGTGTCTCTAAAAGTGTACATCAAAATGCACTGTAGTGACGAGAAAATAATAGATGGTATTTAATATGGGTTAATATTTTTTCTAAACAAATGGAAACAATACAGGCATGTAGATATTGATCAAAAAGCTAGTAGCCTGTGTGGAAAAGAAATCTGAAAGGCTGTACTCCAGTAAAGGTAACAATTAGAGCTGAAATTGTGAATAATTCTTATTTTCTATTTTTATCAGATTTTCAATTTGATGGATAAGTATGCATTGCATTTATAATTTTTAAAAACAACAAATATATTTCCAGACAAGAATGTAGGTAAAAACTGACAGCCAGACAATAGTGGTGGCAAAGATTAACCTATTTATCTTTTGCATTACTGAGTAAAGGAAATAACAATGTAGTATTACTGATAAAGAGAACATGAATCATAAAATAAATCCTTTCAAAAGCATGTATTAATTTCTCCTGCTTTAACCACAGAAAATCATTTTTCCCGTACAAAAACCTAGAGATAATTTAACAGCATTTCAAAATCATTACGTCACAAGTACCTCAATAAATCTCAGTATAAAACAAAATGCAGGCCTTGAATAAAAATGTGATTGTACATGGTAGGTTTAATATTAATATAATATACAATGTAAAGTAAACTTGCTTTAAATATAATTGTTTATATTAAATAATTACATTTATATTACTTTATATTTAATATATATTTCAATTTATATCAATAATTAATTGGCATGCATCAAATATCATTCTTTGATATTTAGATACATGTACATATTCTATTAGAAAATATTCTATTAGAAATATGTTAGAGGAGATGGGTTGTAGCCCACTGATGGAGTACAAGCCTACCCTGGGTTCAGTTCCTAATACTGCCAAAAAAAAAAACCCCAGAAAATATGCAAGAGGCAGTCAGCCTAAAATAACCCAGAAAATACACAAAAAGCAGTCATCGTAAACTTACAGCCACAAGGAAGAGGAAATGGCACAGGATTCAAGACAATGACTAAACGGAATTGGAGTTAAGGCTGTAAAAATGTGCTTTGTCTCTAAAATGGAAGTAAACATAAACTATCAGCAATGGCTGATTTTAGATAGTGGCAAGTCATAGCTGTTCTAATGTGTTTAACTTTTCTGAAAATAAACAAATTTAATAATATATAACTGGTGATTTTTTCTTACTCTTAAAATTAGATATTAGCAAAAATGAGAAAAAACACTTAAAAATTAAAACACCTTTGATAAGTACAGATGAATATTCTTCTTAGAGTGAATTTATAAACATAACTATAATGAGAACATATATCTCAATAATTACTGTAAGATTACCCCATGTATAATCTAAGGGGCATGTTAACAATAGAGATTTCTAGGCCCCCGCCCAAACCAACTGAAGGTGAGCAAGATTCTGCATTTTTAGCACATCCAAGTTTAATAATATTTGACTTATGGAGTAGTATATGAATGAACTCAGAGTCAAATTTATACACTTAAAGACTTTATATGGCAAATAATAGCAAAAATGAGTGTATTTGACATTCAAATAAAGAGGACAACAGAGAAAACAGAAGGAGGTAAATGAAGTACCAGCTAGACAATAGCCAAAGCAAAGAAACAGCAAACAGGAACATCAACACTTATTTCTTGAATATCTTTAAGAAAGAAGCCAAATAGCTAAAAGGTAACTACTTCTCTCCCTCCATCCTTTGCTCTTTCCCTACCTTTTCTCTCTCTGACACATTTTCCATTTCGTGAGACACTAGACAGATACTTTATCTTGTTTAAATATGAAATCAGCTGAACATTTCATCTATGAAACTGGAAAGGAGCTGAGCTGTCGCATACACAAGGCCCCAGGCTCTATTCCAAGCACCAAAAAATCAATATGTAAAGATGTGGAAGACAATCACACAGATGGCCTAAGCCTGCACCTCATAAGCATTACCTGAGGTAGCTATGGAGAGAGACATGAACTTCATATTCCTCTAGGAATTAAGTGACTCAGTAGGCCCAATTTATGCAGATCAATTTGCTAATCCACATTGAAAGTATACTAAAACATTCAGGCAATTTTACGGAGCACTTCTAAATTTACCCTAAATAAGTTAAGTCCTGCATTAGTAAAATGTGTTGTCTTCCCAGAGCGGATCTACAGAACCCAAAGGAAATTCTGATCATTCCTCACTCCTATGAATCCACATGTTAGAAAATAATAATAATAATAATAATAATAATAATAATAATAATAATAAATTATTATAAAATAATCCCATCAGAACTAGAGAAGTTTGAGTCAATGAGACTGGGATTAAAACTCCACCACAGTCATTGATGGCCATGTGACCTTAGAATAGTCCAATCATTTCTCTATAGCTCAAGTTTTTTAGCAGCTACAATGGGATGAAGAAGCATGCTCCAAAAAGCTGTACTAGTTCATGAGAGAGACAGAGACAGAGACAGAGACAGAGACAGAGACAGAGACAGAGACAGAGTTGGAGTATAGACAGAGAGACAGAGAAATTACTCTGACATATATCCTTCTGGGAAAATAAGGCAATTGAAATAAATGGACTCTTGATAAATTGAATTTCAAAATTAAATCTAGAAAAAAAATGACAAAAAGGAGCAAATATACAATCTACTTAGCACATAGTCTACTCTGGGGTTACATTTTTTACCTACATGCTCCCTGCAATCTTCTAAAAATTTTTGCTTTGTTCATTTAGTTTACATATAAATAAATAATGTGTAAGTCAGACTTTCTTGAATGCCCAGAAATTCTAGTGTTGCATATATATTTTAATCTCTGGAGTATAAGTTATGAACTGACAGCTCATGGGCTGGCTTTGGCCTGCCAACTCCTAAAACTTGGCAAATTTCCCAAACAAAGATTTATGACTTCAGTTTCAAAACTAGATGATCTGGTTACATTGGGTTCATACCATGCCATAATTTGCCTGGAGGTGAATAGTGGCTATATTCTTTAGATAAGGTGTGAATTCTGATTTACTAATGTCTACCATGTCTCTTCATTGATTTTCTTATCTGGTTGGGCCTCTTAAGATTGAAAACGTTTGATGCTTTTAGTAGGAGCTTCTGTTTTTCCTTCTTTTACTCTGTCTCTTAAAACCCTAAAGCCATGAAGCTCTGGAATAAATTGCATAAGACCAAGAAGACAACCAGTTCATTTCTTGGAAGGGTGGAGTATTCATTTTAAGGGGAATATAATTATGTCAGTAAGGAGCACGTACTATCTCTTGGTGATGTTGGTAATGATAAAAAGCGATGATGTTTCCTTTGCTTTATATATCCCCACTGTTTTCATCAGAAGTATACTATTTTGAAGAAAACTGGAACTTGAAAAAAATGGATGTCTGCCTCACTGTGTTGTGAGAATAGAGTTTTGTGTTATAAACAGTGCAATAAACTGGAATTCTTGACTGCCTTCCTAAAGAATTTAGAATTAAGTCACTCAAGATTTACAAAATTAATGGGAGCTTGAAATAAAAATGAGAAAAAGAGGAGAAATTCTCAGATTAAAACATCAAAATAAAAACAATGTGGAGGACTAGATATGAAAAAAATGCATTTCATGGTAAGGTAGAAATGAGTAGAACAACTGGTTTTCCCAGTCTGCTTCAAACCCATAAAGAAGACAAAGTAGAATTAATCAGACAAGATAATCCTACCATTTTAGTGGTTATCCAAGTATAATATCTGTAAGAATAGAGTGGTGGCCATAGGGAATTCTGTAGCTATTAAAAATACTCTGGGGCTGATGCCATAGACCAGTGGTATAGCACTTTCCTGGCAAGCATAATGCCCTGTATTTGATCCATAGCACCAGTTATTGAATTTCTAGAAAAGTCCTCTAAAGTCTATTTAATTTAAAACATGAAAGTTGCTATATTGTAGTCAAATGGAAATGAATCACTATGGAAATTGCTGTATATGAAGCCTCATTCCAAGTTGCAAAGAAAATACCAACAGCAATACACCTGACAGGAATGAGAGTGGGTCTTAGTATGCACCATTTATGGATGCTAAAGCCCATCCATAACAGTGGAGAAAGCCATAAAAAGAAAGGACTTGGGGAGCACCAAAGGCAATTTGGAAAAATAAGGTAAAACACAAGTTGACTTCTCACACAAATCTCTTCATTTCAGCCTTAGATGACATAAACGGGGACCGGCTTTTTACGTGATTTGATGCCCCCAGCTTGCAATACAAAGACTCATTACAGAGTCAAAACATTCAAGTACAAATTTAAGGAAAATTCAGTGATTTGGAAATCTTGTGGCTTGTAGATGGTAAAGAGTTAAAAAAATTCCAACTCTCACACTGATGGTAAAAAGCAAATTGAGTCATTAGATACGGAAGCAGTACACACAGAATCTTTTTTTTTTTTTCAAGACAGGGTTTCTCTGTCTAGCTTTGGAGCCTATCCTGACACTTCACTCTGGAGACCAGGCTGGCCTCGAACTCACAGAGATCTGCCTGCCTCTGCCTCCCAAGTGCTGGGATTAGAGGCGTGCACCACCAGCGTCGGACCAGAGTCTTTTTAAAAGCAAGAGAACACAAACAATTTAAAAGCAAACATTTTTATGTACTGTTTTCATATATCTTTTTTTCCTAAAATTGAACTGCTCAGATATATGCCTGAAGTCAAGCCATCTTCCTTTTGCAATTAACCTTTCCCCGATTTACAAAATAAAGACATGTTTCTGTTACACATTCACAATTTACTATAGTTCATTACCCATTGCCTTCTTTTATAAAATCCCAGGGGGAAACAAAGAGACTTTTTGAAATATATATTGGTGTACATACTGAAAAACTGAATGACTCTACATAATACATTCTTTTGCAAAGCTGTGCATTTCCAGTTATTTGCCTTGGACAAAATGGAAGAAGGATTGAATTGAATTATTAACTGACAGGATCATCAAAATAGTTTATAAAGATAGATCATTGTATTGCTTTTAGAATATTATTTGGAAAGAAACCAAAGAAACGACATTTTTACAGCAATGTATTTATATTTCCATCTATTTAGTGACAGATTCCATACTTTATATTCATAAAAATAAGAAATGAGGCCAGGTGGTAGTGCTGCATGCCTTTAATCCCAGCACTTGGGAGGCAAAGACAGGCAGATCTCTGTGAGTTCTGAGTTCGAGGCGAGCCTGGCCCAGTTCCAGGACAGGCAGGGCTACAAAGAGAAACTCTGTCTAGACACATACCCCCCAAAATGAAAATACTACTAGCAATGGGTAAAATTAAAGTTAGAATTATACTATTAGAAAAATGGCCTCCAAGTGAATTTCTAATTAAACTTATTTTTATTTTTAATATTTTTAAGATGATAATAATATTCTTTTGGCTGCTTCTACACTTCCAATAATTATAATGCTAATACAGAACATTTTAATCCTTAAAATTAATTTTAACAGTCATAATTGCTGCAGTAGAGAAAGAAAGGTAGATTGGTTGATGAAACACTAAAATAAAAACTAGATAAGGAGGAAAAGGTAAATTAATTACAAAGGGAATAATTTCCAACTTTTCGAGAGGAGTCTAGTAATATATTTTAAAGATGATGGGTGTGCATCTCAAATTGCTACAGTACTAGCAATGTTTTATGTATAAATGTGTGTGTGTATGATGTAATATTTTATCCATTTCAAACTATTTGGATTCATAATATCCCATAAATTACCTTGAAACTTAATTATAATTCTTCCAGTTAAAAAATATATGACAAACTTTAAGAGTCAACCTAAATATTCATTAAAATACATGTAGCTTATAAAACTTCTTTGGAGAGTCACAGGGAAAAATGAAGATTCAAGGGTTGTCTTACATGCAGACTGTGGTACCCTGCTTTACAGCTCCATACCATCCCACAGGGTACTCCACACAGATGAAGATGCAGATGAAAGAAGACCAATTAATTTTCAATGACAAATAGCATTGTGACACCTACTGCAAGTACTCATCTCTATGCAGTCAGTGAACTTTCCCCCTGAAAAAGCAAAGGAAAGCTGAATGAAAATTAAAGAAGAAAATGACAGCTAATTGATTGCCTGTTAAACTTATATTGTGACTCCAGCACATCATTACTCAGAGTAGACTAATGTAAAATGAAGGATGGTTGATGGGTTTAGTGGGATGGTCGCTGAGTAAACCATGATTCACAACCAAATTTAATGGCATAAATCTATTCTAGTGCTTGATCTTCTAGCAAATATGGTTTTGATGTAAGGTTAGAAATTCTAGAAGCTGAGTAGGTAAGACTTGTTATTCACTTGACACCTGCCAATGTTAACTTCAGGCACCTACTTTTCCTTATGTACTTTTGTGGCTCATTCCTTCTTGAGGTACTAACACAATAAGAACACAATGTATTTATGACTTTGAGGCCTGAAAGTCATTCTGCCTCTTCAAAAGGGTTTGCATCTATTTATTGGTTAATGATCTACTTGTACCAAAATTTAATTCTCAAAAGATACTGAAATATGCCGGGCGTTGGTGGTGCACACCTTTAATCCCAGCACTCGGGAGGCAGAGGCAGGAGAATCTCTGTGAGTTCGAGGCCAGCCTGGTCTCCAGAGCGAAGTGCCAGGATAGGCTCCAAAGCTAGACAGAGAAAAACCAAAACAAATATACTGAAATAGTTTTCGTTTCACTACTATAGGGTTCAGTGAAAGGGAGCCTATGTGTGCCCACTTGTATGTGCCTGGGTGCCTGTCAGCATCTGCTTAGCCTGCTGTGTGGTGGCTCTCACCTGGAAGAAAGTATATTGCATTTGCCTGCAGCTCTGCATATCTTCTTTAATCTGCACATAAGTGGATACACACACATAGGTTGGCTGGTGAACTGCAAAGTTAAACACTAAAAGTCCTCTGGCCTCAAGGCTACATTTATACAAAACCCAGACTAAGTAGTATTTTGCCAGCAATGTAAGAGATTGCATCACTGGTTACTTTTGGTGACATCAGGTGTCAGCCATTTTGTGCTTATTTATACCCCTCCTGTGTCCAGGAACTGCCATCTTGACTCATGCTGGATATATATACCAGTGCCATGTTGTCTAAATGTAAACTGGCCCTTAGATCCGTCTGTTCTCTATAATGTCTCATAAAGTGAAGCAGCCATGATAAGGGAGGGTGACAGCAAAGGCTAATTTAAGCATTTAGCTATTCATCTAAACAAAGGAAAAATCTAATTATTCTGGGAAATTTCAGTTGTATAAGTCTGAATAAAGAAATGAAGACAATAAATGATAGTATGCCTTGGTGATGTTGGCAAGAAGATTGGTTGTATGTCAGAGTACCTCAGTAAATATCAATTTTGCCCAGAGCCAGAAATTTGTGAATATGAATGTATACTTTGATGAATCACCATTACAATTTTTTCCTACAAGTTTAGATGGGTAACAATTGTGCAGACAACATTTTGTAGATACAAAATCTTAGGGTTTTTTTGTAGCTTTGCTTCAGAATTTTGGAAGCATTATGCATACGTTTCTAAAAGATACAGAGAATCTGACAATATATCTGGTGAATGAAAATGTTTAATGGAGCAAGACAGTTATGATAATAATTACAGTGATAATTATGATGCCTGAGTGATCATTAGGTAAGGAGCAGGAATTAATTCATTACATTCTCGCAAGTATGTGCTCATTATCTTCATTTGATAAATGAGATAAACAAAGTATAGAGCTGTTAAGTCACTTACCTAAAGATATATACAGTGAGCAGCAGAGAGACCTAGGAACTTTGAATAGAATGAGTAGGCAATTGTAGTAATTGATTGTCAATTGCTTATGAGGGACACTATATAATAGTCCAATACTAAAATCACTGGCATAAAGAAGATGTAAGTTAATATACCATCCATGTAGCTATTTTAACAGAAATAACTTTAAATTTGTTGAAATATAGCAAGTACACAGTTAGAAACTGCCAAACATCATGTGCGTAGAGTTCAATAAACACATTTGTGCAAACAACACCTGGGTCAGGAAACAAAACTATTCTTATATATTACCAGCGACTTAGTACTAAATGTTATACTCCATTCTAGTTAGGACCTTCTCCTAAGATAAACATCATACTGATTTCTAACACAGTAGATTAGGTTCTGTCTGTTTAGAATTTTATATAAATGTGATCTATCAGTATGTATTGCTTAGTGCCTTGCCTTCCTTGGCATGGCCTTTTGGGTGCAAGATTCATGCCCATTTTGTGTAGCAGTAGCATTATAATTTCTCAAAAGGAATTCTTTTTAAGGATTTCCTCTAAAAACTTCACAAGTAACTTCTTTTGTCTGTACCATCTATGTTCACCAAAATAGTGGGATGATTTAAATACAAATAATCAATTACCAGTAGAACACAGTAAAGAAAAACAAGTTTTGAAGTCAGTTAAATCTAAGTCAATCTGGAATTTGTAGTATTTATCTTTAAACATTATATCCAAAGTTATCTTCGCATGAGTTCTAAATGTATTTCAAAGAGTAGTGTTTGGTATATGGACTCTCTGTATGCATCTTCCTTTGATTTAGAAGAACTTAATTAAGATTGTTTTTTGCATAAAACATGAGTGAGCAGGAAGATTGAATCGGGGAAGATTAGAGGAGAGCAAGATAAGAGACACCTTGATAGAGGGAGCCATTATGGGGTTAACGAGAAATCTGGCACTAGGGAAATGTCCAGAGATCTTCAAGGATGACACCAACTAACAATCTAAGCAATAGTGGAGAGGCTACCTTAAATACCCTTCCCCCATAATGAGACTGATTACTACCTTAAATGCCATCCTAGAGCCTTCATCCAATAACTGATGGAAGTAGAAGCAGACACCCACAGCTAAACACTGAGCTGAACTCCTGGAATCCAGTTGCAGAGAGGGAGGAGTGATAAGCAAAGGGATCAAGACCAGGCTGGAGAAACCCACAGTAACAGCTGACCTGAACAAGGGGGAGCTCATAGCCCCCAGACTGATAGCTGGGAAACCATCATAGGACCGACCCAGACTCACTGAATGTGGGTGTCAGTTAGGAGGCCTGGGCAATCTATGGGGCCTCTGGTAGTGGATCAGTATTCATCCCTAGTATACGAATGGACTTTGGGAGCCCACTCCACATAGAGGGATACTCTCTCAGCCTAGACACACTGGGGAGGGCTTAGGCCCTGCTCCAAATGATATGACAGATTTTGAAAATCCCCATGGAAGGCCTCACCCTCCCTGGGGAGCAGAAAGGGGATGGGGAACAGGGGAGGAGGGGAGGAAGAGGGAACTGGGATTGACATATAAAACAAGCTTGTTTCTAATTTAAATTAAAAGAAAGAAAAAATACCACACAGCACTTTGTTTATGATAAAAAAGTTTATGGTTATATCTTATTAATTGTTTCCTAATAAGATTGCTTTTTAAATTTGGGCTTACATTTATATTTGTTAATTAATTTATTTATTATGCATTTGCCTGAATTCTACAGACTGCATATAAAAGTCTGAAGACAACTTTTGGGAATCTGTTCCCTTATTCCAGCCATCAGTCTCATGAACAGAACTCAGGTTGTCAGGAATAACTTTTGGTTTTACAATATTAATAATACATTAAGTGTATACATTAAATTCAGGCCTCCTTTACCTAAAAGAGAATTCATCTATTACTAAAATATCAATACTTTCTTCTATACATTTTTTGGTACTTATCTTTGTTTCATATGGACTGTAGGCTTGTCTTAAAGTTAAATTCTTTTTGTAATGTTTTGAATAAAAATATCCCCCGAAGTCTTAGGAGTTTGAACACTTGGTTTCCAACTGGTGGCACTGTTTGGGGAGACTTTCAGGTGGCACTTCCTTGCTGGTGGGAGAAAGTTCCTAGGAGAAGGCTTTGAGAGTATAATAAGCCTTGCTCCATTGCCAGTTCATGCCTTCCCTCTGCTTTGGGAGCTCTCAGCTTCCTGTGCCTGCTGCCGTGCTGTCTCTACCATTGGAATTCTAACCCTCTGGAACAGGAAGCCAAAAGAAACTACTTCTTGTATAAAGAAAAGACAAAAAATAAACACACACACAAAACAAAAACCCTGACTTTATATTTCCTCAAACAAATATCCGTATTTTCAAAATCAGTGCCACATGGCAGTGCTATTTTCTATCCCCCGTGTTGTACTGTGAGCAGAGGATAGGATACTATGCAGAAATACATTGGTAAGATTTTAGAGGCTCACAGGCAGGAAGAGGGTAGAAGACAAATGGCACTTCCACAATAGGCACACTGATGACATGTATGTATGCTTGAAGGAGTGACTACTGCAAATGGAAATGCAAAGTTCCTGTTACAGAATGAGAATGTGCTACACTTTAGAAGAAATAAGGTGGTGTCCAAACAGGCAGCTCACAGTGCATGAAGAACCTAGGAAACTATCCAAATTAAATACAAAATGCCTACTGGTCTCACTATGCAAAAATATAACCCAAAAGGGACATATTTGGCAATTATTTGGGCCTACACGATTTAGCTTTTAAAAGGCATTTGTCAATATAATTTTAATTTAAATGAGTTTCAGGATTTTCTCAAAAAATTCTCAAGATAATATGTTGAATGTTTATTATGTTACTTTTCCAATCCCACTCACACAAATTATGTCATTTAAACCTCAGATGGGCTCTATGTGAAAGACACCATTATTACTATTTTGGAACTGAAGAAACTAGAACACAGAGGCTAAGTGCATGATCTTACATTACAGCTAGTAAATAATAGAGCCATGCAAAGTCAGAGAATCTGGCTCAGAGCCCACATTCTAATTTTATTTATTAATATTTTGATTATGAAAGTTTTCAGGATACAGTACAAATTAGATAATACTTAGAGTGTATAATTATGTATTATACACTATGTACTGTCTGAACCAGAATTATTAGTAATTTCATTTCACTATCATCGTTTTGTATGTGAATGATCCAGATCTTCTCTTCTAGCATTTATAAAATATCTATTAAATTATTGTGAATTAGTAAATATTTCATAGTACCATAGAAAATTAGACCTTATTACTGTTATCCAACTGTGCTTTTTACCTCCATCTCCATTTCCATATTCACTCCAGGCTATAGTAATCACTGATTTCTGCATTCACATTGACTTTTCCTTTAACATTCACATATGAAACAGAACATGCACAATTTGTCTTTCTCTGACCTCTTTTAGTTACCATACATCCTCTAGGTTCACCCATTTGGGTGAAATGAATAAAACATTGTTTGTACAGTTGAGCACAATTTCTTGTGTATATAACATTTTTATATATTACCATTAACAGCATCTACAATGCTTCCATATCTTAGCTTTTGTGAACATGCAGAAATAACCTTAAGCTTGGAGGTACCTTTTTCATAAGATGGCATTATTTCATTTGGATATTACACCAAGAAATACTGTATCATATTGTACATGTAATTTTAGTTTTCAGGGAAGGAGGGGATATCCATTATGATCTCTTGGTGAGTATTAATTTCCATTCCTGCCAGCAGTTGTTAAGAGTTTGTTTACTCTACATCCTTGCCAATCAAGGCTACATATGACACATACCTTTGTACCAAAGTAGGGGAAAGATGGAATCCTTTCATCTAAGACTTAGAAAAAAGAAAAGGACATCTACTCTTACCATGCTTTTGTTTTGTTTTTGGTTTTTTTGGTTTTTTTTTTTTTTTTTTTGAGACAGGGTTTCTCTGTATAGCCTTGGCTGTCCTGGAACTTGCTTGGTAGACCAGGCTGGCCTCCACAAAGATCTGCCTGCCTCTGCCTCCTGAGTGCTGGGATTAAAGAATGAAGAGAGGAAGTCAAACTACTGTTTGCAGAGGCTATGTTTCTATATCTACAGAAAGATGAAGAGTCCATGGGACCCTTTTTTAAATGGAGAGGTTCTTGATAAAACACAAGTTTTTCTGATGCAAGTTTCTGGTACAAAGTCAACATAAAATCAGTAGTATTTCATGTAGCAGAAATAAACCAGCAGAGAAAGAAACATTTGAAGGGATGAAACTGAGCAATACTCAAAGTGGAAATGAAATAAATAGACAGATAGACAGATAAATAAACATTACCACAATCACAACACCTTTGGAAAATATATTTTCCAGATTTTGATAGCTGGTTTCTCTACTCTGGCTCCCACAGAGCAAAGTTATGGTGCTGGCTTAAGGATCAGGTCCACACTCTTACATAAAGGCTCTGAAGAATTTTCCTTGACACTTAGTCTGTGTAGTCACCACACACTTGCTGGCAGTTGGTAGAAAGGCTTCACACATTCATTGGCTCTTCCATATCCATAGCCAACCAAAGCAAACCAATCTCTCTGTCTCCTCTCCCTTCTCTCTTCTTTCCCTCCTCTCCCTTCCCCGCTCCTGTCGCTCTTATGCTCTCTGCCTTCTTCTGCTGCTTTTAAGGAATTATCCAGTGTAGCTGGGCAGTGGTGGAGCACGCCTTTAGTCCCAGCCCTCAGGGGCAGGGGGTGGGGGGGTGGGGGGGACAGAGGCAGGTGGATCTCTGTGAGTTCAAGACCAGCCTGATCTACAAGAGCTAGTTCTAGGACAGCCTCCAAAGTCACAGAGAAACCCCCGTCTCGAAAAAGCACCCCCCAAAAAAGAATTATCTAGAGTAACCTGATTGGATGATAAATAGTTTATGATTAACTTCATAGAACCTACCCTAATGTTCACTGGAATGAGTGGGGGATGGGAATCTTGAGAGGTCACTTATCATATTTCCATATACCTTATTTGATTGTATGTCTCCCTGCTAGACTTAATCATTTAAGTGTCATGTCTGTCATAAGGCAAATATTGTACCTATTAAGCATAAAATTCCAGGACCTAATTATTATCAACGTTTGGTGGCTAATCTAGGACAAATTATTCAATATGTTTTGGACAATCTGCAGAATAACTTATTTATTTGGTTGTGAGTGAGTAAGTTACATGAAGTATACAAATCAACATAAAAGAATAAATAGTAGCCGGGCAGTGGTGGCTCATACCTTTAATCCTAGCACTCGGGAAGTAGAGGCAGGCGGAGCTCTGTGAGTTCAAGGCCAGCCTAGTCTGCACAGTGAGTTTCAGGACAGCCAGGGCTACACAGAGAAACCCTGTCTCAAAAAAATACAAAAACAAAAAATGAATAAATAGTATGAGATATGACAGACAGCAAAACAACATCAAATTGAGCATTCACAGCATTCAGCAGAAGCTGACTGGGGAAGTTGAGGCAGTCAGCTGGTGTCCTTCTCCATTGGTCTTTGTGTGTGTTTTTATAGCATTACCATGGCATTTTTTGTTGCCATGGTTCTATAGTACAGTTTGAAGTCAGGTGTTCTGGTAGTTACCATTGCTTTTGGATCAGGACCTCTTTGGTTATCTGGACTATTTGAACTTCCATCTGAAGTGAGGATGTTTTATTCTAGTTCTATGAAAATATCACTGGCACTTTTATTTGTGTCACTTTGTTCTACAGGAAGTCTGACTTTGTGGGTTATAATGGTCTGGAACTTGCTGTTTAGTTTAGGCTGACCTCAGTTTCATACCTTCATGCTTCCATTTTCCAAGTGCTAGGATGACAGATGTGCCATCTTGAAGGCTTTGTTAAATCCAAAGATCAGTTCTAATAATATGGCCATTTTATTTATTTATATATTTTTTTGGTTTTTCGAGACAGGGTTTCCCTGTGTAGCTTTGGAGCCTATCCTGGCTCTCGCTCTGGAGACCAGGCTGGCCTCGAACTCACAGAGATCCACGTGACTCTGCTGGGATTAAAGGCATGCACCATCAACACCCGGCAATATGGCCATTTTAACTATACTATTTCTGGGGGTCCAGAAATACTGGCAGTAAATCCGTCTCATAGTGTCTTTCTAAATTTATTTGATATTTTTCACACTTTTTACTGTAGAAGACTTTCACCTCTTTGGCTACATTTAAAACAAAGTGTTCATTAATTTTTTAAAACATTGTGAATAGTATTGTTTTTCTAATTTATCAATATATAGAAAAAGTACAATTTATGTTAATTTTGTGCCTTAATATGGTGGATTGAATGAAACTGGCCCCCATAGGCTCTGTTTTAATACCTGGTCTCTAGTTGGTGGAGATGTCTGGGAAAGATTAGGAGGTATGTGGCCTCTCCCCCCAACTCTTCCAAAGTCCTTGCCCCACTTGTTGCCTATCAAAATTGTGGTCTCTTTTTCTTTAATTTACATCATTACGTGTGTGTGTGTGTGTGTGTGTGTGTGTGTGTGTGTGTGTGTGTGTGTGTCCCCTGATGAGTTCATTTAATGTTGCTTATATGTATATGATTTCAGGACTTGGTATTGGATAATCAATTAGAAGGTTGATGATCCCTTAGGAAGAATAATTCTCTCCCTCAGCTACCATTAATTCTTTGTCTAGGGATGGAGTCCCTTGAGATTTGCCCCTTCTACATTAGCATGTCTATTAGTGGTGTCACTCTTTGGGTCTTGTTTAGGAAGCCATACTGTTGTGATATAATGGGTGTAGCTTCTCTGTCATTTTAGGAGACATAATTGCACAGCAGACTTCTCATTCCTCTGAGTCTTACAATCTTTCCACCTCCTCTTTCTCCACGTTCCCCAAATCTAGGCCATTGTGTTGCAGATGTTTCAGTTGGAGCTAGGCATCACATGTTCTCTGCATTCGAACAGAATGTAGGTATCTGTAATGGTTTCTGATGTTGTTGGGAAGCTTCTTTGATGAAAGGTGAGAGAGACATCTCTGTGTGTATAACAATAAATATTTAGATGCTATTAGGTACCATGCTGGTCTAGGAAAGTAACAACAATGGGTTCTCCTCTAACATCTATCACCTCACTAGATCCAATTATTTGGTAACATTTCCTGTCCTAGGCATGAATTTGCTCCTGTTGACTAGTCTAATTAGACAGCTACTAGTTATTGCCAAGATATGCATGCCACAATTACACCGTTAGAGATAGCTTGCCATGCTGGTCATTGTTGAGTAAACAAAAAAAAATTTAACTTTACATCTTTATTTACTTTTATTGCATGAATGTGTTGCCATGCATGTATGTCTGTTTACCACGGGCATGTCTGGTACCTGTGGAGGTCAGAGGAGGGAATTAGATCCCCTGGAACAGGAGTCACAGGCGACTGTAAGCTGCTGTGTGGGTGTTGAACCCAGCTCTGAAAAAGCAGCCAGTGACCTTAACCACTAAGCCACCTCTCCAGCCCCAAACCAAAATCTTTTAAAAGATGATAAAATGAAAAAGAAAAAAAGACAGAACCAAATATCAATAAGAAAAGAAAGACTATAATATTTTTAAAAGGACCCAGGCTCCAGGCTCGATTCCCAGAACCTACATGACAGACAGTTCTGTCTGTGAACTCCAGTACCAGATGATCCAACACCCTCTTCTACCAGCACTTTATGAAGGTGGTGCACATGCAGACCAAATACCCATACATGTTTTTAACAAGAAATCAAAATAATGGAAATTAAAGGTCATAATTAATATATGATGATGGATATGTGTGTTTGTGTGTGTGTGTGTGTGTGTGTGTGTGTGTGTGTGTATGTGTACATACAAAATAACATATGCAATAAAATCCTTAATAAAAATAAAAGCTTTGTCTCTACTGAGGTACTTGAGTTCAAGCATGGGTATTGACTTCGTATGCCAATCTGTGCTGCCTTCTGTTTTCTTGGGTTATGCGTCTCTTGGAGACAGCAAGGGATGAGGGTTATTAATCCCTTGTTCCTTTTATGTAGTTGCCAATTGGTCAGCTAGAGTGATTTAGGACCAGAGAACAAAGTAGCATGGAATGCAAAGTTCCCTCATCTAGAGTTGGCTCTGGACAGAGTAATTTGATCATTGTACTCCCACAGCCCAACTGATGCTGAATGTTGCTATTAATCTGTGTTCCTCCATTCCCCATGAAATCTACAGAGGGCTAGTCAACAAACTGTACTGGCTGAAGAGAACTGGCAGTTTTGGTATATGTCAGCTCCCAGGACCTTAGCTTTTTAAGGCCCAGTCCCTATGTGCACTCACATATCCCTGCTTAGCCTCTAGCCTCCCGGACACTTAAGCTTCTTGTGTTGCCAAGAGTGGTGGCACATACCTTTAACCCCAGAACTGGGGAGGCAGAGGCAGGTGGATCTCTGTGAGTTCAAGGCCAGCCTTGTCCACAAAGTGAATTCCTAGACAACCAGGACTGTTTCAAAGAGAAACCCTGCCTCAGAAAACAAAAACAAAAACAAAAACAAAAACGAAAAAAGAAAGAAAACCAGCAATACAGCTCTATGGTTGTGTGTTGAAAAACACAAGTGTTTTCAAGAGCTAGCCTACTATGTAGCTCCCAGACCAGCTATTGATGTTCACGTCTTTTTTCTATTTCATGCCAATTTCTCTTTGACCAACTCTTCCTGCTTTCTATTACTATCCTCTGTGTCATCCTATTGCCACCTGCAACACAGTATTGCACATTTTCTCACCCTATTTCATGATAACCAGAATTTCTGGACTCTCCAATTCTCTCTCTCTCTCTTTTTTTTTTGCAGTACTGAGTAAACTCGCTCGGGCATGCACATCCTTAAGCACCTGAGATCTAGCTGTATTGATTCTGAACACTGGCAATGCTGGGAACTGTTATTTGCTTCTAGCTTGCCATTTTGTTTTTCTCTCCGTGACTCCTTAGTGCCCTTCTCTGCTGAACAGCCTGCCTCTCTCCTCGACTGTAGATTTCTTCAAGTCCAGTGTTAAATAGTTTATTTTTTCCTTCCAGAACCTGGCAAAGAATCCAGACTGAAATAGGTGATTTTTGAGCCATGGTAGAGTAACTAAATGAATTAGTAAATTATTATTCATTCTTTTTTAAAAATATTTTATAATGTATACAACATTCTGCTTCCATGTATATCTGCACACCAGAAGAGGGGACCAGATCTCATAACGGATGGTTATGAGCCACCATGTGGTTGCTGGGAATTGAACTCAGGACCTCTGGAAGAACAGTCGGTGCTCTTAACCTCTGAGCCATCTCTCCAGCCCTATTATTCATTCTTTGATATCACCATGTAACATAGCTGTTTAGGACTCACAGGCCCAATGGGTATGCCTAGAATTTCAAGCCAGAAACAGGCAGGATAATCTGAAGTTTGTGGCTATCCTCTGTTACATCATGAGTGATCATATATAAGGTTCTGTCTCAGTAAACAAACAAAAACACACAGACAAAATCAAATAAACAAACCAAACCTACCAAACCAGCTTCTGATTATTTTCCCTGTGACTATCTCATGCCTTACATTGTATTTTAAATATCAAAATACAGATTAAAAACAATTACATTGTGAGCAGTTAGGAAAATCAGTGGTCAAACAGCTAAAGTCCTGAGGCATGGTACAGCTATTTTAACAGTTCTAGTTTTCATCTTGAAAATGGGAAGCTTAGAAAAGCCTAAAAAGTCTACAAATCAAAGACAAATTGTCACTTTAAAAGTCGTTTGTTGTCTCACCAGCAAGGCCAGTTTATTTAAATTTAATTAGTGAAGAAGCTCATATAGGCTTTCAGTAAAACCATTCCACCTGGACCATGGATCACATCTTGTCATCATTTTCTTTAATTTAATATGTATGTAACTCAAGAACTACGCCACATTATAGACAACAAATTTAAAATATGAGGTAGACCTCATATTTATTAAATAACACGATTAACTGTCCTAGGAAATTACTCTAGCTTCTTTATTAAATTTGCGTGTGTGTGCAATCAAAGAGAAGCAAGATAGTGTCTTATATTTGGGGAAAAAAGAGAGTGATTGATTCCTAATTATAGTGCAGCTGGGAGCTTGAAATGAGGTAAAATAATTTGTTTTTCTTATGTCAACAAAAAGGATTTCCTGGAAATCAGATGAACAGCTGAGAGTCAAAGGCATTAAGACCCAATATGAGAGTCTTTATTTCACACTTATTGCTCTTCCAGAGGACATGAGTTTGATTCCCAGAACCCATACTTGGTAGCCCTGTAAGTCCAGGTTCTAAGAGATCTGACTCCTTCTGGCCTTCATAGGCTCTGCATTCATACATGCACAACCCATCAATACACACACACACACACACACACACACACACACACACACACACACACACACAGAGAGTAACACAGCTCTTTTTTGTTTGTTTGATTAATTGATTTGTTTTTCTAGACAGGGTTTCACTGTGTAGTCCTGGCTATCTCTTGGAACTCATTCTGTAGACCAGGCTGGCCACTCACAGAGATCTGTCTGCCTCTGCCTCCCAAGTACTGGGATTAATGGTATGTACCAGCACTACCCAGCATATATCCAGCCCTTTACCTTGTCTATGCCTTATATATTCCAATGACTCTTACTTGCTAATATCTTACTCTTCCAAAGTACAAACTAGAGTGATTGTAAGTCATAGAAAACTGGTTTCTATATAGGTATCTCTTTATGTCTGATTACCTCAAAACCACTCTAAAATTTTAGATCATTTCAGAAGCATATCTTATTTGTGTTTGACTGACAAGGACACTAATTATCAGTAAGTTTTGCGACTCGGTCTCACTATGTTGCTGTAGCTGGACTAGAACTTGCTGTGTAGACCAATATGGCCTCAAACTCACAGAGATCCACATACCTCTTCCTGAAAGTCCTGGGATTAAAGATGTGTGCTATCTCACCTTGCAAGATTTATTTGTTTTTGTTTCTTATGCACATGATTATTCTGCTTGCATGTATGCATGTGCCTGGTATATGTCATGTGCTAGTGTGTGACATCCCATGTCGATCTCGTGCCCATGAAGGGCAGAAGGTGTCATCAGATCCCCTGGAACTGGAATTATGAACTATTGTGAGCCACCATGCTGGTGCTAAGAACCAAGGCCAGGTCCTTTACAAGAGCAGCAGTGATATAACCACTGATTCATCTTTCCAGACCACATTAGCAATTTTTAACGCTGCTGGATGAGGTTAAAAGCTATTCCTGGTTTCTGTAACAATTAGTTTATAAGTAGGGATTATTCTGTTGTTCCTAATGCTACAATTCTGAGGACTTCAAGACTATTACTAGTGGCAATGTCCTTCATCTGCAACAATTTTCTGAAGGGTTATAAATTGTGTACCTGGTCAAGTTCTCCAAGGTTCATTTTCTTTTGTTTCTCTAAGGCATTAACATCCAGGAAAGAACATTTTGTTTTTCCTGCCCTATTTGTCACAGTACTTGACTAAGTTTGACCCTGCTTGCCTTTAATATACCTGGATGAAATTCTAGAACAATTTATATGTATATTTATGATTTATAATTTTAAAATCATGCTCACTTTATTTTCTCCTGAGAGAGAGAGAGAGAGACAGAGAGAGAGAGAGAGAGACACAGAGAGAGAGAGAGAGAGAGAGAGAGAGAGAGAGAGAGAGAGAGAGAATATATGAGCACATCTGTCAGCCTTGAGCTCACAATTCCCTTGTCTCAATCTCCTGAATGCTGGGTCACATCATCATGCATGGCTTTGAATCTTGAAGAAAAATGCAGCACTCTTTTCTGAGATCCCATTTGGATTTTTGATCCTTGTAGTGGATAAAGTAAAGCTGTGCCCCAGCCTGTTTCCAGACATTAGCACAATTACCCCTTTGCCTAATTCTAATGACCTCCCCACCCCCATCACACTCAGTTTTCATGCTTTGACTGCACTCCCTTAAATGAACTTCAGCTTTCAAAATCTTCCTTGAAAAATCTCTAGGCATCCACTAGCAATGAAAGAACAGTGGCCTTGGTTGCCAAGCTACAATTTCTGCCTGGCTATTATGCCTCCACTCTAACTAAATCAAAATTCAGTCCAAACTGAAGAAAGCCGGGAGAGGGAGAAGTGGCCTTCCCCAGGGAAGAGCACACCAATTAACTGTTCAGTGCCAAATGGTCAGACCTGAAAACACATACACAAGTAACATTATACAGACTGAACAGGTTATATGGTTCTATTTAAGAATATATATTATATATGTGATTATTATATATAATTATACATGTGCAATTGTTATATTTATATATACATGCAATAACAATTAGTGGTGAATAGGCTATGAGCCTGGGGGAAAATGGGAGTATATAGGGGAGGATTGGAGAGAGAAAGGAAAAAAAGAAATATAAATTATAATCTCAAAAATTAAGAAAAAACCTCAGCCCATCATTTATCATCATATATCTCAAGTTTTTGTTGTTAATTAAACAATAATGCTATGGTATGCTCTTTCACTTGTGTTTGATCCCTACTTTGCTCTGTACTAAATGACGAGTATTTTTGAGAGATCTTAGCACATAGTAAGCATTCGAGAAGACTTTAATAATTTTTGTGTCTCTCTAAGTCTTAAATTTGTTGCTTTCTCTCTTATCACAGATGACTTCAAGGTTGAAACTGAAGAGGTCTAACATCGGAAAGTCCTGGAAAGAAATGCAGGTAGATTTTTTGGGGGGGGGGGAAGAAATGTAATTTCCTCTAAAGATGAAAGCACACAAAAAGAGAAAACCTCATAGTTTAAGTTCAAGGTCTAGATTGGTCAGGTAATTCAGGAGTATGTGACTGAGAAAGCCTCTTAAATCCTCTGAATTGGTGCCAGTAACAGAAACTGTCTCATAGAGATGTTGTGATAATTAAATAATAGTATATCCAATAACAAATGCTGGTTCTTTTCTTAACATCTGTATGATTTCCTCAGTTTGCTCAACTTTCCATGAGAAAAACGAAAATCCTTTCCAGAGGTGGTACATGAAACACGGTGCTATTCCCAATATCTCACACCCCCGACCCCTCTACCCCACTTCCTGTCCCTCAATTCTGATTGTAACTAACCAAAACCTAATGAAAATCCCACTAGACTGCCTGGCCTGGAAAAAATTGAGAAAGATCTTCCTTTGAAACAAAATGCACTGCTTGCTGGGTAAATAGACAAAGGTCATCTTAGCAAATCTCACAGTTCTTTCACAACTTTCCAGCCTGCTTCTGGAGAAGAGCCTCAGAACTCATTCTTAAAAGAATATACATTCTTCCACTCATTTAACACATGATGTGTAAAAAAAACCAAAAGAACAAAAAAGGCCAACTATTTTATTTATCGTCTCACAGAACCTTAACAACTCTTGGAAAAAGATTCTTTCATTATTCCCATTTTAGGGCTAGAGAGACAAAAGCTAAGATAAGTATCTTGGCCAAAGGTCTTAAAGCTAGAATTTAAGGAAGTTGGAATTTGGACTCTGGTGGAACTCTGGAGTCTGTGCTTAATCACATGTTAGTCAACACGTTAAAATCTGCCCAAGGTGTTTCACATGACTCTCATCTCGTCAGCTCCAGATCTACCATTACCTTTCCATCTGCATTTGCCTTTACACTCTGCTCTGAGACCTATATTACCATCTCATTTGCCTCATTGCCATTTGAAATATAGAATTTGCTGCAAATTCCACTCAGATATTTCCTTTTTCTGGAAACACCATTTTCTAGTAACCCAAGGGTTTCTCAAACTTTCTTATGCTTCAGAATTTCCTGATGAGGTTTATAAAACAGATTTGCAACCCTCTGTGCATGTCTTCACTCTTGCCATGACAGTCATATGGCCTCTCTTTTATAACTTTTATATTTCATGTTTTGAAAATAATAAGATAGAAGTAACACAGATAAGAGAGTTTCAAACTCTCTGGAAACAGTGGGAAGAATTTACCCTGTCTAAGGGCTCCAGGGCTTGTGGTCACCACCATTATAAGTTTGCTGAAATTCCCAGACATGACTCTGAAGCCTCCATCTGTGATCTACTAACACACACACACACACACACACACACACACACACACACACACACACACACACACACACACACACACAGTGGTGGGGGGAGGAGAGAAAACACCGCCAAGAATATTCCACCCCTCTCCCAGGCAAACATCTGAGAAAAAGGTCATTTAACAGAACAGAAAGTCTTTTTTGACAATACCTGCTCTACTCCACAAAAACACCTCTCCCCTCCTCTTTTTCTCCACAGTGGGAGGCTGATTGCCATCCTTCCACCAAAGAACCAGATGGCAGGACTCTGACTCCCACTCCAGGGGGGCATTTTGGGAACAAGTAAGAAGTTTGTCTTCTATCTCTTTAGCCTAACAAAAGCAAAAGGTGACACAATGAAGATTGGAATTAGTGGATATGAGTACAGACGACATCAGGTTCTTTGCCCAGTATAAGCAGAAAGGGCATTGTCAGAGTGCTGTGCTTACCGATTTGTATTAATTGTCTTTTCTCATTAGCAAAAGCAAGTTAAGAATTGAAGGGTTTACTTTGGTTCACAGTTTAAAAAGACACCATCATGACAGGGCAGGCATGGCAGTGGGAATATGAGGCTCTTAGACATGTTACATCTGAGGTCCAAACTCAGAGAGATATGAGTGTGAATATTCACCTGGCTTCCTCCTTTTAGCCCAGTTTAAGATTCTAGCCCATGGGATGATGTCACTCACATTTGGGGTGGGCCCTCCCCTCCCTCTTCATTTAAACCTCTCTGGAAACACCCGGATGTGCCACAATGTGCACCTCACTAATATCCTAGACATCTCTTAATACAATGAAGTTGAAAATAAAAATAGATGGTCATGGACTTGGCCGTTCAATTTCATTGGCATAAATGAGACAGAACAAAGTGCACTGAGTTAAATTTGGTTGACACTTAATTTCTTCCCACCCTTTGTATAGTGGTTTCTAATAACACACGTACTCCGCCAGCAGCTATAAGATGGAAGGTTTGGAGGCACAGGTTATCATTATTTGGCATGCCAAAGTTTCTGTGCTTCTTAGGAAGACTGGGGGAGGGGTAGTAAGTACTTCATTTCTCTATTGATCTGGTGTCACTGAACTGTGTAGGAAATGTAGTCGAAATCTCCATTTGGAACCAAAATGTGGAAACATGTGAATAATAGGCAATAGAAGGCAAGGTTAGTCAGTACCCCACTTTCTTCTCATCTTCCTCCCTCCAAGCTTCAGGAAAGGCATGAACGTGTGAGTCCCTGCACCCATCATACAACATGGTAGTGTTTGCATTTTCCTCACCATTTGAGGCAGCTAATTCCAGTAATGGCAGTTTCTACACTATGTAGAGATAATGTGTGACTCTGTGACCCAGTTTAAGAAAATGTTGGAAGTGCTAAGTAAAGAGTTAAACTTCTCCCTAGTCAGCATTAAGGAAGGGTGGGTCATTACTCTGTATTTGCTGTACTGGGATCCATGGTGCAAATGGAAAGATAAACACACATTTTACATATTTACCTAGCCCTCATGCTGTGCCTAAACAAGGGACCTATGTACAAAAAACATATATTAGCAGTTATCTAGATCCTGAGCCAATAGTGGTGGCATACACCTGTAATCCTTGGAAGGGGAAGGTGAGGTAGGAGGCTAGACAGCCTGGTCCACAGTCATGCCTGTAAAACCAAAAACCAAGCTAAAACCAAAAACACAAAAGAGGGATATAGATCCTAATAATAACTAAAATATATAAGATACAACATAAAATGATTTTTCTTGCAAAAACTAAAAACCACAAAAGCTTACAGTTTGGATGACAAAAGTACCAACCATGAAATGAATCAAATACTGAAATTATCTGAAAAGGGTAGTAAAGAATTTATCACATGAAGCGTTTTTTTTACAATTACTTACAGTTTCTTCCAAAACAAACAAAAATAAAAACTCAGCAAAACCTGTGTTAGTCCAAGCAAGACAGAATCCTAGCATGGAGAGTGGAGATGGGCACAGAATCCTATCTCTAGTCATGGAGCTGTTTATTCGCAATTGTTAGCTGCTAGGAGGAGTTGGCTTTCTTTCAGAGTATAGATGAAGACCACACATCCAAGAACATTTGGGAGCACAAACTCAAAAATAGGCCACAAAGTTGGGTGGAAAGACAAGGGGGAATGTGCCTTCTAAGAGTTGGGAGGGGAGGTGAATATGATCAATACACATCATATGAAATTTTCAAAGAACTAATAAAAAAATCTCTGCAAGGTCAAATGGAAACAAAACACTCATTGGATTGAGGAGTAAAATGGAGATGACCAAATGACGAACAAAGTTAGGAACATCTCAATAGACTTTGTTCACCAAGAGCAACAGGAAAGAAATAGAGCCCCAAGATCCCACAGGTGCTATCATACCATCTGAGACACAGAGGAAAAGGAGATTTTATTATGACTGAAGAGGCATTCTAGGAATAAAGACTCCAAACTGACCATATTTGGCTAAAAAGATATCTATTTTTTAAACTAAGTAGACATTAAATAGAGTAAAACTAATTAAATACATCCCAAGATTCAAAACCTTCAACTTCTGAACTGTAAAAACAAAGATAAAATTTTTAAACCAGGTAGATAACTAATGGTGGTGGCACACACCTCTTCAATGAGCTGAGAAGGATGGGGCAG
Source organism: Cricetulus griseus (assembly GCF_003668045.3). Taxonomy (NCBI): domain Eukaryota; kingdom Metazoa; phylum Chordata; class Mammalia; order Rodentia; family Cricetidae; genus Cricetulus; species Cricetulus griseus. The sequence continues at coordinate 111,390,240 of NC_048604.1, read as the reverse complement.
AAGAGTTGTGAGTTCAAGGCCAGTGTATTTTATTTAGTCAGTCTGGGACCACAGGCCATGTGATATAGTATTGCCCATATTCAGTGTGAGTTTTAATACCTCCGTCAATCCTCTCTGGAAGACCCCTGACTGATACACCCAAATGTTTGCCTCATTAATCTGCTTAATGTTTCTTAACCCAATCAAATTAACAACTGAAATGAACAAGTTACATATGTATTTTTTAAATGCTACAAGCCTGGAGAACATGGAATGATATATTTCAAGACATGATAGAAAGTAACTGTCAATCAAGATTACTACATGCAGCCATGTAATCTTTCATTATTAAAGGAAAAACACATTCCATGATAAGCATAAACTAAAACTCTTTGTGTCCACCAAGAGGATCAGTAGGAGGGAGGAGGGGCAAAGTGTAACAGGACATGAATATGTCCTATAATAAAAATATATAGATGTCTGAAAATACAATAATGAAACAGTTCATATATAATGAACATATGCTAATAATAAAAAGACAAAATAGATAAATAAATGAGAGTTCAGACAGAATCAAATGCTTTTATTTTTAACAAACCAGCAATATAAGGGAATGAATAGGAGAGAAAGAAAAGAATATACACTATTCAAAACAACCAAGAAAATAAAAAAAAACAAGATAACAGAAATTAGTTTACAGCTTTCAAAACTGGTAAACTTTCTTAACTACTCCAAGGAAAAGAGTCAGACTGCCTAGCTAAATTAAAATCAAGACTTAACTCTTCGAAGCCTGAAATAAACTCACCTCACTGACAAGCTTTTCACAAACTGAACATAAAAAGAAAGAAAAGCCGGGCATTGGTGGTGCACGCCTTTAATCCCAGCACTCAGGAGGCAGAGGCAGGTGGATCTCTGTGAGTTCGAGGTCAGCCTGGTCTCCAGAGCAAGTGCCAGGATAGGCTCCAAAGCTACACAGAGAAACCCTGTCTCGAAAAAAGAAAGGAAGGAAGGAAGGAAGAAAAATGTATCTCAAGCAAATGGAATCCATATGTCTGCTGGAATGATATAAAATAGAACACTACATATTGAATAAGATACCAATTCATCAATAAGGTATATAACAACTGCAAAGATATATGCACCAAATATCAGTGTACTTAATTTAATGAAAAAAGGCATTACTGGATATAGAGCAACAGATAGCAGATATAGTAATTGCAACTACAATACTCTTATTCTCACCAATAGAGAGTTCATCCATGTCAAACAAATCAACAAAGGAACTGCAGAGATAAAGTGCATGATAGATCCAATAAACTTAATAGACGCCAGCAAATTATTCCATTCAATGGCTGCAGTCACACAGAAATAGTCCTGATAATAAATCACATTTTAGGCCATAATCCAAGTCTTACCAAAAATAAGAAAATGAAATAAATTCTTTCATCTTATCACACTGTAATAAAATAAAATTAAGAATACACACACACACACACACACACACACACACACACACCCTAACCAGAAAACTCATTTGCACACGACTTGAGCAGCTAGTTCTAGGCCTGACCTGATTGCAAGCCATTTTCCTTGACCTGAACAATCTGCTCCACTACATATCCAGGGTGTTAAATCAAATGATTATTAGATGCATGTGGAAAATATCCACTTTCAAATCTCAACACTTCAAACTTTAACTACCTTATACTTTATGATTCACCAACTCTCTAGAAATCCTTTCCAGTTTTGAATTTAATGCAAATCATTATCCTTTATTTGCAAGAACGTTAACTATCTGACTCTTTGTTTCATTTTGTTTTTAACAGACTCAATTCTATCTAGAAGAAAGGGCTTTCAAATCCAGCTCTGAGAGCTTCACACTAAAAAAGAAAACAGCAACGGGGGTGGGGGCTGGGAGGAGGAAATCTGGCACAGGCAATAAAAGTTTAGCTAAAGAATGGTACTTCCTGTGGAGAACTGTGTGCTTTATAACACATGACCCTACCAGAAGATGTTAAAACCAGACTCACTAAACGTCATGAGAAAGTCTTCCTATTCTTCTTCACAAATGGTGACAGGGAGACACAGAGGGAAAAGACAGGGGCTTTGTGCCTGTCAGGGCTACTTTCATGTTATTGTTATAGAGAGCAGAGCAAAAGGGATGACCATTACATCCTGAATCACATGACTAATCCATGAGAACATTAGAAGCTGATGTACAAAGCAGTCTTAGTGGAGGGCTGCAAGCAACAGTTGGGATAAACAAAGATGGAAGAGGGACCACTGATGCCATCCCCTATTCCACATGTTACACTTTCTTCTGTGCAAGGATGAATTGCTGTTATAAAAGCATGGAAGGCAAAGGCAGCGTAAGGACTGCAAGCAAAAGGACTTAATTACACATTTTAGAGGCAATTTATAGGGCAAGAATTGATAAAAGGTAAAGCATTCTGTGCATTATCACTCCATCCTAAGAATAATTTGATGTAGAATTTAATGTAGATCTCCTGATGGTTTTCCCAGCCCTTTTGCTTTCAGTAGGCCACCATAAAGATGTATTTGCATCTGAAAATCCACACTGTATTAATAGAACTTGCTATGTGGAATTGTCTGGAGAACACAAAATATTTCGGAAACACAATGTTTCTTAGTCTGCAACTTAGTGTTTTTAAAATTATTTTGTTAAATTTTTAGTATTGTGGCTCTACGGATTATACAGAAAAATGATATAGATTGTATGCCTTAGAAACATTAAAATAAAAGTAGATAGTTGAGGAGATTTCTTCTGGTAATAAGCATAAGCCACATGACAAGAAAAGCAATTTTCCTCTGATGGATCCAAAAGATTAGAATTGTGCCCATGTAGGCTAACCACCTGCCCTCTATTGACTGTTTTCACACATATGATGACTCTGCTAGGAAACTGGACTCTTATGAATCAATTCCAGGGTGTCATTTTTTGATGTTGGGGTAACTCTTCTTAAAGTTACTGTTATGAAAATCAGAGTCACAGTCTACTCCCCAAAAAGTCAAGTCTGGCCACCCATCCTTGAGAAGCCAATTAAACTCTGGAAATTAATAGTAAAAAAAAAAAAAAAAAAAAACCAAAAAGGGAAATTTATGCACTGTGGCCACACTGGGAGGAAAGAAGAGGTTTTGTGATACTCTCCCGCCCACCTTCCCATCGTCCCATCTTTGTAATGCTAAAATGAGGTTAAAGTTTACATAGAGGGCTAGGGATGTGCACAACCAAGCAGTCCCAGGGAAGATGTAGCCAGGCAACCACTGACCATCATTTTCAAATCTCCAGTCTCCAGAAAGTTGGTCAGACAAGTTGTCAGAACTGTGTGAAATCTCTTCCTGGGAGGCAAGTTCCTGAGTCTGCCTTGAGCTGGGCTTCAGCCTTTTCCTTCTCCCAGCATGAGATTCCTGGGAGGATTCCAACTTCTTAGAGTCATAGTTGCAATTGTATGATAGTCAGATAGAGGAACACAAGGATTTTCTTCCCAGTTGTTACAGGACTTTAATAACAATAAAAATAAAAACTCCACAAAATTATTATCCTTTGCATATGTGTGTTATTTTGTTGAAAATATTGGTGCATACCTTCTAAAATTCACTTCATGTTATACATACTTGATTTAAAATTCATAATTTTCCAAAATTTGTTATGTATATGAATCTACTATCTAAATCTTTAAATATTGCACTGGAAGAGAATTTTTAAAATCTAACTTAATCCTTTATAGTCCATTTTTATGATAGGAAAATTAACTCTCAGTCTAAAAAAGTAAAATATTAATAAAAACAAAAAGAGAGAAATGACTTGGAATTCTACCTAGAAGAAGACTTTATACTGAAACTTAATCTTCAATTTGAACATTTTATTCTATCATAATTTTCATAACTGTCACTCAATTTTCAGGCTGTTCATGATTTCTTTTGCTAATAAATCCTTTCAATGATTTTGACAACTTGGGATTTAGTTTCCAGGGCAGTGTTTACAGTAGGACTCCTAACAGTGGGGGAAGGGGCTGTCTCTGAATCTTTTGCTGACTTTTGGGAACCTACTTCTCATACTGGGTTTCCTTGCCCAGCCTTAATACAGGGGAATGTGCTTAGTCTTACTGTAACTTGATATGCCATATTTTGTTAATATCCATGGCAGGGCTGCCCTTTTCTGAAATGGAGGAGGAGTGGACTGGGGGGTGGGAACAGGAGGGTGGGGGTGAGGGAGTGACTGGGAGGACAGAGGGAGGGGAAATTGTGGCCCAGATGTTAAAAAAAAATAAATAGAAAAAAATGAGCAAGAGATCCCTTTTAGTTCCTCCTCTATGTCTCTGAGATTCTTCATTTCAGGGTTTCAAAAGTAAGCAGCCCATCTTAAGGAAAGTGTAACTGCCATGGCCACAGGTCTGCTAATTGCTCCTGAATATTCTAGCAGGGTTGTCGGTTGTCCTTTCTGAGCTCCCTGCTGAGATAGCTTAACTTGAAGATTAGAAAAACAATTGCAAGTACAAGTGAATCAGAACCAAAGAGTAGTCAAATATTATGTACATTTTTTGTGAAGAAAATTTAATTTATAATAAAGTTTAACGTCTAACTGCATCTAACATAGACTGGATATAATCCATTCGAGACTTTCACTATACTAACATTTTCTTCTCACAGGACCCCACGAGGCTACTGCCATCCCATTTCAGCAGGAAGTAACTTGGAGAATGCTACTCCCCCTTCCCCCATTATTGTCTATTAGGGTAATGTAAGCTTAGTTAGGGATAGCTTACTATTGTTTATAGTTGGGATTGGAAGGAGGTGTTCAGGCTTGGACACCTCTTCTCAGATGACTTTAAGGTTTAGCTGATGTAGACATAGTTAGGATATGTCATACCAGATTATTGTATCTTCTTGTATTTCACCTTTATGGTTGTTAATTTTGGGTACTTTACACTGTTAAGCTTCAATCCTCTTTTAGACTAAAAGGAGAATTATAGGGGACAGTGTAAGCCATGCCTGCTAGAAAATGCTACAGGTGTGCCTGATCTTAGTTATGAGATTAATTTCCAAAGGTATGTATGCTCTTGATAGGGAAATTCTCAGTGGTTTCCTGGGAACCATATTGGTCATATCTCATTATCAATATATGACAGTATTCATCTCACCACTATATTTGTAATTTTATTTCAGAAACATCTGATGATTACTCACTTCCCATTCAGAAATTCTATGAGTCTGTCTTTAGTTTTGTTTCATTTCTGTTACATCCAAATGTACTGGAATCATTTTTTTAGCATTTACAAAAACAAATTGTTGTTTCACAAATTTCTGTGCCCTAATCAGGATTCACTTTGAACTTGACTGCACCATAGAAAAGCATCAATTTATAACTAGAAAAACTTCTCTGGACCATAAGGAATATTTTGGTTTAATAAGTACTTAACAATAGTTTTTAAACAATTATGTAACACAAATATATAAACACATGAACACACCCAATACACTTTTGAGTGATCAGTGATTTATATTAAACAAATAAAAGGAAATATAAGCTTGGACTATCTGAGGGGCCCCTGGCAGTAGGACCAGGATACAAACCTGGTACATGAGCTAGCTTGCTGGTGCCCATTCCCTATGGTAGGATGGGAGAGGGGCCTGGTCCTGCCCCAACCTATTGTATCAGATTTTGTTGACTCCTTATGGGAGTCCTTACCATGAGGAGAAGTGGACTGGGGGTAGCCTGGGGGGGTAGGTGCAGGGTGGGGAGACAGGAGGAGGGGGTGGGTGAGAATTGTGGTTGCAGTGTAAAATGAAATTGAAAAAGAATAAATAAATTGTTTAAAAAATCTAAGAATGAAATGAAAAGTGAAATATAATTTATCATACACTGTGGGATAAAATGACAACAGCTCTAAGAGGGAGGTTGATGGGTAGAAGTACCTATTTTAAGACACTGGAGAGATGGGGCTAGAGAGATACTCAGTGGTTAAGAGTACTTGCTCTTACAGAGGACCTAGATTCAGTTTCCAGAATCCACATGATGGCTCATAACCATCCATAACAAGTTCCACAGGATCCAACTTCTTCTTCTGAACTTTGCAGGCAGCAGGCATATCTGTGATGCAGATACATATGTGCAGGCAAACACACACACACACACACACACACACACACACACACACCCCTAAATTACTACAGAGATATCAAATAAATAAAGTCCTGATGTATCACACACAATATTGTACAAAAATGAGAACAAGCCATGGTCAAAATTCGTGGGAGAAAAGAAAAAAACAAAGATTAGAGCCTAAAATATTGAAATGAAAAAAATGAATACAACAACAAAAACTATCAGCAAAGTGAAGAGTTATCCTTTAAAAGATACAAATTATGGCATAAGTGATGACTTTCTTAACAGAACTCCGGTACCTTAGGAAGTAACAGCAACAATTGTGCAGTGAAACTAACAAATAAAAAGGCTTCAGCATAGCAAAGAAAATGAAAACAGAGAATGTCAAATCTTTTCCAGATTTACAGAAAATATAGGTCCAGGGTATGTTACAAAGCCAGACACAATGCACTAGAGACAAAAGAATTGATTCTTGCCAAATCTTACCAGTATGCCTACTTGAGCTTCTCTTGAAGTGTAAGCTTTCTCTTTGGCAGTCATGGATGCTAACACCAGCCACCAATGCTAGTGCTATTGTAGCCACCAACATTGGAGAGGCCAACAACATAGGTGCCACCATCAACACTGGCATGGCCACCAAAACTGGATGGGCCTCTAGCACTAGTACAAATGGCCAACAGTCTGTGCTTTTTGTACCTGGAGCCTGGGCCCCTGACACAGATGATTGGTAGGTGGTCACTTCTGCATCTGCTAGGACTTGGGAGAAAGAACCAGTTACTCACTCCCAACCACTCACTCCTTTTTGTTTGTTTGTTTGTTTGTTTGTTTGAGACAGGGTTTCTCTGTGTAGCTTTGGAGCCTATCCTAGCACTCGCTCTGTAGGCCAGGCTGGCCTTTAACTCACAGAGATCCACTCACTCTTACTAAGCCAATGTTTCAAACACCCAGCAGGCCTGTGTTTGGAACCACCTTCTGACTTCCAGGAAGGACATGAGCTCCTCTTTCACCCCAGTTTGGGCAGTTACCTGTCATTGATCTGGTGACTTTTCCTATGACCCTGTGTACCTGGAGCCCTCTGGGAACAACACAAGCTAGAGATCAGAGGACCATCCCACCTTCACCATCCTACCCCGACCCCAACTCCCCACCCTGGCCCAAGAGGAAGAAGCACTTGTAGTGAAAACCCTTTACAAGCTCCATCAAACAGGGTAGTACTGGGACTGTTAATGAGGCACAAAGAGAAGAAACTTAAAGATGAGCCATAAGCAATTTTCTTGATTAGAGATAATTCACATTCAGACCACCTACTAACACTGTCTGTTAAGATATCAGTGGGAGATTCACACTGGATTCTATCACATGTGCAATTTCCAAGCTTAAATAATTTGACAGTTTGATTCATCTGACTGACTACAAGGACAATGGAACCAGTTTAGAAGCATCCTTCCTGTTTATCTGACGAAAACTGTAACTGGCTTACTTACCTGGAAAGAATGAAGATACTCAAAAGAGACACTTGTGCTCCTCTCTGACTATAAGTGGACACCAAGCAATTGTAAATAACTACAATTTAAGTTCAAGGTTAACTTGCACCATGACTCAAAAATAAGCAAACAAAAAAGGAATAAGTTAAAACTTGTGACCAGGTGGTAGTGGCACATGCCTTTAATCACAGCACCCAGGAAGCAGAGGCAGGTGGATCTGAGTTCGAGGCCAGCCTGGTCTCCAGTGTGAGTTCCAGGACAGCTAGGGCTGTTACACAGAGAAACCCTGTCTCGAAAAACAAAAACAAAACAAAACAAAAACCAAAAAAAAAGACAAAACAAAAAACTTAAGCTTAGTATATTATTTAGTCATCAAAACAGTGATGACTTTAGCATTTTTACTAATACTGAATAAAGATTAGCAAGAAATTAGATGTATGAGCGTGTTTATGTGAAAGTCAGTATAGAGATGATAAGATACTGACTCTCAACTGATGATTGACAAAGTAGGGAACAGTGAAAGTTGTTGTTCTTTTCCAAATTTTTTATGTTGTAGTTATAATAAATATTTCATAATAAAAGCCTTCTATTTTAAAAGGTAGAAAAACTTGTCTGTCCTACATAACAGTAATAGCAAATAATGGAAATGAAATTACCAAATTCCTCTAATTCCCTGTTCATAGTTCCAAGAGGTAACCATTATTTCTTAAATATTTTTTTTAGGAATTTCCACATACATGCAAATAACTCTTCCCAGATGCTCATGAGAAAACCAGCTTTGTTCACCACTAAATATATCATGGCATCTAAAACACCTGGTGCATAATAACAGCCTGTTATTCTTTTAATAAAAGATTTCTTAGAGAATACACATTCCCATCATGATGCCACACATACTGTAGCATTTCATTTTTTTCTTAGGTATCTTACTTCTTGGGTATCTCTTTATTTCTTCTTTCATGGGTCTGTATTACTCATTTTTACCAAAGTATAGCATGCTTGTGTTTGAATGTATCATGAACTATTTAGCCGATTGAAAATATCTATTAATTCAGTGGTGTTCATTTGTTGTCAGCACCATTTCAGGTGCTAGTCTAGCCAAGAAAGATCATCCCTTCTAGTTTCAATCATAGAGACAACAACTGACAAAGAATCAAACATAATATATTGCCTTGTGGTGAAGGGCATAATAAAAAACAATGCAAATGAGGGGAGAAATAATAAAACATGGTTAGATGGGAGCAAGAGAGATGGCTCAGTTGTTAAGAGAATTGGATGCTCCTCCAGAGGACCGGGGTTCAATTCCCAGCACACACACATGGCAGCTCACCACTATCTGTAATTCAGTTCCAAGTGATTCGACCTCCTCATACAGACATACATGCCAACAAAACACCAACACACATAAAATAAAAAATAAATAAACCAATGTGAGAAAAGACATGGTTAGAAAAGGCTTGTTTTAGGACATCTGTTCAGCCATGTTCATAGCAGCATTAATTGTAATAACCAGAACCTGGAAACAACCTAGATGCCCCTCTACTGAAGAATGGATAGAGAAAATGTGGTACATTTACACAATGGAGTACTACTCAGTGTGGGAAGGGGGGAACCACGATGGAATCTTGAAATTTACAGGCAAAAGCATGGAACTAGAAGAAACCATCCTGGGTGAGGTAACCCAGTCACAAAAAGACAAACATGGTATGTACACACTCATATATGGATTTTAGACATAGAACAAAGGATTACCAACCTACAATCCACACCGCCAGAGCAGCTAGGAAACAAGGCGGACCCTAGGAGTGACATACATGGTGTTCCCGGAGAAAAGAAAAGGGATAAGATCTCCTGAGCAAATTGGGAGCATGGGGTGAGGGGAGAGGGAGCCAGGAAAATGAGAAGAGGAAAAGAAGAGAAGGTATGAGGAGGACATGAAGGAGCAGAAAGTTTGAGTCCAGGGAAGAATAGAGGAGAGGAAGATAAGAGATACCATCAGAGAGGGAGCCAGTATAGGTTTAAAGAGAATTCTGGCACTAGAGAAATGTCCAAAGATCTACAAGGATGACACCAACTAACAATCTAAGCAATAGTGGAGAGGCTACCTTTAATGTCTTCCCCTGATAATGAGATTGATGACTACCTTATATGCCATCCTAGAGCCATCATCCAGTAGCTGATGGAAGCAGAAGCAGACACACACAGCTAAACACTGATCCAAACTCCTGGAATCCAGTTGCAGAGAGGGAGAAGTGATGAGCAAAGGAGTCAAGACCAGACTGGTTAAACTCACAGAAACAGCTGACCTGAACAAGGGGGAGCTCATGCACCCCAGACTGATAGCTGAGAAACCATCATAGGACTGATCCAGACCCCCCTGAAAGAGGATGTCAATGAGGAGGCCTGAGCAATCTATGGGGCCTCTGGCAGTGGATCAGTATTTATCCATAGTACACAAATGGACTTTGGGAGCCCACTCCACATAGAGGGATACTCTCTCAGGCTAGACACACGGGAGAGGGTCTAGGCCCTGCTCCAAATGATGACAGACCCTGAAGTTTCCCCCATGGAAGGCCTCACCCTCCCTGGGGAGCTGAAAAGGGATGGGATAAGGGGGCAGGGGAGGAGGGGAGGGAGAGGGAACTGGGATTGACATGTAAAACAAGCTTGTTTCTAATTTAAATAAAAATGGAAGAGAAAAATGCTTGTCTTATGAAAATGTGTAAAAGAAATATTTTTTTTCTCTCATTCCCTATTACCATTAATGGTTTCCTGTATTCAAACATTTGCCTAGATCTTCCATCTTTTAATTGGGACTCTTGGTTTCTTGACTCTGTTCTTTTGAGTTCTTTACATATTCTGGAAGAACAGTACTTGTTTCCTACTTCACTTTACAATAAGGTGAGATTATAGCATTTTGATAGAGTTCCTTTGTTACAGGCTTCTATCACTTGAATGCCTAGAACAATGTTCTCAACCTTTGGGTTGTGACCCTTGTGGTTGTCTAACAACCTTTTCACGGGGGTCTCCTATCAGATATCCTGCATATCAGATATTTACATTACAATTCACAACAGCAGCAAAATTACAGTTATGAAGTAGCAACGAAAATAATTTTATGGTTGGGGGGTCACCATATTTGTCTATGCATGACTCCCAATCAAACCCAGAGCTTACAGATATGGATAGTTTCCTTAGTCATTTTCTTCGCACGTCTCTACCTTTCAAAGCTGGCATTATAGGTAGGTCATAGGTTCTGGAGATCCTAACTCTGATTCTCTTACTGGTGTGGCAAGCACTTTACCTGATGATCTATGTCCCTGAGCCTTATTTAATATTAAACAAATTAAATGAAGGCTCTTTGTTTCAAGATGAGTGAGTAAATCTTAATTTCTCTTCTGAGAATGATTCATTAAGTGGCATTAAACAAATGAAAAGATTGAAATCATAACATCAAATATAATGAAGTAGTCATCAGCAAAGGAAACTTATGACAGAAAATTGGCATAAAGCTTTTGTAGGAAAAGTGTTTTTGCAGATGGAGTGGCATGGAAGAAAAATAGTCAAGGGCTTTCATTCCAGAAATCAGCAGATTTAGAGGGCAGTGATGAGGTGTGAAGCTAGGAACTGTTACTGCAAATGCTTCCCAGCCCCTCCATCATTTTTATTTCCTCAACAACAGAAGCCATCACTGAGGCCCTGATATGATGTCATTTACTGGGGTGACCAGCCAATGGCAGGTTGACTACACTGGACTACTTCCTCTACATTGGACCACTTCCTCCATGAAAAGGATGACACTTTGTCCTTACCGGAGTAGATACATGCTCTGGTTATGGATTTGCCTTTCCTAAACATAATGTTTCTGCCAAAACCACCATCTGTGGACTTACAGAATGCCTTATCCATTGTCTAGGTATTCCACACAATATTGCTTCTGAACAAGGAACTCACTTCATGGCCAAATAAGTGTGACAATGGGCCAATGATCATAGAATTCACTGGTCTTACCATGTTCCCCACCATTCTTAAGCAGCTTGCCTGACAGAATGGTGGAATGGCCTTTTGAAGATACCGTTACAGCACCAATTAAGTAACAGTTCCCTAGAGATCTGGGGCAGAGTTCTCCAGAGGGTAGTATATACTTTAAATCAGCATCCAATATATGGAACAGTTTTTTCCCACAGCCAGATTCATGAGTTCAGGAATTAATGGGTAGAAAAGGGAATAGTTCCACTCACTATCACCCCTAATAGCCCAGTAGGAAAATTTTTGCTTTTTCTTCCCATAACCTTAAATTCTGATGGCCTGGAAGTTTTAATCCAACAGGCAGACTAAGAAAGGAATAACAGTGTTAGAAGGGGTGATTCATCTAGATTACTGTGGGGAAATTAGATTGCTTCTCCAGAATGGAAGTAAGACAGACTATGTCTGGAGTGCAGGAGATCTTTTAGGCCTTAAAGTTTGGGACATCTCTTGGTACTAATGTGTCCTGACATTCAAGTCAATAGAAAACAACAACAATCTAATCCAGGCAGGGTGGCAAAGGACAAAGATCCTTCAGGAGTCAAAGTATTGAAGGGTTAATGACCTAAAAGCCTCGGGTGGATTGGGAAGCTCTGGACAGGAAAGCTGACTTGACTGACAACACCTGTGGAAGCTTGTGATCAGGAGACCCCACCACAACCAACACCCCAGGATCTACCACTTCCAAACTGCAGGGCAACTGACCTGCAGATGGACTCTTCCATCCTCAAAGTTTCCCTCTTTCTATCCTATGAAGCCCCAAGACCCCCATGCTACATCTGCAGGGTCTCACAACTTCCAAAAGACTGTGGCCCTTCAGTTGTTTGGATTAAAGAACAATTATGATTCTGGAGATGTTTGTCGTCTGTCCCTTTATTTCCTCATTGCCTCCATTGATCCTCACCTTACATTTATGGGTCACTCCTCTAGGAAAATAGCCAAGACCTGCTGAGGTGCTTGCTGAAAATGGAGGAAATATGCAATGGGTAGCAGAGGAGAGTAATTATAAATACCAGCTAAGGCCATGTGACCAGTTGCAGAAATGAGGGTTATAATTGACATGAGCCCTTCTGTTGTATTTTGTTAAGAATGAGTTTTGTGAATATACACAAATATATAAAATAGATATTTTTGTTTTCTTTCCTCTGTCTTTACTATATAATATAACACCAACTAAGACAATACCAGTGGTTAACATATTTAAGCTATGATAAATTAAAAGAATGTTCCTCAAGGGACATTGCCACCAATTCTAAAATATATAATGTTTGCAATTGTACGTGGGATAGTTGTGTTCTCACTTCTATCTGGAATACTTATACCATGTCAGATATAATTATGACCTCCTTGTTGTTTTCATTTGAAAATTAGTCATGGCATAAGGACATATGATTAAGTGTCATGCTGACAAGGGGTAGACTTGCAATGGCTATTCTGGAATTAACTAAAACTAAAACTGGGCATATCTGTGGAGGATTTTCGAGATTATATCATCTGGGAGGGGAAGATCTACCTTAAATCTGTATCATTTGAGGGGGAATGCACCCTAAATCTGGGCCACACCTTCTGGTGACAGTCCACATAAAAGAACATGGAAGAAAGAAGCTTTAGCTTTTAGCCTGCTTGTCCTTATTTTCTCTGGAATGTATGTTTCTATTGCTGAAAATGCCATGCACTTTAGACACAAAACTCTGAGAATCTGACCTGGTTCAGACCTGAGAGCCTACTCCTGCAGGTCTAGCTTTCATGGCAAGGGAGAGAAACAACCAATGGTCAGTTATGGCACCTATGAACTACAACAATAACCAGCATGGCAAAATAACCCTAAGGGTGCAATGGTGGCATTCATATCTTGGTGGTAACCAATGTCTGTCTAACTAGACTTAAATCCCACTCAAAAATAAGGAAATCATGCCTGGCACTGGAAACCTAGCCAACTACTAGAGCTAGTGAGGTTATAGATCTTGGGGAAGAACATACAACTGTCACTTTACTACACTGGTATAATTTCCTAACTTCATTTCAAATATATATCCTTATACTCATAGATAAGTGTAGCTCTCATCCTTCCATAAAGAAACTCCTCTTTGTAACATACAGAGACCATTACAGAAAACTGTAACTGATCAAAATGCAGAGAACAAATGATCATATGGTCTCTAGATCAAATTATCCATCTAAAACACAACTCCCAAGGTTAAGGGAGCATCAAGGAAAAAGGGACAGGAAGATTGTAAGAGTCAGGGGAGTAGAATGCCTGCTGTCAAACTGTGTCTCCTAGAAATGTCAGGGAAGATACGTCTATGAAGTATCAATGACTTTGCTGCCTACATGGGATTTGAACAAGGACAATACCAAAAAGACATGCTATGTGCAAGGGAGAAATCTCACATGGCCCCAATTGTAGACAAAGAGCTACAGGCAAGGAAAGAATGCTGAGGAGAAAAAATAGTCTTCCCCAGGAAAGAGTCCCCAATTGGTTATCCAATACCAGTGGTCATCAGGTCAAATTATATGGACTGAGCAGGTTGTGTTTGTGTGTGTGTGTGTGTGTGTGTGTGTGTGTGTGTGTGTGTGTGTGAGAGAGAGAGAGGAGAGAGAGAGAGAGAGAGAGAGAGAGAGAGAGAGAGAGAGAGAGAGAGAGAGCTTGGGAGAAAAAAAGGGAAAGAAGGAGATGATGTAACTACATCTTGATTTCAAAACATGCTTTTAGAAACCAGAGAAAGTCTATAACCAAACCCACATCAAAGTAAAATAATAGCAGTAATAATTTAAAGTTTAAAAGCTTTAGGGGATAAGGAAGTGGGGCTGAATCTCAAAGGAAATAGACAGGAGAGTTGGGGTGAATGTGATCAAAATACACTGTATGAAGTTCTCAGAGAATTAATAAAAAGTAAAGACAATTGGATAAAAATAATATAGCTAGATAGAGCACCATGTCAAAATAATATGATAACAAGCAACAGACAAACTATTCCAGTGGCAAGGAAACTGAAGTGGCAGATAATTAGACAAAGGTAAATTCTATCACAGAAGAAAATTAAAATAGAATAAATCACCTTGGTTATATTGAAAAGCACATCACTAGCAACATAATCTGGGTAACATATCCTAGTCATAAGAAGCAAAAATAAAGCCAAGATATTGACTTTAGGGGTCCAAGACCAGAATGTGTCCAATACAGTTTCTGTTCACAAAGAGCACTTTAATGACACTAGCAAGTATTTTTCTTATTGCTATTGTTACAGAGTGGATTATAAAACACAGAACTGTGAAGTAGCCTGTTTTAGAACTTTAGTCTGAGGTTCTGTTTGTTCTCAGAGCATGTTGAAGCCTGAGCTATTAAGTGGATATTAAGAAGCTTCAGTGATGTGACCTGATGGAGATCAAGGGCAGGAAAACCAGGCTGCCTATCTGGGCTACATTGGAAACACAGATTCAGAACATCAAGACACAACATAGAGTACTTCTTAGAGACTAGGCAATAGAGTCAAATGGTTTTCCTGATTTGCCTCAAAAATATGCCAAGAGCACTTACCTTAATAGAAACATGAACACATGAGGAAGAAGCAGCACACACTCAAATTGAACTAAAATGTTCTCTGAAAAACATCAACCTGGAACACTCTGTGAAATTCATTCCATTATCTGTCAGGGAAGGCTGAAAGAGAACATTGAATTTGTATTTCATTTTGTAGCCAAGGGAGAGTTAATTTGTTTTTTTTTCTCTCCTATTACAAATAAAAGAGGACTGCTCACATCATTCCCTTGAATATCTTTCCAACTAGAGCCAAGTTACTTGGTCATATACATATAAGTCACAAGAACATTTAGTGACTAAGGAACTACAGTCATAGAAAGAGTGCTTTCCTATCAAAAAAGGAAGAGGCAAAAGCTATGTTCTGGCCATTTAGCTAGCCAAAGGAGGAATTAGGTTAATAAGTGTCTAGCCTTATGTTGACTTTTTTAAGAAACTGACTAGACTTTAACTCTGTAAAAATAATTGAATCTTATATACCCACACATAACTGCTGTGAAGCTTACAGATTGTATATATATATATATATATATATATATATATATATGTATGTATATATATATATGTATATACTATTCATGTGTTTGTAAAGAAGTCACTCAATAAGTAATATTTCTGTCTATAATTGCACATTTTCATTAGTGTTTAATATACCTAGTTTAAGTTACAAAACAATGCTCTCCAAGTTATTGAGTTTTGTCAAAAGAAAGCCACAGGGTTCCCTTCTTCTTACAATTACATATTTAACTTTCTTATCTATTTTTCCATTGGTTAGTTTCAATTATTAGATATTGTGAATAATACTGCAGTAAACAGTGTAGATTTCTCTTCCATATATTAATTTCCTTTCTTTCAATTGTTTTTTAATGGTTTTTCAGGAGGTTTCCAGGGAATATGGCAAGCTAGAAGATGCCTTAGTGTGACCCAACCAAAGAGAACAATCAAAAGAATAAAAATTCAGTCTATTCCAAAGAGAATGAAAGCACTAAAAATTAACAAAGGGACACCAAGCGATGGTAAAGGTGAAGGTAGGGCATGACCCTGTGGTCACCCAGGTAGCACGCCCAGCCAGAGGGATTCATACCACACAGTGGTAGACAAAGGGTATGGTGCCCAAGCACAAGCAATGACACTAAGTGGTTAAGGTGGAGACTAGCCTGGAAGTGTATGACCATGGTTCCCCAAACCCAAAGAAGTGTTGTACAGACCTTAGGAAGGTCAACCTTCAAGGAGGCCTATAACTGTAGAACATCGTGCTTTGCTGGCATACTAGCTTTCTCTGTGGCCTGAGTAAACAGCTACAAAGGACAACTTTGGGACTGGAAGGAATCATAGTACCCCACTGAGGTAAAATTTTGGAACAATATCTTTTAACTCAGGTTATAGGATACATATGTGGGGAGCGGGGGTATGGGTTGGAGGAACAGATATAGTTTTCAGCTTGTCTGTATACAGAACTTAGCTATATGGGGGACTTTGGGTTTAAGGTATTTTGTGTTTGGCTCTTTTCCTCCACGTTTCAATAGTTTTGTTCCTTATCATATTTGGTTATCCTTTCATAGAACTGCCAGCAATTTTGTACATTAATTGTTAAGATGCAGTACTTTCTATCTCACTAGAAAAGACATTTATGAATGTCCTTCACCTTTTTACACCTACAAAAATCTTCTCCCTTTCATTTTTTTTAAGTTGATTATCTCCAGTGTTTGCTACAGTGACTCACACTGACTGAAAAGTGACTCACACAAGTGGTTCAAGGGACGGATGGACAGATGGGTCAGTAGATGGCAGGTAGCATGGTACATGGATGGATGGAAAGTTGGTGGATACATGGATTCGTGGGTAGACCAAAAGACTGACAAATCACAAATGGATTGTGAATGAGTGGGTGAGTGAATAAATGTATGGCTATATAGTAAATGGATGAATGGATATGTGAGCCAAGATAGGGATAAGCAGAAGTATGGATAGGTAAGTGGATATATGGCCAAATACATGGGTGAGAAGTTGGATATTTAGATGAATGAATTAGTGGATGAATGGCTAGATGAATGAATGCTTAGATATTTAGACAGACAGATGGATGGTACATGGCTGATTGACTGGGTATATGGATGATTAAATGAATAGATGCTTAAATATTTAGATGGCTGGATGAATGCCTGGATGGGTGGGTAGATGGCACATAGCTGGATGATACACAACTGGCTAACTAGGTGGATGGATGGGTAGATAAGCAGATGAGTAGCCATACATTTGCTATTATATTAAATGGATGCATGCACATGTGTTTAGAAAGTTAATCCAGATGGATGGGTGCATAGACATTTAGATGGTTGAATGGATGGATGCATGCATAGATGCACAGGTGGTAAGATGCATGGATGGATAATGGAGGGATGTGCAGGTGTTTAGATAGTTAGATGGATGCATGGATGAACGGATGGACGGATGGAGAGGATAAATTTGTGTGAAAGTAGATGAGTGGATATTTGGGTAGTGGGTGGACAGTAAGACAGAAAGACTGGCACGGGAATTGGCAGAAAGTGGGCATGTTTGTGGTTTAGTGGGCAGCTGGGTAAATGGACACAGAGATTTAAAGAGTGCTTCTATGTGGGTTGGTGAGCAGGGATTATCTGCTGTTGACTGGGACTGTTCTAGAGAACACATTACAAGGGACAGTGTTTGTGGAGCACCGAAGCTATGGGCCAGAGGAGAGCTGACTGGAGGGGTAGGTGCAAGGGAAGTGGGCTGATTGGGCAGAAACTTGGCTCTTGGCCAGGTGTCAGCTTTCTGCCACTGTATCAGACACCCAAGGTAACTTACTTCAAAAGTTTATTTTTGTGTATGGCTGGAGAAGTTTCAGGCCATGCGTGTTTGGCCCTGTTGGTCTGAGCTGAAGCAGTGTACAATACATATGGCAGGAACCCCTGGAAGAAATGTCTCTACCAGCTGGGCATTGGTGGCGCACACCTTTAATCCCAGCACTCGGGAGGCAGAAGCAGGTGGATCTTTGTGAGTTCGAGACCAGCCTGGTCTACAAGAGCTAGTTCCAGGACAGCCTCCAAAGCCACAGATAAACCCTGTCTCGAAAAACCAAAAAAAAAAAAAAAAAAAAAAAAAAAAAAAAAAAGAAAGAAAGAAAGAAATGTCTCTACCTCAGAATAGGTAAGAAGCAAAAAAGAGAGAGAAGAGGCTCTAGGGTCCCAATAACCCCTTGAAGAACATCGAGGAATGATCTAATTTCTTCCGATGAGGCTCCACTTTTCAAGTGGCTCCTGACAACTCCTAGCAGTGTCACAGGCTGGGAACCAACCTTTAAAAATGGACCTTTGGGATCACTTAAGATCTGAATCTTAACGTTAGAGATGCTGTCTCTCCCCTCTCCACAGATGTAGGACTGGAGGCTGTGTGTGGTTCTTGCTCCACATGAAGAAACAGAAACCAAGCGAGTAGCTAGGACCCTTGAGCACCTCAACACCTCAAACAGAATAGGGAGGCAAATTAGAGGATCTGGGGGTGTTCATCCAATTCAATGGGTTAAGGAGGTTCTGAGGATAGAAACAGGCAGGGGTGAGAGCAGTGTGGTCTTTGAGGTGCTAAGTCTCAAAGACTTAGTGTGCCTCAGTGTGTATGTCCTGGGGCTCTACAGGATGTGGGCCGGGGAGGGACCTGGTGACCTGAGGCAGGAAAGTGGCATACATTGCTGGGGGAAGTCCTGGTGTATGGAGGGCTAGGGACTGGGCGAGGGGTATAAGATGGACATACTGTCTTCTGTCCCACAAGGGTCTGACAAGAGCGAGGAGTCTTACAGAGATATCCGTTGGAGGATGTGTTACATCAGCATTAGTGCAGAAGCCAAAGCAGGATGTCAGGTGTCTTCCACTCTCACTTGGCACTTTATTGCCCTGAGACAGAGTCTCTCATTGAGCCAGAAGCGCATCCTTTCAGTTGGGGCAGCTGGCCACTGTGTTCTCAGGCTCTGTCAACTGCTCTTCCACGTGTGCAGCCGTACACAGCTTTGTACATGGGTGCCAGAGATTAGAGCTAAGGTCCATCACCAGCAGCACTATATCCCCAGTCAGCGTTGCTCTCACAGAGGCCTTGTAATGGGCAGCAGGATTCCAACCTCCATTAGGCCTCAGTTGTTTGACCCCTAAGTCTGGGTGACCTCTACTCTCTCCCCTTCATTTTTAATCCAACAAAATAAGAATCACTAATCTCACCTGTTTACCTTCTATTTCTAGACATATACATGACAACTATTTTAGTCCACAAAATAGTATTAGCACTCCTATACCCTCTGAAACTATTGGTAATTAAGGGGTGAATATTGCATAGACAACTGTTACTCCATTTTTCACAGTGTGTTCACCCCTGGATAGTGGCTATTTTTATGGACAGTGCCTAACTACTGGGGTGCAGACTAAGGGTAAATAAAGATTGGGGTCCCATCTAGAAGTCTCACAGAGGAAAGTGACATCTCAACCCTACTATGACTTAGTCTTCTCCTGACCCTTATAAATACTCTTACTAAAAGAAAAAAAGATACAAATAAAAAACAAAATAAAGAAAATATCAAGAAAATGACCCCCCAGAAGCACAAGTCACAATGCAGAAACAAAAATAATACCAAAATCTAAGACAGACATATCTCCTCTAAAAATGGTAAAGCATACAGTAATGGCCTGCAATGAGAATTATATACATGAAAAAAATCTCAATGAAGAATTCAAAGGACTGATTAAAATATGTTCATAGAACTCAAAGTGGGCATGAATGTTTTTCAATAAAAAAAGGCAAACAGATGAATGAAATAAGGAAGCCAATTAGGTCTTAAAAATAGAAGTCAACAAAGAGATAAAAAAAATACTGAAGAAAAGCCAAATAGAAATGAAGCTGGAAGTGAACAATGAGTCAAATAAAAATATCAGTGGAGCTGGGTGGTAGTGGCACACGCTTTGAGTCCCAGCACTTGGGAGGCAGGGGCAGGTGGATCTCTGTGAGTTTGAGGCCAGCCTGGTCTACAGAGCAAGTTCCAGGACAGCCAGGGCTATTACACAGAGGAACCCTGTCTCAGAAACACACACACACACACACACACACACACACACACACACACAGAGAGAGAGAGAGAGAGAGAGAGAGAGAGAGAGAGAGAGAGAGAGAGAGAGAGAGAGAGAGAGAGAGAGAGAGAGAGAGAATCAATCAGTGGAAAGCCTCAGCAACATAATGATCATGTTGAAAACAGAATGTCAGGACTTAAAGGCAAGGTAAATTAAATCAATGTCAACAATACTTTTTAAAACGTCCAGTCTGAGAGCTGGAGAACCAGCATAAGACCAAGGATAAAAGCACAGAAAAGGCCACAGTGGGAAAAATAAACAATGCAAGGCAGTTAAACATAAAAGGGTTTAAATGCAAAAAAATCAAGGAAACAATGGTTAATTAATATACATCTTTCAATAAATAACTGAATATTCATAGTGTATATTCCTCTACCAAAAAGACACACATTATCAGAGTGGCTTAGGAAACATAATCCATCCTTTATGCTTCCAAAAGGTACAGTTCCTGTCAGTAACATGCACTACCTTAGGGGTAATGGATGGAAAGGGGATTCCAAACAAAATGGAACAATAAAACAAGCAAATATAGGTCTTCTCAGACCTGACAAATAAGACTGCAAGTCATAACTAGTAAAAAGAGCTAAAGAAGGTCACTTCATACTAATAAGTAACAATCCACTAAGAGTACTAACACAGACACACCCAATTTCAAAATAATAGCAGATAAATACACATAATACCAGATAAAAAGTCACAGATTAATCAAACACAGTAATAGTGGGTGACTTCAATACCCTAATCTCAACAATAGGTTTACCATCTTGACAAAATAAATGGAAAAACTAGGTTAGAAACATATCATAAGTCAAACAGCACCAACATGCCATCCAGACACTAAAGAACATGCATTCTTCTCAGTAACTCATGGAACATTCTCCAAAATAGATCCTATGTTAGGATACAAAGCCAGGCTCAACAAATACAGAAAATTGAAATAACAGCTTGCACTCTGACTACAATAAAATAAAGCTAGGTTTTTAAAACTAAAGAAGTACACAAAGAGATCAAGCCACAAATTACTGAATGATGAATGACTCACTAAGGAAATCAAGAAGGAAAATAATTCCTAGGATTGAATGAAAATGAAGACACAACACACCACAATATATGGAACACAATGAAGGCAGTCATAAGAAGAAAAATTATTACTCTCTGTGCCTACATCAAAAAACACAGAAAAGGGATGGGCCAGTGACAGTAGTATAGCTTGGTAGTATAACACTTTCCTAACATGTACAGGGCCATGGATTCAATAATTAGGACAATGGGCAATCTCTCTCTCTCTCTCTCTCTCTCTCTCTCTCTCTCTCTCTCTCTCATGCACACACACACAGAGAGAGAGAGAGAGAAAGAGAGAGAGAGAGAGAGAGAGAGAGAGAGAGAGAGAGAGAGAGAGAGAGAGAGAGAGAGAATGAGAGAACAGAATGCCATTTTACACTTAAAAACAAAACAAAAACTCAGAGCGGAACTTGAGACAGTAGAAATCAGGGCTACAGTGAAGAGGCTCAAAAGGGGCAGAAATGCACAGACCATGAATCTCAAAACTCAGATCACCAGAATCCAGAGCTGGCCATGGGCAAGAGTAAACTAGCTAGGATTTCCAAACTCAGGGTGAAAGCCTTGATCTTAGAGAAAGGGTAATGCTCCCACATTGCAGAGTTCCTCAGTGGCGTACAGACAGGGAAAGAGAAGACCAGATGTGAGATGGCTCAGGGTAGGGCATCCAGGCATAGAGAGCCACATTTGAAGGCAGCAGATGATAGAGCCAGCCAGGTGGACTCTTGGCTAGTGACCATTTGAGTGCAGATGCTACTGGCTGTTCTTTCATAGGACCTGGGTTTTATTCCCAGTACCCACATGGTGGCTCACAAGCACTTGTTAACTCCAGTTGTAAAGGATACAACATCTTTTTCTGGCCTCCACAGGCATCATAAGGAATCATAGTTTTATCTAGTTACCTAAAATTGCATTTAAGTATTTGTATATGTACATAGTTCCAATGAAAAATTTTACGTGGGTAGCAATATTCCCTCCAAGAGCCATGATCTAACAAAACCCCAACATGAGTCCCTTTTGATTTACTGATTAGGTTTGTCCAAGAGACATTATACACTATTACTGCTATATTTTGTTGCCTTACAGAGAGACTGAAGGTAAGTCCCTTCATGCATTTTGGACACAGGGCAACAAGAACACAAGGTGGATCTGACCTAAAAGTCTACTCCTGGAGAACTAGCTTTCTTGGTACCAGAAGTCACCATACAAGCTTGGGGGGCATTTATACCCATAGATAATTGTAGTTCTAGCCTCTTAGCAAAGTAACTTTGCAACAGAGGTCATTGCCGAAAACCACACCCAATCAAAATGCCGAAAACAAGCGACCATGTTGTGTCCAGTCCCAACCAATCCATCTACAACACACTTACTGCACCTAAAGCTCAGGGAACACAGAGGTAGAGGGGACAGAAAGATTATAAGAGCCAGAGGAACAGGAAGTTTTCTATGAGACTGTCTCCCAGAAATGTCAGATGACACATGAAGTGTCACCAACATGGCTGCCTAAGCAAGACCTGAACAATAATGACATGCTAACATGGAAGGAAGAAAGCTTGCAGGGACTCAACCTTAAACAAAAAAGCTGTGGGTTACTGGGGAATGGTGAGAACAGGCATTATGGACTTCCTCAGGGAAAAGTACCACCCAATTTGTTATCCAACACCAAATGGTCAGTCCTGACATCATATGTATAAAGGCAACAGTGTAAGGACTGAGAACATTGTATTTATGTATTTAGGAATACATTATTTGTATTTATATGCATACATGTAACAACAATTAAAGAGTAAAAGACCCTGAATTTAAGAGAGAGCAAAGGGGTTCATGGGAAGGGTTATAAGGAAGAAAAGGAAGGGGAAATGATGTAATTATGTTATAATCTCAAAAAATAAAAAAAATATTATAGATACCTGACTTTTTACAGAAGTACAAAAAATACAAGTTGTAGAAAGGACATCTTCAACAAATGGTCCAGGGAAACCTGGATTTCAATCTGCAGAAAAATGAAACTGGGCTCTTATCTCTCACCCAGAACAAAACTCAACTCCAAATGGATCTAAGACTTCAGCATAAGACCCTGATACTCTGAAACTGCTAAAGAATGAAGTAGAGGCTATGCTTCAACCTACAGGTATAGGCAAGAATTTTCTGAATAGGATTGCTGTATTGCACGAAGAAGACCAACAATTGGTAAATGGGACCTGATGGAATTAAAAGTCTTCTTGCAACAATGGAAACAGTCGATTGAGTGAAGAGGAGGCCCACAGAATAGGAGAAAATCTTTGTAAGCTATGCATCTGATAGAGAATTACTGTCTACAACACACACAAAGAACTTAAAAAGGTAAACATAAAAGAAAACCAATTTTAAAAGGCTATGGAACTGAACAAGTTCTCGAAAGAGAGAGAGAGAGAGAGAGAGAGAGAGAGAGAGAGAGAGAGAGAGAGAGAGAGAGAGAGGAAGGAAGGAAGGAAGGAAGGAAGGAAGGAAGGAAGGAAGAAATAGCTAGAAAGCACGTTAAAGGGGTTCAACACCCTGAACTATTGGGAAATACAGATAGATACTTTAAGACCTCAGCTCAGTTCAGTTAGAATGAGCAGGGTCAGGGATACAATGCCAATAAATGCTGTTATGAAGGTAAGGAGAGGGGACCATTTTACACTGTTTGTGGGAGTGTAAACTACTGCAGCCACATTGCAAACCTATCTTGGATCTCTCAAAAAACTACAAATCGATCTATCAATTGACCCAGCTATACCACTCCTGGACATATACCCAAAGTACTTCATATCCTGCTGTGGAGATATTTGCACATCCATGTTCATTGCAGCTCAACTCGCCATAACCAGCAAACTGGATCAGCCAAGCTGTCCATCAACTGATGATGAATAGATAAAGAAAATGTGGTACATATACAGAATGGAATATTACTCAACTGTAAAGGAAAACAAATCCATGAAATAGCTGGAAAATATATACTGAATAAGGTAACCCAGGCAGAGAAAGATGAATTCTGAAGGTCCTCTCTTGTAAGTGGATCTTAGCTTTGATGAATCTTTCGTTTTGTAGACCCTAAACTATATGTGGAAGTCAAGAAACTAGAAATAGGCCACTGGGGATGGATGCCTTAAGGGGAGTGTGATAGTTAAATACAGATAAAATGAGACAAGAGAAGGAAAACACTGGGAACAGAGAGCTTTGAGCATGAAAAAGAGGTTTTGGCAGAAAGCTTAACCAAAATGAAGGCTGAATGAAAAAGCTTTATAGAAACCTATGATATTCTCTGCCAAGGAAACAATTTAACTGGAGGTGATAACAGAATGTGGGTGACACGAAAGGAGAGGGATTATTGATTTAAATGGAGATAGAGACAACACTATATGGACTGAAAAAAGAGGCCATGAATCTGAAAGAGAGCAAAGGCGGGTATATAGGAGGGTTTGGAGGGAGGGAAGGGAAGAAGGGGCATTGATGTAATTACATCTTCATCTCAAAATAAAAAAATAAATTAACTAACATAAAATTGTAGTTGTAACTCTGGGATTCATGAGAATGCCATAGCATTTAAATTAATCAGGCACATATGCATATAGAATAATAATGGAAATAAATATGCATAATTTTAATAATAATTGCTAAAATAAATAAATAGGGATAGAGGCACTAAGGAAAGGAGAGAGTAGGGGTATGTTAGTGAAAACTAAAGATACATGAAGAAGCCTTATGGAAATCCCCTGATTCACAAGCTAATTTAAAATACAATATTTTTTAGAGCAGATGCAACTTCAGAAGTACTTTGCATGGGTGGACAATGCTGCTCCCAGAATGCATGGGTTATTAAATGAAAGTCTCAGTGCTAGGCATGGAATACTTCTTTATGAGATATTGGCCAAGGAGGCCCCAGAGGTACCCCAAATAACTCAGGCATCAGTGTTATTTGCTGTCTACCATAAGTAGCTGATAAAACACCACCACTGAAGCCACCACTTACTTTGGATGAAGACTTCACAGCTGAAGCCACCACTCACTTTGGATGAAGACATCACCGCTGAAGACACCACTCACTTTGGATGAAGACATAGCTGCTGAAGCCATGACTCAATTTGGATGCACTTTGGATGAGGCTCAAACTGACCAGGAAACTCTCTCCTTAACAGAATGCTTACATAGTGCCTGAAGGTGCTATGCACTAAGGGGAGAAAAGAAAACAGTGGTCTTACCTAGCATTGGGCCTTACATCCTGTAATACTGACCTGTCTGGAAAGATGTGCCACTGGTGCAATAATAGCGCGATGGGGGATAATAAACCACTTTTTGTTAAGAGACTTGACCAATAGGAACGTCACACCTAGAACAGTAAACTTGATCAAAAGACCACAGCTGGGGTAATAATAGGACCTATGGGGAAACCAACTGTTGTTGTTTTGCTAAATGGCCATGCTGTCAAACTGTACTCTAAATCTTTATGCTTATATCTATAGATTTGGGTTGCTCTCATATTTGGTCAGAAAAGCTTCTGTTTGATGTGGGTAGTGGTTAATACAGAGGCTCATAACTGGTCATAGTGCAGAGTATAAATAACACTAAATGCTAAGTTGTGGGTGGGTCATTGATGTCAACCTCCCACCATCTGAGGCTCAAGAAACATTGCATAAAGGGGAGAAAAAGAATGTAAAAGCTGGCAAAATGGGGAAGAGTGTTGTGAAATGCTGATTTCCAGGCATGACATAGTTGCTGCATGCATCAATTCACAGCAGCTGTAGTTGCCTTTCCAAGATCTGTCCAAGATGAAGACAGTCAAACTTCCACTACAGATGGAGACGGGGCACCAGAGGTTTCAGCCCTGTTATAGGAAATACTGGCAGTTGATTTAGGTAGGGAGAGGTAAGGTCATTCTACCTTAGGATATAGCCACTAGTAGGCTACTTATATCCCAGAGAATAATCCCATATAGGTAGCATTAATAGGACTCTGGGAGTTATTAATAACAATAAAAAGGAGAGGACATGAAGTTGTGAGGGAGATTGGTTGGGAGAATTAGATTGAGCTGGAGGGAAGTAGAGGTGGGTATTATCTGATCAATACACATTGGATACCTTTATGAAATTTTCAAGAACTAAAACGTATTATTTAAAAAATAACATCTTAAATAAATATCATAACAATAAACCTTAAGACCTTGGAAAAACAAGAACAGCCACACAATCTGTATTTGGGAGAAATAATTAAGATTGGGGCAGAAATTAATGAGATAGAAACAAACTAAAAAAAGGAAGACAGAAACATAAAAAGTATCAATGAAATGAAAAGTTGGTTCTTTGAAAATCTGAATAAGACTGACAAAACTTTAGCCTAATTAAGCAAAAGAAAGAGTTACTAAACAACTTAATAATGGGATTAAAGCAGATGCCACCCAGGCTGGTGGCCCCTGCCTACACCATTTCCAACCTCTAGGCTTGGGCCAGGACATACATCCTGCTGGCCAGTCCAGCCTCATGTGTCTGCCTGACCTTATCTTGTCCACACTATAGCCAACTTCTAGGCCTAACCTCTCATTCAGTATTTCAGTCCAGCCTGGTAAGTCTGCCTGGCCTGAGCCTACCTACACCCTCCCCAATCCTCAGATTAGGGTCCCAAATCCAGTGCCAGGGTCAGTCTGGTAAGCCCTGCCTGTGCCATTCACAGCCTCCAGGCTTGGGCTAAAACATCCTTGTACCAGCCCAGCTTTCTGTTTCTACATTAGATGTACAACCAATGAAATAAGTGCACATAGTCATATCTCAGTATAAAAATACAAAAACTAGAAGATGAAAAGAGTATATGCCCCACCCCTGACAAATGCACCAATCCTACAGAAAAATATCTTTAGATAATTATTGAAGAATAATAATTATCTAGATTAACCCAAGGACACAGAATTTAAAATAACAATCATTAATTTCACCAAAGAAGTCAAGAAATTTAAAGAAGCCAAGAAACAGATCAATGAACTTGACACGAATAGCAATAAATGCCCAAGTGATGTTCAAGAGAACATAAACATGAAGCTGAAGAAAATGATTACAATACTCTAGAATTTAGAAACTGAATTCAATAAACAGAGATATTAAAGAACACTCAAGCTAAAATGAAGATAGAAATAAAAAAACTAAGTAACCCAATTAGAAAACTCAGGGGAAACCCTTTCAAGACTATTGGATCAAGTAGAAAATAAAATATAAGACTAGAAGATAAGCTGGAGGAATTAGACCATACAAGAATAGAACGGGAATTTCTTTTAAGCATATAAATGCATGTGAGGGAACACACAGAAACTGTTGATACCATGGCAAGACCAAATATTTCAATTGTAAGCACAGATGAAGAAGAATCCCAAATCAACAGCATAGATCAGATCTTCAAGAAAATTATGGAAGACAGTTTCTCCAAATTAATGAAAGACATACACATAACAGATACAAGAAGCACAAAACATGCCAAATAGAGAAGACCAGAAAAGAAACTCCCCACAACATATCATAGTAAAACAAACAAATTCACAATCAAACAAAAACCATTATGTATCTAGAACAAATAAAGTACTGAAAGTTGCAACCTGTAATAACACCAGGTACAAGGAAAGTAAAAAGGGACCATTGTGGGGGATGGGAACTCTCTAGAGGGGAATAGAGGACACGGTGCTATGAAGAGGGAAATGGGAAAAATGGAGGGGTGAGATTTACTTGGAGAGAGAAGGGATGGCAACACAGAGGAAGAGGGAGGGAAAGTCTGATAGCTGGAATACCAGCATGGGACTGATCCAGACCCCAGGAACATGGGTTTCTGTGAGGAAACCTCGGAAACCTACAGGACCTCCTGTAGAAGTTCAGTACTTATCCCTAGCATACGTGTGGACTTTGGGAGCCCATTCCACATAGAGGAATACTCCATGAGCCAAGAAACATGAGGGTGGGCCCTATCCCAAAGGATACAAAAGACTCTGATGACACCCTATGGAAGGTCTCACCATCCAGGGGGAGCAGAAAGGATATGTGACAGATAAGGTTTTAGTTGGGGGGGTAGGGGAGGCCGGGTGGGAGAAGGGAACTGGGATTGTCATGTAAAACAATTCTGTTTCTAATTCAAATTTTAAAAAGTTGGAAAAAAAGAAAAAAATAACATTTAGGATGTTTCAAATGCCATAAGGAACAACATTATTTTATGTTCACTTAAAATTACACATATTTAAGTGTGCACTTGCTCAGGTATGCACACACATATGTAGATAGATAGATAATTTAAATTAATTTACTCCATGCAGAGTGACACTATTCCCCCAAGAGACATAGATTATCTAAATAAAAAAAACCTAGTGCCAGGCATGGGAAACCTCCTTTCAAGTTGCAGGTCAGGGGTACACAAGACAAATCAAAACAATACAGATTCTTGTCATTGTCCAAATTACCTGCCAGCAATTGAAGATTAGACCCTGTTCCTGAGGACACCGTACCCTCCATATAGTAGACTTGGAGGAATCAAGCTGGTATTGACTTGAAAACTGCCTTTAGCTCCCTCAGTATCAGAAGGAGCTATATAAGCTTCCAAGGGAGAAAAACAATCAGAACCGAACAACACTGACCAGAATGATAAGATATCCTAAAAGATGTGATAGTTACACTTACATACTGGGGAAACCAGCAACTATCTAGTGGACTTAAAGCCTACTTGATGACAATTCATGTCAGGTACTGTAAACTTAGCTCACCACTGGTGAGGCCACGGGCCTTAGAAGAGAGCCTACCACTACCACTTCATTAAATAAAGAGGCCATGAATTTGAGAAAGAGTGAAAGGGACATGAAAGTAAGAGGAAGGGAGACACAGAGGGGAAATGATGTAAATACAGTACCCATATATGAAATTATCATTCATTATATAGAATCTGTAAATATTTTTAAAAGAAAATGTAACAATTATATATATTGAGTGATGGGATCTCAGTTTCTACAACAGGAAAAGCAGATAGATCCTGATACAATAATAGTGAGCGATTTCAAGACTTTAATACCTCCTTTGAATAAATAATTAAAACTGAAAATCAAAAAAGATTCTGCCATAGATGAAATGAGCCTAAGCAATATCTACCACTATTTCCCATCCAGAAGTCATTGAGTTAACTTTCTTCTCATTCATTCACAGAAACTTCAAAACCAGACCACATTCTAGGCTACTGTATTAGTGAGGGTTCTCCAGGAACAGAAACAATAAAAATTTTCAAGTGTTTTAAAATTTTATTTATTGGTTGATAATTTCATATAGATATACATGGGATTAATTAGACTGGCTTACATGAGCCTATGTGGGTAGTCCAATGGTTATCTCATACCAGAGAGGCTGAGAACTTGTAGTTTCTCAGTACACGGGGCTGGATGCCTTGACATTCCCAGTTTGGCACTAAAGGCCCCAGAGGATTGCTGGAGAATTGCTGGTCTTCAGTCCATGTGAAATAAAATTGTGGTTTATTAGAAAATAAATGGGTGGATCATTATGTCAACTGACATAAGCTAGATTCAAAAATACCAACATTGTATTGTCTCTCCTGTGTGGAACCTGGTTTTACTGTGTGTGTGTGTGTGTGTGAGAGAGAGAGAGAGAGAGAGAGAGAGAGAGAGAGAGAGAGAGAGAGAGATGAAATAAAAATGTGGGAAAAGGAGATCTTAAAAGGGTGGGATGGGGGAGACTAGAGAAGGCAACAGAATACATGTAAACCAAAGAGACCTATTTGGGAAGAGGGAGGGAGTAACAAGAAGGGGACAGATAGGTCAGGAGTGGGCAATGAGGGAAGACAAATATGACACATATGTATGAAAATGTTTCCAGAGGTTGTAGGGTCAGAGCTTGGGCCCTGGCTGTCCTAATGAGCCAGGCTCATCCAACCATCCAGCCTTAATGGGTCAACTAAAGAGACAAAGTAATCATGAAAAAGCAGAAACTGGAGGTTTATTCAATCTTGCCATATTGTGAAGAGAAACAAAGAGATGCAGTGATCCTTGAGTCTCTCTTTGAAGTCCTGACAAGAAATTTAAGTTTACAT
Source organism: Cricetulus griseus (assembly GCF_003668045.3). Lineage (NCBI taxonomy): Eukaryota > Metazoa > Chordata > Mammalia > Rodentia > Cricetidae > Cricetulus > Cricetulus griseus. The sequence continues at coordinate 111,359,829 of NC_048604.1, read as the reverse complement.
TGGGAGGAAGAAGTGTTTATAACTAAGCAGGGGCATCATTTTCTCAGTCAGAGTCTCTCATGCAGAACTGAGTGAAATGTCTTTCCAGAAGACTAGCGCCCTCTCTGGCTGGCACCAGTATTCCTGTTGCCAGAAAAGGAACCCTGGGCAAAAGCCAGTTTCATGAGGTCCATTGTTTCTACAGTTTGATAGTCAAAGGGAAGGGCACAAGAGTCTCTTTCATCCTTGCCAGAATGGTTACAATTCCCCTATGCTTTGTTTTTATACCTTGATGCTGAGGTGAAATACATCTGTGTCTGAAATACCATAAACAGAACACAAGTAGGAACCAAGTTTAGATCTCATTCACTTAACGTTAGACAGCCATGCTTGAGACATTTCATTATAACTTCTGTAAAGCTCTAGTTGCTTTTGCAAAGCCTGGCTAAAATGACGACATTTTGTTGCTGGTTGGAGACAAAGTCATGCTATGAAGCCCATGCTAGCCTCCAACTTAGAATCATCCAGCTTCAGCTACACAGGAGCTGGAATTACAGGAGGTTGCTACCATAGCCAACTTGACTTTATTTCAATTCTGACAACTTTCCCTCTTGTCTATCACTAACAATCCTTAAACAAATCACTGATTAACCATCTGGTTCTTGGATCTTGATTGTCCCTTGTCACCAGGATGAGATCTGTCCCTGCTGGTCTTATCAAATTTCAGAAAGCAGGCATCAGGGAGTGCCACTAAAATACTTTATGACTGGGGATGGAGGGATGGCTGGGAAGTTTAGAGTGCTTGATATTCATCCAGAAGATCTGTTTAGTTCCCAGAACCAACATCAAGTAACTCACACGGGACTCAGCACCTTCTGGCCTCTAGGGACACTTGCACGCACACACACACACACACACACACACACACACACACACACACACACTCAAATGAAAATGAATTATAAATATTAAAAATACCTTTATATCCAGGCACCAGTGGCATATGCCTTTAATCCCAGCACTTGGAAAGCAGAGGCAGATAGATTTCTGAGTTCAAGATTAGCCTGGTCTACAGAGCAAGTTCCAGAATAGTCAGGGCTACATGGAGAGACCCTGTCTTGAAAAACCAAAATAAACCAAAGTAAAACAACTTTATGACAAATTTTAAGGAATGCCTCTTGTGTCAGGCCACCTAGAAACTCTTGTAGTTTAATTCTGTCTGTGGGGGATGTTCTATTATTTCAAAAATGCTGCTCAGTTCCTTTTGTCAGGTGTACTTCTTCAGAATATTAAAAATCCACAGTTTGTCTGATTGTTTGTTTTTGTTTTTCCCAATATGGTTTCTCTGTGTAGCTTTGCAGCCTGTCCTGGAACTTGCTCTGTAGACCAGGCTGGCCTCGAACTCACAGAGATCCACCTACCTCTGCCTCTCAAGTACTGGGGTCAAAGGCATGCGCCATCACCACCAGGCTACAGACTACCATTTTAAAGCTCAACAAAACACATAAGCAACAAGAGCAAATATGTTTTTAAAGCTAGTTTGAAAATCAAATAGTCCTTACACTCTGTAGGTGAGAGATGTCTAATAACTTTTCATTATTAGAAGGCTTGTCTAGAAATGTACAGTATTAGGGCAAGTCTAATTGAGGCAGGGGCAACACTGGGTGTGGCAGAGGCTCTCCAGCCTCACATGGGCTTAACTAGGGAGTTACAAGGCCTGAAACTCACACAAAAATCCCACTGCATCAATGGCACTAGCCTCTTGTCTCACGGATTTGAAGAATGAATTTTCTGGGCGACAGAGAGGATGAGTTTTCAGAAAGGAATTTATTATAGGTTCATAGGTGACAGCTTAAGACTCAGGAAGCAGACAGAGCTGTTCAGCGAGAGTGAGTCACAAGAAATGTGTTGCCATGGAGACGCTCATCTAGAGGCTTTTCACAGGACTAATGGCAGAAAATGAGGTGAGGTAGAGAGGTTGGCTGGTCAGTCTATTTGTCGCTCTCCCCCTACATCCAGCCTCTACAAGATGTCTATGTATCTTTCCATCCAAGTAGCTGAATTGGGGATTCTGACACACAGCAGTACCTCTAGCTAGAACATTTTTAGGACGCCTGCCCCCTGGCCAGGGCAGAACAAAAACCAGGACATGAATCAGTGTCTGTCTGGAGCATTTCTGGCATTCTCAGCCAAAGACAAGAATCAGAACTGCTCGTTTTCAAGGTCCCTGACCCTGTCCGTTTGAATAATTTCTATCTTCTGTTATCATTCCAATTTCCTTTGCTTAAAGAGAATAGTCATGATACAGTCAAGCACACATGAACACAAACCTGGAAAAGGTTAATTAACATCACTAAAATTGCTAGTTTGGAAGACAGCTTGATCGGGTGTTCTCATGATTTTCTATCTTACAAAGCATACACAGTGCAAGAAAATCACATAAAAGAGCCAGCAACATTTAGCATTAGGACAGAGACCTACACACAAATCATTTACATAAAATTCTCCTACTTTTGAGGCAAAATTAAAGTTCTTTGCCTCAAAAAGATAATAGGTCTAAAGCACCAACCAAAATCAAAATTTTGAGACATCTTGCAAATTTAGGGAACAATGGTAATTACTACAAAGATGCATTTTCTGATGTACAGGTACATCTCTCATATAATAGTCAAGTAGCTCATCCAGGTAACAGGTATAGGCCAGGGGCTTAACTAGTGACATCAGAATGGCAGATTTTTCATCAGAATGGTACTGATTACAAATGGCAAGAAATGTCACAAATATCTCATTGACCATTTTATAGGCCATAACCCATATATAAATGTCTATTATAGAAAACAACCCTTAATGGTTATTTTGCATGTATTAAACTTGCATGTCTTTAATTTGCAAACGTTTGAATCTTATAGAAAGCACAGACATACCATCCTAAACATTTCTGGCCACTTAACACAAACAGGCACTTAAATGAGCCTTGACTTTTTAAAAGACAGTTTCCTGCCTGGCTGTGGTAGCTCAAGCCTTTAATCCCAGCACTCGGGAGGCAGAGGCAGGTGGAACTAGGCTAGCCTGGTCTACAAAGTGAGTTCCAGGACAGGCTCCAAAGCTACAGAGAAACCCTGTCTCAAAGAAAGAAAGAAAGAAAGAAAGAAAGAAAGAAAGAAAGAAAGAAAGAAAGAAAGAAAGAAAGAAAGAAAGCAGGGAGGGAGGGAGGGAGGGAGGGAGGAAGAAAAAAAGACAGTTTCCTAAGTAGTCAAAAGTCTGACAGGATTAGCAAAAAATAAAGAGCTTTTTAAATAAAATATAAAGCCTAGTCCTTTAAGCCAATTCTTTTTTGTAAATGTACCTATCAGCAAAAAAACTGCTTTTTACTACTCCAGACAAGAGAATTAGGTGCTAGTTTTACACTGGTATGATAAATTTTTACCTCATAAAATCCTTTAGGTCAATGCAAATTTTGAATCAGCTGTCTAAAAAGTTTTGAAAATAGCAGCAATGACTATGAACAGATTTAAAATGTGGTACATATGTGTAAATCACATGTGTGGCAACTGTGTTTACCCAGAGGTATAAAGTCATTAAAGGCTTCAGCCGGAACAGAAATTTAAATGAGTCCAATTCTGTTAAAAGCCTGACAAAATTAATAGAAAAAATATACCACAAAATTTTGTCTTTTAAAATTGTCTTTTTGTTGATTTCACTGAATCAACAATCTAAGAAAGCCTAATTGATTTGAATATAAAATACCAAAAATTCTTATAAATAGAACTTCCCTTGTGGCAACATACAAAACTTTCCTTATAAGAGTTGTAAGTCTACAAATTATGGGCCATATCTATAGCTATAACCATGGATATTCATTAAAAATAAATTTGAAAACTAAAAACAGAACAAAATTTCTAACAACTTTTGTATCATGCTGTATCCCTCATAATTACATAGCATTATATGATTAATACTATAAGAACATCGTCCATACATAATTATTGACTTTTACAACACAATTAACAGAGACCCTAAATTTAACATTGACTTTTTGCAAATAATACTGTTTTATCCTGATAATTTTATGATGTACATACATATATACCAAATTAGATGTTAAAACATCCAGTTTTATAGCATTATTATTTACAACAAAATACATTACCCATTAGCAATTATTCAAATAGCAAAATTAGTCCTCTCAAAATTGACAAAGTAAGTCCAGCAGTGGTGGTGCATGCCATTAATCCCAGCACTCAGGAGGCAGAGGCAGGTGGGTCTCTGTGAGTTCGAGGCCAGCCTTGTCTACAGAATGAGTTACAGGACAGGTTCCAAAGCTACACAGAGAAACCCTATCTCAAAAAAAAAAAAAGACAAAATATTTCATGTAGCTCAAAGTTCAGAAATCACGTGAAAGTATCTGTATATACAGGACAATCCCTAAATTAACTTTTAGGTGTAGATTTTAAGTTTTCTTGGAAAAAAAAAACAGTTTATAAATTTTGAGGTATGATGAATAGAGTTTCACAGTTTAATTACCTTTCAAGTCATCTCTTTTGTAAATCCTATAGCAAGTTTTCCTCTCAGCCTGTTTCTAAAATTAACATTTGAAAGCAATAGATCAAATCATCCCATCAGGAAGCAGGTTTAAAACTAATACTTGGATTAGCTAAGATTTTAGAAAGACTCACTTAAGGGAAAGTCCTGGTCGAGCTGTGTTTTGGCAGTCCTAAATTCTACAGCAAATTGTCAACTTCCTGAATTTTAACAACCCTTTTTCTTTTTTAATTTATTTAATTTTTTCATATATATATCTTTCATAAATATATTTTTATAATATTCTTTCCCCTTCCCGGTTCTTTCCTACCTCCCTAGACACCCAACTTCATCCTCTCTCTCTTCTCTCCCTTTCCCTGAAAAGGAATAAACACAAAAAAGAAAGAAAATTAAAATCAAAACAGTTATACCAAAAAAAAGGTAAAAAAAAAAATACCCAAACAAAACAAAAAGCACTAAGCAAACGTGGAGTTTGCTATATGTTGACTAACTACCCCTAGACATAAGGCCTGTCCTGGAGCATGGTTGATACACCTAATGACATTCCATTGGAAAAAAACTACTTCTTCCTTTCCCAGCAGGTATCAATTACAAAAAGCTTCTTGGTTAAGGATTGAGACTTTCTGTCCACTGTACTGTCTCAGCGCTGAGATTTTGTCTGATTTGAACCTATCCAGGCCCTGTGCATGGGGACACAGTCTCTGTGAGCTCATATGTGATTAGTCCTATTGGGTCTGGAAGACACTGATTCCTTAGAGTCATCCATCACATCTGGATCTACAGTCTTTCTACCTCCTCTTCTGCATACATCCCTTAGCCTTGAGAGGAGGGATTTGATAAAGACATCCCACTGAGGACTGAGTGCTCCAAAGCCTCTCACTCTCTGTTCAATGTCCAGTTGTGAATCTTTGTGTTAATTACCGTCTATTGCAAGAAGAAACTTCTCTGATGAGGGTAGAATAATGATCTGACCCATGGGTACAGCCATATGTCATTAGAAGTCATGTTATTGCTATGTTTTATTAGTAAAATAATAGTAGTAGGTTTTCCCTTAGGGTCCATGAACTATATAGTCACCAGTTCTTGCCCATTTTAGCAGCATCAGATATGGGTCCTATCTCAAGGAATAACCTTAAGTTCAATAAAAATAATGGGTAGTTACTGCCATAATATTTGTGTCACCTTTGCATCAGTGTATCTTGCAGTCAGATTGCTGTCATAGGTCTTAGGGTTTGTAGCAAGGTGACACTGATGACTACTTTTCTCCTTTGGTAATGTGCAAAGTACCTTCCACCTTCATGAAACCTAGTCCATAGGAGTAAAGCTTGTATTGGGCACCAGATCGACTTCTCCACGTTTGATGGCATAAGTATGTGTTCAGCAATAGAATCTTAGAGTTATAGAGAGTAACCAATAGCTTTGACAATAGCCTATGTTTGGGAAGGGTTCATCTACAGTAGACCTTTGGCCAATGACCCAACAAGATGTAGCCCCATTCTTGGCACTTGAAGTTTTAGTTAACTAGTGTCATGATATTAGGGTATTGTCTCCCTCATTATATGGTGACCTCATTCAGATTTCATTCATGTATTTATACAGTTTAGGAACCTTTGACAGTAGTAGGGTTCCACATGCTTTTCAAAAGTCCCTTAGTGTTAGTTGGCCCTTCCCACCCTGTGCTCCCATGTTCTTCCCCCACTTAATACTCTCACTCTCATTCCCCCCCCTTTCTGTCATTTTAACATTGTACACTATTTCTCCTTCCTTGGAACATGCCCTCTTCATACACATTCCCTTAGTACTTATTTAACTTCGGGGGTTATTCAGATTAAAACACACATAATGAAAGCTTAAAAGCTAACATCCACATATAAGATAAAGCATCCAATATCTGTCTTTCTGGGTCTCGGTTACCTCACTCAAATGATTTTTTTCTAGCTCCATCCATTTACCTGCAAATTCCATTTCATTTTTCCTAACATATAATTCTGTTAATGTAACACATTTTCATCATCCATTCATTAGTTGTTTCCAATTTCTGGTACTATGAATAAAGTAGCAAAGAACATGGATGTTCAAGAATCTCTGTAGTAAGATGTAGAGTCTTTAGGTATGCACAGGACAAGTATAGTTGGATCTTGAGATAGATTGACTTTCAGTTTTGGGGAGAACCTCCACACTGGTTCCCATAGTGGGACTGTACCAGTTTGCATGGTCACCAACAAAATATGACTGTTCTCTTTCCCTGCATCCTCACCAGCATTTGTTTTATTGAACAAATTCTGACTGGTGTAAGATGAAGTCTCACAGTAACCTCAACAATAGTTCTAATTTGCATTTCTGTGATGGCTGTAGATGTTGAACATTTCTGAGTGTTTCTCCACCATTTGTGTTTTGCCTTTTGGGGACTTTCTGTTTCGTTCTATGCCTATCCCAGTTTTTAATTGGGATATTTGTTTTCTTGATGTTCAGTGTTTTTAGTTCTTCGTATATTCTAGATATAACCCTCTATTGGATACATAATTGGTAAAGATTTTTCCTCCATTCTGTAGGCTGCCAGACGATGGTGGCTCATTCTTTTAATTCCAGCACTTGGGAGGCAGATGCAGGTGGATCTCTGTGAGTTCGAGGCCAGCCTGGTCTACAAGAGCTAGTTCCAGGACAGCCAGGGCTGTTACAAGAGAAATCCTGTCTTGAAAAAAAATTGTGTCCTTTGCTATTCAGAAGCTTTTCAGTTACAAGTGGTCCCATTTATTAATTGTCTGTGCTATTGAGATCCTACTCAGAAAGTTCTTTCCTATGCCAATGAGTCCAGGACTATTCTTTACTTTCAGGGTATCTGGTCCTATGCTTAGCTACTTGATCCATTTGGAATTGAAGTTTGTGCAAAATGATAGATATGGATCTATTTACATTCCTCTACAGGCAGATATCCAGTTTGATCAGCACCATTTGTTGAAGATGCTGAATTTTTTCTAGTGTGTGTTTTTGGCTTCTTTGTCAAAAATCAGGTGTTTGTGTGTCCAGTTATGTCTGGGTTTTCAGTTTGATTCCATTGATCAATGTGTCTGTTTTTGTGCCATTCCCTGATGTTCTTACGACTATAAGGGTTGTTTGTTTGTTTGTTTTGTTTTGTTTTTCGAGACAGGGTTTCTCTGTATAGCTTTACAACTATAGGTTTTAAATACAACTTGAAGTCAGGACTGGTGACACCTCCAGCAGCTACTTTATTATTCAGGATTGTTGTAGCTGCCAGTAAGCAGCTCCCTTCCATGGCCCCAGAATCAGCTCCTGCCTCCAGGATCCTGTCCTGTTTGAGCTTCTGTTCTGACTTTCTTCAGTGATGAACAGCAATACTGAAGTATAAGCCTAATTTAAAAAACCCTTTCCTCCCCAAATTGCTTTTTGGTCATGGTATTTTGTCACAACAATAGAAAGCCTAACTAAAACATTATTTTGAAGTCCTTGTCTTGTTCTTCAGCAACATTGCTTTTCTCAGGGCCTATTGCAATAAAGTTGCTGGCTTCTAGAAGGGGCATATTGTCTTGGTTGTTTATGTTTTGTCTTTAAACTGGGATCTGGGAATCTGAAGTTATGATGTTTCAAGTGTTTCTTGGTGTAGATGTCTGGCCTTATCTTTGTCACTTGGACGTTCTGTTCTTTGGTTGCTGTTGCCCGTTCTGGATCTTAGCTAACTGTTGTAGCTGTGGGGTCTCTGAGTCCAAGCCTAGTGTGGTGGCTGTGGATCCCTGGTAGAGAGTTATTTTGTAGGTCAATGACTACAATCACAAAAGAATGGATATGGGTTATAATGAAAGGCTTAGGGGGCAATGGGAAAGATCTGAAAGAACCCTCGATCCACACCAAGTTGATGGGAGTGGACTGAGAGGGGGCCTGAGGCCAGCAGGCTACTGCAAGACTAAGGCTAAATCCAAAGAGACTAGAATGGACAACAGGAAGGAACATAAAGGTTGCCTCCATGGGTGCCATCAGATTGTGCCTGTGGCAGCTCCCTGGTAGAAAGTGCTTCTGCAGGTTGGTGAGAATTACAATGGGTTGGAGCAGAGCTAGAACCAAAGGCCAAATGGGCGCTGGGAAAGAACTATGGGACTCTGACTCCACACCATAAGGCCAAATCTCTAGGGATTGGGAGTGGGTGTGGAAAAGGGGCTAAAGAAGGAGGAGGAGATAAGGCAGGGAGGCTGTGGAATTCTGGAGAGACTTGAATGAAGGACAGGAAGGAGGATGTCTTACTTTTCTATTGCTTTGAAGAGACACCATGACCAAGGCAACTTATAAAAAAAATTAATTTGGAGTTCATAGTTCCAGAGAGTTAGAGTCCATGACCATCATGATAGGGAGCATGGCAGCAATCCGGTAGGCATGGTGCTGGAGTAATAGCTGATAGCTTATATCAGACTCACAAGCACAGGGCAGAGAGAGAGAGAGAAAGAGAGACAGAGAGAGAGAGAGAGAGAGAGAGAGAGAGAGAGAGAGAGAGAACTCAGAAAGGCATGGGCATTTTAAACCTTAATGCTCAAGGATTACCAGCCTACAATCTACACCAATAGAGAAGCTAGGGAACAAGGAGGACTCTAAGAGGGACATAATACATGGTCCCCAGAGAAGGGGAAAGGACAACATCTTCTGAGCAAATGGGAGCATGGGGGAGGGGGAGCTAGGAGAATGAGAAGGGGGGGAGAGGAGGGGTGAGGAGGACATACAGGAGCAGGAAGGTTGTGTAGGGGGAAAAATAGAGGAGAGCAAAGTAAGAGATACCATAATAGAGGGAGCCAGTATAGGTTTAAAGATATATCAGGCACTAGGGAAATGTCCATGGATCTGCAAGGATGACACCAACTAACAATCTGAGCAACAGAGGAGAGGCTACCTTAAATGCCCTCCCCTGATAATGAGATGGATGACTAACTTATATGCCATCCTAGAGCCTTCATCCAGCAGCTTATGGAAGTAGAAGCAGATACCTGCAGTTAAACACTCAGAGCACCAAAATACTAAAAAATATTTTTATGATTATATAAATAATAATAGACATCTCAGCACTATCATTTCTGTCACAAATTGTTCAACAGAATTCCTAATGGCTCAGCAATGCCCCAGAACCTTTCCTGTCACATGCATGAAACTCTTGTTCAAGGCCTGTCACACACATGGTGCAATAAGTCAAAGAGTTTAGCAGAATTGAAACACTTCTGAAGCACTCCCACACAGGACAGTTACAAAAACTCCATTATAAATCTCATTACTTTGTATGCTAAATTTGTGAAAAGGAAAAGAAAAAGAGTTTATACACTCTTTGGAGTTATTTAGTGTCTAATGATTTTTACATAAATTACCATGTCTTACTCTTTTATTTCTATTTTTAGGCATGAAAAAAGGAGAGAGATTTTAATTATCACCATACTCTCATGTAATTCTTTCTGGATCTTCCTAACACTTGGCCAGAGTTGGGGGTTTTCCTAGAGTGTGGGTATCATGAAGGAAAAGACAGAACATGGGCACTACTGGGGATATGGTGCAGTAAGAAAGAGTGAATTTTAGGACAGCCAGAGCTAGATAGAGAAACCCTGTCTCAAAAAAAATGCTTTTGACTTCTAGGACAAATGTTTTGCTCTAGGTTGTACACGGTGCTGTTATTAGACCACAAAACAAATGTTATTCTATGGTATTTTAATAATTTAACTAAATTAGAAACAAAAGAAAAATCTAACATCTAACATGCAAACTTTTTATATAAAATAGCGCAATATAAATGGCTCTGTAAACACTTTGTTATAATTAATAAAAGTAAGCCTGTTTCCTTGGGTCTTAAGGCACTTCTTAAATATATTTATCATCTAAATCAGAAGAGTGTTTCCAGAGCTAAGTTGTACTTACTTACTAGCTATCCTGGCAACGTGTCTGCAGCTGGTAATTAGGAGCTAGGAATGTGTCCCTGTCAAGCAAACCTTTGACATACCTTTCCAAGCCTATCTTAAAGGTCCGAACATCTGTCAACTGGTGCTGGATTTTATGAGAGCAGTTTTAGCAATTATTTCACCTTTGTGAGTGTTCATTTCCCTATCAGTCTGGGTGAAAGGATCTGCTCACACTGAATGGAGTATACTTCTGAAAGCTGCTTTCATGGGCGAGAGGGAAAGCTCTGGAGAAGATCTTAGAACAAAACGGGCATCTTGATTACTTGAAATAGTTCAACCTCTCTGGTATCTAACAGAGAAAAAAGGGTAGTTTGAACTAGGGACACAGCTGATATTTTAAAGAGATTGAAAAATAAACAACTTGGCTTATAGAGCTACGTTGGTATCTGACGGTAAGTATTTACACTAAGAATATGAATGTTATTTCTATATACTTCTAAAGTCTTGAAAACTGTGTCCTTCCCATATTTTGTTAACCACCTATACCTGCAGCAATGTAATAAATATATTTGCTTAACACAGTATGGAAGCTAGGTTAATCACAGGCCTTTTCTAGACTATTCACTTTCCCCCCTTTTATCTGCTTTTCATATGTGGTGTTACACACTTGTATGTGGGCATGAGGCATGAAGTTGATGCTGGGAATATTCTTCAATCACTCTTCCACCTTATTCATTGAGGCATGGTCTGTTACTCGAATCCAGAGCACGTTGATATGGCTAGTCTTGCTAGCCAGCTTCCTCTGAGGTTCCCCTGCCTCCATCAACTGAGGCTAGAATTACACAGATGGGCAGCCATGCCCAACAAGCACTTACATAGATTCTTGCAGTTTAAATTCAGACCCTCTTGCTTTCTCTGCAAGCACTTTAACCAGTGAGCCATCTCCCCAGGCCAGATTATTCAAAATCTTAATAAGAGGGTCTGAATTCATTATGTTTCATGGTGACAGTTTCTTCAGATATTCACCATATGAAGTTCATTTGACTTTAGTCTGGATGTGATAGAGCAAATAGGTGGGAAGACACAAGTAAGAATTATGAGAGCCAATTCCCCAGTCCAGCCTGTTAGATAGGTGTTCAATTTATTGACGTAATAATAGTGCTAGGAACAGCTGCTACCACAGAAAGGAAGAGCAGGTGTTAGGTCGCAATTAAGCTTTGTCAACTCTAGGCTAAAGGATATCTTAGTAGGAGAGACAACAACAGGAAACATTTTGAAACTTGAAGCATCTCTGCTTCCTGAGCTCTTTAAATGACCTCTTTGTCCTACCTTATAATATCTTAAGGAGTACCGCAGATTTAGAGAGGCCCCAACAAGGCCTGTTTCCCCAATGTTTTCCAGACACCTGGATCTAGAGATACTTTCATCCACTTTTCTTCTGCATCCTCCTGCTCACTCACTATGTTCTAAAAGGAACGGATTTGGCTGTTGAACCTATGCAACATACTGAAGGAGTGCAATGGAGCAAAGGAACATTCTCCACCTTGGAACAGCGGAGACTAATTAGGCTCATTAAAGGGTTATAAAGGGGCCTTCTTTTTTCACATCCTCACTCTTTCCAAAATGACAACTTCAGGCAAAATGGAAGAAAAACAAATTACAAGTCAGACATATTAGTGAAAAATGAGTATTTGAAGAGAGAAATCAGCCACCTATGAATAGACCTTAGCCATCAGCAAATTACCCATGCTTATGGTTGCTTTGGGGGCAAATCTGATATTCCACTATCTCTAGCCCTGTATTGAAAATCTACACACTATCCGTGGACCATGATCTAAGTACATGAGATACAAGACATATTAAGAGACATCTACTACTTGGAAGAAGATCCCAAGTAATAAGGGGCCATGGAAATTAAGTGACAATAGGAGAACAATGGATATTATCAAGAGGGGAGGCTAATCATATAAGATTTAGAGAAATGAAACATCAACCTAGTAACTAAAAATACTCCACAAATGGTAGGGGAGGAATAAGGGAAACTTTCAGCCTTCATCAACTTGCAGCCTACATACATGTCTAACTAGAAACAGCCTTGACTTGAAAATAGTTCTCCATTTCCTCCTGAACTCCCTGGGTGCTGTATACAGGAACCATTTTGAGATATCAGATATTGTCTTAATTTGTAGTATTTTATGGGTCCCATTCTTGAGGATTTACAGGCATTCCAGTGCAATGGTTTTAGGAGTAAGCTGTCTCACAAACAAAACTTGAGCCAACAGAGTGACTGTCATCTACGCACACAGAGTAGTATGCGATGTAGAGAGTGGGTGTTGTGGTATGGCTCAATTTAATCTGTTTAGGTTGAAATATTTATAATTTTAATTATGTGTAGGTGTTAGCATGTGTGCATGTTCACATGTGTGCAGGTCGAGATGTGTTAATAATTTTAAATAGGGCTGACACATACATGAGATATATTTATGCACATAGTGATTAGTCTGTTTATGATAATTGATGCTACTTCTTTTTCATAGAAGAAAACTGCCCAAAGTAAAGACACATACATGCAAGAAGCAGACAAAACACCAAATAGCCAAAACTAGGAAAGAAACTGCTCTCGACATATCATACTCAAAACACTAAGTATACAGGATGAAATATATATATTGAAATCTGCAAAAGAAAAAGCACAAGTCACAGATAAAGGAAAACCAATCAGAATAACAACTGATTTCTCAATAGAAATGTTGAACAACAGAAGAACCTGGAACAATGAAATCCAAGTCCTAAAAGACCATGAGGACCAACCTAGACCAGTATAGTCAGCAAAACTTATCTACCATGGATGAAAGAGGAAGAAAAACATTCCATGATCCAAACATCCTTAAAAAACAATTCATGTACAACAGACCAATACTAAACAGAATATGGGAAGCAATAGTTTGGGCTGAACAGAATAAGTATAGCCAATAGAATGTAGGGGGAAAGCTACAATCACCAGAACATAAAGTACGACTAAGAACAAAACAGGGAAATAAAAAAAGAAAGAAAAGAAAAACAAAATGACTGCAATCAACACACATCATTCAACAATAACTTTAAATATTAATGGCCTTACTTCTCCATTTAAAACAAAGAAGCTAGCTGAATGGATCACAAAACAAAACATATGTTTCTGTTCTCTACAACAAGGTTAGCTTTAAAGTTAGGCACTGCATTAAGGTAAAAGAATGGGGAAAAGTACTCCAATCAAATGGGACCAGGAAGCAAGCAGATGTTGCTATCCTATTATGTGAATAAATAGATTTCAAATTAAAACTAATCAGCAGAGATAAAGAAGGGTGCTTCATTCTAATGAAGAGAACAATTAACCAAGAAAACATCACAATCCTGAACATATATGCACCAAACTCCTGTCCCCCCATTCCATAAAAAATCTACATTAAATTTAAAGACAAATATTAACATCAATCCACTAATATTAGTTGATTTCAATATCCCACTTTCTCCCATAGCAAGGCCATTTGGACAAAAAACAGAGATACATCAGAATTTATTGACCTCATACACAAATGGACATAACAGATATCTATAGTATGTTCGATACGAACACCAAGGAATACACATTCTATTCAGCAGCACAAGGAAACTTATCTAAAATGGACCAAGTCCTAGGACACAAGACAAGTCTCAACAAATTCAAAAAGATTGAAATCACTCCTTGTATCCTATTTGACCACAATACACTAAACATGAAGTTACCAGCCAAAAATGCCCCTAATAAATTCATAAACTCATGGAGATTAAATAACTCATTACTAGATGATGAATGAGTCAAAGAACACAGCAAGCAAGCAAACAAACACTTCTTGGAAAACTCAACACAACAAAACCTCTGAGACAAGCCAGGCGTTGGTGGCTCACGCCTTTAATCCCAGCACTCGGGAGGCTGAGCCAGGCTGAACTCTGTGAGTTCAAGGCCAGTCTGCTCTCCAGAGAGAGTGCCAGGATAGGCTCCAAAGCTACACAGAGAAACCCTGTCTCGAAAAACCAAAAAAAAAAAAAAAAAAAAACCTTTTCCATGAGGGAAATTTATACCTCTAAGTGCCTACATTCAAAAAATTAAGCGTAAATAGATGGTTTAATGCTACAACTCAAAGATTTGGAAAAACAAAAATGAAACAAACCCAAACTCAGTCAACAGCAAGAAAGAATAAAAATTAGAGCAGAAATCAATGCAATGAAATAGAAATGAAGAAAACAATACAAAGAATCAATAAACCCATAAGTTGGTTCTTTCAGAAGATAAAAATTGACAGACCCTAGATCCAACTAACAAAAGACAGAAAAATAAGACCTAAATTAACAGAATCAGAAATGAACAGGGAAGCATTGTAACAGATGCCAATGTGATTCAGAATAGTATAGGGAAATACTTATATAAACTTGTACTTGATTAAGTTGGAAAACCTGAAAGAAATGGACAAATTCTAGATTCAGTCAAATCATCAAAATTAAACCAAAAAAGATCAACAACTTAAACAGACCCATAACAAATGAGGAGATGTGAAATAGTAACAAGTCCTCTTCCGGCTAAAAGAAGTCCTGGCCCAGACCATTCACAGCAGATTTCCTACAGCCAGTCCTTCTTAAATTAGTCAAAAAAAAGGAAGGAAGGGAGGGAAGGAGGGAGGGAGAGATGGAAGAAGGGAGGAAGAAAAAAAGAGGGGCATTTCAAACTCTTTCTACCAAACTATTTATTTTTAAATTATGAAAAAATTTCATAATGTAAATTTATATAAGGGATTTTCTAAGATCAACATTTAATACAGAGTAAAACTAGAACCAATTCCTTGTTACTAAAGTAACAAAGCTTTCTTTAAAATATTATTCTGCTCTTAGCAACATTTACAAAGAAGATTGTACATCTGATTGAGAATTGCTTGTGGTTTCTGCAGCTCTTCTCAGTGTTCTGACTATTTAGGAATCTGAATCTTAAGGAAGTCAAGATTCCTGTAAGTGCGCTTGCATTAGGTGTTTTTAAAAAAGTTTTAAATAAAAAAGGAGAGAAAAAATCTAAAAGTTTAAAAAAAGATTTATTTTATTTATGTGTATGTGTGTTTGGACCTGTGTGAATTCATGACATACATGGAGGCATGGCCAGAGTCCAGAAGAGGATGGTAGAATCCTGGAGCTGTAGTTACAGACCACATGAGTTCTGGAAACTAAATTCAGGCCTTCTGGGAAGGCAGCAAGAGCTCTGTATTAGGGACTTTAACTGACCACTTCAGAAACAACTGTTTTTATAATTTTCTAATATATTTTTATTTTATGTACATTGGTGTTTTACACACACACACACACTATGTTTGAGGGTGTTGGAGCCCCTGGAACTGGAGTTATAGACAGTTGTGAATGCTGGGAATTGACCCAGGTCTTCTAGAACAGCGACCAGTGCTCTTTTGTTTGTTTTGTTTTTAGTTTTTCGTGTAGCCCTGGCTGTCATGGGACACTCTCTGCCAACCAGGCTGGACTTTATCTCAGAGATTAACCTGCCTCTGCCTCCCAAGTGCTAGGATAAAAGGCAAGTATTCTTAATCGTTGAGCCATCTCTCCAGCCCCAAAACAACTGTTATTTTAAAATGAATTGAATACATTCCATTTTCTGAGTATTTGTGTAAAGAAATGTATACAGCTGTGTGTCCAAATCTTACCTAAGTATTATGCAAAAGTTTTCAGAATTGCAAACAAAGTTTAATACACACAAAGTGAACAAGTGGCGTCTCTTACATAATGGTTATTATATCTGGATTACTATCAAAATAGTCAGTGAAATTCTTTTGACATTACTGGTCATTATAATCAGTACCATTTAGATTAACTTGCAATTTGGAAATCCGTCTATCTTAGTTATGTTCTATTGCTGTGAAGGGACACGATGACCAAGGCAACTTGTAAAAGAAAGCATTTAATTGGGGTCTTGCTTACAATTTCAGAGGGTCAGTCCATTATCATCATGCAGGGAGCACGGCAGCCTGCATGATGCTGGAAAAGTAGCTGAGAGCTGCATTCTGATCCACAGGCCCAGAGAAAGAGACTTGGCCTGGCATGGATTTTTGAAACCTCAAAGCCCACTCCCAGAAAGGCCACACCGCTTAATCTTTCTCAAATAGTACCAGTCCCTGATGACTAAGCATTTAGATATGTGAATTTATAGAAGCTATTCATATTCAAACCAGCAATCAACTATTTAAACCCCAGAATAAATTTGTATGATTTGACTAAACAATCATTTTGTTATTGTATATATGAGGTGGACTTACATATCAGAAAATGAGTCTATTTGTGGGCATTTTCACTCTCCCATAAATTTGTGAGAGGCCTGAAGTTTTGAAATTTTGCCCATGTTGTGGACTTATTATTTTAACAAGCCTAGGATTTTAAACTTCGTTTCAAGGTAGAAGCTAAACACACACACACACACACACACACACACACACACACACACACACACACACGTGTCCAGGCTTCTTTGTATGTTGAGTTTGTTTATGCTCCTCAAGTAATTAGATGTCTAGAATAGAAAGCTTAGGAGAACACTTTGCCAAACTGGTGTCTTCCTAACTAGAACTGTTAGTAGTGATAACCTCTTTCAAGCTTATGCTCACATATCCTTAATTGCATCATTGGTATCCTCTTAAGGAAAAGATAATTAAGCATACTGTACCACAATGCACTCCAAGCAGTGCCTACTAATGATTTAAAAGAAACAGATAATTGGTAGCCTAAGAAGAGTGCCTACAAACAAAAACATTCCACTTCGGTTTTTAAAAATAGTTTTTGTTTATTCTTTTAAAATATTTTTATGTTTATTTAATAATGAGGGCATGCATGTGGAAGTCAGGAGAAAACTTGGAGTTTCTGTCTTCCACCACTGAGCTTTCTGGAATTAAACCCAGGTAGTTAGGTTTGGCAGTAAGAGCCTTACCCCAACGGACCATCTCACCAGCCCCACCTTTTGCTTATTCTTAGAAGACAACATTAAATGAGGATTTATGTATAAACATAACCTGGAATTATGTCATTCTTTAATTGAAACAATAATTTGAACGTATCTCTTCAAATAAGAAGAGTTAGGATAGGCTGTCGATCAATGCATAAAGCTATCAGTCATAATTACTACGTCTAAGGAACTATACACAATGAAAGCATAGCTCACATTGCTTTGGCCATTGTTAAGCTTTCTGGAAAATTCTAACCCCGGTGATTCTATGTCTTTTGTCAGCTACAGTCCTGATTCTTTTCTATAGCACCCACAATCAAGTTCATGAAAAGTGACTTACAAGCAATTATTTTTAAAAAATAGTATTTTTAAAAAGTGTGTGCTCTAGTTGGTTATATTTCTATTTTCCTTGTAAAACCCTGTAACTATTGTCTGCTGACATTTTGCAGAAGAACAACCTCTAACAAATAATTTATTTTTGAGATGTTACTCTTTCAGGCCTGAGTTAGAGTTTAGAGGGCATGCACTGAAGTCTCCAAGTTCTTCTTTCCCAGAACAAAGAATTGTATCAGGAGGTCCAATGAGATGACTCAGTGGGTAAAAGCACTTTCCACACAAGCCTGGTCACCTGAGTTCAATCCCCAGAAACTTCAAATAGGACAGTGGTTCCCAGCCTTCCTAATGCTGTGATCCTTTAATACAGTTCCTCATGTTGTGGTAACCCCCAACCATAAAATGATTTTCATTACTACTTCAGTAATGTAATTTTGATACTATTACGAATGTAATGTAAATATCTGTGTTTTCTGATGTTCTTAGGTGACACCTGTGAAAGGGTCATTGCACACACACCCTCAAAAGGAGTTATGACCCACAGGTTGAGAACTCCTGATATAAGAAAGAGAGAACCAACTCCACAAAGTTGTCTTCTGGCCTGTAAACATGCACCATGGCACAATTATATCAACATACATATTCACAAATAAAATACTAACAAATAAAATAAAAATTGAAAAAAATTGCACCAGGGATGCATGATAAGGTAAGAGGTAGTATAGTAAGAGAGAGAGAAAGTATACTAAGAAACAGAAAGACACTCTGGAGAATGAGAGTGAGCTAGTAAGCTGGGGACAGGAATAAGCTCAAAAATGGTAGGCCCCAAAGCCGGGTGGTGCACGCCTTTAGTCCCAGTACTCGGGAGGCAGAGGCAGGCAGATTTCTGTGAGTTCGAGACCAGTCTGGTCTACAAGAGCTAGTTCCAGGACAGCCTCCAAAGCTACAGAGAAACCCTGTCTTGAAAAAAACAAACAAAAAAAAATGGTAGGCCCCAAATCTCATGGTCCTTCATAGGTCATTTACATAGCACTTGCCTCTATCACCTTTATATAGAGAGGGTTTTTCTTACATATGCATTGCTTGTTGTGCACAGCTCAGGTGAATAAATGTTTCCAGTCTCTTTTATCAACTGGCCTCTTTCATATTTTCGAATAGGGATTTTATCCAGTCCCTATTCTCCTGCCACACTAGGGTATCACATATAGGATAGACAAAAGTTAAATTCAGAAGTGGAGTACAAATAAGCTTGTCATCAGAGTCACTCCTCCTAGAATCTAGAACTTTCAGTTGCTTGAATTTGTCCATAAAGAGTTTTATTGACATTAAGCCCTTGACCTCTGTCACTAACTCCAGTCCTGTCATAATTCACCCTAGTAAATGAAAGCATCTAAACAAACTTCCAGATAGTTAGTCAGAAGCATCTTAGAAGAAAATCACTCAGAGATAAAGGGGGAAATTGAGGACTTAAATGAATTCACACTGGATGTGATACATACCCATAATTCCAATAATGAATGGCTGAAGCAGGAAGAGCCTGAGTTTGAGGCCAGCTTTGGTTACATAGAAAGACTCTTTCTAAAGCCAATGGCAACAATGGAGTCATTTGTGGCAGCCATTTCAAAAGGAACTCAAACCAAGACATTATGAAGACACTATTTTTATGCACAGTTATTTGATATGAATGAAATACCCTACTCTCTTACAGTCAGACAGTAACTGTTTGGAGCCTGACCTGATGACTTGGGATGTGTTACACAAATGATTAAACCCTAACTCTTAATGAATCCTGGTACCTCATCCCAAATAGGCAGTCTCAAAAAGAAAAAAATAATATTATAAGTTTTACTGAGCAGATAGTAAGCTCCCCTTTTCTTATCTGATGAGCTAGGCCAGAAGGCAAGGTCACATAGCTCTTGACTGACAGAAAAGGACCCCTGCCCCAGGGGAGAAGGTGATTATCTTTCTCTGATAAGTCACGTACTGGGTTTCTGTTCACAGTGTATATTCTTTGTGAAAACTTTCCATTCAAAGGGATTGTAAATTCTGTAATGGTAAGTTCTTTTGCCCCTCACTTGAGGCTCCTTGATCCTGGAACAACACTATCTAACACTAAATTTCTTCCACTAGAATCCATTGCTAGTAGTCCTTATTATATGGATTCTTTTAGAGCAATGGATCCACTCTTGGCTCTCGGTGAGCTCACCAGAGAACGAGGATGCCAGATGATTATGGTCACCAAAGCTACCTTGAGTCATTTGTTTCCGGGCTTCTTGTTTATGCCCAAGATGAACAAGAAAACATAGACAAGGAGCAGAGAGAATATATTTTTGTTAAGGAATGTTAGAGTACTTAGAGTAGGAAGAATTCCAAGAGAGATACCACCATGCTGTCCAGTTTGGATGGGCCCTAAGGTAGTCTTTATTATGATTTCTCATTCTTTGAGTGGATTACAAGCTAAACCAATGAGGCACCCGCACAACCTATGCATGTTCCCTTGTTCTACCAGAGAGATAGTAATGTGTTACTCATCCAATCAGGGGAGTTGTCACACATTATCCACTCTGTCTTCCAACTCATTTAACTTACTCTGTAGGCTATTAATGGAGCCTCTTTCCTCATTTGCTATTGGGCTAAATGATTAATTTATGATCCACCTTGAACCCTTCCCTTACTTACTGCAAGGAGATAACTCCTGCCTCACTTTGTCAGAGATACTAACAGTAAGCATGTCTTCCTATAGGAGTTATTTAATTGGGTAATTTCTGAATTTGGCTTTTTCTTTACACTCTGCTTTACAGCAGAGCTTCTATTTTCAGAATGAGATACCTGGTTATCTCTTCATTTGTATGCTTCACCCATTCCAGCCTCTTCCTTTCTCAGGCATTATTTTTCCTCCAGGGCAGGGAACCTACAAAACCAGATTGGGTGACATCCTAATTCCCTAATTGTCATACAAAGGTGAAGATGATTAATCTGGGGAGAGATGATGACCAGTCTCCTTGTAATTTTTCTGCATTTTTCCTTTACTACTCCTTAGTAGTTTATTTTATTCCACTTAATAACCTTTTCAATATTTATAAGTGATTATTGTAAACACAAAGAAAGTTTTTTCTTCCAAAATGAAAAATAAAATTGCCCCCTCACTTCTTGGAGCATTTCCTTGAGATATTTACCTAGTATTTGTAAATCTGTCCCTTTGATGTGCATGTAAAATTTTTTCTTGGCTTCCGTGTAGCCCAAGAATGTTTTAATTAAGTGTTCCAGAGCCATCTCTTTGAAATGTTAATATCAAGGGAGATAAGATGCCCCCCCCATCTCCTCACCCTGAGTATTCTGCCTAGGGCTCTTACTTTAAGCATTAACTATGTGCTTCTCAAAGACATATGCGAACTCATATTATTCTTTCATCCAAAAGCAATTAGATTTCCCCATTACTAGATGAGTTTGTGATGAACACTGGGGGGAAAGCACATGAAAATAATGTTGCTGAATCCTTTTCCATGACAAGTTATTGTTTAATTTGAGAGCATGTATGTCAGGGATTTCATTTTTCAAGATTATATATAGTTGGCAAGTTATTCTACTTAAGTTTATTCAGTCATATTGGTATGAATTATGAACATACCTGGATGAGTCTGTCTCATTAAACAAAAAAGTTAATGTTTAAAGGATGCCATGTAATCTTACATATATTCACAAAATATCCCATTAATATTGTACTCAAAGGACTTTGTCAAATGTCAAAACCCATTTTAGTCCTTTACAGTTTCTAAAAATGCCATTTTCTTCTTTGGTTTTAAAAATGTGCAGATCTAGTTTTAGAGTATATGTAGTACAATATATTAACAACAGTTATTAGCATACCTTTTGAGACTTCAGAAATCAACCTGTCTCGTAGCTCTTATTAGCAAATTATTCAGTACAATAAAAAGAAGCCTATTTGTGTTGTAGGAACCTCAATAGTCCTGGGCATATCATAACAAACATGGACAGGAGTTTCTGAGAGAAGATGCTTTTCTGTCTCAAGAGCCATCATTAAACTGTCTAGAGTCCAGCTTCAGGGCAAGTTTTGTCCTCCTTGAGTAAATTGCCAGTTCTTTCAATAGTGTACTTTAGTCAAGCAATTCTTAACAGTAGGTGCTGGCAGATGTGCTTTGATAAGCATTTCATCACTCAAAAACTTAAAGATAGTATCTAACACTGTTTGGTAGCTAGTTAAGTATTATGTGGGTAAGTGGCTATTTGAGGTGGACCTCCTTCATAATCAACAGCATCATAAGCCAAGGACTAAACTATAGGGTTCTAATTACGGGTAAGAATGCTGGGATCTGAGTCTTATCTCTGGACTCTGGAGGAATCCCAGTATCTTGGATTGCCCTATTGTCACTAACTGATAACTATTTGACTCTGTTTCCAGGAGTCCAAAACCTTGTAAAATTATTTTCTAGCAGGAGGCTAGAATAAGGATAAACCACTGTCTCTTTCTGTAAGAGTCTATCTAAATGGGTCCATTATTCACTGGGACAGGAGAATGATCCTCAAAAATAGTCTGAGAACTTAGACATAACTTGAAGCCTGTATAAAATGTGGATGGGCACAATGGTCTCTTTGGCCATTGTCCATCCACTTTTACCCCCTGAGAATATGCTGTCTTCCACTCTGAAGGAAACCATGCCAATCTTCTATACTTCACTGTCTCATGTGAATTCTTCCTTTTAAAGAGATTTTACATTCCTTTGTTGGGGTAAGTTTCCTTATATATACAATGTTTTATTTACTAAGCACATTTCTGTGCAGAAATCATATGCTATCCATCTAGACACATTTTGGTACACTTTGCCTATTGATAGAGTAGTTCCATTTATAATGTTTTATATCTCAAAAAGCTTTGAACTTGACCAAGCTATCCATTAATTATCTCTGAAAAAAAGTCCCATTTAAAAAGAGAAAGAAAAAAATCCCATTTGATTTTAGCTCTATTTGATAGCATTAAAACCAACTTCAAATATTATTCTCTGTACAATGGCACTGAGTAGACAGAGCTCTTTATCCACCTAGATCCACAGAGCCACATCTGAGGGCTTTTGTTCCATACCTGGGACTTAGGAGACAGAGTATTCCTGACCACCTCACAGACTTCTTACTCTGACAAGTCACACTGCCAATGAAGACACACCAGCAGCTGTCGCACATACAACTGGCATTTGAGTAACAGGTCTGTGCCAACATGTGTGACAGAAATAGGTACTGCCATCATAATATCCAGGTAACTAAAGACCCATTTAAAAATGCCAAACTGAGATAAAAATCAAGGGTACAAGGCCATGGTAACAAATTCTACCCATGTGACTTAGCTACAGAGACATTAAGACATGATTCAAATCCCTTTATGCAATCTGCAGAGCCCTGGGATCATCCTGTAATGTGCATTCCAAAAAATAAAAAGCTAAGCAGACAAAGTTTGACATAATGGCATTATACAAATCAAACTGGGAAGGTCATAATTAAGTATTTATTTTGACAGAGAAACATCAAATCCTTTGTGTACACCTTTAGTCTCACTTAATAAAGCCACTTGCACATTTTTCCTTTTTTAACTTTCTCTTTCCCTCACTCTCTCCAATGCCTCCCACACTCCCATTCAAATTAATGACCCATGTTTTCATTAATTATTATCTCATGCATATGTATACATATATATTGCTAAATATAACCTGTTGAGTCCACATAAGGATAGCTACATGTATGTTTTTAGGGCTATTTGGTATCAGATAACCAATTGATGTGCTCTTCCCTAGGGATGACTATTCTCTCTCCCCGCCCCCAGCATTTTTCAGTTGCCTGAAGTTCTTTGTGTAGGGTTGAAGCTTCATGGGTTTTCTCGTCCATTTTGGCACATTCATTGGTGTTCAACTCATGTTTGAGTAGTCATGCTAGTGAGACTCCATGGGTGTAAACTTTAGTGTTTCAAATTGAGCATTTTTTTCTTTCCTTTCCAGTAATTCAGAGAGTATCAATTCCAACTAAAATCCTCTAGGTTCTGCTGATTCTCTGAGAGTGGGACTCGAGTCATCATTAGGAGAGAATTTTATCTTAAAAGTGTCATCTTGAACTTCAAGGATGTCCATTAAACATCACAATTAAACATGCCAAAAGAGAAGCCATGTTGTCAAAATGCCCGTTTAACCCACTCAAACATTTCAAACCCATTCTTTTGTTGACCTTCTGTACCTCATTTTTTATATTCTTTCCCTTTTTATTAGACAAGAGAAAGCAGGCAGTTACATGCTGATAAATGCCAACTGTCTGAATTCACATAAAGGCACAGTGTAATCTCTGAGACTGAAACAGAGAAAAGAGATGGGAAAAAAGGCTAGATTTCTATGCATCACTACATGGGAGCCTAACACTCTCTAATCTCTAGCACAGTGAACCCTCCAGGGGTTTTTGTTTTCCCATGGAGCGTTGTAGTGGTGTTGATTCACATCGTTTTTCAGACAAGAAGAGATCAAAATAAATTTAGAAAAGTTGAGATGCTCTTTCCATGGTATTTTGCTTGAGGTATTTCTTCCCCAAGTAAACTGTGGTTCTCACTTCTTCATTGTAGAAACTAAAGGTGCTATGCAGGCTGCTGGGAGAAAGACACCAGTGATCTTACTTACTGCTGTATTATACATGCTATAATACTGACCTATTAGGTGACATGTGCCTAGTGGTGACATAGTAGCATGACTATGATATGGTACCCAACTGCTTTCTCATTGGCATTGAGGCCTGCTCCACAGGAGAGGATTTCATGCCTGATACAATACATGTGGTTTAAAGCCCATGGCTGGGAGGTCATACATAGGCCGAAGGGTGGAACCAGCTATAGTTTCTTGCTAAATGGTAATGTTGTCAGACTACCTTCTAAATATTTATGATCATCCCATAGACTGGGCTGCTCTGAAGCTTGGACAGAGAGCCTTCTTTTCTGTAGTGGACAGCAGTCAATGCAGATAATCATAACTGATGCTGAGACTACATGTTTGTGCTTATCAAGCCCCCTACCACCAAAGGTTGGAGAACACCTTAAAAGAAGAACCAATGGAGGAGTGAGAAATGGGAAGAGTGCTGTGAAATGCTGTCTTCTGGATGTTGTGTCGCTGTTGAACAAGCAAACTCACAGTAGCTGTGATTATATGCACAAGATCAAATCAACCAAACTCCCATACTGAAGGGGAACAGCTCCCTAACTCTTCTTTGGGAGTTCAGACACTATAAGGATGCTCATACTCCAGTGGGTGGATGGCCCCATATCTGTGCATGTATAAGAAACACTAATGATGCTTACTGGATTATAAAACAAAAGAGGAAGAGGAAGAAGAGGAAATGAAGTTGGGAAGTAGATGTACATGAGATCTGTGGGGAGCTTGAGAGGAAGAATTGGGAGATGGATATAACCATACTTCATGGCACACATGCATGAAGTTCTCAAGGAAAATAATTAAAGCTGTGTTTCATTGTCTTTAAACCAAAGAAGTCATAATTGTAAGCCTTAAACACTTATGGTACAAGTACCCAGACAGAACACAAATTCCTATAGGAAGAATTGGCAGTAACCTTACAAATTTATTAAAAGTAAACAAATATTTCAGTCTTCATATGGCATATACACATGTGCACACATACGTAAAACATGTTGTCTAAGTGGGAATCTCCTTAGGCAAAACTGTGATAGAAATGTAGCTTGTCTTGTGAACCTTGTGGCTTGTGTTTCCTGACACCTATTTTTCTTCTTCTTTTCTTTTTCTTTTTCTTTTTTTTGTTTTTTCTGAGACAGGGTTTCTCTGTGTAGCTTTGAAGCCTATCCTGGCACTCGCTCTGGAGACCAGGCTGGCCTTGAACTCACAGAGATCCGCCTGCCTCTGCCTCCGGAGTGCTGGGATTAAAGGCGTGCGCCACCAACGCCAGGCGACACCTATTTTTCTTTATTGCCCCTCTTGCTAAGTGTTCTTTTAGTTTTCCACTCCTGTGTTCCCTATGCTTTGTCACAGTGGCTTCTGAACTGGATTCAGATTCCAAATGTGTTCTGTCTCACCTAAAAAACAGTTAACATTTCTGAATCAACAGTTAAAAATCCTCCAGGTTTCCACAGAAATGAGTACATACACATGTCCACATATTCATGTGTCTATTTCATTATATCTTATATAATATCTTATATTATATTCATGTATATGAATATTATTATTTCATTATATCTTCTATGATATAATTTTAACTCAAAAAACCAAAAAGCCAATGATATTCTATTTTTAACAACTGAAAGATTTACCACAGTTGTATCTGAAGACAAAATGTGCTCAATCTATGTAGTGGCTGTCTCTTTAAAGGAAGTCAATACATGGGCCTTACTATTCATTGTGTTGCCAGAGTTAGGATCAGAGTCTGGGCTCTGACAGCTCCCATAATAAGCAGGTTCCATAGTACCATTAAAGACACGTGGGGTACTGTAAAGCAGAAAAAGGAGACATTCATGGAGCCATTTTGGGAAGAACAAAAAGGTCCCGTGATTTCCCCATGCCAAACTTATCTTTAGGGTGCTAACATGAGGTTTAAGTTTAAATAGAGGGCCAGAGCATGTCTGACCGTTCCTGTGGAGGCTAGCCCATCCACTATCACCATCTCAGTTCCAATCCCTAAGGAAACTGACCTGGCAAATCAGCACTGTGTGAAATCTTTTCTATTCAGATACGCTCCTCCTCTGGCTAGCACCAGGCTCCCAGGCTTTTCTTTCTTGCAGCAGACTCATGGGAAAATTCTGATTTCTTGGAGTTCTGTTTCAATAGTTCAACAACCAAAGGGAAGGGCACAAATGTCTCTTTAGAATATTTTTATTCCTATCAGGACAGTTTTATTTACTTTGAAGAAATTCCTTCATTTTTCTTGACTGCAGGCTTTGTGGGGTTTTTGCTGTTGTTGGAGAAAAAGAGAGGGAGGGAGGGAGGGAGGGAGGGAGGGGATAAAAGTTGGGTGGGTAGAGAGGATCTGGGTAGAGTTGAGGGGAGGAAAGAATATGATCAAAATATACTGTATGAAAAAAACTTTCAAATAAAAATTGTTTTAAAGATTACCAGTTTTATTCGGGGCAAAAACCTACAGAGGGGGTTCTCTGAGAATCAAAGCCAGCCAGCCATGTACAAGCTGAGAGATATGGGAGAAAAAGCAGAAGGGACAGGGAAGGAGGTTGAAGAGTTACTTTCAGGCCCTAAAAGGGCCTTTGTTTGTTAGGAATGATAAAGAATGGTGAGTCGTGACAGAAAGAATGTCAGGTGATTGATAACATCTCTATGGCCAGGCATGCTGTGGGAGCCTGCAGGGAGATAGTGGCAGGAATCTAGGAAAAGAAGTTACTTTAGTCCTGGACTCCTCATCACTGTGGCTTGGGGAAAACTTCCAGAACATTTCAAAATGGTGGTTATAGCTAACACTGACTACATTCCCTGCTTTGTTCCTATAAAACCTTAGATTTCCAATACTCTGTAGAGCTTACACTAACCTGTGTGTGCCAAGGTTTTTCACTTGTTCAAGATTTTTTTTTGATGCTATTCTGAATGGGACTGTTGTCCTGATTTTCCTCTCAGTATGCTTGTTATATAAGAAAGCTGATGATGTTTTACAGTTTTATAGTCTGCCATTTTGTTGAAGGTTTCAACGAGTTCCAAGAGTTTCCTGGTGGATTCTTTCGGGTCTCCTACAGATAGAATCATATTGTCTATTAATAAGTGTACTTGAAACTTGAACTTCTTCCTTTCCTATTTGTATCCCCCTTTTTTGTGTTATTGAACGGGAGTGGAAAGAGTGAATATCCTTGTCATATTCTTTATTGTAGCGGAGATGCTTTGAAATTTCCTATTTAGTTAATTATAGTTAACTCACACACAAACTTTATTGAGATAGTTCCTTCTATCCATCTATTCCTAGTTTCTTCAATTTGTCAAAACCCTTTTCCACATCTATTTAGATGACCACGAGACTTGATATTTTTGAGGTATTCTTGAATTCAGTTGTCAAGTATTTGATTGAGAATTTCTGTATCACTGTTCATCAGAGACACTAGCTTCTAATTTTCTTTTTCTGTTTTTAAAATGAGTTTTCATTTTGGCTGATTCTTCATAACTTCCTGCCCCTTTTCTCTGTTCTACACTTTCACTTTGTCCATCTGTCTTCTCCTTCCCCGTAGACCCTCTATCTTCAGTCACAAGACTCTTTTTTTCTAGTTTCCTGGCTGTCCCCCATATCTATTCCCAGAGGCCTGGACATATTTGACAGTCATAGGCTAGGAGGTACATGTAAGAAAATACATATCACACTTGTCTGTCTAAGCCTGGGTTAGCACAATATAATGTTTTCCAAATTTCATTTTTCTTTATGATGGAATAAATCCCCTTGTACATATGAATCACATTTACATTATGTATCCATCTCTTGATAGATATCCATGACCTACTTTATTTTTTGCAGCTTTATCTGGTTTTGGTATTAGCATAATAATAATGGTTCTGTTAAAGGAATCTGGTAACTTTCCTTCCCTGGTACTTTGAAATGGTTTGAGAAACATTGGTGTTTGCAATTCTTTAAAGCTCTAGTGGAATTTCCAATTCAGTAGACACTTTGTAATTGAGGTGGCTGCTTCTTATGGATCACTTTCAATTGTTTATCTCATCTAGGTTTAATTTGCAACTAAAAGTTCATTAATTTTAGGTTTTAAAATTTATTGGAATATGGGGATTTTAAGGCTAGTTTTGATTTCCCTAGTTTCTGTTGTAAAGTCACCATTTTCATCATTAATTTTATTAATTTGGGTCCCCTCTCTTTCATTTTGCTAGTTTGGCTAGGGGATTGTCAAACTTCCTTATCTTTTCAAAAGAATGAATTCTTTGGTTCATTGATTTTTTTCTATTCTTTTCATTTCATTAATTTTTGCCCTAATCTTAATTATTTCAATGAAGTGATTTTAAGTTTCCTTGTCCTTGTTTTTCTAAGACTGCAAGTTTCACTGTTAGGCACTTTATCTGAGACACCTCTCTCTCTCTCTCTCTCTCTCTCTCTCTCTCTCTCTCTCTCTCTCTCTCTATTTTGGAGTACTTCCACGATGTTCTACGGACTTTTGTATCTTGTGTTTTCAATTTCATTTGATGCTAAGAAGTTTTTAATTTCCCTCCTGATTTGTCACTTGTGTTTTTAATAACCTACCACAAGGCTGTGCATGCTCTGTAGTTTCTCTTACAGTGGACTTCTAGTTTTATCACACTGTACTCAGATAGAATACCAAAAATTATTTTAATTTTCCTCCATTGGTTAAAACCTGCTTTGTCTTCCATTATGTGATCTACTTTTAGAGAAAGTTCCAGGGCTGCTGAGAAGACTGGACTCTGCATGTTTGATGTTTTTAGGTCTGTTTCATCTACAGTTATTTAACTCAAATGTTTCTCTCATTTTTTCTTAAAGAATGAATTGTGTGTGCAATAGACAGTTTTATGTCACTTTGACACCAGCTGGAGTCATTTAGGAAAAGGTAATCTTAATTTCCAACTGGTTGTGGGTGGTGCTACCCCTGAGCTGGTTGTTCAGGATTCTACAAAAAAGCAGACCGTGCAAGCCATAAAGACCAAGCCAGTAAACAGCACTCCTCAATGGTTTTTGTTTCAGTTTTGACCTTGAGGTTTCTGCCTTGAGTTGCTGCCCTGAATTCCCTCAGTGGTGGACTGTGTAAGATGAAATAAAAAAAATAACCTTTCTTTTCCAATTTCCTTTGGCCTTGGTGTTTTAAAATAGCAATAGAAACCCTAACTAAAACAATCTGTTTATTATTGAGAGGGGGTACACCCCTCTTTTTTGTTGTTTTTCGAGACAGTGTTTCACTGTGTAGCTCTGGCTGTCCTGGAACTCCCTCTGTAGACCAGGCTGGCTTCAAACTCATAGAGATCTGCTTGCCTTTGTCTCCTGAATGCTGGGATTAAAGGTGTGTACCACCACTGCTCGGCTATGGTACACCCACTCTTGATTGTCTGAGGTTACTGTGCATCTTTACATCCAGTATTGTTTGTTTTGTGAAGTTGGGAGCACTGATATTCAATGTGCATATGTTTTAAATTTCTATTCTCCTTTGAGGGTCTGTTTCCTCTGTATCCTTTTTTGGACTAATTTTTAAGAGATTAATAGTTTTGAATCATGTGTAAATGTATGTGTCTGCATGTAAGTATGTGTATGCGAGTGCATGTGCCATGTTGGCCAGAAGGTGTTGGATGTGCTGAATCTGGAGTTCCAGGTGATTGTGAGCAGAGGCATCGGACATGGGTCCTGGAAATTGAACTCCAGTACTCTAAAGAGCAGTAACCATTTTTTACTTCTGTGTCATCTCTCTAGTTGTTTTGAAATCTATTTTTTGATACATGATAATAGAACAGTGACCCCAGCCATTTCTGCTTCTATTTGCTTGGAATGCCCTTTTCTATCCTTTGACTCTTATGTTTCTGCCACTGTTTACATGGTCAATTCATTCTAGCACCTCCACTGTCCTGTTTTAAGCCTCAGAAAAGATTCTGGATATCCAGCTCCAGTGAATCCAACACCCACTCTGACAATGTCCAGGAACAGAGTTGGAATATGTTGAATGGCATTCACTGCAGAAGTTACATGAATCTCTGATGTCTCAGAACAAAAGAAAACCATAAATCAATGCATTTACCAAACCTACCGGTATAAACGTCAGGTATGTGGGTTACAACAGAGCAGAAACGTCTCTGGTGTGGTTTTCAGATTCAATCTTGTAACCGTCTTAGCTTTAGGGTTGGTGGAAACTAGTAGTCTGGTAAGTTTGACAATGCATTCCAGAAGTTTTACCTAACAGCCACAAAGTTAGATCAGAGATAGAGGCTGGGAATAAATGGCCATTATGTGGACTGAAGATAGCCCAAGATGATTTGGCTCCCGATCTGTAACATTCCATCTCTCCACAAATCATGAAGTTCTAGTAAGATAATCAGTTTTCAGGATCTTCTACACAGACATGGCTTCTTGAGAAAACTTCACTTCACAACTTAGTTACAAAGTTAACTTTGCTGTGCCTTTCTTCTTCTGAAAATAGTTTTCTTCTCAGGGATTCTCAGGTGTCACACCCTCCATATTCCATCAAACTACTCCCCCAAATACCTTTATGTTTGGTTACACATGTTCAATTTGCTAGTCATTCTCACATATGTTTGAAACACACATAGATACTTACCAAATTATTTCCTAGGTTTTCTTAACTCACAAATAAAAATTTAGAGACAAAGAGGCTCCTCAATTTAGACTAAAGCAAAGATTGAAAAACCATGAGGGAAACTAAAGGGAAAGATGGAGGTCAAATAAACAGTGTTGTGCTTATTTATTTCTGTGAATACCTCTTACAACATGACTCTTTAAATGTGCTATCATTTTGATATCATTAACTGTGTCTACCTGTTCACAAGATAGAATAAGCTCTCCTTAGCTTTTGTTTTCCCACATTTTACCTTTATGTAAATATTCAACAGCCGATTTTCAGTCAGGTATATATATTTTAATGATCCCATTTATGCTCTTTTAATATTTACCATTTAGGAAGTTTTGTGAGATAGAAAAGAAATGAATTGATTTTGTGTGTCTTTCCAGCTCACAGTGCAATAAAAATAGAAATAAAACAAAAATTTGAAAAAAACCTACAGAAACTAGACAAATAGGTGAAAAGTGACAATACACCCTTGAATGTCCATCAAGTCATTGAAGAAAGCAAGACATTTTATAATGTTTGGAACTAAATAAAAATGATAGCACAGCTTACTAGAGTCTTTTTGGTACTAGCAGATTATAAATATGAGTGATTACACTGAAAAGTCAGAATGACCTCACATAAAATAATGATGTACCTCAAAGCCTTAGAAAACAACCCAAACCCTAAAAAATAATAAATACCAGTGCAGAAATTTATTAAATAGAGTCTAAAAGAACAATGCATAGAATGAAAGAGTTGGCTGCTTGAAAAAAATAAGGAAGACTGACAAACCCTTAGTCAACTAACAAAAAGAAAAAACAAAGTAATAAAATTTGAGGTAAGGGCCAGGTGTATTGGTGCACACCTTTATTCCCAGCACTCAGGAGGCAGAAGCAGCCGGGTTTACAGAGAGAATTCCAGAACAGCCAGGACTGTAACAGAGGGATATCCTCTCTTTCTCTCTCTCTCTCTCTCTCTCTCTATATATATATATATATATATATATATATATATATATATATATATATGATACAGGAGAGGTTGTGATAAATACTATGATAATCAGACATTCTTTAGGGGATACTTTTAAAACTTACATTCTAAAAAACTGGATAACCTATACAAAATGGATAACATCCTGGATAATTATTAACTGCCAATTTTAAATAAAGATTGTATAATCAATTCAAAGAGATCAATGGTTTTGGAATCATTAATAAGATATCTTCCAGTATATATACACACACACATATATGTGACAACTAAAGAAAAGAGAGGCCATGAATTTGAAGGGGGGCAGACATGAAGGAGAGGAAAGGGAAGGGGGGATTACTTAATCATAATCATAATATATATACACATATATGTATATATAGTTTTAAGAAAGGCCCAGGACCAGATGGATTCCTTGCCAACTTCTTCCAAGTCTTAAAGGAGAGATAACATTAATGCTCCTCAAACTGTTCATAAAACAGAAGACAGAGGAACACCACAAAACCACCAAACAAGGCAAATGTTACCCTGATACTAAAACCAGATAAAGACATAACAACAAATGAAACCATATATCGCAGTCCCTGTGAACTCAAATGCAAAAAAAAAAAAATTCTGAGTAAACTGGACTCAAGGATTCAATGAAAACATACAACATACCCTCACTCATGGGGTACAATGAAGGCAGTCCTAAGAGATAAGTTTATACACCTAAATGCTTACATTAAAAAAGTAAGATCTCTTAAACAAAGAGCTTAATTATGTTCCTTAGAAAAACAAGAACAAAACATACCTCCAAACCATCAGACAGGGGAGAAATAATTAAGATCAGAGCAGAAATTAATGAAATAGAAATGAAAAAGGTCAGTGTAACAAAGAGTCAGTTCTTTGAAAAGATAAAACAAGATTCATAAACTCCCAACCCAATTAACCAAAGAGAAACCCAAATTAATAAAATTCAAGATGAAAAGGGAGACACTTTAACAGATGAAATTCAAAAAATCATAAGGGCATTTCTTGAACACCTCTATTCTACTAAATTGGAAAATCTAAAAGAAATGGATGTGTTTCTAAATGTATATGACCTACCACAACTAAAACAAGATAAAATAAATAATTTAAACAGCTCTATAGCCAGGAAGAGATCGGAGTAGTAATAAAAAACAGGCTTCAACTAAAAATTATTAATGGCCAGATGGGTTCACTGCGGAATTCTGTAAATTCAAATGATTCCACTGAGTAGAAGAGGAAGGAATGCTTCCAAGTCTTTTCTATTAAAGTATGAGGGGGTAGGAGCTCATGGGCCCCATCCCCAACTGGGGCATTGTGGATAGTTGATAGCTTCTGGAAAAAGGACAGTCTGTTTCCTTCAAGGTTATTGCTCCTGGTAGGCTGGCCATGTTCCAGTGGATGGCTCCACGTGGACCATGAGTTTATGAGCAGCACAATTTGGACTCCGGGAGATGATAAAAACAACAGGCATGACGTTGGAAGAGGGTAGAGATTTAGGGATTGAATCTTGTGGGATGTTAAGGAGCAGAGTATGGAGGATCACACAGGATCAAAATCCATTATTTGCATGTATGATATTCTCAAAATTAATAAAGATGTTGTTTAAAAAGAATACCAAAATATATCAATAACAATAAATGGTTTCATGGATGTGGCAAAAGAGAAAACCTAATACAATGTTGGTAGGAATGTAAACTAATGCGGCCACACTGGGAATCAGTCTGGAGCTTCCTTAAAAAATAAAAATCAGGGCTAAAGAGATGGCTCAGTGGTTAAAAGCACTGGTTGCTTTTCCAGAGAACCCACGTTTGATTCTTAACACAAACACAGTGGCCTATAACTGTCTACAACTACAGTCCTAGGGGTTCTGATGCCCTCTTCTGGCTTCCATGGGCACCAGGCATGCATGGGGTGAAAAGGCATAGATGCAGGTAAAAACGCTCAGATACATAAATAAACAAATTCAAATTTTAAAATCCTAAAGATAAAACTATTACATGACCTCACTATACCATTCCTCAATTCTATACCCTATGATAGGGATACTTGAATAACCATGGCATTGCTGCCCACAATATTGCTGTTCACAATAGCTAGGAAATGGAACCAGCTTAGATGGTCATCAACTGATGAATAGATAATGAAAATGTCCACAAAGAACTTTTCAACTGTAAAGAAAAATGCAAGTTTCTGGGAAATAGATGGCATTGAAACCTGGACTCAGAAACAAAAGTGCCATGTTTTCTCTCATATGTGGATCCTAGTTTTAACTCTTTAGTTATGTTTTTAGCTTAACCAAAAATATGTGTAAAATCCAGGAAACAAAGGGAACATGGCTGGATAGTGGTGGCGCACACCTTTAATCCCAGCACTTAGCAGAGGCAGGCGGATCTCTGTGAGTTTGAGGTCAGACTGGTCCACAGAGCCAGTTTCAGGAGAGCCAGGGATGTTACACAGAGAAACCCTGTCTTGAGAAACCAAAAAAGGTGGGGGGACATGGAGGACATTGCCTTAGATGAGGGGGATCATAAAATATGGGTAAAACGAAAATAAAGCAGGAGAATATTATGAGTGGAAAGGTTTAAACAGGAAGGGATGTGGGAGGACTGGGGAAATGAGAAGGCTTGCAGGGAGGTTAACCTTGAATAAGGAACGATAAAGAAACAATATTAAAACCCAAATAATATGGAAGACAGATTGAAAGGTGTCTCCCTGATTGCCTGGATGAGACTACTCTTAGAAGTGATGGGTTATTAAACACAGTTCCTAGTCCCAGATATGAAATACTCCACAGGAGTGGGTCAGGGAGGTGCCCAATGTCCCCCAAACAATATAAGCGCTTGTTAATCCTATTGGCTGCTTGCCAGAACTAGATGATAAGTTCATACTCCAGAAGACATCATACACCTTGGTTGTAAGATATGGAGAAAGCAAGCTAGAACCAAGCTGGAAACTTTCTCTACCTACTTCGCCTTCTGCTGCTGTGATAAAACACTGACCAAAAAAATTTTCCACTTATGAATCAGTTTAGTTCAGCTTACAATTCACAGGAGACCACTTCCTGAACATAATGCCAATAGCATAGACCCTGAGATCAACAATTAATAAATGGGACCTCCTGAAACTGAGAAGCTTCTGTAAGGCAAAAGACACAGTCAGCAAGACAAAACAGTAGCCCACAGACTGGGAAAAGATATTCACCAACCCCACATCTGACAGAGGACTGATTTCCAAAATATAAAATGAGCTCAAGAAGCTAGCCACCAAAACACCAAATAATTCAATTAAAAAGTGGAATACAGAACTAAACAAAATTCTCAATAGAGGAATCTAAAATGGCTGAAAGACACTTAAGAAATTGTACAACATCCTTAGCCATCAGGGAAATGCAAATCAAAACACCTCTGAGATACCATGTTACACCTGTCAGAATGGCTAAAATAAAAAACACCAATGACAGTTTATGCTGGTGGGAGTGCAAACTTGTACAGCCACTTTGGAAATCAGTATGGCAGTTTCTCCAGAAAATGGGAACTAGTCTACCTCAAGATGCAGCATTTCCACTATTAGGCACATACCCTAAGGATGCACATTCATACAACAAGGACATCTGTTTAACTATGTTCATAGCAGCATTATTTGTAATAGCCAGAAACTGGAAGCAACCTAGATGCCCCTCAACCAAAGAATGGATACAGAAAATGTGGTACATGTGAATTTGAGGCCAGCCTGTTCTACAGAGCGAGTTCCAGGACAACCTCCAAAGCAATACAGAGAAATTCTGTTTCCCCTCCCCAAAAAAAGAAACTCAAAAGGTAATTATGAACAACACAATCCAATTTAACAAAAGACACTTCTCAAAAGAAGATATGCAAATGGATAAAAAGTCTATTTATAAAGTGCTCAGTCTCACCAAACATCAGATAATCACAAGCAAAAATGAAAGCATAGTGAGATATCATATCAGTTCAGTTCAAATATAAAAAATAATAAATGCTGGCAAGTATGCAGAGGAAAGGGACTTTTCATATACTGATTGAAATCTAAGCTTTATGGAAAACAGTATGAGCAGGGCAGTGCTGGCACATGCCTTTATTTCCAGCACTCAGAGGAAGGCAGAGACAGGCAGATTTCTGGGAGTTCAAGGCCAGCCTGTAGACACAGCGAGTTCCAGGACAGCCAAGGCTGTTATACAGAAAAATAAAAACAAAAAAACAAACAAACCAGCCAGTATGGAGATTCTTCTTAAAGCTGCAAGTAGAAATACCATAAAACCCAACAATTCCACAGATGGGTACAAAGGAGATGAAGTACCAACAATGCATGCCTTCCCATTTTTAATGCAGCACTATTTTCAATATCCAAAATATAGAATTTCCCCACATATCCTTCAGTAAATCCAGATTACAAAGAGTGAAATTCTGTTCTTTTGTGTAGCATGGGTGAAACTTGGAATCTTTATGCTAAGTGAAAAACAGCCAGACACGGAAAAAACAAACCTACTTGTTCTTAATCATTTTTGAAATCTAATAAAACAATCTCATAGGAGACTAGACTGGAATAGTGGTTAGTTGAGACTAGGAGGGTGGAGTGTGTGGAAAGATGTTCAGTGCAGGGTACCAAACATAGTTGGGAGTTGAGGAACTACTTCTCTAACACAATAGCATAACTATAGAATAAAATATATAATGCATCTCAGAATGTCTAGAAAAAGAGTGCTCAGAATCTATAACATAAGAAAGTATTGGCCCCCCGCATATGGCAGAGGAAAGGCATGCTCCCGGTTGAAGAAGGGACACTTAGAAGGAAATGCTGAAACTCAGACTCTATCTGCCCTCAAATCTCTGGCCCCGTGGTTCACTTCTTCACACAGCAGCATAAACAGTGTTTGAGAAACACACACACACAAAAAAAAGAAAGTATTATCTGACATAAAAAGTCTTGACTTGGGGTTGAGGTGTGTATGTGTTGTATGAACACTGTGTGTGTGTGTGTGTGTGTGTGTGTGTGTGTGTGTGTGTGTAGAATAGTCTCCCTAACCCTTGACCTGTTTTGAATATTGTGTACATTTACTGAATTACCATAATATACTCCATAAAGATGTGTGAACATGTTTCAATTTTAAAAAGCTGGGTGTGGTGGTACATGACTGTAACTACAATACACATGAGGATAGTATTGGAGGTCAGCCAGAGTTACACAGTGAGGCAATGATTTTGTACACATAGAGAAGAGAGATGGAGAGAGGCAGGGGAAGCTGGGGGCAGGCATGATGCAGCCATGCCCAGTAGTGCAGATTTTGAGGCAGGATTAGAAATGTGAGACTAGCCTTTACTATAGAGTAAAACCATATGCATAAAGTACAAAGTCATATTATGATTTACAAACATAACAGAATAATTCAATGAAGTTTATTCACATATGCACCACCTCAAATCATTTTTATGCTAAGAACATTTGGAATTTATTCTTAGCAGTTTTGGAATGCATAATACACTACTGCTAACTATGTTCACCATACTATGCACAGAATCTTTAATACAGAAAAGAATAAAAGACAAAAATTCAAGGAAGACCGAAGTGGAAAACTACAGGATGTGTAACAGTGTTTAGTATAAATGCAGTCAAGTTCATCCTACAAAGAAAAACTAGCTCAATACTTGAACACTGAAAATAGAAATCACCAAACCAATGACTTAAAGAATAAAAACATACCCACAAGATGGTGGCGTGGCAAGAAGAAAGCTGGAGCATGTGGCCATGAGGGGAGCATACCAAGCCCACCGGGTTATTCAGCTATTCCAGTCAAGACCTCAGAAAAGCAGCAGGCTTCTAATTACTTCTACGTGAGACAGCACAGAGTTCACCAAGACACTCAGTCCACATGACCTCCCAATAGGACCCTTTTTGTCCTCAATGTGCCCCTGTACTGCACAGAGGGGTTCCTGTCTCGACTCCTGTCCTCCTGTGGCACTATCAAAACAGTCGAGTTGCAAGAGAAACCTGACCTTGCTGAGAGCCTTGAAGAGTCAAAGTCGAAGTTTTTTCACCCCAAGCCCATTCCGGGCTTTTATGTGGTATTCCAGAAGCCAAGTGGACTGTCAGCTGCCTTGAACCTTAAGGGCCCATTGCTGGTTTCTATGGAGAGCCACCCTGTGAAGAGCAGGATTCATAAGTGGATCAGTGACTATGAAGATTCAGTGTTCAACCCTGAGAGTCGAAGTAGACACATTCATGAAGGCCTACGACAAGAAGATAGCTGGGGAGGAGACCAAGGCCAAGAAGGAAGGAGTCCCTGATGAGGAGGGCTGGGTGAAGGTGACCCACCAGGGCTACAGGCTTGTTCTGGAGAGAGAGAAAAGAAGATATGCCCGCAAGGAGCTGCTCAAATTCTATGCCTGGCAGCACCGAGAGACTTCGCGAGATGTTCGAGGAGGACAAGCAGAGGATTGAACTGAAGCATGCCCAATGCAAATTCCAACCCTACTGAGCTATTCTGGTCCCTGGAGAGCAGGCTGTGAACACAATGACCAGCAGGACTGCTCGCTCCCTCAGGGACTGTGCTTTGGGAAACAGACACCAGGCCAAGAAGCTGCTGCTGTATCCCTAGCTCCATCTCTGCACCCACAGGCTGGAAGTGCAAGGCCGCAGGAGGATATAGCCTTCAGAGAGCTGGCCCTTCCTCCTTCAGCCTGTAAAGACACACCTGGGAAACCTGACTGACTGTCCACTCCCACCTTTTGCCCTCTGTGAAGCCCCTGCCCGCAACAGAGCCATTTGGAATGCACTGAAGTTGGGAGAAGATTTTATTGCCACACAGCCTGGTACCAGGACCAGCTAGCTCCAGAGACCCATCCGCAGTCTTGCTCGCTCAGCATCACCAGCTTACCTGTCCCCTTCTTGAAGTCAGATATTAAAGGTCAGAAACATGTCCCCCTGCCCCTAGCTCTGCTACAGGAGTCTCTGCTGCCTCTCTTAGTCTTCCAGCTCAGTGAGACCCACCCCACCTTTTTGTGGACTGAGGGGTGCTGGACAGGAAGTGTGAACAAGCTACAGCCTGGAAGCTGTCCTGGGTTGACTCCGGAGGGAGCTGACAACTCCAGCCACAAGGTGGTGGACGTAGTGATTGCCTGGGACTTCCACATACTGGAACCACTGGAGAAAGGGGCAGGTGGTGAGATGTTGCCCACGCGGGAGACTCTCCCATGGCTGACTGCCTCCAAGTGGGTCAGGGACAACTTCTCTTCCCAGCAGCCTGGGTACTGGAGGCTGTGAGATTACAGTGCTAAACTGGGACAGTCACAGTCAGGGTCCCTGCCAGTATTGATGGACATGAAGCACTGTCATCTCCATGAAAGTCAGGGTTCAGGACAGCTCCCACTGCAGATCTCCCAGAATAGGAGATTCCCCTTCCTGGTAGCATCCCTGGGCTGTGTGCAAAGGATACAGGCCTAGGTAATTTAAGTGGATGATGACTATAGAGGGCCAGGACCTACACAGGCTCCTGGTTTCAGCACAGGCCTCCCCCTGCCCAATAGCCATCACGCGTGCTAAAGTGCTGGTTCCAGGATTAGTGGAGGCAAGTACACCAAGTGCAGGGCTGCTTCTAAGGGCTGGGCCCCACAGTAAGCCTGGTCAGGGATCAGGTGAGGACAATAAAACTGAGGATCTGCCAACCAAAAAAAAATAAATGAATAAAAACACATGATGAGTGTTTCCCCACCAGGCAACCTTTATTATACAGCTATTATGAATACTACCACATGATCATCAGAACAGAAATGGAGCTCCAAGCATGGTGACTCGCATTACTTAATATCACAGAAGTGACATTTTCAGTGGGAAAATGAGTTTCAACAAACTGTGTTAAGACAAAATGTTTATCCATGCAGAATGATAAGTAATCCTTAGATTATTAATCCTATCATATATAAAATTAGTTCTAGGTAGAATCTGTGTTTAAATGTGAAAAAAATGTAAATACAGTTGTTTTACAAAAATAATATAAAAATTGGGATATGTTGTCAGAATGAAAATCTATAGGGAAGTAGAGAAAACTGTATAGAAGGCAATGTAGAACTTCAACATAATTACAACGAAGGATTCAGACAAATTCAAAAGCAAGTTCTGAAGCTCCAATAACTATCTAAAATTGTCCCCAAATGGAGAAATGGTGCTATTTTTTATAACTGCATGTGTCAACCACTGGCTACAAGCTAACTGAAAGAAGGGCGTGTACCTCTGAGGAAGCATGCTTTGGAGAGGAATCCATTGAGATGTATTGTTTGAGTTTCATTTCTGTGCTGTGACAAATACTCTGGACCAAAAAAAAAAAAAGCATCGTAGGAGAGCCAAGAGTAGGGTTATATACTTCCAGGGGAAGTTAAGGAGATCAAGCAGCAAGTTATAGCACATCTGCAATCAAGATCAAGGGAAATCAATGTATCTGCTTGCTAGCTTTCTTCACTCTTCCACACTTCAGGATCCAGCCTCGGAAGAGTGCTGCCCATAGTGGACTGGGTCAATTAACACTCAAGACAATGTCCAACAGACATGTGTACAAGCCAACCTCATCTTGAAAACTCCTCAATTGAGACTCTCAGGTGACTCTAGATTGTGCATTATATATCCAGCCAAAACATATGGTATCATATGTATCTCCTACTAACATCCCCAGTAATTTGAGACTAAGTACTTCTAGCTTGGAAGCAGGTATCTGGAGCAGTTTTCAACAGATACTTTAATAGAAGGTATCAAAAGGGATATCTGTGGAAAAAATTCTCATTGGGAATCAAGAAAATGCTACTGGAAGCCAGTGGCATATTTTTCATACCACGAGTTGGCAAAACACAGAAATTAATGAAATTCCAGCTAAACACTGAACTGAACTGGAATCCAGTTGCAGAGAGGGAGGAGAGAGGGAGGAGTAATGAGCAAAGGGGTCAAGACCAGGCTGGAGAAACCCACAGAAACAGCTGACCTGAACAAGGGGGAGTCCTTGGTCCCCAGAATGATAGCTGGGAAACTAGCATGGGACTGATCCAGACTCCATGAACGTGGGTGTCAGTGAGGAGGTCTGGGCAATCTATGAGGTCAGTACTTATCCCTAGCATAGGAATGAACTTTG
Source organism: Cricetulus griseus (assembly GCF_003668045.3). NCBI lineage: Eukaryota > Metazoa > Chordata > Mammalia > Rodentia > Cricetidae > Cricetulus > Cricetulus griseus. The sequence goes on along the minus strand of NC_048604.1, from coordinate 111,318,676 downwards.
GGAGCCCATTCTACATAGAGGGATACTCCCTCAGCCTAGACACATGGAGGGGGGCTAGAACTTATCCCAAAGGACATGACAGACTCTAAAGATTCCTCCATGGAAGGCCTCACCCTCCCTGGGGAGCAGAAAGGGTATTGGATAGATAGAATGTTAGTGGGGGGCAGGGGAGGAGTGGAGGGAGAGGAAACTGGGTTTGACATGTAAAACAAGCTTGCTTCTAATTTAAATTAAAAAAGTGGAAAAAAAAGAAATTAATTTTGCTAGGTATCAGATCTTACCTAGCATGTTTTGTTATCAGGAACATGGGATCCCTTTTATAGGCTTTTAGTCTCATGAATTAAAAAAAAAAAAAACTTAAAACACATTTCGAAGAAAATTTAAGGACAAGTTTATTAGTTTAAAAGAAAAAAATAGGATAGGCAAGCTGGGAATCAATGGCTTCTGACCCTCCTGTTGTAAGACCCATGCTTCAATGCCAGGGAAGGAGGAGGGTCATGAGAGGTCAGGAGGTTGAGGAGAATTTGATGAGTCACAGAGTGGTAAGACATATCCATTAGGCAGGCAAAAACCAGCAGTCTCCCAAGTACACACAGGCTTACACATGCGGGCATGGACACATACACGGACTAGCACACAGGCCACATGAAGCCTGGACAATCTATGGGACCACTTGTAGTGGATCAGTATTTACCCCTAGTACACAAATGAACTTTGGGAGCCCTCTCCACATAGAGGAATACTCTCTCAGCCTAGACACATGGGGAAGGGTCTAGGCCCTGCTCCAAATGATATGACAGACTTTGAAGATCCCCTATGGAAGACCTAACCCTCCCTGGGGAGCAGAAAGGGGATGAGATAGGGGGTTGGTGGGGTACAGGGGAGGAGGGGAGGGAGAGGGAACTGGGATTGACATGTAAAACAAGCTTGCTTCTAATTTAAATTTAAAAAATCTGAGAGAGAAAAAACCCTCAAATTATAAGTAGAAATATAAATTGATGCATTGAAAAATACTTTATATTGCTAAGCTAAGCTTAAAAAGGTAAATGTCTGGGCTAGACATGGTTAATCACACTGCTCTTCCAAGAGATTTGGGTTCAATTCTCAGCACCCACGTGGCAGCTCACAACTGTCTGTAACTCCAGTTCCAGGGGATCCAACACCCTTATACAGACATACACGCAGGAAAAACACCAATGCAGATAAAAATAAAATTAAAAATATTAAAAAGACCTATTACCAGGGTTCCTTTCCCTAGTTATTTTCCTTAGAGAAATTCTTACAAATAGACATCAAAAGCCATTTAAGAGAACATTCATCAAAGTTGTATTTCTCTAAGAATTTTTACATTTAAACTTAAAACAGTGTAAGGGGAACACCCTACCCCAAAAGGGATAGTATATTTGGATAGCTAAGTACTTATTCCATCATATTTGAATATGATGAAATATCTCACAGCAATAAAAAGAGAAGTATTTGAGTTACACATACCATCATGGATGGATCTCACAAACAGGATTCTAAGTAAAGGAATCAAGGTACAAAAGAACACATACTTCAAGTTCAAAAACAAGAAAAGTAAAATAGTTGCATTTGTATTCTTTGATGACAAAGGTATTTTTCAAAAGAGAGAAATGATATGATTATCATTAGTAGGATAGAGCTGGCGCTGGAACTGACCTGAAAGCCTTTTCCTAAAGGATTAGCTTTCACCAGAAAAGGAGCTATGGGAGTTTCCAAAGGAGGGAAGCAACCTGTAGATATATTTTGTTTATGGCCTAACAAATAAAGCTTGCCTGAAGACCTGAGTGCAGAGCTAGCCACACTAGTTAGCCATACACCTAGTTAAGAGCGAAGCCACTAGTCAGCCATAGAGGACAGGCAGTGGTGGCCACACCTTTATTTAAACCCAGCACTTGGAGACAGAGGCAGATGGATCCCTGTGAGTTCAAGGTCACCATCGGCTACATGAGAGTGAGTCAATCTAAAAGAGAAACAGAGCTCACACCTTTAATCCCAGCACTAGGGAGGAATATAAGGCAGAATCTCGGTGCAGTCTAAGTACAGTATGAGGTTTGGTGGAGACAGATGCAGTCAGATTTACTCTGAGGTAGAGGTGAGAGCTAGTGGCTGGCTGCTTTACTTTTCTGACCTCCATCTATAACCCCAATATCTGTCTCTAGGTTTTTATTATTCGTGTTACAGCAAACCAACAGTCCCACCCAGCTATAATGCCTATAAAGCACAATGCCAGCACGGCACCATAACACCAAGGTTCAGTAGTGGCACTCATACCTTGGCAATAACTTACAGCTGGATTTTTTAAAAGAATTTATTTATTTATTATGTATACAACATTCTGCTTCCATGTATATCTGCACACCAGAAGAGGGCACCAGATCTCATAACAGATGGTTGTGAGCCACTATGTGGTTGCTGGAAATTGAACTCAGGACCTCTGGAAGAGCAGTCAGTGCTCTTAAACCTCTGAGCCATCTCTCCAGCACTAACAGCTGGATTTAAGGCCTGCTCAACAATAGGGAAATAGTGCCTGATCCTGGAAACCCAGCCAACTACCCTGAGAAAGTGAAGCCATGGATCTTGGAGAACCTACAACTGTCACTTGCAGAAAACTACAACCAATCAAAATATAGACTTGTGGAGCCTAGTCCCAACAGATATATCTGTAATACAACTCCTGTACCTAAGGCTCAGATAACATTGAGGAAGGGGAGGGAGGAGATTGTAGCCAGACAACAAGGCATTTGCTGTGAAACTGTATCTTCTAGAAATGTCAGAAGCCACACCCATAAAGTATGAACAAGAAGAGTTGAACAAGGAATAAACATGCTAATGTGGAGGGTGGGTTAAGTCCATGAAGCCTCAACCCTAGACAAGAACTAAAGGCAACTAAAGGATGCTGGGAGCAGGAAAAACAGTATTTGTCAGTTAACAGTATACTAATTGGTTATCTAATAACAAATGGTCAGTCCTGAAAATATATACATGTAACATTATATGGACTTAACAGATTGTATTTATTTATTTAGGAATATGTATGTTTGTAATAATAGTTAACATAAATGAGGCCACGAATTTAAAAGTGAGCAAGAAGGAATGCGTGGGAGGGTTTGGGAGGAGGAAAGCAAAAGGGGAAATGGTGTGATTATATTATAATTTCAAATTTTAAAAACTAATTTTCAAATGAGAGGAATTATATAATTAGCATTGAACAGGATAGAGGCCACTTCTCAGGAAGGGAACCAATATGTGGTGAGCGTATGTGGTGGCCTCAGAAGGTCTGAGCAACAAATGCCCTATTTTCAATCTGAGCAGTGACTGACTATATGGATTGACTCTATTCCTTCAACTACAGATATAAACTTTACTCATTCTTTCCCAAAGTTCTGATGACTTATCTAGATGGAAATTGTTTCTCCTAGACAACTAAATTGGCCATTTCCCCACTAGGCAGCCAGCAACAAAGGGTACTTATAAAGACTTGAAACCCTAAGAAAAAAAAGAGTCTGAGAAACGGAAAGGTCTTGTCTATACACCTGGAAAGTACCAGGGAGATGGTAGAATACAAGAAGGTCCCTGTAGGTGCTGGTGGCAGTACAGGCGGTAGAGATGAGTCATCTCTAATCCACTCTTGACAACATAATGACAATCAATCTACACACAGGAACTGCAAAAGTGAAAATCCTCAACTGAAGCTTTAGGGGTTTCTGTTTTCGGAGCACAGGGTCAGTAACTCTGAATCAGTGTTCTGAAGGTGGGAAAATGATGTGTTTATATTGGTAGGAGCTGTTGAAGGTTAAGAAATGAGCTACATGACTATTAGATGACAAAAAAAAACTATATACACAGAATGGACTTGCAGATAAGGAAATTGTCTAATAACCATTTGTTATGTGCTTGTGATGGGGGGGTGTCAAAGCTTACAAGTCCTGCTTCCTTAATGACTGCCCTTCTTTTTGGTTTTCAAGACAGGGTTTCTCTGTATAACAGCTCTGGCTATCCTGGAACTCACTCTGTAGACCAGGCTGGCCTCAAGCTCACAGAGATCCACCTGCCTCTGTCTGCTGGGATTAAAGGTGTATGCCACAACCGCTGGCCTTGTAAAGTTCTTTTTAATGGTACTTTCAAAGTAGTTTTTGCTCATAAAATAAATACTGCAGGGAAAACTGTAAACTCTGCTGTTTACTATTTTTAGGACCTGTAGTGGAAATCTCATCCTGACAGCGGTGGGAGCAGCCACTTTTAATTTGTTCTTCCAACTTCTGGCTTCCATCTCCTTCAGACTTTCCCACTTTTACTTTTCTTCTAATGATTCTCTGGAAAACAAAAGTTTCAGATGGGACTTCTTCCCATGAGATTGCTCAGGACTACCAATGTATTGAGATGTCTTTGGACTTTCAAGTTGTCCCAATACCCTCCTTTACCTAGTTACTTCCTCCCAAAGAAAACTAAAATGGCAAAGAGAACAGACCCAGGCAGGAAAAGATAGGCAATTGTGTGTCTGTACCCCCAAAACTCTTACGGTATCCTACACAGGAAATACAAAAACAGCATACAATATTCATCAATCCCTATTCATGGGTATGTCTGAATATATCAGCAAGAATTGGGAGGGCCTCATGTACTTAAACAGAGAAAACCATTGTTTGAGACAGCCTGGCTTCCTCTGTTGCTACCCAATACTACATAGTACCTTCTGTCACAACTCTTTTAGTCAGAGTTTCAGAAAATGAGCTACTTGCTCCACACTGAAGAAATACAATGAGAAGACAAACTGAACACCAAACCAATGGTTTCTGGTTTAAAATATTTTTATTATTAAAAAAGTACAGTAATCAGACAGAACAAGATTGCTTAGTACTCAAGCACACACCCTGCCTGGAAGCTGCAGCGGGGAGTGCCCACTGAGCTACAACAGAGGAACCTATGGGTGGCCATGCTTACTGAGGCAATTCTCGAGAATCTTCAGGTACACAACAAACTTGGATAGGAGTGCTCAACATCACACCTCTGAACAGGAACAAGTATAAAATGGAGTGAAGAGAGGTGCTGCTCTAAAGCACTAAAACAAGGAGGCACAAACAGAAGAGTTATAGAGACTAATGCATAATATACTGTTTTATAATTTCTTTAAATAATGACAAAACTCCAATAAATCCCTTCACTGCAGGCTCCTTTCCCCACCACAAAAAGTCAGTTTCTGGTACTGCTCTCCTGCTGTGACCTCCTGTCAAAAACAGGGATGAACATCACTAGGGACCATCTTCCCTTTTCATTCAGGAATACAACGAAAACAGCACTGTATACAACATAGTTATAAAAGTAACGTCCAACACAACTATTTGTACTGACCCTAGGAAACATCTACTGGAAGGGAAGGAGAATTTGTTAACAAAATAGTTATCTCTTCCCTTGCCCCCAACCCACCACCAGAAAAAAAGAAATGGAAAGCGATAACCCAGTGATTGAAAAACACCTATGTAATTTCCATTCTCTTCCAGTCCACTCCCAGCCCAACCATCCCACCCCACTCCCCTCCTACCTTTACTGTTCAATGTACAGTACACGCAGAAAGAGAAATTTTTAACTGATGAAACGGAACTGACCAAAGACTGAAAAGCTTTGAGAAATTGTCTTTGTGCTTCTGACAAAGTTATATGTAATGCAGTCCAAGCAGAGTAAGAAAGGGAGAAAAATATAATTTCAAAACTATGTGTTTTGCCTCTTATTATTTTAGGTCCTAATACGTTTCTGGAAACAGTTGATAATCCTATAGTCAGAGGATTAGGGAAAGTGAGGGTGACAGAGCAAACAGTATCGCTTCCAGTGGCCACTCTCCATTGATCTTTCTCATTGACTTAAATTTACTGGTTTACTGATGAGGGCTAATCTCCTTTCCATAAGATAAATACAGGGTACTCTAATTAGAATCATAGTAATGATTATAATACTTTCTTGCTCATTTAGAGATCACGTATCATTTTTTAAACATCTATTAATAAGAAGCCTCACAACACTCCTGTGAGGTAGATATGTGGATCCCCATTTCTAGATGGGTTAATAGAGGCACAGAGAGGTGATGTGACTTGCCTAAAAACTGGGGAAAATAGAGAAGAGAGGCAAATCAGAGTACCACCCAGTTGTCAGAGATCCATATTTAGTAGAGAAAAAGACAGTGTTTCTTTAAACTAGGCCCATGCAGTTGCTTTCCCATTTATCCCTTATATAGGAATTAACATACAATGGAAGATAAACAAGTTTCCTTGACTTATTCAAGGTTATGTCAATCACTAATGGTTTGCTTCATGTCAGTATTTTGGGGGATAGGATAGAATTGAGAATACAGATGTCTTGTAGACTATTCTGTTTCAAAGAGTTGTTAAAGTTCTAAAAATGTTACTATCATGTACATAAGCACCAGGTTCTAGTAATTTTTTTCTCGTGGGTATACAGGATAACACTTAAGACACTGTTAATATGTTTATAGATTGGATTTCAACAAATAAATGGCAGAAGGTGGAACCATGGTTCTCACCGTTAGCATGGAAAGCTATGCAGGTAACTAAGGCTTAAAGACAATGCCATGAACTCAGGTAAAGCTAATAAAGATGATTACATATGGAAATGTTTATAGCCATGTGCATATATATATAAAACTCAATATATATGCATATATTTCTTTGTTCTATTGGATGAGAAGGTCTTGAAGAAACAATATCCCCAAAGTAGCAAACATACATAGTGCACAGATCTTGGTTTCTGATACAATTCTTCAGTCAAAGGAATTAGAGTTATTGAAGAAATGCCTGATTATGAAAGAGCCCTCCACAAAACAAAAGCAAAATGAACCTGGAACATCTTGAAACACAAAAAATTAAGCAAATGCTGAAAAAACCTGATGGGGTAGGTAAAAAAAAGACTTAAGGGTCAATTCAAAAGAGCTCCTAACAGTCAAAGTTATAATTTGGGCAACAAAATAAAAGTAGCATTGGACTAATAAAATAAACTATAAAATAAATATCAATGAGTCCATGTTGGCATAAATAAACAACTGTGTAAATAAATAAATGGGGAGGAGGCAAAACTCCTATGCAGAAGAATTCCAAAGAATGTATGTAAGTACTTGCTCTCAAAAACATGGTGCATAACTCTCTATTTCCATATGTGTAGGCTTCATATAATAACTTCCTTCCCAACAGTGTCAGATGATGAGAGGAAAGGGAGTACATGAGAGAAATCTCATATATACTATCCCAGCATGAAGAATGATAAGCCACAGAAATATGATGTTAGGAAAATAGTAACTCACTTGGGTGGTTGTTCAGGCCTAAAAATTAACCTAGTCTTTTCATGAGAAAAATAGCAAATAAATCCCAACTGAACATACTCCCAAGGTCCTTGAGAGCAAGGATGTCTGAGACTCTGTCACAAGCAAATGAGCTGTGACTATGAATACAATGTAGTATTTTGAAGGAGATATTAGCACAGAAAAAGGACAACAGATAAAACCTAAGGTAGTCTGAGTAAAGCACTGACTGCAGTTAACTTGAATGTATCAATATTATTTCACTAATTGTAGTAAGTGTACCATACTAATGTAAGATGTGGAGTAACAGGAGCTCTGTTCTACCTTCACAATGTTTTTTTTATCCTGAAAACCTAAAAGAGTTCCAACATGGAAACTTTATTTAAAACAAAATTCTTTGTGCAAACATTTTGTTCTGCACATAAGGAACTCCACTAATCCATCCAAACAAATTTACATGTCCTATATTTTACAATGGCAATTATCAATAGTTATGTTCAGCTGCCAAATGTCTACAGAAGGAGTAATTCTACTGTAATAAATTCCTGAATATTATCCATCCCTATGAGATTTCCATATCCTAGGCAAATGCCATACTAACAGTGTTTTGCTGTTGTGTGCCCATTAAACTTAGTTAAAACTTCAATTAAAACCAAGAGAGATGCATTTCCTTTCCTTTCTACACCACTATCTAGCAAAATGGCATGTGCTTTTGGTGCAGTAACTCTACACTGTACTGTGTTTGAATCTATTGACTATGGGAATTTTTCTTAACTGTGACACATTCCTAAAGAATATGCTTGTAATTGGAAAGATTTTACCATTTTTGGAAAAAAAGGGCAATGAGAATAGGGCTAGAATTGTTTCTCGACTAAAGACAAGGAATCAAGCATTTGCACAGTCTATTATCACTCTGCAGAAATATATTTGAATAAAGGCTCAGAGATGCTAGGAACGTCAATATCTAGGATCCTAATTTGGTCGCCCTTATGAGCACTATAATTTGATAGTGCTCACTTATACATATATGTCTCCAAGTAAATATGTGTCTCAAGTCTAATGGGTACATGCCAATTCTGAACTCTGGAAAACAAATCTTAGGATCCAAAGTGGGAAAAAAAGTGGGTAACCCTTTGGACTCTGTTCTATAATATTGTACCAACTACTCAATGCTCAAGCCCATGCATGGTAGTAATATACATTTATCACAATCTGTCATACAATGTGGTCCCCATTAATAGACTGGCCCTAGATATTTATTAGTGCTTTAGTAATTAGTATACAGCTTGAAACTTGTATACCCCAAGTCAGAAAAAATCCTATATGAAGATGGTGATAATAGTAAAGCCTACACTTCATCTTGAAAAGTACAAGTAGGCCTTAACTTATGGATAATTTATGGGCTGGAAAGACATTGAAAATTGAAACAAGCTAAATTTAAAAACCAGAAATAACAAAATATGAGAATAGAAACACTGTGTGCATGATGCTAACTGGCAATAATCATAAGTACATTCTACTTACTTTGCCATCAACTATATATGAATTTTGAGTGATTTAAAGTTTTCTGAAGTATAACATATAAAATTGGACAAATATTGCAACCAATCACATATTTTTTTTCTTTAATTTGGTTTACTAGTGTGATCCCTGGGAGAAGGAGTATACAGGTCTATAAGGCCTCAAGTAAATAACTGTAGAAAGACTCTAACCCGTATTTGCCTCATCTGTAAGAAGTGAGGGATGGGTAGAAGTAGACAGGACCCCTTCTAGATGGTAGAGTTCTAGGATTTAGCTAGAAAGGACAGCCACAGGAGGTAGTAACCTAAAGTGTTCAAGCTAGAACTTTTGGAATATCTGCCAAGAAAAAAGGTTTAGTATGAAGACAACCTTTAGGCAAGAGGCTGTGTCCAATCCTACACTAATACAAAGCCCCTCTCCTTTTTCTCCAGGAGAGGAAATATGCCACATGGAGGTAGATCTGAGGTCCAAGGCCAGGAACAGAGGGTTTTATGTCCCAGAGAATATTAGGAACAGTCTGATTGGGCAACCAAATGTATAATATGCAGCCTGCTGTTATGTCTAAAATAAATGGCTTGGGTATTGATAGCAGTTGTAAAAAATTAAAAATGCTTTTTATATGTCAGTGTCAGAAAAAAATCTCTTCTATCCCATTAAAAACAGAAGAATGAGTGCCCCAAAATGGCATGAAGTAAACAAGATTCCTCTGGTGCAACCCCTTACCTCTGTATAACATGCTCAGTGTGCAATTTCTCTCAGGTAATATGCTGAATGGTTGCTTTATGTAAACAAAAGAATAAACAGTCCAGTGTAGCCCATCGAAAGCGCCATTTCAATAGGCTGCCCTTTGAATGAGGTGTGGGATTAACAGCAGTTCTAACACCTTATCCAAATAATTGCTCACAGGGTCCTCCCAGGTCTACGTTTTCCTGTCACTACCTGACATATTTTCCTAGAATACTTCTCCCTACTGATCTGTCTTCTGTGCTTTGAATATTTGTCCAAACTTAAGCTAAAAGGAATATAATTGTGCCATAAAACCTTTAATTATAAAGGAGCATGAGGAGGAAGAGGAGGTCGAGAAAATCCCTTCATTTCTTTGATGAACTTCAAAAGGGAGGGCTGGTACTGTCTATAAACCAAACTGGTAAGAACAAGTGAAACTGGATCTACAAAACCTTCGGGGTTAGAATGAGACACTATTTCAGACTCAATTCTCTGTAAATCTGACCAATCAACTCCACTGTTATGCCCCTTGTACCTATGTCTGAGAAAAAATCCCTCATTTTAGGATAAAAGTATTACAAAACAAGAGAAAAGTGTGTGTGGGGGGGAGCAGCGGATGTTTGTTCACAGCCTTGAGTTGATTCCTGTTTTGTTTGCTATTGTAGGAAAAATGTCTATAACATAGCATGAGGGGTCAGGGAGGGCAACCATGGGCGCCGCACTAGAATTCAACCCAGGAAGAGGTTGAGAAAACTGAAGTCTGGACAGTGGACAGGTGAAAGCGGAATATGAAGAGCCGCATGGGAGACCAGCTAACTTTTTCTCCAGTCTCATCAACCTGGCTCAGTAGGCTGTTCTAACCCCAATCACAGGGGCAAGTTGTAGTCAAAGAGGCAAACATAGTCTCAACCTCAGCACACGCTCAGGAGACCAGTGCAGCACATCCACTGTGGCCTGGGATATTCACATGGTGTCATGACGGCGGCGGTGTAGCGACAAGTGGTCAGATCGAGAAAAACTGCGGTTGCAGTCTGTGCACCTGAAGGGCTTGATGCCTGTGTGCTTACGGAAATGGCGAGTGAGCTCATCCGAGCGAGCAAATTTCCAGGAGCAGCCATCCCAGGTACATTTGTAAGGCTTCTCTCCTGCAGGGGGAACACAACAAAATGAAGGTAATCAGGAAATGACTGACCACCAGAAAGATAGCCGAATACATGATTTGTATTTATAGCAAAGCTTTAGTCTCAAAGTACAACAATCACCTTGAAGGGGCACTCTCATTCATCTTTTTAATTAATTAGTTTGACAAATTTAAAAATACTGAGCCCTGCCTCTGGTAGTGGATCAGTATTTATCCCTAGTATACAAATGGATTTGGGAACCCTCTCCACATAGAGGGATACTCTCTCAGCCTAGACACATGGGGGAGGGTCTAGGCCCTGCTCCAAATGATGTGACAGACTTTGAAGATCCCCCATAGCAGGTCTCACCCTCCCTGGGGAGCAGAAAGGGGATAGGAAGGGGGCTGGGAGGAGGGGAGGGAGAGGGAACTAGGACTGACATGTAAAAAAAAGCTTGTTTCTAATAAAAAAAATATATTGAGCCCTGGTTGAAAAAATTAGTTTGACAAATAAACATCATACTACTTCTCTTCTACAAGTTGCAAAATATGCATACACTGTAGACAGGTTAAATCTAACTGATTAGCATATGCATTACTTCACATACTTACTGGTTTTTGAAGTGAGGATACCCCAAAGTCTACCTGACTATACACTGCTGTTTGCAGAATGTCTAAACTTGGGCTGAGATGGTAAAGTGGAGAGAACACGGGCCCTCAAAGACTCTTTGAGTCTTGCTTCTACCACACTAACCACATAGTAAATAGTAGCTTTCCCCTGGCCAAGTCTCTTTTCTCAAATCTAAACAGAGGCAAAAATATCTCACAAGGTTGTTCAAAACATTTAAAAGGTAGACAGTGGAGGCCACACATAGGAAAGCATGCCTGCAACCCTAGCAATCAAGAGGGAGAGGAGGGAGGAACATTACAAGTTTGAGGCCAGGCTAGTCTACATAGTGAGTTCCAGGCTATGCAAGGCTATATAGTGAAGTACTGTCTCAAAAGAGAAAAGAAAAAAAATTAGATTGCTAGTGAGCACTGTAATTGAAATACAAACTATTAATTACATTCCTCCTATCTGTGACCAAATGCCTGGCAAGAAGTAAGTTATGGAAGAAAGAACTTATTCTGGATCATATGGTTTGAGGGCATGCAGTCCACTAGGGCAAAGTAGCCATGGTGGCAAAAGGCTCCATTTGGTCAGGAGCTTGGATTAGTGGGTACTTACATCTCTGTAGATCAATCAGGAAGCAGAAAAGAGGACAGAGAGTGGGGCTGGGCTGTAAGCCTACCTCCCAGAGATTCACTTCCTACAGCAAAGCCCCAACTGCCAAAAATTCCACAACCTCCCCCAAACAGCACAAGCAGCTGGGGGCCAAGTTTTCAAACACAAGAGCCTGTAGGCGGAATTTGACATGCAAATTGTAACACAAATCCAGGTGGCTGCCACTCTCTACGCTACTACACTGCTCTAACCATATTCTCTCATCGGATACTTTCTAATGAATAATCTGAAATAAATCAAATCCATCTACAATAAGAACGTATGACTTGATGGAAAGAGCATTCAACTAAAGCGTGCTTGCTTCTGTGTAAGGTCGGAAACTCATACAAGGGAAGGGATGAGGAAAGCTGTCAAGCCCAAGAGAGAAAGAAAAATGGAAAAACTTAGTATAGGGAGAATTACCACAGCACAATCACATTATATGCATAGGTCACATACCATACATTTGTACATTTGGGATAAAGGAAATATCAACACACTGAAATAAATAATTATAGAAAAAGTATCAACAATGAGAAAAGTCAAGGTGAAAGATTGTAGGAGGCCTCTTTAAAATAACTTTTTGTACTGTGAATACTTTAAAATCATGTATATACATATATATGTATGTATCATATATATTATAATGAAAAATTAAGCCAGGAGTGGTAGTAAACATGTGTAAACCCAGGACTAAAGAAATTGAGGTAGGAGGTTCAAGAATTTAAAGCTAGACTAGGTTCCTAAGTGAGATTGTGTTGCAAAAGTTAATTGGGGCAGGATAGATGGCTCAATGATTCTTAGCACTGGCTGCTCTTCCTGAGGGACCAGGCTAAATTCCCATCAACCACCATCAATAACTCCATTTCTAGGGGATCTGATGCCTTCTTCTAGTCTCTGTGACACAAGGCACAAACATGGTACACAGACATGCATACAGGGAAAACACCCCTATACATAAAATAAAAATAAATAAACCTATTTTTTCAAGACAGGGTTTCTCTATGGAGCCCTTTGCTGTCCTGGAATTCACTCTGTAGGCCAGGCTGGCCTTGAACTTAGAGATATGCCTGCCTCTGCCTGGGATTCAATGCATGCATCACCACTGCCCAAACAAGATTTTTTTAATTAAAGGAAATATGCTATATGAATAACTGGTTAAAATTAGGTTACAAATCATTGTAATATTTGTTTTTCCTTATATGCTTCTGTTTCTCATCTTATGATGAGTGTGTACTATTTTATAATCAGAGACAAGCAATAATGCAGACACGATGTGTATTACGATTCTAACAGTCTTTGCTCTTCTATCCTTCCTTTCCCCATTATAAAATTTTCAAGGCATTTACTTTTTGCTGTTTTAAATTCTGGTGGTAAAAAGATTTGTATCTTTCCTTTTAACTTACTGCTTGCTGCCTACTAATCCTGTCAAGTGTCCACTAATTAACTGTATAGCTGTTAGATAACAGACCACAGAATGGAGTCCAGTCTAGCTCACAGGTTTGGAGTATTACCAGGAAACAATTTGGTTGATTAAAGATGTTATTTACTGATCATTTCAATTGCTGCATTAGCCTCTAAGAAGACTGACACACAGCAAGCCAAATGTATTAAGACTAAGGATAACCTGGGTGTAGTGGTACACACCTTTAATCCCCGACACACAAAGAAGAGACAGCCAGCCTGAGTTCAATGCCAGCCTGGTCTATAAAATGAGTACTAGGCAGGGCTACGTTGTCTATCTCTCACCAAACAAAAGGTTGGAAGATTACACATGATTATTAACATCTAGAAAGGAGAATAGAATTTCAGAGAATGTAGGGAGTGCAAATGAGATTTTTTTCACTTTTATTCAAAATTGTAATATCCCATTGCTACACTTTATAGCACATTTGCTATGTATAGACTTCATTGTAACTGCTCAAGGATTTCTCCTAGGTATTCCTATTTTCACTACACCCAGATGAATAATAACTGACTTGTTAAAGTAGTGCCACCATGTGGCAACTCACTGCTAGAGCACAGATTCAAAACAGTTCAGGAAGTCCAGCTTTCTACTTCAAGATCTTTGCCTTTTATTACGGTTAAAGAATCTTTTATTCAAGCTAAGGTCAGTGTTATCTAGACACCAAAACCTGATGAAGACACATGAAAAAAAAGCAAGCAAGCAAGGTACAGGCCAACAGCCTTGATGACCATGCAAAAATCCTCAATACATTCTTTTCAAACTGAATTAAGCAGTATAACAAAAATAATAAGCCACGGTTAACTTGATTTCATTCTGGTGTGCCAGGACAGATCAACATGCACAAATCAGTAAATGTAAAATAGTACATAAACAGGATCAAAGATAAATATTCCATGATAATCTCAATAAATGCAGGATAGGACTCTGATATAGTTCAACATATATTCATAATATAAACCTTGAAGGAATTAGGAACAGGAGGGTCACATACCAGCATGATAAATGCTATATACAGCAAATCTATAGCCAGCATAATACCAAATGAGAAGAAACTGGAAGCATTTCTTGTATAATAAAAAACAAGACAAATCCGCACTCCTTTTAAATACAGTGCTTGAAATTTTATCCATAGCAATATGGCAAACCAGAGAAGGAGAGAGAGGGAGAGGGAGGGAGGGAGGGAGGGAAGGAAGGAGGGAGGGAGGGAGAGAGGGAAAGAGAGAGAGAGAGAGAGAGAGAGAGAGAGAGAGAGAGAGAGAGAGAGCAAGAGAGCACTGAGATGGTCTTCTTCAATTGGTAAAGGTACTCTTGCTGCCAAGCCTGAGTTTTCTTTTTCTTGTAATAAAAATATAGGTGATGCTTCGAAAACAAAAGCAGAACCAGACACTTAGTAAATACTGTTATGATTGTTCTGTGTCCCTTTATTATCATTAACACCATGCTATAAACAATGAATCTGAATGGTTTCCTAAACCTTTCCAGCACTAATATAACTCTATTTTCTTATAAGATATATAATATAACAATGTAGAAAATGTATGTGTACTGCAGTCTTAATTTAATTTTCTTTTCTTTTTATGGTTTTTCAAGGCAGGGTTTCTGTGTGTGACAGCTCTACCTGTCCTGAAACTTGCTCTGTAGGCCAGGCTGTCCTCGAACTCACAGAGATTCCCCCTGCTTCTGCTTCCTGAGTGCTGGGATTAAAGGCATGTGACACCACAGTGAGGCAAACTTACAATTTATATGGATGCACAAATGACCTAAATAGCCAAAGCAATCTTAAACAAAATGCTTAGGATAGTAATGCTGAAGGTATTCCAAAATACTACAGAGCAATAGTAACAACAACCAAACAACAGTACTGGGTATAAAAATCAGACATATAGACCAACGGAATAGAATAAAAAACCCAGAAATAAATCTACACATCCATAATCATCTGATGCTAGACCCCCCAAAAAAAACCCAGTATGTTTCAGTATAAAATAACTCCCAAAGGTTATGTGGGCTATGTGTTGATGGCTTGTCCCTAGTTGGCAATGCTAAAAGTAATTGAATTATGAGGATTATACTCAATACTTAATCCATTCATGCTTTTAAAACTTTGTATTATTTGTAAATGATAGAAAACATGAGTCAGGGCCTGTGTAGAGGAAGTCGATCAGTGGCAGCATGAAGGTATATATATTCAGAAGGCACATCTTGTCCATGGCCTGTCATTGTTTATCCCTGTGTCTCTTATACACCACCATGTGGTGAGCCACTCCATTCCCTGACATGCTCTTCCCCACAATGCTCTGCTTCACTGGAACCAACAGACAGGTGGCCACAGTCTAAAACTCCTGAAACCAGAAACCAAATTAAATCTTCCCTCTATCAAGTTGATTTGCTCAAATATTTAGTTCAAATGATGAGAAGTATCTAATGCATATATACTGGGGAAAGATCATCCTTGACAATAAATGGCTCTGGGAAAACATTGAAAATATATCCCTAGCTCTCACTAAACAAACCTCAACTCAAAGTGGTACAGAAACTAATGGTGGAACTGTAATTCTGAAACTCTTTGAGGAAAATATGTAAAATACTTTAATGACCCTAATAGTTCAGGAAATAAAATCGAGATGAGACACATCGCCAGGCGTTGGTGGCGCACGCCTTTAATCCCAGCACTCAGGAGGCAGAGGCAGGCGGATCTCTGTGAGTTCGAGACCAGCCTGGGCTACATAGTGAGTTCCAGGACAGGCTCCAAAGCTGCACAGAAAAACCCTGTCTCAAAAAAAAGGTGTGAGACATCTTGATAACAAATTAAAATTCATCTGCAGAATAAAGAAACAATCAACAGAAGAAACTGACAACTGATAGAATGAGAGAAAAACCTCTGCTAGTTTTGAATGAGAGAGGATTCACATCTAAAATATACAAAGAACTCAAAAAAGTTAAAAGCATATGAGCGATTCAATCACTAAATGTGAAAATGATGTGAACACACACTACTGAGAAGAAGAAATACAACTGCTCCAGTAAATACATGGAAAATGCTCAGTTTTCAGCCACTATAGATGTACAAGAGAAATCTATTATTCTATCTTAGCCTCGTCAGAATGGCATGTATAATAAATAAAAATATAACACAATACACTGAGAGGAATATGGAGAAAAAAAGACTGCTGATGTACTGCTGGTAGGAAAGTAAACTAGTACATAGAAAGCAGTATAGAGATTCCTTAAAGAAAACTAAAAAATATGATGAATGTGGTATTGGATGTTTATAATCCCAGCACCTGGGAGTCGAAAGTTATCAGAAATTCAAGGTCAGCTTTAGCAACATAGTAAGTTTGAGGTCAGAGGTTGGTTACATGAGATCCCATGTCAAAAAAGAAAAAAAACAACAACCAAAGCAAACAAACAAAATCAAAGGGGCTGGTGATGTAACTAATTTGGTAGAGTATTTGTATCTCACCCATGATGCCTTTAATACCTAGCACTGCAAAACTAGGCACAACAGCACACTTACTTGGAAGGTTTCTGTTTTGCTAGACTGTTTTTGGTTTTAGGCTAAGAACAACAGGGCCAAAACCCGTAAGTGATCTTCTCTTTCTTGTATCTTTTCTCTCTCTCCCCCAGCCTCCTCTCTCATAGTATATGTGTATACAAGTGTGTGCTAGAGCTGGAATGAGGGGGTGGGGTGGGGGACAGACCTGTATGGATCCTGCGATGAGCTTTCAGGTGAGAGCTTTTGGTGTACACTTTGCTGCATCCTGCAAAGTCACACTGGTGAATCCGTCTTCTCTTCAAGTCAAGAGAGTCTTCTCCCTGCATTTGGGCCATTGTTGCTGGTCTAAGCAAAGAAAGTAAGATAAGACCAATTACAGTGGTGGTATTTCATACCATCTTATCATTTATGCAAATTTAATGCTAGCTCCCAAAGAGAAGAAATGGTAGGAACAATGAAGCAATAGTTTCAACTGGGCCAGTCTGCTTAGGAAATGCAGCTCCCTGAGAAAGCACCAGAGTGGTAATTTTTCCTTGAGTAGTTACGTTGTCAAACAGTAGGAACATTTCACTTCAACAAGGGCCACCCTGGTGCTTAACAAAATGCATTTTTCATATAACATGTTTGTTCAATACAAGCTAATTGCTTCTAATCCGTTTCAAGATTAAAATACTGGGCTATTTTAAACTTAGAGAGAAAAACACTACAAAAAGTATAACTTTTGGGAAAGTGGAATAATTTTTTCAAGAATAGAATTCATGATACATTAGGATGTAATTCTATCATAATATGCATGAACAGACACTTATATGTCCACACACTTACATAGTTCCTAGGGAAAGCAGTTAGCTTGTATTTTGTTTTCCTCAAACTTTTGCTGTTGTGTTCTGTTTAATTCTAAACACACACACACACACACACACACACACACACACACACACTCTAAGTACTTACTCTTGGTGCAATCCATGCAGACCCTGTAAGGCTGAAGATCCACTCTCAATTGCACTCTCATCACTATCACTTGGAAACTCCAGTGGAGACATGGAGGTGGGGTCAACTTTGACTAAAAGCAAAGAAAGGGAGCACTGTAGACCAAGATGTATGCACCTCTACAATTATTTTCACCTCAACAATTATTTCAGGATTTCCAGTTTGGCCCATATTAAGAAGTGAAGACAGAAAATCATTTTTAAGCGGGTGTTGGTGGCGCACGCCTTTAATCCCAGCACTCTGGAGGCAGAGGCTGGCGGATCTCTGTGAGTTCGAGGCCAGCCTGGTCTCCAGAGCGAGTGCCAGGATAGGCTCCAAAGCTACACAGAGAAACCCTGTCTCGAAAAAGAAAGAAAGAAAGGAAGGAAGGAAGGAAGGAAGGAAGGAAGGAAGGAAGGAAGGAAGGAAGGGAAAGAAAGAAAGAAAGAAAGAAAATCATTTTTAAAAAGAAAGAGGAGGAAGATAGTAACCAATAAACATTTTTTGTAGCATAAGAGGGAACAGAAGTGTCTTTGAAGGAAGGGTAGCAAGACTGTTCTTGCATCACCAGGATGTGAATTTCTCTAGAACCCAATCTAAGTGTGATGTATCCATCCCTCTACATGTATCATCCCAGCTCCTTGGAAGGGTCTGCAGAAAATATGGGTTCAACGTATTTTGGGTACACTGAAGTCTCTGAACAGTCCCCTGACTGTCTTGAGAAAATTCTTGGAATTATCAGTTACAATACTCAAGGCCAATTGTAAGTTCAAGGCCAGCCTGTTCTACAGAGCTAGTTCCAGAACAGCCAGGGGTACAAACAGAGACCCTGTATTGAAAAAAACTAAAAAAGAAAAGAAAAAGTTGAATGTAGTATTTCAAACCATGTCAGAACCAACAGATTTTCTTTGATCATTTCTGATGATGAACTAAAATACATGTAATTCTGGAAAGGGAACTGTTGTTGAGGGCAATGAAAGATGGGGCTTAATTTATTCCTTCTGAATTCTGAGCTCACCTCAAAAGTTAAATAAGATAGGACTGGTAACACAGGCCTGAAACCCCAGCTACTGAATAGGCTGATGCAGAAGAATCATTAAGTTCAATATCTGCTTGGGTAATATGTTTAAAGACAGTCTGAGTAACCTCATGAAACTGTATCAGTATTAGAGTACTTGTTTGACATGTGTGAGACCCTAAATTAAACTAGCAGTACCACAAAACATAAATGGATAGATGATAGCATATGAAACTCTTCTAAGCAAATTTTCAGCCTTTTTTGTTCAAAAAATGATCTGCGGTTAAACAACTACTAGGGAGCCCTGTGGTGGGTGTCCCTGGAGAGGTGCACAGTCACATCATAAGAGTGTTCTTGAGAATCGCCAACCCAGTTAGGGAAAATGGACTCATACTCTTGAAAGCAAATAAAATCTTAAAGCAATAAAATCTTAAAAGGAAGGTCACAGATGTCAAATAAAGGACTGTCCAGGAAACATGGCAATATTGCAGAGACTTTTCTATAGAGAATAGGGAAGGTGTGGTAAGAGGCCAGAGCTAAGCTTGGCCAAGTTATGGTAGTGTTAAGAATATTATGTTTTCTATCAAAGAACTCCTAATGGCACAGGAAAAAATATAGGACAATAACCTAGGAAGTCACAGGGATGGACAATTTCTTAGTGAGTGTAAACTATTTTTTTGAGTTTATAATTTAACTGTGTTCAAATTTTGCATTTTGCTTTAAAACAGCAATATTTTAAATATAATGCTCTCAATTCTTTACTATCAAATAATAGCATATGAAAATTCTAGGAAGATACATAATATTTCAGTCAAGAATATGCATACCTGTTTGAGAACATGGTCTAAAGGAGATCAATTATAGGTTCTTTCGTGACAAGGTCTCCTTGGGTAACCCGGACCATGGTGTGGCCTGGAACTTGCAGTCCAAGGCTAGCCTGTGACTCATAATCATCCTGCCCCAGCCTCTCAAGTGCTGAGATTACAGGTATGTGCCAAAACACATGGCTCATATATATTCTTAAGCATTACACAGAAATAATTTTAAAACCATGTTTTAAAAAGTGATAATTAAAACAAGTCCCCTTTGAAACAGTGCCCCTCAAAATTGGAAGAGGTGAAAAGAGACATGATAGAATGGCTCAGAAAAGCAGCTCTCTGTAGGCAAATGACTGTAGGAAGCTGTACACCCTGCACTCACCTGATCCAGCATTTTTGCCATCTCCTCCAATGAGTGGAACAGTAATAGCTGCAGGACTCCCATCTGCAGGCAAACTGGTATAGACCATAGGCAAAGACTGAACCACCAGTGGGATTGTCTTTAGTCCGCCCATCTTATTTGGCAAACCGACTGACGGGATAGTGTGAATCACATGTAAAATCGGCTGGCCCCCGGTCCCCTGAGAGGAGGCCAGGATAGAGCCTGGAGTGAGAACAGTAGGAATGGTTGCTGAGGTGCCTGTGTCAGATGAAGTAGACACCACAATGGCCTGGGCTGCAGACGGTGGCTTGGGAGGGCGTATTGGAGCTTGCAGCATGCTAGCAGGCTGGAGAGGAGCCTTCGGCTTGTGAAATGAGAGATCAACTGGTTCCACCTGTGGCAGGTTGAAATCACTAGCCAGGAGTTCTTCTGGTGGCTCAATCTTGATATCATTAAACAGGGCTGGGTTCTCCATTGAGCTGGCATCCAGGAGTGGTGAAGTCATATTACTTCTGTCTGCCGTCACAGAGCGATTTCTGGTCTGAACAGGGCCAGTGACCTAAAATAAACAATTATGAGGCAAGAAAGCCACCATTAGTACTCTAAAGAGATATGGGAACAATGAAAGAAAGAAATCTCTATGCTCATGGAAATGATGCATCATACTGAAAGAAATGAGACTGTAATGCATGGAAGAAAGAAAAGGAAAAAAATGTTACTAAGCACCACTGTCAAGTATTGGCACTGCTATATCATACAATTGATAAAAATTCTTGACTTCAATTTTCACAATCATAGATCTAAAATGAAACTCAATTTTAACTTGAAAAATACACTATAAGGATATTCATTTGGAAAATAGCTCTTCAATAAAAAGGAAAGCAGAAACCATTTACACAATCTTCCTGCAAAAGCATTGTGCTAAGTTCAGTGACAGCAGTTATGAATAGGACAGCAAAGCATATACTAACTACAATATTAGTATAATATGAGTAGCTTGCAAGTCATACTGAAATAAGTGATATGACATATAAACAAAAAGCTCCAGGGAAACAAACGAGGAAGTACATGTAGTACAGTGGTATATAACTTGCCTAGTAAAATCAAGGCCATAGGTACTATTCCCAATGTAAAAAAGGTTTGTTGGGGTGGGGGTGGAGAGAGGTTAGGTAATCTGTTCTATCTACACAGGGAAGGCTTTAAGAAGGTGACATTTTTAGATGAGCCAGATAATTAATAGGCTTTCTCAAGGAGAGAAAGAAGAATAACACTTCTATTTGCAACTTTATGTTAGCAAATAATAAGCACAAGGAATACGATACAGGGTAATTAGTTGAATTTACATGCAACATTAAAGTTTGTAAGTTATAAATTGTGGGATATTTTTAAAAAAAATATGAGGTGAGAGGATCATGAGTTTGTGGCCAGCCTGAGACACATAGTAAGACTTGGTCTGTACACACAGAGAGATAGAGATATAGAGAGATAGAAACACAGACATAGACTTGTACTCCCATGTTCACTTCAGCTCTATTTACAACAGCCAAGACATGGATGGAATCTGTCTAGCAACTGATAAAAGGATAAAGAAAATGTGATACGTATACTCCATAGAATAGTATTCATCCTAAAAAAGAATATAGTCCTGTTATTAGTTCAACATGGATGGAATTTGAAGATCTTTATTTTAAGGAAAATAATGGAGGTACAGAAAGACAAACACCACAAGATCCTACTCACGTGTGGAATCTTAAAAAAAAAAAGACAAAACAACTCAATTTTTAAAGTTTGAAGCAGAAAAATTTACTACCAGAGCTTAGAGACAATGGAAATAAGATGGGTAAAAACCAATCAATGGGAACTCAGCTACAGTTTGATGAAGCAAAGAACCCTGGAATCCTATCACATAGCATACTGTGTGGCTTCATATAACACTTGGCTGGAGAGATGGCTCAGCCATTAAGAATGTTTCCTGCTCTTGAAGATGACCTAGTTTCAGTTCCTAGCACCCACATAGCAGCTCACAAGCCACCTGGAATTTCAGCATCAGAGGGACCCAACATCCTCTTCTGCCTCTAAAAACACTGCATGTACATGTACTCATGCAGACTCACATGCATAAAAATAAGTAAAAATCAAAATACAAAATATTTTGAGAATTTCATAACATAGTAAATATGGGGTTGGAAAAACAGGTCAGCAGTTAAGAGCACTGGCTGCTCTTCCAAAGGTCCTGAGTTCAATTCCAGGCAATCACATGGTGTAACAAACACAATCACCTATCTATGGTGGGATCTGGTGCCCTCTTCTGGCAAAAAGGTGTATGTGCAGATAGAGCACTCATACATAAAATAAATAAATCTTTAAAAAAATGATAGATGTTTGAGTAAATCACTATGGTTAACATAAGCTGTACATTATTTAATGTACACAGACATCCAAGCATGATGTGCCATCACATTAAAGTATATGAACTTTGCTTTTAATTCAGCAGTTAAAATACATTCAAAATGCTAAAATGGTCATTGAGTATGCAATATAAACATAAAAGTTCCAACCTAATTAAAATATTTCAAAAAATTAGATCAAATTAGATGTCAAGGATGTTGTGTACTGTGTATAGAATAGCCGAGAAATATAAATCATGAAAATGGCCTTGGGAGACGGCAGTACCACCTCAGACAATAATCAGAGCAAGTCTCTGTTCTCTGACAACATACTGGAATTATGAAGTTTTAAACCATGAGAGATGTTCAAAATACTTACTTTATAAGTGAAAGGGGTAAACTAAAGTAAAAGGCTTCACTCCTAGGAAAGAAGGGACCAGACCCTCACTCAGCCCCTGCTTTAGCAGCCATGACAGGCTACAGAAAAGACACAAGGAAACTCCAGATCCTCTGACCTCCTGGACCCTAGGGCCAAAACTAAACACAAAGAAACTCCAGATGCCTCCTAGGTACTTGGTTCCTGGGAACTGTCTGGCCACAAAAGAAACTCCAGGGGAGACCAAAACCTCTCCTATAGTCTCCAGGATACAGTTCTAAAAACTATTCATATCTATGTACAACAGGCCGCCTGCAAGTAACAAGACAAAGCCATAGAAACCACAGAATATTTCCTCTCAGCAGTGACCATTGAGAATACCTGGTACACAGGTATTTCATGACAAAATATGACTTTGAGAGATTTTCCTGATTGTTTCCAAATGTCAACCAATCAGAAACTAACCCATACCTACTGAAGTAATCCTGTAACTTTTGTCTTTAAAACCTAGCAGTACACAGGGAATTTCACCCCCTCTGGAGGTTGTTGTGTCAGCTTGCTAGACAGGGTCCCTCCTGAGGAAGGATGGACAATTTAATAAACCTCATGCATTTGCATCAGTGGTCTGTCTCCCTGGTCTCTTTGGGGATCCTTGTGACTAGGGCACAACATTTGGGGGCTCATCCCAGGATCCCGAGAGACCCTCTGGACCCCAGAACCCCAGAGGTTTTCATCACCCAGCTGGGTAAGTTAGATTGTTCTCGTTAATTTTCCTTTTTCTCTGGCAGGTATCTCTGATTCAAACTCTGTACAGGTCACAAGTACCTAGGCGGATGCGCTAATTGGTAGACCTGAAGGAACCAAGAGACATCCCTCTTCCTGATCCGGATGGGGGCCCATATGGGGCCTTCCCATCGGGATCCCTGGATCCTATTTGTTCTTCTGATGTTATGAGGATGATGAGCCCCTGGCAGACCTTCATCCTATCTATACAGTTTTTGGCCTAATATAGCATGATCAAAGGCGACCCTCCGCAGAACTCTGAAACTCTGTCTTGGAATTCTGATCATGTCTTGGGCCCCTTTCTTTTGTCTAAGTGATGTGTTTGTTTGTTTGTCTTGTTTTGTCTCGTCTTGAGGGTACTGACAACACAGACCTGACTGGGACGAAACCTAACATGGGACAGACACCCTCCTCCTCTCTAGATCTCTGCCTGGTACCTTGAAAGGACATGAAACAGATAATCTGGGATTGTGGCTAAAAATGTTGGAGAAATTTTTTTTTTCTTTCAGAAACACTGGCAGCCAAGGGCACTCTGTGCTCACCAGCACTACTCTTCTTCCCTGCCTTCCTAATTATGTCAGTCTATATACTTTGGGAAGCCTTAAAAGTCAAAGATTCATTGTGTTTTATGAAAAACTATGCTTTTACTTCCACAGGAAAAAAATATATAGGTTAATAGTCATTTATGGTGGCTGCACATAAGCATCTCCCATGAGAGATGGATCACTCCAGCTGCTGGCTGCAGGCCAGTACTCCCCTGCTGGATCCTGATGCCTAGACACAGTCTTTCTGCACTGCACTTCGCCTTGGGCAGCTAACAGCCAACTCAAGTGGAATGGCCAAGGTACAGGTTTTAGTGGGTTAATATGATATTAACCATCCTTTTGTGTGCTAGTCATTTGTCATCTGTATGTCCTTGGTACTAAAATGACTGTTCATGGCTTTTGCCCATTTTCTACTTGGATCATTTGTTCATGTCACTGTCAAGTTTTATATAGGTTCTCTATCAGACATGTGGCTGCTTAACTTTTTCACATAACTTGTACAAGGGAAAAGTAAGTATATTTTACCAACCTTCATGCATGGCCAATCACTGACAAAAGAGATGCAGGGCTGGAAATGTTCCTCAGTTGGTAGAGTAAGAGACTCCTATTCTACCTTGTGCCTTCCCCTCTTTTAAGGAGCAATAAAATCTACTCTGTTAATTAGAGTTTTCTGTTCTAAAAACTTATGTAAACTTTGCAACTTAACGGTCACCCAGGTAATAATGGTTTTAAGGACATAAAGGATATTTTATTTTTGCTATAAGTTACCTCCTTCCCTCAGCCTAGCCAGAGGGACAATCTAGTCAGCTTCTACCAACAAACTCTGCTGCCAGACATAATTCATTTACCTTTTTGCCTTTTATTTTAGTCACTGACAGTTTTCTTCTTTCACTGTCTCTGTTCCACATGGCTTGTTTTCAGAGAGTCATGCCTTTCCAGGACCCGGTAGGGTACGTGTTTCACTCAAAAATCCTGCCTGTTCATCTACAGAAGATCTACATTCTTGTCACTAAGAGTTTTAAGTTACTCTGTCTCTTTAAATGTCATGTCTGTTTGCTAAGTTAAAACCAGTTACAGTCAGGATGGAGGGCTCTAAATAAAACTTCTCTCCACAGCCTCTCAGTTTAAATCCAGTTCTCCAGACAGATCCTACACTAATGTCATTGTAGCCATATTAAGTACAGAAAAATTTTGTAACAGGGTTAAACCTTACTCAGTCCCCTGTATAAATGTATTTGTTTTCAAAGGTTAAGCTTTAAACAAATAACTAAAAACAAAGTTGTCTATCCAGATTTACCTAGACAACACTCTTGATGCTTTCAGAGATCTACAGAATATGGCATTTAAAATGTTGACTAAAAAAACTTATAAGACAGAGAACCCAGATCTTGACAGTGATCCAAAGTCTCCAAAGAAGATTACAGGACACCTCGCTGTCTACACAACACTGACCGGGGGGCAAGATGACCCGATGCACACCTGCTGCCAGGACCTGGCCCAGGCCATGTACAAGTAACAGGACACTGGCGATTGATTATACCCCTTTTGCCTAGACAAAATAAGGTCAGTCTTTTCCATGTCCCTCTTCCACAGAGAGAGGGGAAAAAACTCTCACCTGATAGGCCTGGCAAAGATTGATGCTGTTCTTTGATACTTCTGCCTGCTAATGGAGACTTGGGTATGGCTAGCTGTATATGGACTGGACCCTGTCAGTTTTTAATAGATTCAAAAGCTGTATAAAATTTATCCTTCTTAGATCTCTGGTAGTATTAATGGTTAAACTATAGCCAGCTTGATAGCTCATTTAATAAAGTTCTGACAAGCTGATAGAGCAGTAACTACCTGCTGGTCAGTCACAAGCTCAAGGTTAAATTTATTTTGCTTGTCATCTAAATATAAACATAAAGGGCTTTTCATCAGGCCAAAGGCATCTCTGTCCAATCTATACCTGACTCTGGACAGAAGAAAAAATGTACAAGCTTCTAACTCAAACCTGTAGTTTTTGCTAGGACTCAAAGGTATAAATCTGTTCCTGCTGTTTTAGAGATACCTGATATCTGATTTTTCTACAATGTGAATTTCAGTACAGATTGGTAATGCTAACATGTCTAAAACTGTTATGTCCTTTTATATAATAAAGTTCAATTTTATTTTGTTCATTTCATTTTATAGGCTTCAGAGGATCAAAAGTCATAAAGCTTAGATCCACTTCTCACAGGTCAAAAGGACTCTATCTAACAAAAATTACAGCTTTTTGTTATCCCACCTGTCTGTTCCTGAGAATGGGATGTTCTCCCTTCGTCTTGGGACTCCTGCCCTTCCTGATGACTAAAACTATGGGCCTAAAAGTTCTGATTGAGTGTATAAGTTTTAACTTCTGTTCTTAGTTTAAACATGTCTCAAACAGGTTTACGCTTCTGGTTTCCGCTACTGGCAGACACATCTGATTATCAGTTGCTGACTGCTCCTAAAGACTATGAGCTCTAGACTTGCTGTGGATGTAAATCAGTCCAACCAATGTAAACACTCCCTGTTTCTTCAATAGAGTCTGCCAACCAGATGCTTCTGATAAATACTCCATTGCCTAAATTCCCTCTTTGCTTTTGACTAGCATTTCAGCCTGCTTGGGACCCTGACTACGACACCCCAAAGTCAGCAGGAAGTAGCACGGGAAAAAAATATGTCGCCCCCTTTCCCTGGTTGAGATGCTAAGTCAAAGAAAAACTCCCTTACATAGGAGACAAGATGATAATAGAAATTGTCTACTAGTAACCCAGAATTGGGTTACCTATAAGAGGAGGGAATGAAAGGGGTAAACTAAAGTAAAAGGCTTCACTCCTAGGAAAGAAGGGACCAGACCCTCACTCAGCCCCTGCTTTAGCAGCCATGACAGGCTACAGAAAAGACACAAGGAAACTCCAGATCCTCTGACCTCCTGGAGCCTAGGGCCAAAACTAAACACAAAGAAACTCCAGATGCCTCCTAGGTACTTGGTTCCTGGGAACTGTCTGGCCACAAAAGAAAACTCCAGGGGAGACCAAAACCTCTCCTATAGTCTCCAGGATACAGTTCTAAAAACTATTCATATCTATGTACAACAGGCCGCCTGCAAGTAACAAGACAAAGCCATAGAAACCACAGAGTATTTCCTCCCAGCAGTGACCAATGAGAATACCTGGTACACAGGTATTTCATGACAAAATATGACTTTGAGAGATTTTCCTGATTGTTTCCAAATGTCAACCAATCAGAAACTAACCCATACCTACTGAAGTAATCCTGTAACTTTTGTCTTTAAAACCTAGCAGTAGACAGGGAACTTCACCCCCTCTGGAGGCTGCTGTGTCAGCTTGCTAAACGGGATCCCTCCTGAGGAAGGATGGACAATTTAATAAACCTCATGCATTTGCATCAGTGGTCTGTCTCCCTGGTCTCTTTGGGGATCCTTGTGACTCAGGTACAACAATAAGCAATTGAAATAGTCTACAGTTATATTTGGAAAGAATGGAAAAAGGAGGTTCAAGGAAAGGCTGGGTAATAGAAGAGTAGAGTGACATGAGCAAAACTATTAAATTTCAATTTCTGCTCAAAGACTAGAGAGCAGTGAGACAGGAATAATACTGCATTTAAGGGCTGGAGAGATGGCTCAGTGGTTAAGAGCACTGCTTGTTCTTCCAAAGGTCCCGAGTTGAATTCCTAGCAACCACACGGTGGCTCACGACCATCTGTAATGAGATCTGGTGCCCTCCTCTGGCCTGCAGACAACATGCAGGCAGAACACTGTACACATAATAAATAAATAAATCTTTTTAAAAAAAGAAAGTAAATCTAAGAAACATTTTAAAAAACTGCATTTAAAGAGAGGAAACAAACAGAACTATTTTAGTAAGACATGTGGAGAAACTTGACTGCTGACTGAAAACATGAGGTATGAAAGAGTTTTGTTAATCATAAGGTGTGATTATGGTACCACAGCACTAGCTACTTTTTAAAAATTGATGAGAGAAAATGAGGAGCTGAATCCTGAAAGGGATGAGAAATAAGGAGAGGTTGTGTGTCCTCTTGCTATGACTTCACTTATAGACCCCGCCCCCCAGAAGTATTCTGGGAATGACTGTGGGCACAGAAAAAGAATCTATACTCAATATCCAGAACTTAGCCAGGCTTCCATCTGCTTTTTCTGTTCTGCTTGCTGAGACATTGTTTTCTTGGCTTGCAAGCCCCCATCTGAACTCAGGCCTTGTGGTAATCATTTTGTTTTTGTTTTTCTTTTCTTTTACATCGTGCTTCTTCATATATTTATTCCATCATTTCAGAAGCATCTCATGCAATCCATAATCACGTATGGATTAACTCCTTTGTGAAGGGGGTTCAGTAAAATCCCGCTAGCAGGAGCAGGTGTGGTGCCAGGTGAAGATTAAAGGATGTAGCAATCAAGAACTGCATCACTGGGACTAAAGAGATGGCTTAGGGTTCCCAGAACCCACATCAGGTGGCTCCCAACTACTTGGAACTCCAGTTCAAAAGGACCCAATGTCCTCTTCTGGCCTCTTTGGGCACAGGCACACACATAGTATTCACACACACATTCATGCACCCAAATATACATAAAAACAAATTTTAAAAAGGATCCATTTTACTAAATATCCTTTACTGACAGCCGAATCTCCCAAGTCAATTTAAGCTGTCATTTTATTTTTCCTACATTCCTATTTGTCTCTGCCTGAGTAGCTTCGTTCACTGGTAAAAAATCTGTAAGCAGAGCAGAAAGGCCATCTATTTCCATATTTTTTTAAACCATTACTTCTGATGATACTGAAAAGGAGCTACAATAAAAGTTGTTAGATGAGCAGGGCAGTGGGGGCACATACCTTTAATCCCAGCACTCGAACTCTGTGAGTTCGCGGCCAGCCTGGTCTACAAAGTTATACAGAGAAACCATGTCTCAAAAAATCCCAAAAAAGTTGTTACATGTAATATTTTTTATTTCTTTCTTTTTAAGATTTACTTTATAGATGGGCACTGGTGGCCCACGCCTTTCATCCTATTACTAGGGAGGCAGAGGCAGGCAGATCTCTGAGTTCAAGGATACCTGATCTACAAAGTGAGTTCCAGGACAGTCAGGGCTACATGGAGAGACCTTGACTCAACCCCCACCAAAAAAGATTTACTTTTATCATGAATTATGTATGCATGTATATGTGTGCACATGTGGGTATGTGCACATTGTGTATAGATTTCTGTGGAGAACAGGTTCAGGGAACTGAACCTTAGGCCCTGTACACTGGCACCAAGCACTTTTAACCCTGAGCCATCTCTTTACTCTCAGAGAAGCAGTTATTGATAACTTCATCCTCTGATCTTCACCTGGCACCATATCTGCTCCTGCTAGCAAGATTTTACTGAGCCCCCTTCACAAAGGGGTTAATCCACACATTATTATGGACTGCATGAGATTGCTTCTGAAATGATGGAAGCAAGCATATGAAGAAGCATGGAGAAATTGAATTGCCTGGACCTGGAATTACATGTGGTTGTGAGCTGCCTAATATGAATGCTGGCAACTGAATTCAGATCCTCTGCAAGTGCAGTATATACTATTAACCACTGAGGCATCTCCTCAGCCCTACATATATTATTTTCTATAAGAAGATAATTGGTGCTGATGTATAAGTAGATACAATAAGGAAGTACCTAGTTAAATTTTTCAATGGGATTTCTAGGGTCTATGTTTTAGGTCTGGAATTCTAAGGATGCCAGAATTCTGAGTCTCAAATATAAAGTGGAGACTATTTTGTAAATTTCCTCTTTGGCCAAGGCCATTTTTAGAACAGAGTGCTACCCACAAAAAAATGCTATCAGCACAAGGGCTTGTGCTGAGCTGGTCCTCGATCTACAGCTACTCCTGAATATTACTCAGGAATATCCAGAATGGAAACGGAATAAAGTATAGAAACAAATACCTGCTTATTGCTTCGATAAGAGCCAATGTCACAGGCCATGTTCAAACTTGGTTGGGCCTGCTTATAGATTCTCAATTTTTTACTGAAACTGTCTGCCATGGTGCTTGTCATGTCTGTCTCTGTCTCTGTCTGTCTGTCTGTCTCTCTCTCTCTCTCTCTCTCTCTCTCTCTCTCTCTCTCTCTCTCTCTCTCTCTCTCGTTATCATCACATGGCTTTGAGACAAATGTTAGAAGGTGGTTATTTAGGCCCTAGTGTTTTAATATCTTCCATAAAGAATACCATCACATTTTCCATCTGGACATACTGATTTCACATGTACTTATTATACTGACATGAATATGGCCTATCGCAAGTATTTCCTGTGTGTCAGTCCTTCTACAAGCAAGCTCCTTAAAAAACTGTACTGCAGTTAAATGCAGCCATCAAAGCTCCTCTTACTT
Organism: Cricetulus griseus; assembly: GCF_003668045.3. NCBI lineage: Eukaryota > Metazoa > Chordata > Mammalia > Rodentia > Cricetidae > Cricetulus > Cricetulus griseus. The sequence goes on along the minus strand of NC_048604.1, from coordinate 111,288,069 downwards.
TTGTGACTTAAAGACAATTATTCTATATTTATCCACCAGTATAAGCAATGCTTTTGCTTGTGTGTACCAGTGATTACCTTTTACATGTGATCAAAATAGTTGTAGTAAGAATCCTGATGTGCAGTATGATTTATTCTGTATTTTGTATAAAACAATCACTATGGTAAAAAAGGAAAATCAAATAAACAACAATAAACAGGCACTATCCACTTTCTTTTCTCATTCTACACAGCAAGTTCCACTTGGAGACTCTGAAGAAGAATGTTAAGGAATGAGTTTACAGCCCAGGATTATGGTGACTGCCTAAGGAGTAGCTCCATATTCTATTCTTCAACGAACATAAAAACTCCAGGTTTGAGAGCTCACATGGAAACTGATGTAAAGCTCTGCCATGCGATTTTTCTGCTTAACTCATCTTTTTCCTTCTTCAATACTGTGGGGCAGTTTCAGGTTGAGTGTTCTCTAGTCAATAATTAACCACTCTTCAAAGAAAGAGAATGGCTACTTTCCCCATTTGCTATTTTAAAGCCTGAAGCTACCACTTTCCAGGCTTTCTGATTCTGTGAAGAAAGTTGTACATGGAAAAGTCCAAAAACTTGGAAGTCGCTTTAAAGATGTTTTACTTCTCATAGTCCTCTTTACATGCCCAGGATCCTAATCAAGCCTTTAAAATAAAAGAGCATTTGAATTGGCATTTTTTTATTTTCTTTTTTTACATTTTGTGTTAATTTTAATGATAAAAAAGTGCACAGGGGAAAAAAAGCCTGGTATTTCACTTATATTGTATAACAAGCTAACCAAACTGGACATGGAGGATAAATTATTAAACAAATCATTTTACGTATTTTCCTATGACTTTTCTTCAATGAGACTTCTGTATTTCATAAGGCTGAGGTATAGTGCACTGTCAAAAATATAAGAGGCAAACAAGAATTGTGAATTGGCATTTTTCTTAAATTCATTATTGATAAATTAGCATAGACCATGGAGAAAGGCAATTCTACAAAGAAATCCAGAAGAAAAAGTGGTCACTTTTATAAGTATTTAAGCTCTTAAACATGTGATGAAGATAGCCTTGACTTCAGTAGACTAGCGGAAATCAACTGAGGAAAACTAAATTGTTACTTCTCATTTATCTGAAATAGCTCTGATGCGGAGCTTTAAACTAGGAAGGCAAGACAAGAAAGAAAATGAAACAACAAAATACTGCAGGCAGCGCAGTAAGTAGAAAGGAGAGGAAGGAGTGTTGTCATGGTAACAAGATAAAACCCAGGCTCCTCCCCAAGAGAAAGATAAAAGCTGTTTTTGTACACAGGTCTCTTCTAGCTTTGCTCTGGGTTTAGACTAATCATTTTCATGCCTGGGTGCACTTGTGTGTGGGTACACATATATTATGCACATTCATTATTTTGGTGGAAAAGCCAGTTTAACCCTCTGAAATTCCAATCCTTCTCCAATAATGCCATGATGTGTTTCAGTATTAGAAAAAAAAAATGGATGGAGATGAATATTATTAAAAAGATAAATTTAATCTAAACCTAGAGGAATTTTGAATCTTATATATTCACCATCTCAATAATATTAGGGAATAAAGCACTATTGAACAATTCCTCTTTATACAAACTAATGAACGTGACAAGTTAAAGAGACTAGAATGCTAACAAAAAACACCTGGGGGTGGGGCAAGATTTAAAAAAAGTGCACACATCTGTAATACCATAACTCAGGGGACGAAGGCTGAAGGATGTTAAGTTCCAGGTCAGTCTAGACTACATGACAAGAGCCTTTCAAAAAAAAACACAAAACAAACAAATTTTTTTTAAAAACCCAAAGAAATAAAACCACAGAATATATATATGCACTATATATATATATATATATATATATATATATATATATATATATGTGAATTCTAGGTATTTGTTTACTATACAGCATGGAAATATTAGTCCCTAGTTTGAAATCAGAAAAAGAGGAAATAATTTCTTTTTAATGTATGACTGCTTTTATTTTAACAACTATATGCTTGTTGTAACATATTATACCAAGCAGAAGGATGGTCACCCAGAAAAGATCTATCCACACCCTAGTATCCAGAATCAATGAAAATCACCTACTTGGGAAAGGAATAATTGCAGATAGAATTATGGATCTTAAAACAACCACTCTGGATTACCTAGGGGGTGGAATTCAGTTCTTTATAGGATCTGCAAAATAAGGTGATGTGAACACACCAGACTGATAGGGTCCTAGGACAAAGAATGCCTGTATCTACTAGGTGTGTGAAAAGTCAAGGAACCATTTCTCTGTGACAACTGATATGACAATTTGATGGTCCAGGGCAGTGGTAACAACGTGCTTTGAGACTTCTGCTTCTAGGATTCTGTGAGAATGAATTTGTTATTACCATGGTGGGCAGCTCACAACCACCTATAACTCTAGCTTCAAAAGATTCTAATGACTCTGGCCTCCAGAGCACCTAAACTCATATGCCACATAAGGACACAAAGTACGAACTCTTTCTAACTCTGATCTAGCCAGTCCGTTTTGGACTTGCCATACCTCTATAATCACAGGAGTCAGCTTCCTTAAAATTAATATATGTATGCATGTCTCTATCCTTTTTTATATTCTCTCTCTTTCTCCCAAAGTATTAGCCAGGGTTCTCCAGGGAAACAGTTAACAGAGACAACAGGATACCTCCTTAGAAAACTCTAATACAGTGTTCAACATGGCTACTGAAGAAATTAAACAAAGCACACAATCTTTACCATATCTGAAATTTGGGATAGTGCTAAATAAATGATCATAGTTCTTCACCAAAGACTACAGGAACAATATGAACCTATTTCTTTAAGGCCAGATAGTTGAAATTCACACCCAAACATTAAATTAATTCTGGAAAAAGTTACCTTTTTTATCCCTTCTCATTTTCCATACTTATCATTTGAAAATGGGACTTCAATTCTACAACGCTTAAGAGATATTCAACTCACAAAGCTCACCTGTTTGTATACCTGCATTGAATCACTTTCTGAATTAAGTTGGGCCTCCAAGTTGTTTATGAATCGATCCATATCTAGAAAAGATACAAAGGGAAAATAGTTTTTAGAACAATACTGACCCCATTATATGTACAGAGTATGACATGTACACTTGGTTTCACCTATATAAACAGTTTTTCAGACTAAATTTATACTAAAGTTACTAAAACATTCTAAGTTAATCTACTCACAGAAAAGAACATCATTTATTCCCGAAACTAGCTGCCTACTTCCTATAAGTACTTTCCCTTCCTTCATGTAAGTGAATCTATTTCTTTCGGCCTCTCCAACCTGTCCTATTTTGGTGATTATCAGCATACTTCTACAGCTTCAAAAAATTTCCAATCCTGGTCCAGTTATTGTTTTCAATAAGGACTTTTAAACTACTATATGGGTATTTACTCGAGTGATATATGTACAAAGATAAACCAACACACCAATTTTGTCTATATATCATGAATCTCCAAGCCAAGCATGTTTAAAAGCAGTTTTCATCTTCCTCTATACATAGCTGTTTCTCTTATGAAGAGATGGTGTTAATGGCTTCATTCAAATACCGTGAACCAGTCAGACCATAAAAAGCACCTGTGTTTTCCTCTTTAACAGCTTTTGTTTGCTTTATCCATGCTTCAATTTCAGAGGAAAATAGAAGCTAAGGAAACAAAGGAAAATCTACAGCTTTCCTATAAATTAGCCAGTCAATTTCAGATAACATTTGTGCCTCCTCAACCCTCTCCTATCTTAAGAAGGCCAGACAGGGGCTGGAGAGATGGCTCAGAGGTTAAGAGCACTGACTGCTCTTCCAGACGTCCTGAATTCAATTTCCAGCAACTGAGATCTGGTGCCCTCTTCTGGTGTGCATATATACATGGAAGCAGAATGTTGTATACATAATAAATTAATAAATAAATAAAATCTTTAAAAAAAGGCCAGACAGTAGATGACTTGTAACTAGTCCTAGCTAAATATAACAACTAGTCGAGGATGCTATATGAATGCAAAGAAAAAAAAAACAAATTCTGCAACACTTCTCTAGGCTTTCCTGGCAGCAACCAATCCAGCTCTTCAAGCTACTGAGTGCCACCCTCTGGATTACAAGAGAATTATGTGACATAATACTGTTTTTCTACCACCCTACCTCTTTTTCCAATAGGAATTGGAAAATGCTTAGCTATTCTTTCTAACACCTCTCATGTCATGTTAATGGCACCACTTGTGTGTTTCAATGTAACCTCTTCAATTTTATTTCATGGTTTCCTACATTTTCCCAACTCTTGTTCTTAATAGAAAGCCTTCCCCCTCCCTCCATCCCTCCCTTCTGTACTCCCCCTTTCTTTCAGTGAGAGTGAGACAGAGTTTTACACTGTGACCTAGGATGGCCTGGAACTCACTGTGCAGCTCAGCCTAGTCACGAACACAAGCAAATCCTTCTACCTTACCCTTCCAAAAGCTGGGATTACAAGCATAAAGTATCATGCCTGACCCCTTGTTCCTTCTTTTTGTCAGTATCATGATAAGCCTTCAGAAACATGTTGAACATCTATCATAGTTTTTCAGACAATGTCCTTGGTCCTTAGAATACACCCAGGGGTGTGTGGTAAGAGCTTAAATGTTGTTAGAAGTCAAAGTTTTCTGAATTCTGGCCTGAATTGCTCTTATTCCTTACTATATATTTCCCCCACTGTTCTAACCCTGGGAGGCACTGTAGAAATATCAGTGCTCTGCAAAAGACCATGTGAAATCCTGTCATTCTAGATGGACAAGTCTAGTTTCACAAAGAAAAACACATTTTCAATTCAGAAAATGTGATTCATAGGCATCTAACCCTCAGATCAATACTCTCTGCTACATGTTCTTTGTGCCCATATGCCTGACTCACCCAGAGTCCAAACTGGTATTATTATGCCTCATATACCTCTGAATTTTCAAATGAAATTGGAAACAGAAGTCTTCCTTTTATTTCCCAGGGAGGTTTCCTTTGTATATTACTGCTTTTCAACTGAGAATGATTTCCTTATTTCCTGACATTCAACAGATGAAATAATTGATATTAAGTTCATTGTACTTTTTCATGTTGTTATATCTTGACTCCAAATATGCAAATCACCCTCTTCCTACTGCTTTCTTTCTTTCTATCTTTCTTTGATTGGGGGGGGGGGTGTCTCACTATGTTGTGACCCAGGTTAGCCTGGAACTCACAACAACCTCCTCCCCTGCCTTGGTTGCTGAAGTACTTGGATTATAAACATTATCAGCTCAAAATTTTGTAATAACAAATTTTGTGATAATGACTAATTGGGCAAGGGATTCTGAGCTCCTTGTGACAATATTAATAGCACCAACACATAAATTATTGTAGGATTTCTTATGTAAATAAGTGTACAAGTGAGCCTGGCAGTGGTGGTGCACACCTTTAATACCAGCACTCAGCAGGCAGGGACAGGTGGATCTGAGTTCGAGGCTACTCTGGTCTTCAGAGTTCTAGCCAAGGCTACACAGAGAAAACCTGTCTCAAAAAATGAAGTTAGGGCCAAGCAGTGGTGATACATGCCTTTAGTCCCAGCACTCGGGAGGCAGAGGCAGGTGGATCTCTGTGAGTTCGAGACCAGCCTGGTCCAGGACAGCCTCCAAAGCCACAGAGAAACCCTGTCTCGAAAAACCAGAAAAAAAAAATGAAAGGAGGGAGGGAGGGGAGGAGGAGGGAGGGAGGGAGGAGGAGGGAGGGAGAGAGGGGCAGGCAAACAATGTTTTTAGAATTCTGAGATTCCAAATTTTTAAAGTAGCATACATATATTTTCTACATTGTTTTATTATATATCTCGTAAGAAAACAGGGTCATGTTAGTGCTGGAAAAGGGATTTAGGATATAATTCAGGTTCACTGTTTAACTATAACATGGTGTTAATGAAGTGATGATGGAAAGACAAGACTACTGCTTTTGTTTTTGTCTCCTTTTCTTTTGCTTGCTTTTTGAGAGTGCTGCAGTAAATAGTATAGAACTCAGGGCCTTCAACATGTTAGGCATGTACTCTACCACTGAGTTATATCCCAGCTATGACACTGTTATCCTGTTAAAGAAATAAAATACACAATTGGCTCATTTAATCCTCACAACTATTATGTACATTGGTGTTTTGCCTGCACATATGTCTGAGTATGTCACGTCCCCTGGAACTGGAGTTACAGACACTTGTGTGCTGACATGTGGGTGCTGGGAATTGAACCCGAGTTCTCTGGAAGAGCAGCCAGTGCTCTTAACCACTGAGTCATCTCTCTAGCACCAAGGATCACTTCCATCAGGAAAATCACAAAAGGTACAAAAATACAGCCACATTGTAAAGATCCAAATGACTTAGTGTGACACCTGTCTTATTATTTTTTAAAATCAATTTATCTTTACAATCCTGGAGGTTCACATTCTGCTCCTCAGTCATGCAGGTGGCAAGTATCATAGCCTCTAGTGTTTTCATCCATTTGTCCTCTCCTCAGATGGTGATTGCTAAGCCCCATTTTTCTCTTATACAAGCATAAAACAGATAGTACTGTTGATGCCATACATACACAAGGAAATATAGGATCAGAGCAATTAAGCAATGCTAAAGCCATGCAAGATGGAAATGATTGAACTAATCGGGTATGATGCTCAATACAAAAGCTCTTTTTCTACCTAAAAATACTTGAATGTTTTCTTCTTGAGATGACATGGCTATTACACTCAAGAACTCACAGAAGCTGTGGTTACCTGCACAAGAACTACAAAAGTCCAGCATGAATGCAGAAGCCCAGAAGGCTCTGCCTCTAACTAAGATGCTATTATTGTTGCTGAGTCAGAGAAACATTCTTTGGGGGTGTGGCCATTAGTAGGTTGCATATGCTCCCTCCAGTAGATGGCTCCACATCCATGCACATATCGGTAGCACTAAGTAGACAGTGGGTTTTTTTTTTTTAAAAAAAAAAGATGGGAAAATGAAGTTGTGTGGGGGCATATGGAGGAAAGTTGGAAAGGATATGTTCAATTTCATTATATACATGTATAAAATTCTCAAAGAATAAAATTTTTAAATAAAAAAAAACCTACTACACCCCTGCCCTTCGGAATATTTTGGTAAAGTTGAAAACAATAATGGGGAGCTTTCATACCTTCACAATAATCTCTGTTATTGACAAAGAGTAAAGGTGCTCACTAATTTTGGTATTAATCATAAATGTGCATCAATCACAATTGGCACACAGCACTTAAGTATCAGTTGAGAAATAGAATAAAAGGCCACAGTAGCAAAGACTCATTGCTCTCAAATATCATATAAAATCTTACCTTATCCTATCATCTAATTACTTAAAAGAAAATGGAATCTAGATTTTAAATGAAATCTAACTTTAAAATGTTGGCAATCAGTCAATTTTGAAGAGTATGAGATTAGGCCAAGTGGCTTGATGCCCCCCATTCATATGTGAAAGACCTTACTCCTGAGGTGACTATATTTAGAGATATGGCCTTTATAGAAATAATTAAATGTAAGTGAGGTCATACAGATGTGTGCTCTAACCACAGAAACAACACAGGAGAGTTCTGTCTCTTCACTTAAACAAAGAAAGACATTGAGAATACAGCAAAAAAAAATGCAGTCATCTGGGAGATAGGAAAGCAGCTCTCATGACACAGTCACCTATGCTGAGACCCTGATCTCTGAATTCTAGCCTCTAGAACTAGATACATAGAATTTCTGTTGTTTAAAGCACCCAGTTACCGACAGTTTGTTATAACAATCCTTTATATACTACTTACTGAGTTTTCATTCCTGTTAGAAACACTACAGACTTTTGTGCATATCCTGAATGTTGACCAATACAAGAGTGGTTAAATAAATTGTGGTCTAACAATACAATAAAAAAACTGTACAGTCACACAGAACAATGAGAAATTCTTATAAACTTATAGGGAAATATCTCCAAAGTATATTTTTAAGTAGAAAAAGCAAATGGTAGAATATGCAGAATGTGTTACTATTTGTGTATAAAAGGGAAGAGAGAAATATAATTAAGTTACAATCTCAAAATTAAGTTAAAAATATTAAGGGATTTAAAAGGCAAATAAACATGTAGAGACAGAAAAAGGAAAGTGATATAATTATATTTTAATTTAAAATGCATAAAAACAAAACAAAAAAGAATCAAGATTTTAAAATTATAAAAGAAAAAAGTTGAACAATGTGCATGTGTGTATTCAATATTTTATATACTTTCATATCTCTACAAAGAATCACAATAAATTAATAACTTTAGTTGCCTCCAGTGAGGAAGAATAAGTGGCTAATGGACAAGAATAAGAGGCAGAGTTTTCACTGTGTAACCTTTTTTTTTATGTTGGGTCTTGAACCATATGGAATGTTATGTATTGAAGAAAAAATAAGTAAATATCTGTTAAGTGAGAGTTTAAAACATTTTAGGGAAAAAATATTTGTATGAGCTGCAATTGGTTATAGAGGCAATTTTTTTAAGCCCCTGGTCTAAATTAAGGCTGTGGCATCTTTTAGGATAAAAAAAAAGTTGTTAGGAAACAAAGACAGGCAACAAAATACTTTGCCAACTAGATGGATAAGGAACCTAAGAAAGAAGAAAAGGCTTGTATTTTGTGCAAAAGACATGAGAAACACAACAACTACAACTACATTTTCTCACTGCTTATACTTTCATAAATTCTGTAAAGCATTTTCACAAAATTAATTTCCACAAGCATTTCACAGGGAGCAGTATGTTCCTCACTGCCATTTAATCCCAAGTAGTCTCCACTGTGATCCCTAATACACAGAGAACATTCAAACGCATAGTTTAAATAACTTCACCAAGGTTATGTTAATGGCAAGTTGTAGAACAGGGAAAGGCAAAGGGAAAGTCTCTATTTTAGAAATGGTAAGGTGGTGGTTACAGAAAATGCCAAAATTTTTGTGGTTTGAAATATCTCTGTGTGTAGGGGTGGGGGGCAGTTGGTTTTTCAAGACAGGGTTTCTCTGTTTAACAGCCCTGGCTGTCCTGGAACTCACTCTGTAGACCACGCTGGCCTCAAACTATGTGATCCGCCTGCCTGCCTGCCTTCGGAGTGCAGGGATCAAAGGCGTGTGCGTCTCTGCTGATACTGTCTCTGCCACTGCTGCCGCCGCCTCCACTACCACCACCACCACCAGGAAGGTTTGAAATATCTTAACAAGGTGCTAGTGTTACATTATTGAACCTTCAAACTCTCACAGACTAGGGATGCAGTTCAGTGGCAGAACATTCAAGTTAGCACATGTAAGACCCTTAAGTTTAATTCCTAGCACCACAAAAAACTACCAAAAAAATCACATTGTAGTTTTTAAAAACCTCAATATGCAGATAACATCTTTTTAGCATATTATACAGACCATCTAGCATGTTCTGGACATTTATAACTAACTCCCTGCTCAATAATTTATATGAGATGTCTCCCCGTCAGACAGACATTAACAACATTAAAGTAAGACAATAGAGCAAAATTGGTGAGACCCTTCACTTAAGTACGTTATTTACAACCACAAAGGAACATATCATTTTAGAAATAAGAGGCTAGACGATAAAGTTCAGTTGGGGTTAATAAAAAGAACAGAAATCCGACTTCTACTTATAAAATCTAAATAAATAACATCAGTCTGAAAGTCAGAAAGAAAACCAAACATGGTCTCAATTTGTCTTTGAACGGAGAGATAACACTCATCAATTCATACTCTACTTAGTAGTTAAATTGTAACCACACTGGATGATCATTTAGGTCAATCACACTAACCAGTTTTCTCTTCACTTACAAAAAATATGGCAGTTTAGAATACGACCGGAGGCCCCCGAGGTGGTGGTGGTGGTGAACGCCTTTAATCCCAGCACTCAGCAGAAGCAGACGATCTCTGTGAAGCCGGCCTGCTCGGTCTACAGAGCAAGTTCCAGGACAGCCAGGACTGTTGCACAGAGAAACCCTGTCTCAAAACACTAAAAAAAGAATAAGACCTTAGATCACAATCTCCAAAATATGTACCAAGTGTTCACAAGGGAAAGGTAATTGGGTAAGTACTATGAAGACACAATGATACTGAGTGTCATCAAGTAGCTCTCAGTCTCAAAGGGACTGGGGCTTAGTTATGAATACAAATAACCAAAATACAGCAGTGCTTTAAAACAAAATAAGCTTTAAAAACTTCTCAGTGGTTACAATGGTTCATGCCTAGAATTCTAGCACATGGGAGGCTGAGGCAGGAGGATTAAGGGCCAGGCCAGCGCGGCTACACAGACCCTCATACCTGTTTTTAAATTCCAATGAAATGCCAGATATACCAGATACTTGTTTCAATGCCCAATAATACGAAGAAGTAAACAAACAAAATACCATTTTCCCAGACCCTAATATCCAGTATGTCAATTTGCTAAATGAATTATGTATCCCCAAACTGTTTTTCCTTAATTCAACAGCTCAAGAGAGTTCATAAATTACAACTGACTCAAAGCGAAGGTAAACATATTGATGTCCCGGGCTGGAGTGATGGCTCCATGTGAAGAGTGGTTCCTACTCTTCCAGAGGACCAAGGTTTCATTTCCAGCACCCATGTTGGGCAGCTCACAGTCACCAGTAATTCTGCTTTCTTCACACAGGCAGCAATTTACTCATCGAGATACATACAAAAGCACATAAATAAATATAATGAAAATATAAATAAGAAAATAAATAAAACATCTAAATGTATCAAACATTAATAAGCCCCTGCCAGAATACAAAAACATGTGAAGTTGATCTCCACCTCTTCACATAAGAAACAAAACATTCTGTAACAACTAATATCTAGTTTTGGTATCTTGGCAATTAAAAAAAAAAAAGTAGAACCACTAAGAGCCACGTCGCTGAAATACATTGGCCAGAAAAATCAAGGGTGGTTGTAGTGATCATTTTTTCCCACCAATTTTCTTTCCTCTGAGCTCTGAAAGCAAGAGGATTCTAGAACATTCTGACGCTTTGAAGGTAGAGAAGGCCTTCATGCAGTTTGGTCTTGAGAACAGACTGGGTAGTTACATTTGTCACTTACACATTTTAAGTGTTATTTCCACCCGTCCTGTGATTTTTGCCTAGCTGCCCTCTAAGCTAACAGGAAGATACACTGTACCTAGTCTTTCTCATCAGCAGTTTCCAAGGATTAATGTCTCTCTCATAAGGGTTACCCCCAAACTTTGAAGAAGAGGATAAAGTCATATCTGAGTCACTGGTTTTCTGTCCAAAGGTCCTGCTGGTTACATCATCTTGGTTAAACTGACCAAATAATCAGAAGATAGGCAGATTAGTGGCCTTTTCTCTTGCAACTGATAAAATCCAGTGGGAAAAATGTTAAATCACAAACAAATAAGACATATATTCCAGCCTGTCTTTGCGAGAAATAGTCAAACCGCACAAGCTTTCATTCCCTTTGAGAACTAGTCAAAATGCACAAGCCTTCGTTCCCTTCGTCTGAAAGGTGTTTTACGGACAGGAAAGTACTAATTTGACCAGCAGTGCTCCAGACAGAAAACCCCAAAGAGTAGGAAAAGAAAGTGAAAAACACAGCAAAGTACTGGCAGCATATGTCATATATATCTTCTAAGTAAGAATTTTTTATATGCATCCTACAGAGAGAAGCAAGGTTCATCATCATACAACCAGTTAGTGGTGATAGGAGGGTTTCAACGTAGATCATTTTATTCCAAACCAACTATCTTCAGCTTAAAAATCCAAATTTAGATATTATTCTCTTCTCTCGGTCACTATTACATACTAAGTGGCATACATGTACTTTATAATTTTCCCAGTGATGGTAATATTAGAGAAAATATGGTATTGTTCCCCTGGCCACCTGTTAGGATGTGATCTGGCTTCTTTAAAATTCTTAGGGTCAAAAAAGTACAAAAAGCTTCACCTTGTGGCTAAGCAAGTCCTTTCGCTCCAGTAATCACAGCAGTTCCGGCTGATCATCCACCTACACGAACTAACCTCATGGCCACATCTTAAGGAGCCTAGACAGGGCTATGCTTTGGCTTCCCCCAGCAACCAAGCTCTGTCCCTCCTTAAAGAGCTGGCACGCCCTAACCAGCTCCTCCTCAGAGGTTCCTTGAAGGGATCTTGCCATCAGTACCAAGAGGCCAGGCTCCCAACTTAACTCTTCGCTGCCCCTCCTCCCTCTTTTGAGAAGCATCTCCAGGTACCTGCTACTGCTTGGGGGAAGGGAGGGGGTGACGTAAGTGGGATCACTGGTCTTCCAAATCCTCTTTGCTCTTGCTGAGACTTTGGATGTATGGGGTTAAAACAAACCACTTAAGGAGAATTGAGAGCACGGAGACAGGACACACTGAACAAGACAAACCTATCCATTCTTGACCCCTTTCAATTCTTCCACAAGGCCCCCTGAAGTAGCCCCTCCTCTTAGTCTCTCTTCACAATCCTTAAGGGAAGTCATTTTCCCTTGAGTTTAATTTGATTCCACATAATGTTCTTACCCCTTCCGCTCGCACGCCCCCCATCCCACTTCACTGCTAAAACCCAAAGCCAAGTGGGTGTGTGCGGTTGGCGGCGGCAGCGGCGGCCGAGGCGACGCGCTGGCGGGGGGGGGGTAGTTATGAGGACACGAGAGTGGGTTCTTTCCCGAGTCACTTACCGCCTGTGTCTCTAGCTGAGGACTCCTGAAGTGTCCGGAGATCATGCAGTCCAGTCCTCCCCAAGACTCATACTACTGAGCTAATCTCAAGACAGCTGTTCCCCTCACACCCGCCCATGTCTGACAGCGCGCCTGGCAACGCGCTTTAGTCTCCTCTTCCTTGGTCCCCCACCTCTCTGTTTTCTCCTGACTGGAAAAGGATGGGGGAAACGAAAAAGGGAGGGAGTCGATTCAGACCCAACTGGGCCACCCTCGGAACAAGGGAAACAAAGCTCTCAAGCATCCAAGCCCCGAATCGGGGCGGCGGAGCAGACTTCCTAAAAAGAATCCTCCCACTGCAGCCTTCCCTGTGCTAAAAATACAGCGGCTTCTCGGGGCGAAGTGGCCAGCGCTAAAGCTCCTGCGTTCCCCTTTTACCTCAACCGATTCAGTTCCGGCCAAGCCCATTCTCCACCCACCTCAGAACTCCTCACACCCTCCCCGAGAGACACGGGGCGGGGTCCCGGCAAAGCACCCAAACCTCAGATCACGACTTGAACGCAAAGTTGAGACGGAGGAGTCAGTGAAGACCCACAAGGAGACAGCGCCAGAGGATCCCCTCCACACAGCGGTTAGCGCTGCACACCCGGCGCCTTCCTAAAAAGAAAGGAGGAAAAGACGCTGGCGATTGGTCGAAACATATAGGAAAACACCGGCCCAGGGCAGGGGCTCCCACACGAGTGGGAGGCACTCCCGGTGGAGCACGCCAGAGAGACTTTCCGGTGGTACCTGGCCGCCCCACTGGTACACCACGCCCGTGGGGTCAGAGCCTGGCGCGCTCGCTGAACAACCTGAGTAGGTGGAGTGCTTAGCTCTTTCTCTGGCAGACTAGGCCCAGAAGAGAGGTGTGACTACCATGAGGACTCCACCTAGGGTGGAGTTCCTTAAAAGGGACAAGTGGCCGCTAGAGGGGAGTGGAGTAGGAGGGGGTGGAGATGGGTGGGGCAGAGAAGGCAGAGGGACAGGGGAGGGGGTGGGGCGAGACCTAGGAGCCAGGAGCTGGCCTCGCCCCTGGCGGCCAGCTCTCTCTGTTGGCCTCCTGCAGCAGCAGGTACAACTAAAATCAGTTTCAGTGAATCCTCAGTCCTTGACAAGGATTTTCGGGCACACGACATGGTCACCTATCCACCAGGATTTAAGCTCTCTAGGGGAGGGTGAGAAGGGTGTGGTGACTGAGAGTAAGGGATGTCTAGGAAGAAAGGGATGCGGAATGGGGAGTACCAGAAAGATAACTGAAAGCGGATTTTTACCCTCCCAGTTCTCCATGGCAACGTGTGACACTAGCAAGGACAGAGGGGTCACAGTGTCTTTTTAGGGATGACGCTTAAGAGGAAAGAGGAAAGGAGCTGGGTGCATTTCCTAGCAATAGATAAGAGAAGGTGAGAGTATAAGGAGAAGGTGGGGGAAATGAGTTGAAGATGAATTACTAACACCCTGTGGCCCTTGCAGGGAGAGTTCATAAAGGCTTTCTGAGTCTCCCAGCTACCAACCAGCTCTCTAAGAATAGAGTTCTCAACCCCCTGAGACTGCCTCTCAGCCAAGCATTGGCTAACATCCCTCAAGAACTGAATCCATAGACTAGAAGCCACATTTCCAGCATTTCCTTGTCCTTGCCTTAAAACCCTTCTCTAGCCCATTTTAATGGAAACCCAGGAAGTCACAGACAACCAAAGCCTCCTTCCAGTGCCTCTTCCCTGCCACATTTCCTTCAAAGGGGAGGCAAAGAGAAAGAAGAAACAAAGGATGGCAAGGGAAGGAGCAGCCAAGTAAGAGAAATAATAATAGGTTCCATGTATTCAGCCTCTCACATGGGCAGTTCACTGGGCCAGGTACCATTATAGTCATCCACTTTCCTTTATTCTTGGTAACAACCCTGGAAAGCAGGTAGCACTATATTTTTATGCCCATCAGGGAGGACTGGGGATTGAAGTCAGGACCTAGTATATTTGAAGCAAGCACTCTACCACTCAGATATGTTCTCAGCTCGTTTTTTGTTATTGTTTGTTTATTTGAGATAGGTAGTCTTACAATGGAGCGCAGGCTAATGTTATAGCCTAAGCTATCCTCAAACTCACCAGTCTCCTGCCTCAACTTCATTAGTTCTGAGTTTACAGGCATGCAGTGTCAGCTTCTTAAGAAGAATAAGGGCCTGGTGGTGTTGATGCACGCCTTTAATCTCAGCACTCGAAGCAGACGCAGGTGGATCTCTGTGAGTTCGAGGCCAGTCAGTTCTACAGAGCGAGTGCCAGGACAGGCTACAAAACTGCATAGAGAGAAACCCTGTCTCAAAAAACCAAAAAAAGGAGGAGGAGGAGGAGGAAACTGAGGGTCACAGCTCAGTATGTGCCCAGCAAGTATGATGTCCATTTGCTTAATTGCTATTTCTGCTCAGATGTCTTTTAGACATCTCATTTTCCTTCCATCTCCAAACAATCTGTTCTTCCACTGGTAGTTCATCCAGCACCTAAACATTCAAAGTAACACCCCAGAATCCTTCCACTTGCTTGATGATCTGAAGCCTGCCCGTATCTCAAGCAGCAGGGTTTTTGCTCTTCTACTAGATCTTACCTAGATTCAAAACTCCTGATAATTCCAGGCTTTTTCCAATCTTGGGGCCATGAGACACCTTACCTTCTTTGCCTGAAATGTCTGTTTAAACTCCCTGTCCATCTTTAAAAAGACCAACTAAAGGTCATCCTCTTTCCTTATTTAATTCATTCAGGAAGTACTGACCATTTCCTGCTGCACCTCTAAGTATCAATGTGTTAATACAACTGCTTATCCCTACTACTACATTATAATGACATGGAGGCTAGATCTCAGGTGTTAGGTCTGTAATGTAGATGCTGGGTAGTACTAGCAATGATAGTTATCGAGCAGTAACTATGTGCTGAGCTCTGTTCTGAGCTTCACTGAATCATTCTGACAGTGGTATAAGTAGGCCTTATCACTATCTCTTTCAAATGTAGAAACCAAGGAACAAAGATTAATCAGCATGTATAAGTACTTACTACTGGAAAGAATGTCCCAGTAGGAGGGGCTTTTATAAATGCCGAACTATTTCTCTATCCCATGTTTCCACTGCTGCCGATACCCACCACTGACCTGCTTACAAGGTTAAGACTTACTAAGTAAAAGCCATACAATGTACAACTCTACATACTCTTTTTAAAAAAAGGGTCATTTTATTCCTTGAATTCTTGCTATTAATGTATAAAATCTGGGGAGTATTACTAAAAAACAACTTTTCATTAGTTCAAGGCTATCTTCAGTAATGACAGTTTTAAATTCAAGGATGTAAAACTGTTTGTAACAAAGACTTTTGTGATGTTGAAAAATTAAAATAGGTAGACTTCTGTAATAAATTCTGATTTCAATAGCCACTAGAATTCTTTATCTATGTTAGATATACCCTTCAGTCATCGTGAATTCTTTGCTCAATCTCTGCAGGCTTCTTATGAAGTTGTGTCCATTTGAAGACAGTCAAACCATCTTGCTAAAAGTGTTTCTGGTTATCAAATTTATTTTATATGCTTGTTTTTCTCTGCCTCAACTGTATTTGCATAGAAAACATTGTATCAGATTAGCAAATTCAGATTTTGAAAAAAAAACAAATTATTAAGCCTTAAACTTGAGATTCTTTCCCATCCATGCTTCCATTTAGTCAGTGAAACATACTGAGCACCTATGCTATAATAAGAAGCATGTTGAACATTAGAGGGATAAATAAAACAAAACCACCCACTCTCTCCTAGAGACTTCAGAGTAGGAGCCCTTGACTTCATCATACCCAGTCTTTTGGGTCACATTTTCCTTTGAAGTTTTTAGATAGGATATCTGTCTTGCTTGAATGAAAACTCAAAGGTGACTCACAAAGAACTATGTACCCTAGCTCCACAGTTGGTGGTAAAGATGGAGTTTTCCTTGATAATCTTTGTCTCTGTTCTTTATTTTTCCATACTGTGGATTGAAGCCAGTGAATTGTGTATGTTTGGCAAGCACTCACCCACTGAGCCACGCCCACCCTTGTTCTTTGCCACTTGCCCTATCAATAATCAGCATGGCTGATGACACTTAGGTAAGATGAAAACTTGTAAGGGAGCAGACATGAAGAAGATGCAATGTTTCTTCCTTCTAGGAAGTACCACAGGCTCCCCTTTTCATAGGTGGCTTAAGAGATAAAGCAAATAGCAATCTGCAATATCTTCAACTTGCTCCATTTCACCCAAAGCATAAGGGAGACTAAGTGCTTGCTGCAGCAGCCTAAAGCCCCCTCTATGTGCTTAAACAACCAAGAGGGGTGCTGCCTTTAATCCCAGCATTCGGGAGGCACAGGCAGAGGCAGAGGCAGAGGCAGAGGCAGGTGAATCTCTGTAAATTCGAGGCCAGCCTAGTCTACAAAGCTAAACAGAGAAATCCTGTCTCAAAAAAAAGAACCAAGGGGGTAAGGTGAGAATTAAATTACATACTGAACTTAATAAAATATGGCGGAGAAGCCTGCAGACACCTAGGGCTCACAAGATGCTGCTCTTTGCTGCCCTTCTTCCTCTTCATTCCCCTGCCTCTCTTCCTCCTCCAGAATGCCAGGCAACAAGCTACCAGGGTGGAGCCTGGAATGAGGGCTAGAGGGAGAAGAGGAGGAAAAGCCTCTGGAAGAGGCCTCCACCCTCCCTGCTCCTAGTAGAACAACAATAACAATTTAAAATACTTGAAGAGCTGGGGCTAAGAAGAAGGTGGGGCAGAAAAAAAGGGCAGAAGAGGATGATGAGGAAGGGTGGAGACAAGACAAGGGAGGGATTTTAGGGGCCAGCAAGATAGAACAGCCAGGAAGACAAGGAGGAAGTAGCACTTAAACAGAAAAAAATCGGCCCTCTTACGATACTGTTGTTCCTGGGACAAGAATATCGCCAAAACCAGTACATAGCTCAGACCTAATGGGAACAAAATTGCCCTCCTCACCCACTTTTTTTTTTGCTTTGCAGTTCCCCAGGGGAGATAGTCTCCCTGCAAGCTCAGCTAGAAGACCTTTAGCCTCCCTGCTAGTGTTGAAGCAGTGGTGAGTTCCTCCCATGGCTCAGGGACATCACGAAGGTTACTGGCAGCAAAGGATAAGGACAGTGGGAAGAAGGATGTCTATTTAGCCGAGAAGAGAAGACCTGGAAGAAGACTTGGTTTGTAAGCTGTGCAACGTTGAGCAAAAGCTTTCACGTCTCTAAACACCAGCTTCTACAGCAGTTTCTTTCACAGAGATACTGTTAGCACCGACTTCACAGGACTGTCACGAAGATAAAATAAGACACAGAGGAGGCTTTGCAGTGACTAGCAAACTGAAGCTTTGGGCTGCCTTTCCCAGAAGGGAAGGAATCAAACTGTTTTTTCGTAAAGCCTCCAGAGTTCATTCTATCAGCAATCAGTCCCTGAAAAAGCTACCTCAGCCCCGATGAGATTACTGCCTGCAGAGCACAGTGCATGGCACAAAGGAAGCTCTCAAAGTTTAACTAGTGTTACTTCTAACAATGGAACCTCTGAACTTTGAATCTCCTTTTTGGCCAAAGAAGTTAAAGCAATGACCCATATTCTTTCTATGGGTTTCCTATTCATGTACACGTAAATACACCAATTTACAAAAATAAAAGCCTAACTGCTTGCTCTAAGACATCCAGAGCACAATTAAATTCACTTTAGGACTGTCCAGTAGGCCAGGAGCATATGGCCAGAATTTGAAATCCTCCTGGCATAATACCATCCCAGGCAATCTCTAGCAGGTCCACAAACTCCTATAAATTTAGTTGTGCCTTAGGCCACTAACTTTATAAATAAAAAGTCTGATTAACTGTGGTGGTGGCGGTGGCGGTGGCGATAGTGGTGCTAGTGCCGTTTGTGTTAGGACAAGAAGTTGGCCTCCCATGGATTTTCACACCACTTATACTACAAAAGTTACCACACCCATAAATTGGAGGAAGGAAGAGCCTTCATAGTCAGCAACCAAGTCAAACCAGAAAAACTGGGAGCCTCAGCCTCACCTGAAGGAAAGGTATAATAACTTTGTCCCTAGAATATATATTCCTGAGTCAGTATAAGACTTGAATTCTTGCTTTCGTATTATACAAATAAACATACAAGAGTATCTAAGGAAATGTATAAGAAATTTCTTTATCACTAAGCTAATCCAGGAGTGCTAGGTCCCCAAAGGCACAATAAGCAGTTATCATGTCCCTATAGAAGTGTATAGTCTAGTTCCTATTGTCCTCCAAACAAGTGAGAAATGGATCCTTACTCTAGGGGCCAGAACAGGTCAATACATAACTCAGAAAGTAAAACGGAAAATCTGAATGTGGTTCTCCCCATGGTTCTTTCTTAAAATCTTTCTTAACACACCTACTAAATTTCCTTCATTCTTCATCTCACCAACTAGCCTTGTATTGTAGTACTTATCCCTCAAGTCAATACCACAAATATAGTTAAAGCAGTCTGACAGGGAGTGACAATGACAGGGCATTACTCTCTCAAGACAGTACAGCAATGAATTTAAATGAATATGGCAGGCAGATTAGCAGTAGCAATTCACTTCCTAAGATGAGATAAATGGTTTGATGAGGGATGAGAGTCTAATTAGTATGCCAAGGGGATACACCTATTTACATGGTAGAAACACACAATTGAAATGGTAAGGACTGTGTGGTCAAGTGGATTAAATATGCACAAATATGCTGAAAATAAAATGCGGGAGACACAAATCACCCCAGGTACAGAATGTTGGTGTGGGAAAGGCTTAAAGATGTTATTACAGTAAGTGTTTTCAACATGTGGCATCTATGCCAATAACTCTATGAAGGATCATTTTGGGTGGCACACAGATAAATATTTTCCCATACTGTGTATTTATTTTTATGGTTACCTTCTATTTACAGAAAATAAAACTGGCTTTCCATTTTCAGTCATGCTATTTTTGTAGAAATTTATTTTTATTAAAGTCAGTTCATTTAAAAAATAATAAATAATTCTAGAGATATATTCTAAATCATGAAAGTAACTGAAACATAATTGATCTTTAGCAAGCCCGTATAAATCTTATTATCCCAATCCAACAGTTCATTCATTGGACACCCTGATCTAGAGGAGGGTATTACACCCCAATTGACAAAAAAAATCAAACTTGCCTGTTTCTCCTGTAACCATGGCAGAATTGGCAATAGAGCATGGCACTTGACACTGAACCTAGATTAAGCCACCTGCCCCTACTTTTTGAAACACCTCATGTTATGCTAAAAGGCTTTCTTTTGGCTCTTACAGCATGGTAACATATGTCTCCCATAGGGCTTGTCACATTTTATTAAATTTATCTTTTTATGTGCAATCTTACTTATTTGACTGTTAGCTCCTTGATGTCAGGAGTTGGATCATCATAGTTCCATTATCATCATGTTTTCATATCTGAGTATAGTACCTGTACAGTGGCAAATACCCAGTGGAAGATGGTCTAATGTAATAATGAAGAATTAGAGATAGATGTCTGCATATTAATGCTGCCATCATTTCATTAATGTTGCCACTAATTCAGCACTTAATAGCTGTGTGACACTGGACAACTTACATAAACTACCTGGGTCTTCCTTTCCTTATTTGTTAAGATGAGGATTAGGAAAAAGCAGCCAAATATGACACTGAGAAGGTAAGGTAACAATACATGGACTTGGTATAGAATGAGCGCTAGTACATTTTACAGACTGAGAATCCCTAGCCCAGAAATCTAAAATGCTCTGAATTCTGAAGCATTTTGAGTGCTTAGACAGTAAAGGTGGAAATGTTCCATACCTGCCCTCGTAGAACTGTAGTTAAAATCCATTTACACTGGGGCTGGTGAGATGTGCTGCCTGAAAACCCCAATGGAATGAGTTTGATACCCAGAACTCACATACATGGTAAAAAGTCAAAACTGACTCTTGCAATGTGTTCTCTTACTTCCACATGTGTACACACATGCATGCACATACCCATACCTTAAATAATTATAAATGCAAAAAAACACACTCTCACTAAATATTACATAAAATTACCTTCAAGGTATTCCCATAAATTGAAACAAAAATAAATTTCATGTTTAAGCATGAGGTCCATACTTAAGATCTATTATTATACAAATATATAAATATTCCACATGCTAAGGAAAAAACTTGAATCTAAAACATTTCTGTTCCCAAGCATCTGGATAAAGAACTCACAGTCTGTATTTGTGTTGAACTCAAGTATACTTTATTGGTCTTGAGACTCAACTCTGGAGAAATAGGCAAGACTATTTTTTCCACTCATGTTCATTCAAATGTCTCATCTTGCCAGGCATTGGTGGCACATGCCTATAATCCCAGCACTCGGGAGGCAGAGGCAGGCGGATCTCCGTGAGTTTGAGGC
Source organism: Cricetulus griseus (assembly GCF_003668045.3). Taxonomy (NCBI): domain Eukaryota; kingdom Metazoa; phylum Chordata; class Mammalia; order Rodentia; family Cricetidae; genus Cricetulus; species Cricetulus griseus. Next base: position 111,266,900 of record NC_048604.1, on the reverse strand, counting down.
CAGCCTTGACTACAGAGCTAGTTCCAGGACAGCCTCCAAAGCCACAGAGAAGCACTGTCTCGAAAAAACAACAAAACAAAACAAATGCCTCACCTTCTTTCCTTTCTCATTCCTAATGGCTCAATCCACTTCTGTAACATCATTTCCACACTCTTTGCTATCTGCTATCTCAGCTAGTTATAACAAATTATAGACTCCTCAATCAACGATGTCATCTCACCGAAACCAAGATTAAGTGCAAGCGTTAAGTCTACTAACAGAAAAACAGAAATAAAGGCAAAGGAAGATCATTCCATACTTAGATGTAATAGGAGAGACTGGGTGTTCAACAAAAAGATATTAGGAAGCTAATTTACAGGATGCCCATAACAAATATACTGCTAGTTAGAGTTGACATGTCCTCTCTCCAAAACTCATATTTGAAACCTTGATTCCCAAGCTGATGGTATAAGAGGAAGAACCCTTAAGAAAGCTATTAGTACTCTTATAAAAGGCTTAAGGGACAGACTTTGTCCCTTTCCCCCTTCCATTCCTTCTGCCATGTGAAGACAATGCTCACATCGTCTGGAAAGCCAGCAACAAGGTACCATCTTGGAAGTAAAAAACAACCCTTGCAACACATTAAACTGTAAGATCCTTGATCTTATACGGACTGCGTTTCAGAACAATGAGACATAAATTCTCACTGTAAATTAGCCACTATGTGATATTATTATAGCAACATAAAGAATATGATAATATACAGAACCAGAATTTATACTTTTAGCTATACAAAGTGGTGCATGATCATAATCATAGGTACTTGAGAGGCTGAAGCAGAAAAATCACAAACTGGAGTCCACTCTGGGCTACAGAGCAAGTTCTTATCTCAAAATAAAAATAAGAATAGGGATATACTTCAGTGGGAATAGGCTTGCTTAACTTTGAGAAGTCAATTACTAGATTCAATACCCCAGAATTGCAAGAAAAAAAGGAAGGGAAAGGGGAAAAGGAAAGCAAATTATGTTTTGCAATACACCTATGGCTATATAAAATATTATGTAGTATTGAGTTAAAAAGTAAGACACAAAAGAACATATATGCCCACACTCACACATATTTGTTATAGAAATACATTTAGAATTAAAACAGAATGGCCTGTAGAATTATCTGAAAACTTTACCATATTTAAAATATTTTCTATAACGACCATGAATTATTTTTATATCTGGAAAATAAGGGTTAAACATAAATTATCATTGCAGGTAGCACAGATTTTGGTAAGTTTTATGTTTGTACCTGTACACATATACTCAATAAACAGATGTAAAACAAATTTTAATCTCTCCTAATTGGTTATCCTGACAACATTTACACGCTTGAATTGCAGCTATAATTGACCATTCCAAGTCAGAAATGTCTCAAAAGTGCCTGTCTCAAGACAAAAATTAATGCCACTAAATATGAGTTATAAGAAAGGCCTTCAAGAAATGGTTTTCTATTTCTATGGTTTTCTTACTTCAACCAGCAGTCACCATCTGATAAAGACACAGATCTGTGAGCCCAAGTGCACAAATCTTGGCAAAAAGTTCTTTCACACTTATATGCTTAGCAAATCAATTTTCCTTAGCAGTAATAATCACAAGTTCTAATTGGGTACACTATGCATTTGTGTGATGATCTATTCGATGCCTGCTTCTCCCACTGGACCTCATTGTAAGAAGGCAGAATCTAGGTCAGATTTACTCAAGGATGTAATTTAGTTCTTGAAAGAAAGTAATTGCTCAATAAATATTTGTTAATTTCACTGACTGGATAACTGAATCATTGATTTTTTTAAAATGTCATGGTCATCTATTTTGTTTTAAGAAAGGGTCTCTTTGTGAGACCCAGTCTGATCTCAGAATCACTATTGTTCCCAGTGCATATGCCATCATGCCCCACATTTATCTTTAACTTCTCTGACCTACAGTTTTCCAATGATATCTGCACGATGTTTTGACAGAAATAAGGTAGCTTGTAGAAACTTCTTTTCCCAAAATGAAAACTAGGAAAAGAACCTGAAGAAGAAATCAATCAAAAGCTCTATAATAATAATAATAATAATAATAATAATAATAATAATAATAATAATAATAATTCCAATTTGAATTGGGTGCTTTGCTATGTGCTCTAAACAGTTTAGATATAGTAAAACAATCCCTACAATAACCCTGTGAACACCCTAGTCTTTATAGAGTAAAACTGAGAATGAGAGAAGTAAAACTGGCCTAGATCTCTTATCAGAATTACCACTTCAGTTGTCCTGACTGTGTGTATTGTGTGATTTTTGTAAACAGGTATCATTATGTACCCCAGGCTAGCCTCCAACTCTTCTACTTCAGCCTCCCCAGTGTTGGCATTATTGACATGTACTGCCTTGCCTGTCAGTCTTAATTTATTGTATTCAGATTCAAAGAAATATGGATATACCATAGGATCCTCAGAAATAGACACTTGGTAAGAGGTAAGAAACTTTTAAATTTATATAAATTTTCCTAATGACAATTCTTTTTTGCAAGCTTGTATCTGTCTTTGATTTTGCTGTGTTGAAATGACAGAATGGGGGTGATTCCTCTATTAATAAACAAAATAAAAAATAAAGCAAGAGGTACTTTCTCATGGCGCCCCAAAAGGCATTTACTACAGAACTTTTTGAATGTTGAGATTTCCTAAAAACTAATCCCCGTGATTCCATGCAGGATTACTACTCCCATTTCAGCATGCCAGGAAATCATGTGCTTTTCTGCATAGAACAATCAATACGGCTTATTATTACATGCAATAAGAAGATAGAATTTAACTTACATTATTTCTACCAAAGACACAAGTCAGTACATTAAAAAAGGAAACCAAACAACCAGATTCCTTATTTGGCTAACTGTCTGAACTGTAACCTAGTACAGAAACAGCTCTGTGCTTAAGAGCACATACAGCTCTTGCACAGGGCCTCAGTTTGGCTTCCAGAATCCACATTATGTAACTGTAACTCCACCTCAGGGGGATTTGACAACTCTGGCCTCTATGACCACCTGTATTCACACACACACACACACACACACACACACACACACACACACACACACACACACACACACTTAAAATAGTAATTCCTAAAAATTAAAATGTAGGTGTTAACAAATAAATTAAAAGCACTTGAGTAAATTGCCAAGACTCTCCACAACCTGACAGGAAGGCCTCATTGCTGAAAACAACAGTCACAGAACTCACTGAACATGGAGAGTCTAGATGGTGCCTCCACAGAACCTTCACCTTCGCCTCTATGTCCTGGTGTTTTTGGTTAAGAAGGTACTCTCTCTGCAGGCTACCAAAAGAGAAGTGTATACGCCACCTAGTCACTTCTTTGACCTGTCAACCAGCCTAGGGCAATGATGGCACAAAGCTTGTGGGAATAGTCAATCAATGTCTGAATTGGCTTAAGTCCCACTCCACAATATGGAACCCAAACCTGACACTGCTTGGGTGACCAAGAACCAGAGACTAGATACCCCAGGGATCTAGGGTAAAACCAAATAGTACTGCTCTAAAAAAGTATCAATAAAATGACTCTTAATGATATTCTGCTATGCTCATAGATCAGTCACCATCAGAGATGCATCCTTTTTAACAAATGGGAACAAATACAGAGACCCACAGCCTGACCAGAGAGGAAGGAGAGGAGAAGGAGGGGGAGGGGGAGGGGGAAAGGGAGAGGGGGAAAGAGAGAGTGCAGGAGAGAGGGAGAGAGGGAGAGAGGAGAGAGAGAGAGAGAGAGAGAGAGAGAGAGAGAGAGAGAGAGAGAGAGAGAGAGAGAGAGAGAGAGAACAATGTGCACATGCTAGAGCATGGAAATGGAGGCCAGAGGAAACAGGATCTAGGGTAAAACCAAGCTCATCAAATCCATTGCTCAGGAAACCTCATGTAAAAGGAGGCTGTGAAAAGAGTGTAAAAGCCAGAGTGGGTAGAATACAAGGACCTCTAAATCAACTGAGTAAGACTCATATGAACTCAGACACTGAAGCAGAAACCACAGGTCTATACCTGGTTTTCTGTGTATATATTAAAGCTTCCAGGGCTGGGCAGTGGTAGCACATGCCTTTAATCCCAGCACTGGGGAGGCAGAGGAAGGTGATCTCTGTGAGTTGGAGACCAGCCTGGTCTACAGCAGAGGACAGCCTCTGAAGCCACAGAGAAACCTTGCTTTGAATCCCCCCCCAAAAAAAAGGAGTTCCAGGTTTTTTTTTTTTTTGGTTTTGGGTTTTTGTTGTTGTTGTTATTGTTGTTGTTTTTTCGAGACAGGGTTTCTCTGTGTAGCACTGGCAGTCCTGGAACTCAATCTCTAGACCAGGCTGGCCTCAAACTCACAGAGATCATCTGCCTCTGCTCCCTAGTGCTGGGATTAAAGGTGTGCATCACTACCACCTAACTGGGTTTAGTGTTTTTATGGGACTCCTGAATGTATAAACAAGTAGGTCTCTGATTCTTGTGCCTTGTCTTGGACTCTTTTCCTTCTGCTGGCTTGCCTTCCTTGTTCAACTTTGATACAATATTTTATTTTGTTTTTTAAATATTTAATTTTTCTAAAAATAGAATAAAATTGATTATTTTATTTTTTAAAAGAGCACTATATTATACAGATTTGTGCATAAAACAGGAACAAATTAGGGCAGATAAAAAGCTATGTAAATAGCATCTTTGTGAAAAATAAGTTTCTCATACAGAACTAAGATTTAGTGACAATTCTTAAGCCTCCGGCAGATCATGGACCTCATACTTCAACACAGAGACTCATCTGAATGTCTTGCTAAAATCCAGACTGTGGATGGCTAGCCTTGTTCTGATATAGTAGATTACTGCAAGGAACCCAAAACTTTTCATTTCTTCCAAGTTTCCAGGAGATGCTGATGCTTCTATTCGAGACCACACTTGGAGTACTGTGGGGCCATGGGAACATGAATTCTGAGACTGTGCAAGAGTTAGAAACTGTCACCACACACACAGCAGCCACTTTTTGTTGCTATTCCTGGCAAGGAATTACTTCTATCATTAATTGTAAAGCATTCTTTTCATGGAAGCAGCTAAAAGTAATGAATACCATATTAACACACTATATACTATATACTCCATTTACTTCATACTACTACAATGAGATGCATATTTTACACCAAGACCTAGTGACAAATGAGCAAGTTCCAGGACAGCCAAGGCTATGCAGAGAAACCCTGTATCAAACAAACAAAAAACTTGTTTCTTTTACCTTTTGAGATTATGATAATTTTATCATTTCTCCTTTCTTTTTCCTCTTTTCAAGTCCTCCTATATAACCCTCCTTGCCCTATTTTAATTTCATGCTACAATCTTTCATTAATTGCTGTAACATACATATATGTACATGTGTACGTGTGTCTGCTCCTAAATACATAAGTACAACCTGCTCAATCTGTGTAACGGTATTTACATGTGTGTTTGCAGGGCTGACCATTTGGTAATAGATAACCAATTGGCATGCTCTTCCCTGGGGAAGATTTCTTCCACTCTCAGCATTCCTTAGTTGCCTGTTGTCCTTTGTGTAGGCTTGATTGCCTCATGGGCTTTTACCTATTCACTTTAACATGTCTACTGCTGTTGCCCCTGTTCAGCTCATGTTTAAATAGCCATGTTGCTGAGACTTTATGTGTGTAACTTCTGACATTTGGAAGAGATGCAATCTCATAGCAAATGCCCCAATCCTCTCTCTTAAAATCTTTCTGCCTATCTTCTGCAATAATCCCAGAGCCCTAAGGGTGGGAGTTAATACTGTAGTTGTTTCATTTGGGACTGGGCTCTCTACACCTCTGCGTTTTGATTGGTTGTAGTTTTCTGTCATGGTCTTCCTCTATTATAAAAAGAAGATTCCTTGATTGAGGGGTTCTGAAGACTACACTTATCTGAGAGTATGCCTTAGTTTATTTTTCTATTGCTGTGCAGTCACCATGACCAGGCAACTCATGGAAGGAAGAGTTTATTGGGACTTACAGTTTCAGAGAGATACTTGAGTCCATGACCATCATGGCTGGGAGCATGGCAGTAGGCAATAGGTGCTGGAGCAGTATCTGAGGACTTACATCTGATCCTCAAGCATGAGGCAGAAAGATAACTGGGAATGGCATGAACTTTTGATACCTCAAAAGCCCATCCACTGGACATACCTTTTCCCACAAGGCCACACTTCCTGTTCCTTCCCAAACAGTTCTACCAACTGGGAACTAAGCATTCAAATATATGAGCTCTGGAGGAGTAGCACACCCTTATGCAGGTTTCCAAAAAGAAATTTAAAAAATGTACAGTTTGCGCAGGAGAAACAACACTAGAAAAGTTAATACTGAAGCCATGGTTTGTGCTGAAATAGAGCAATGGAATAAAGGGAGTGGTGCTCTCACAGTGAGACTCCACCCAGCTAATCCTACCATTTGTGAAAACAAAAGGCCGGAGGAATTATCTGTTCCTACAGAGCAACAAATCAAAGCTTGTGTAAATGGGAGTTCAAAGAGGTGGCCAGAGTCCATCCCAAGCAGACAGCAAAACATGGCAGCATCAGCCACCTGGCTCTGACTTTAGTTAGAGTCACGAAGGATGCAGGAATATAAATACTTTTGGAATCTTCTTCTGAGGTCAAGGAAAGCCTTCCTGGCACCCCTGAGGCCAGGTAGGCCACTGCAGAAGAGAGAACCCAGGATGCTGAAGATGTCAAAGACCTGGGATATATGCAAAGGAGAGCTGCATAAGCAGAGTGGAAGCAGCCCAAGGGAGTAGAAGTGTATTTTGCAGTCAGCAAAGCAAGAAGGGGAGAGCCATCTAAGCCCTTTGACACGGGACATAAGAGATACAGGATTTGGAGTTTGCCCTGCTGGGTTTTAGTTATGCTCTGGTCCAGTGCTTCCTCAGTATACTCCCATTCCTCGCTTTTGAAATGGTAGTGTACATTCTGTGTCATTCTATGCTGTATTTGCTTTTTAAATTTTTATGGGAGGTTACAATTAAGAGATTGTCTTGAGACTTTTGATTTTGGATTTTTAAATTGTGTTGAAACTATAAAAGACTATGGGCACTTTTGAAGTCGTTCTAAATGCATTTTGCTTTATATGGCAACAAGTCTATGGGAGTCAGAGATTGGAATGTGATAGTTTGAATGAGAATGGCCCCTTAGCCTCTTCTACTTGAATGCTTAGTCCCCAGTACTTGGGAAGGAATAAAAGTGTGGCTTAGAGTAGGTGTGTCACTGGGGATGGGCTTTGAGGTTTCAAAGGCCCTTGCCATTCCCAGTTATCTCTCTCTGTCTTATGCTTGTGTATGAGATGTAGGATCTCAGCTACTGCTCCAATGTCATGCCTGTCTACCTGCTGCTAAGTCTCATAGACTTACCCTCTGAAACTGTCAGGCCCTGCTAAATGCTTTCTTCTGCAAGTTGCCTTGGTCATGGTGTCTTAACATAGCAATAGAAAAGTAACTAAGACAGGAAAAAAGGACAAATACTTAGAATGTGATAAGCTAGGGATTGTACTGGTTTAGTAAAGTGGCAGTTAACGGTTCTCCTCCAAGATCTATGACTAGCCCTGGGTAGTTGGCTAAGTTTCCAGTACCAGACACAATTTCCCTTTTGTTAGTTACTGCCACTGGTATGAATGCCACTACTGCACCCCTAGGGCTATTCTGTCCTGATAGCCCTTGTTGTGGTTCATAGGTGTTATAGCTAGGTAGGACTGTTGGTTGCTTCTCTCCTTTAGAATACTGAATGACACCTCCTGGTACCACAAAAACTAGTTCTCAGAGAGCAGGCTTTGGGTCTGTTCTAGTTTAGAGGCTTCTGGATTCTGTGTCTTAAGTGGATGGTTTTTTTCAGCAATAGGGACTTATCTTCACCTCTGAGGGTCAACCAAGGGAAATAGCAACAGCATGTAATGTTTTGGGGAGTCACTTGTACGACTCTGAAAAGAAGGTCTGGTGTTGAGGTTTTGGTTAAATGTGCTTTTTGGCTCTTGGGGGAACACTGTCAGCTCAGATGGGAAAATTTCATTTAAAGTATATATTTACAATTGTATGGTATATTTATGTGTATGTGTATTTTTAGGTAGTTAACAGTATGCTTCCATATGACTTTTTCAGATATCCTTTCTGTTTTTTAACCCTTCTCCTTTTTCTGTATTTTCTCCATTATTCCTCATTATATCCCCCTCCTCGTTTTATGATTTTCACCATTAAATCACTTGTACCCTGCTATTCCCCTCTCTATTGCTTCCCCATGTCCCCACTCCAGCAAGCTCTCTTTACTTTCCTGATTTCTGAAATTATCCAGCATATGTACACACATCTGAAGATTTGGAACTAGGAGCCTCATATGATAGATGGTTATATGTCTGTGTCTGGGTTACTTCCTTCAATATGATCTTTCTAGTTCCATTCATTTACCTGAAAAGTTCATGATTTCAACTTTCTTTACAGCTGAATAGTATTCCATAGTGAATATGCACTACATTTTTCATTGTCCAATTGTCAGCTGGAGGACATTGAGGCTGTTTCCATTCCCTAGCTACAGGAATGAACATGGTTGAGCAAGTATCTGTGGAGTATGATGTCAAATCCTTTGGGCACTGCCAAGGGGTAATGGTAGTCATATGGTAGTTATTTTTAGCCTTTTGAATGTTCTACACTGATTTTCAGAGTAGACGGGCAGACTGCAATCCTAGCACCAGAGAAGGAAGCCTTTCCTTTCTCCACATTCCCTCCAGCATTTACTGTCTGCCTTGTTTTGTTGATCTTTGCCATTGTGACTGGAACAAGATGAAATCTCAGAGCTATTTTAATTTTCATTTCCTTAATAGCTAGTGTCTTAATCACTGTTCTATTGCTGTGAAGAGACACCGTGATTATAGCAACTCATAAAAAGGAAGCATTTAATTGGGATTTGCTTACAATTCCAGAGGTTTAGTCCATTGTCATGGTGGGATACAGGGCAACACGCAGGCAGACACTATGTTGCTAGAGAACTTGAGAGCTCTATATTTAGATGTGCAGGCAGCATAAAGAAAGCAAGACACTGGGACTGACTTGGCCTTCTGAAATCCCAAAGCCCACCCCTGTTGACACTCTTCCTCTAACAAGGCCACAGCCACCTCAACAAGTAGTGTCATCCTTAATGACCAAGCATTGGAATATTTGAGGCTATGGGGGCTGGTTCTATTCAAACCACCACATCTAGATACCAGGAACACTTTTTAAAACATCCTTAGCCATTTTTTCCTTCTTTTCAGAGCTCACTGTTCAGGTTCCAGGCCCAGTTTTTTAATAGGTCGGGTTTTTTTGACAAGTTGTTTTTTGAATTTTTAAAAACATATTCTGGATATTAATGCTCTGTCAGATGTATATCTCGCAAAGATTCTTTCCACTTCTTTTGGCTTCCTCTTTACTTGATTCTTTACCTGTGCAGAAGCTTTTTAGTTTTATGAAGTATGTTGACCTTAATAGTTGGACAAATGCAGTCTATTCAGAAGTCCTATCCTTCTCCTGTATATATCACATAGAGGAGTGCCTGTATTTTCTTCTAGAGTGTTTCAGGTTTTAAGTTTAGATCTTTGATTCATTTTATGTTAGTTTTTGTGCAAAGTGAAGATACAGGTCTAATTTTATTCTTGTGCATGTGGACATACAGTTCTCCCAGAACCATTTGTTGAAGATGCTCCCTCTTTTCCAGGTTATTTACTTGGTCAAATATTCAGTGGCTGAAGTTATGTGTACTTGTGTTTGGGTCTTCAATTTTGTCCCATTGGTCTACATGTCTTTATTTTTCATCAGTACCATAGTGCTTTTATTATTATATCTCTATAATATATTTTAAGACCTAAAAGAGTAATCACTCAACATTGTCTTTTAGGGGTAGGGATTGTTGTAGTTTACAATTCTCAGGTCATACTGCATCATGAAGGGAAGACAGGGCAGGAACATGGACACAAGAACTAAAGGAGAAGCAGAAAGAACACTGTTTACTGACTTGTTCCTCATGGCCTGCTTACTTTTTTTTAACCTTTTACTGAAAATAGATTTTTTTCATACATAATATATCCTGGTTACAGGTTCTGTTCCCCTCACCACTTCTTGTCCCATATGGATCCACTCCCTGTTGTCTCTTGTTAGAAAACAAACAGTCTTCTAAGGGATACTAATAAAATAAAACAAAATCTTAACACATTGGAATTGGACAAAACAAATCAACAGATGGAAAAGAGCCCAAGAGAAGGCACAAGAAACAGAGATCCACTCACGTACACACTCAGGAATCCCATAAAAACACTAACCTGAAAACCATAATATATACACAAAGGACCTGAGGCAGATCCATGCAGGCCCTATGCATGCTGTCTCCCACTACCAGTATATGAGGGTCAATATGTGATGTAAGCTGTAATAGTGTTTCTTTTACACATTTAGGGCCCTTGTGTTTGTGGCATAGATGTTAAAAATTGCATTGTCCTTTTGGCGGATTTATCCTTGAAGAGTATATAGTGTTCGTTCTAAACTCTTCTGATTAATTTTGATTTGAAGTCCATTTTGTTAGATATTAAAATGGCTACACCAGCTTGCTTCTTGGGGGCTTTTGCTTGGAATATTTTTTCCATTTTTGTTTTTTTACCCTGAGGTAATGTTTATCCTTGATGTTAAATTATACTAGATACAGCACATACATTAACAAAAATGGGTTAATTTAAGTTATAAGAGCTAGTTAGAAACTTGTCTAAACTATTGGCTGAGATTTTATAATTTACAGTAAGTCTCCATGTTGGGACTTGGGAGCTGGTTGGCAGGACAGAAAAATCTACCTACACATGATGAAAACAGCCAGGCATAAAATACCAGTTTTGGCCATGCAGTCTATCAGGGCTAGGCATAAAACATAAATAAAACTTTCTCTCAAGGAATCTATCTATTCAACAGGAAAGACTCACACATGGTACATGCTACATGAATTAGAGAAGATGGAGCAAGGTAGTATGTAAACAAGATCCTTCAGAAAGTACTCCCCAGAGACACATCAAGGGGAACAAGAATATATGCAGCAAACTACAAGAACAAGAGTGAAGAAAATTAACTTGTTACAACTAAAGATGCTTTTGAACCTCCTACTAACAAGGAAAAATTTATAATAAAAAAAAGAACAAAGATGCAAACCACATTGCAGAGTAAGTCACTTAATCACCAAGGAAGAGTGTAAGAGAAGGAGAAGGGCAGCACAATGAAACAAGAAGACAAATTTCATAATTGCTGAAGCAAGGCAATGATTGTCTGCAATGGAAATAGATCAGTGCTCCAAATAAAAGACACTGTTACTGGAACAACTTTAAAACTACTCAAAAGAAATTCACTTTTTCTGTTGAACAATGATCCTCAAAGCACCAAACTCCAACTCATATATCTCCCTCAGATCAGACAGAGAAAGATTTTTAAAACCTTCGATAGGCAGGTTCTGTTTCTGTCCTTTTTCAGAAGTAAGAAAAACTACCTTATATGTCATCCTAGAGCCTTCATCCAGTAGCTGATGGAAGCAGAAGCAGACACCCAGAGCTAAACACTGAACTGAACTCCTGGAATCCAGTTGCAAAGAGGGAGGAGTGATGAGAAAAGGGGTCAAGACCAGCTGGAGAAACCCACAGAAACAGCTTACCTGAACAAGGGGGAGATCATGGACCCCAGACTGATAGCTGGGAAACCAGCATAGGACCAACCCAGACCCCTTGATTGTGGGTGTCAGTTAGGAGGCCTGGGTAGTCTATGAGGCCTCTGGCAGTGATTAGTATTTATTCCTAGTGTAGGAATGGACTTTGGGAGCCCATTTCACAGAGGGATATTCTCTCACCCTAGACACACTGGGGAGGGCCTAGGCCCTGCTCCAAATGATATGACAGACATTGAAGATCCCCCATGGACGACCTCACCCTTCCTTGGGAGCAGAAAGGAGATGGATGGGATAGGGAGTTGGTGAGGAGGTCAGGGGAGGAGGGGAGGGAGAGGGAACTGGGATTGACATGTAAACAAGCTTGTTTCTAATTTAAATTAAAAAAGGAAAAAAATGGGACTTTGATCATTATCAACTCTTAATATTAGGCAACGGCTCAGAGGGAGAAACTGGGGCAAAATTGAATGGCACTAAAAATCAACGAGACATGGCAATAGAAAGAATTCCCTCAACTCTGGTGGCTGAGAACCAAGAAAATCTCAAAATATAATAATGAATCTTATTTATAGCAAAAATATGTCCTGATCTCTCTGTGACCTATAATAAGAATGCTTTAAATCCATTTTGATCTATATTTTTATCTTATCTGTCTTTTAGTTCATAAAGCATGTTATTTACTAAAGAAAAGATCTTCTGGTATAAACAGGCATGCCAAAATGCTTTCACTTAATCGTTTAAGTAATTTGAGTGAAGGAACTTCAAAACCTATGAAAATTGTGTAATACAGCTATTATCAAGACAGTTAAGTATGACTTTGTCTTGAGACGTACACTCTTTCTCTTAAGAAACTCTATACTGTTTCCTTAAGTCATTCTCCCTTCCCCATTTCTTTCCCTGCTTATGCTTAAGCCTATATTAAAAACTTTTCTTGTTGGGCATGAAGCACATGTTTTTCTTTCTGGCAATTGGGAGACAGAGGCAGATGGTACTCTGTGAGTTCAAGGCCATTCTGTTCTACATAATGAGTTCTAGGCTAGCTAGAGCTACATACTGAGATCTTTTCTCAAAATGAAAAATATAAAAGAAATATTTTCTTAGTAAACTCCTCTTGCTTTACAAAAAAAGAAAAGAAAGAAAATCCACCTCATTCATTTTGCATGTAAGAACCCAAAAAGATCCAGAGAACAGGGATGGGATAACATATTCAGTGTGAACAGAAGCCAAGAGAAATTAGAAGTAGCCAACTACTAAGGGACAAAATAGAATTTGAAATCAAATGCAGTAGGAAGAGAAATCAATCTAGTAATAGAGATGTGAATTCAGAAAGAACAAATAACTGCTATAGCTAATATATAATATCAAAGTATCCAAAGAAAAGTATAAAACAAGTTTTAATAAACCTAAATGAACATATATAGTAACACAAGACTTTAACACCCATGCTCATCACTGGGAAAAGTAGACAGAAAATCAATGAAGAAACAAGAGTTAAATTGCACACTTGGGGCTGGTGAGATGCCTCATCAGGTAAGGTAATTTGACAAGCCAGCCTGGCAACCTGAGTTCAACTCCAGGACCCACAAAAGGTGGAAGAAAGGAACACAAAGTTGTCCTCTGACCTCCATATATATGCCGTAATACCCCTCCCCTAACCCCCCCCCGCCAGTGATAGTAATAATAAATAAAACCTTTAAAAATGAAATTTTCCCTTCAGTAACTAGAGATAATAAACATCTAAAGAACATTCCAAAGCCAGAAATAGTGATGAATACCTATAATATGAGCACTTGGAAGGCTGAGACAAGAACATTATGAGCTCAAGGCCATGCAGGCTGTATACTGACTTCAAGGCTAGCCCAGGATACATAGCAATACCTTATCTTTTAAAATGTGAAAAAACAAAGGAACAGCCCGTTCCATCACGGGGAAATACATATTTCCCTCATCAGCACATTGAACATGTCTGGGACAGACCATGTGATAGGACACAAACTATGTACCAACAAGTATTTTTAAAAATTGGTATCATACCAACTATTTTTCAGATTACAAAATAGCAAACCTTGAAATGAATAAAATGAAAAGATTTTAAAACTACACAAGAATATGGAAAATAACTTTCTTTGGAGAAAACAATAGATGGAGACAGAAAGAATTTGAAAAACAGCAGGCTTTGCTTTTAGGAAAAGGACAGCTAAAATAATTAAAGCCATGTTTTTTGTTTTTAGATCAAAGAAACAAAGAGCTACTTAAGAAAACAAAACAAAAAAAAATAAACTTGACGAGGCTGGAGAGGTGGCTCAGCAGTTAAGAGCATTGGCTTTTCTTCTAGAGGACCCAGGCTCAATTCCTAGCACTCACATGTGGCAGCTCACAACTGTCTGTAACTCTGACACCCACATACATACATACATACATACATACATACATACATACATACATACATACATACAGGCAAAACACCAATATACACAAAATAAAAATAAAATTGACAAACCATGAACTGGAGAAAAATAGAGAGGACTCAAAGTAAGATATTACAGCTGACAATGGGGGTGCAAAAAATCTATTAGAGATTATTATGAACTACTATATGTCAAAATTTTGGTAACCTAGAAATGGGAAAATTCATAAAAACATAAACATTACCAAAACTACATTGGGGGAAATTAGAAAACATGAACAGGTTAGCAGCAAGTAGTAAAAGTTAATTAGTAATAAAAAGCTTCCCACTCCAGAAAAGCTCAGGACCAGAACGTGTATTATACATTCTGTCAAACATTTATAGACAAAATAATATAAATTTTCCTCAAGACATTCCCCTTATATTACATCTCTGTGAGTTCGAAGCCAGCCTGGTCTACAGAGCAAGTTCCAGGACATGCTCCAAAGCAATTCAAAGAAACACTGTCTCAAAAAAAAAAGATATTCCCCTTAAAGTAAAGAAATTCTTCCAAACATATTCTGCAAGGCTAGTACTAGCTTGCTACCAAAATCAGATAACATAACAAATATTATAATCTTGTTTTTTACATTTTTGTTATTTCTCAATTTTTTTCTTTTTTCTTTTTTCTTTCTGAGACAGGATTTCTCTGTGTAGTCCTGGAACTTGCTCTGTAGACCAGGTGGGCCTTAAATTCAGAGATCTGACTTTCTCTTCTCCCCTTGTACTGAGAAATTTTTAAAAATCTATACAATATATTTGGTAATATTCTTTCCCTTCTCTCAAATCCTCCCAGATCTTCTACAGCTCCCTAGTCACCAAACTTCACTTTCTCTCTCTCAAAACAAAACAAAAACCAAGAAGAGACAGAAAACACCAAACCAAAACAACAACAACAACAAAAGCACACAAAAAAATACAGTCTGCTTTGTCTTGGTCAACTGCTACTGAGCATGAGGTCTGCCCTGGAGGGTGATTGATATATCCAGCATCACTCCAGTGGAGAATATGAATTTTCCCTCTCCCAACAGGTAGTAACTGGAAATAGCTTCTTAGTTAGGAGTGAGACTGTGTCCACTTCTTCTTCTCAATGCTGGGATTTTTGTCTGGGTTGAATTTATGAATGTTTTGTTCACACTCTTATAGGCTCTGTGAGTTCATATGTGGATCAGTCCTACTGTGTCTGGAAGATACTGTTTCCCCAGAGTTCTCTATCACCTGTGGCAATGTCTCCACCACCTTTTCCACATAAATCTGTAATCCTTGAGGGAAGGGGTGTGGTAGAGACATCCATTTAGGGCTGAGTACTCCCAAGTCTCTCATTCTCTACACATTATCTAGTTGTGAGTCTCTGTGTTAATTACCATCTACTGCAACAGCTTCACTGATGAGGGTTAAGCAATGCAGTGTTCTGCAAATTTCACAATTTATTCCTGATGAATGTGAACACTCAAATTTTCAACAAAATGCTTGTAAATGAAATCAGCACACAAAATGATTATTCCCTGTGTTCGCAGGAATGGAATGGTGGTAGAATATATATATATACATATATATATATATATATATATATATATATGTAATGAATTATTATCAACAAAAAGAAGGATAAAAACACGGTCACCTCAATTCATACAGAAAAAGCATTTGATGAAACTCAGCATCCCTTCATGATCAAAATGTGAACACAGCTCAGCACAATAAAGGCCATTGTTAGGAAGGTAACAGCTAACATTGTGCTGACTGAGCAGCAGAGGAAAACTTTCTGATATATCTGAACCAAGACAAGTGCACTTTTATTCATCATGGCGTTGGACACTCTAGGTAGAACAAGTAGGGAAGAGAAAGAAATAAAGGACATCAGATTAGAAAAGAAGGAAAACTGTCAGTGTTTCCACATGATATCATCTTACAGAAATCAAAGAAAACACTGTTAAATTAGAATTAGTGAGAGAGAGCCTGCCGGATGGCTTATTAGGTAAAGACCCTTGCCACACAAACTCAGCAATCGGAGTGTAATCCTCTGGGACCCACATAAAGGTAGAAGAGGAGAGCCAGCTCCATAAAGTTGTGCTCTGACCACACATATGCCACGGCAAGTGAGGCATCACAACAACAACAATAATGAATGAAATGTCTTAAAACAATACAGCAGAAGTGAAAAATGGGGATTTAATTATACAAATAGCAACAGCATTTTACACCATAAAAGACAATTCTATAAAACAAATCAACAACTAAAACAATATACTAGCTAGGAATAAATTTAACTGAAGAGATCAAAAAACTATAATGAAATTATAATATATTGATGAAAAAATTAAATAGCTCTCCAAAACATTGCAAGATACTCCATTGTTATTAACTGGAAGAAGCAATATTGATAAACATTCATATTACAAAGCAGTGTACAATTCAATACAGTTTCCATCAAAATTCTAATCAGCATATTTCATAAAGCTAAAGACACTCTAAAATTCATACTAAACCTCAAAAAACTCCAAATGGACAAGGCCATTTTGAAGATGAACTGAGGAGGAGAAACTATGCTACCTGACTTCATAATATACCTCGAAGCTATATTAATCAAAAGTGTAGACATGAAAACCATACACACAATAGGACAGAGTAGAACGATTGGGAAAAAAATCTACACAACCACAGCAAACACTAAGTGGAATCAACTACGGAATGGGACAAAATACTTGCAATGCACATATCCAACGAAAGGCTGATGTGAATTTAAATGAGCAAAAAAACTAAATAGAAATTTCTCAAAAGACATAAAAATGGCAACATAATTAATCCTTAGGTAATCACGATTCAAAGCCATAAAGAGAGGTGAGTGGGTAAGATGGTTCATGGGGTAAAGCCTCTTGCCACAAGCCTGAGGACCCTAATTTGATCCTTAGCACCCACATGGTAGAAACAGAGAACTGACTTCCACAAATGTCCTCTAACCTCCACATGTATGTTGTGGCATACATGCACAGTGCATCCTTATACACACACATATACAATTAATTCATGTAAAAAAGTGATGAGGTATCATTGCACTAAAATAAGAAAAGCTGTTAGCAAAAAGACTAAAGATGCCTGGCAGTGGTGACACACACCTTTAATTCCAGCACTCAGGAGGCAGAGACAGGTGGATCTCTGAATCCAAAGGCCAGCCTGGTCTACAGAGCAAGTTCCAGGACAGTCAGGGCTACATGGGGAAACCCTATCTCGACCCCCCCTCAAAAAAAGACTAAGGAAGAGCTAGAAAGATGATTCAGTCAGTAAAGTACCTGTTGTGCAAACATGATAACCTGAGTTAAGATCTCCTGCACTCATGCAAAATCTAGATGCAACAAAGCTCTGCTAGCTCTTTTGCCAACCAGCCTAGCTAAATCAATCAACTCCAGGTTCAGTGAGAGGTCCTGCCTCAAAAGGTAAGATATAGTGCAATCAAGAAAGATATCTGGTATTGAACTCTGGTGTTCACATACATGAGCATAGTACACATGCATGCACAGTCACATGTGCACACATGCACATAAAAAACACGTACACAAAAGGCCAAATATAACAAATGTTAATGAGGATGTGGGTGCAAGGGAACTTGTGGGCACTGTGGGTGGGAATATAAATTCTTGCAACCATTATCAAATAGTATTGTTATTTCTCCCAAAATTAAAACACAACTATCATCTGACTCACTGGTACTACTACTGAGCATATATATCCAAAGGAAATGAAATTAGTGGGTCTATACACCTTGTTCATTACAGCTGGGACTAACAATTGATTAATGGACTAAGAAATTGTGGTCCATATACACAACAATTTTAGAAAGAATGGAATATGTAACTTTTAAGATGGGTGGAAGTGGCTTTCCTGCTGATAAGTGTCAAGCATAGAAATGGAAGTACCACTCGATCTCACTCATATGTAAAACTTATTATAGAAGTGTAGCATGGTAGTTCTAAGAACTCAGGGAGGTTAGTGTTCAGGAATGGGAGAAAACTGACACTAAATAATGAATTATACATTGAAGCAGCAAAAATCTACAGTGAGGTAACTGTAGATAATGAGGATAAACTGCACCTTTCAAATACCAGAAAAAGGAATTTTGATGGTATAAACCCTGAAAAAATTATCATGTCTTTGAAATAAATATGATTAGCCTGGTTTGCTGGCGAGATGGCCCAGTGGTTAAGAGCATGAACTGTTCTTCCAGGGGACCAGAGTTTGGTTCTTCCTGACCTCCCTGATGGCTAACAAGGTTGAACATTTTTTTCAGGTAGTTCCTGGACATTAGTACTAAAAATGCCTGTTCAGTTCATTGACCTAGGTACTGATTCAATTATTTTGGGTTCCTTATGCATTCTAGATATTATTCTTCTAGATTAATAGCCTACAAGATTTTCCTCTCATTCTATAGATTCTGCTGTCTCTTTTCCTGTACAGAAACATTTAAATTTGACAAAGCATTATTTTCCAATACTTGTTCTTATTTCTTTAGCTAGTAGAGTCTTATTCATCAAAGTGTAGCCTGTGCCAATATCTTGAAGTACTGTTGCTATGTTTATCTCTACTTGTTTCAGTATTTTGCATTTTAGATAATGTCTTTCAGCCATTTTGAGTTGTACATGCAGGTACCCAGTTTTAACAGAACCATTTGTTGAAGACGTTTTATTTCTGAAATGTACATTTGGCACCTTTATCAAGAATCAGTTGATATAAATATGTGGGTCTTTTTCTGAGTACTCTATTCTATTCCATTCATCTATCAATCTAGTTTTAGACCAATACCATACTTCTCTACTTATTAGGTCTTTAAAATATATTCTGAAATCACAGATTTTATTGCTTACATCATCATCATCACTATTTGCTGGTGGTTATGTTGACTATTTTGAGGTTCCATGTGAACTTTAAGATATCTTTCCAGCACTATTAAAAAATGACATTGGCCGGGCGTTGGTGGCATACACCTTTAATCCCAGCACTCGGGAGGCAGACGCGGGTGGATCTCTGTGAGTTCGAGGCCAGCCTGGTCTCCAGAGCGAGTGCCAGGATAGGCTCCAAAGCTACACAGAGAAACCCCATCTCGAAAAACCAAAAAAAAAAAAGACACTGCTATTTTCATGGGTAGTACATTGTATCACTTTTGATGGCATAGTCATTTTAACAATGTTAATTCTGTGGATTCATAGCATGCAAAGTCTTTTTGTTTTCTAGCCTCTTGTGTCTTTCCTCAGTATTTTGTAATTGTCACTATAGAGGTTTTCTTACCTTCTTATTTAAGTTTATTTCAAAGTATTTTATAATTACATAAATGTTTTCCAGATTTGTCATATAGTACAAATTTTTGCATATTAATTATATATACAGAAATTTTTCATAGATTTATTAGTTCAAAGAGGTTTTATAAAGTTTTTAAAACTTTTAATATGTGTGTGTGTGTGTGTGTGTGTGTGTGTGTGTGTGTGTGTGTTTTATCTGAATGTATGTATGTGCACCAGATTCATGCAGTACCCTCAGAGGCCAGAAGACAACATCAGAACCCCAGAACTAGAGTTACAGACAGTTGGAAGCCACTATGTGGGTTCTTGGGATCAAACCTGGGTGCAACCAGTGTTCTTAACCATTGCTTCAGCCTCCAGTTCTGAGAGTTTTGAATCTTTGTATTGAGACATAAGGGTTTTCTAAGTCATCTATATCAGGAATAATTTGATGATTTATTTGTCTATATTTCAAGCACTATATATGAATAAGAGTGAAAATGGAACTTTTGTTTCTGAATTTAGCATAAGCATTGTCATGTTTTTCCCTTTTGGTATGATATTGGTATGGATTTTTCATATGTAGGCTTTTAAAACTATTTTATGCATATGACTGTTTTGCTTGTATGTACACATGTATACCACATGTGTGCTGGACACACATGAAAGTCAGAAGACGACATCAGATCCTTTGGAAGTGGAGATATGGATGTAGGTGCTGGGAACTAAACCTGGGTCCTATGCAAGAAATTTAAAATGCCTTCTTCATATTTTTCTCAATTCTTTGATGTCTGTTGTAATATTTCCCTGTTTGTTTCTGATTCTTTTAACTTGGGTCCCTTCTTCCTTTCCTTTGGTTAGTTAGGCCAAAGGTTTATTGATCCTGCTTATCTGATTTTCAGAATATTATAAGGGACTATTTGAAAAAACTGTACTCCGTTACACTGAAACCACCTCCCTCTAAATGTGGAGAAACTGAAAGCAATCCGATTCTGTGAGATGGGCCTGTGCACTATCCCCACTCATTTCAACATGGCTTGAAACACTGACTGCAGCAGTAAGGCTAGAGAGAAATTAAAGGGATACAAACAACAATGGGAAAATGAAAGTATCCCTATTTACGGATGATATGCTATTACAGATAAGAGACCCAAAAATTCCACCCAAAAACTTCCTAAAACAGTAAACCATTGCAACGAAGAAAAGGCCTTTAAAGGGAATTTGCATTTGACCATACATTTGAAGGAAGGAATGGGGTAATGCACAGGAAGGTTGGAGGAAAGTTTTAAGGGTAAGGAGCAGATATTACTTGAGGGGAAAGTGTGCCTAAGGTTTTCCAGGATCAACAGGAAGAAGTAAATGTGGCTAAAGTACAAGTAGCACAGGGACAGGGACGGAAGAACAGCAGAAACTGAGGTCAGAGGGCTACAATACACAATACCTTATGTCATGAAAAGACCTAACTTTAATTGAGATGTATGAGAGAGAAACCCATTGAAAGATATTTCAAGGAGAAAAGCAAAAACATTTGATCAACGTTTTAAACTCATCAATGTAGGTCAGAGGCAAGTAAAGAGGCCATTAAGTCAGGTCTTACATTAACCCAGGTAAACACAATAGACAGGATGAGGGCCAGATTCTGAAGAGAGATGTCCTTGGTCTGTTTTCTGATAAAATGCAGAGTATCAGAGAAACTTTGGGATGTTTTCTCCTTCCCAAGGTCCCCCTCTGCTCTACACAAAGTCTTTTTCTCTGTGTGTCTGTGGCATACATGTGCTTCCTCACCCTCAATAAATGCCTTTCTTCAAACTGCTTATTCTGTTTGCGCCTGTGTGTGCTCTTCCAAATTTCCCTACTGCCTGTCTTGCTTGGGATTCTTCTTGCTTTTTAATCCTTTAAAAGACAGAAAACAAACCCAATTAAGGCCCCTAGACTGTGTAATTTTGGGGACCTTGTCTCAAGATTTCTTCAAGGGGAGTAAGAAAGCAAGCCAAGCCTTGAAAGGATAGGAAGGGAGGGTGTGTGTGTGTGTGTGTGTGTGTGTGTGTGTGTGTGTGTGTGGTGTGTGGTGTGTGTGTGTGTGTGTGTGTGTGTGGTGTGTGTGTGTGTGTGTGTGTGTGTGTGTGTGCGCCATTAGCTGCCCATAGGAAGGTAGGGGTGTGTGTGTGTGTGTGTGTGTGTGTGTGTGTGTGTGTGTGTGTGTGTGTGTGTGTGTGTGTGTGCGTGCGCGCGCGCGCGCCTTTAGCTGCCCACACCCTTCCCCCATCCTGGATGGAGATTCGTGATTTGCTTTTCTTCTCTAACCTGGAAGGTCCCCTTAGACCTTCTAACTCTAATGTCTGTGTGCCCTAGGAAGCTAGTTAAACTGGCGTCTGGAGACCTGCGAACAGATACTAACACTGCACCACTAACCTAAGCCCTGGCTCCAGAGCAATGTAGCCTCACTCTGATCATCGTGACACCTGATCTCAGTGCCTGGAGGAGAGATTTTTAAGGAGATTTGGAAAGTTCCTCTGGACCTGGAGACAAACAGACCTTTGGATTTTTCAAAGTGCCTGTGTCTCCTGTCCTTCCTTGTCTCTTCTGCAGCACTGAGAGAGAGACAAGCCCACTACTGTTTTGAACTAAAATTGGATGATGGTTAAATTTCTTCCCACTCCCTCTAGAAGCTATCTGAGAGATTTCATACTGATGGTAGCTACCCTGAGCTGAGATTATGGAATTCCTTCCTCTGTTTTTGCTTTTGGGGGGCTACTTGCTGAGGCCATAGGACTGCCTCCTCCTACATCCACTCTTACCTAACTAAAGTGTCTTTTTAAAGAAAAGTGTGTAAAATCCACATTTAATCTGTGAAATGTGCCTGATGGGAGACTGAGCTCACTATCAGGGACCTGGGCTCACTTTGAGCAGAAAACAACTATGTGGCTTTGCTGATAACCTCATCAAGATGGAAGCAGCCATGTGGCTTGCCTGCCATGTTTGTTAATGTTATATTTTTTAAAAGACAAATGCCATGTGACTTCACCACAATCTTAGTTAACATAATAATCTACCATAGACCAAATATGGAGGCACCCATAAAACTTCCTAGATTGCCCCACTTGCCTGATTATCATTGAATCTCTCTCTCTCTCTCTCTCTCTCTCTCTCTCTCTCTCTCTCTCTCTCTCTTTAATTAGACGAAAGAGGCAACACCAGACCTCCAAGATGGTTTGTTTTATTTTATTTTACTTAATGTTCTGTTTCATTTTAAATTTGAGACTTTTGGTTAAATAACAGGTTAAAAAAGATACAAACTAATATGATCACCTTCTGCACTTAACTTTCTGTTGTTGTTCTGTTGTTTTCTAAGTTTACTATCTTCTACATCATAGGGACTTAAACACAATTTACATATAGTGAATTGTGAGAAGACTCTCCTAGTTTAGATGATACTCTTTAAATAAAATCACTTATCATGCTTGCTCCCTAACTGGATTAAATAATTAATAATAGTAATAATAATAACATGGATTTATAGTTTAAAAGAAAGAAAATGGACATAAGATCAGGAGAATGCTGTGACAGAGCAACTAATCCCTTTTTATTGTTTAGGCTACTACTTGAGATACACTGGGGTTCCTCTGTAGGAGTTAAGGGCCCCGTAAATTTACATCACAGAAAACAGGCCACTATTTAGATCCCGGGGGAGGGGGACCTCAATCTCTCAGAATGCATAGGGTCCTACCTTGATCTGTCCTAAGGATAAGGTTACAGGGGAGCTAATGATCTTTCCACTTTGATCTGTCCCAAAGATGAGGCTTAGACTGAACTAGTATCTGTCTTTCACAATACAGGGCTTTAACCTTCATCTGTCCTATGAATGAGATGAGAAGAAAGCTAAGATAGATCCAACAATGATATCTGGGTTATAAGTGAAAAGTGGCAGGGCCCAGAACTTCAGGCATGGGTAAGCATGAGCCAGCACCACACTGGGAACACTGGTGTGTTAGAGTCTTGCTGACCACCCTCCCCCCTTTGGATACTGCGCTGAGAGACTTGAGGAGGCTTAAGTAAACCTCCATCAGTCTCTCCCAATCTTTTCACTTTACAGATGGGGACAAAATCCTCCAAGACTCCTTCAAGTTCCCCACTGACTTGCCTCTTGGACAACTGGAGCAAGTTAGACCCTGAGGTACTTCGAAAGAGAGCCTTAGTCTTTTTCTTGACCTATGCATGGCCTAAATACTCTCTAGAGAATAATGAAAAGTGACCCACAGTGGCAACTCTAAATTATAGCACCATCCTACAGTTAAAACTGTTCTATAAAGAAAATTCCCCTAAAATTCCCTATGTCCAACTTTTCTTTCACCAGATGGATCAACCTAGATATCGCTAGAACAAGCAAGCAACCTACAGGATGGATCCACTTATGTGTATCATTATCAAGGTAAATTTTTAAAGTGCTTAATTTCTGCTCAAGCTTCACCTAAACGTTACAGATTAACTAAAAATAATGAACTGGTGCAACTGACCCTCTGGGTGTTCAACAACCTTATTTGGAGGCCCATGATGACGGGGTCAGAGGAATTAAATGGGAGATTATTCCCTCTCCCTCTCCCCCTGCCCCCTCTGTGCCTCCAAAATCATCTAAGTCCCAGAGAACTATGGGGCATCTCTCAAAATGTGCTGTAACTGCGAGAAGTCACCTGTTCTCTTCTTCAGAGGAGACATCACTGAGAGAACTAACCAGTGTCCTGTCTACAAAGAGGAGAGTCAAAACAAGAGAAAAATTCTCCCCCACTTCCAAATGAAAAAAAAAAACTGGTCAATCAAGGCCTTTGACTTATCCTCACCCAGATGAATTAACTGACAAGAGAGAGATTAGAGGAGTCAGAGAGGCTCCTCCCAAGCCCAAATGACCCCTGGGGACCATATCTTCAACTGGGATTATCAGTAAAACGAAAAACTGGAGCCTGGAGAGATGGCTCAGCAATTAAAAGCACTGACTGCTCTTCTAGAAGACCAGGGTTCAATTTCCAGTAATGACATGGCAGCTTAAAACTGTCTGTAACTCCAGTTCCAGGGGATCCGACACCGACGGCAAAACACCAATGCACATTTTAAAAGGTGATTAATTTTGGCCACCTACATGTTCTTACTCACTAATCAGGAAGGTATAACCTGGATTGAAATGAGTATGATTCTTTAACAGTCCTCAGGCATTGTACTGAACCATGTGAGATGCTATTTGGACAACTATTTCTCACTAGTTAATCTCTTCCTGAGAACACTATCTTTGTAAAACAGCACTTCTCACAGCTGTAATATGATGTCCTATGTCCTAACCAATCATGTTCCCTGATTAAAGGAGGCTGCCAGACACCTTGTTATATTCATAGGTTTGGGGAAATAGTCAAGATAATTAAATGATATTCCTGGGCTATTGCTGGACAACTCTAAAAGAGATATTTCCCCTTTACATTGTCTATTAGATGCCATTGTCTGGTTGTAATGCCAATAAAGGAAATCTGAATTTCATTCAGGTTTGACTCACATTGTTATCCTCCACTTGACATTACGGCTGGCATATGGGCAGAGGTAAGGCACTGCCTATAGGCCTCTAAAGGATTCTGGTAAAAAGGTTCTGGTACACAGTTCTGCCAGCTACACAATTTTGCTTCACCTTATTAAATCAAACTTATGTTAACCATGATGTGGAGGAACTTTCCACATTAACATTGTTTCTAAATGTTTCCCATGGTTACAGAAGAATAAACTCAATGGCTGACTTCTAAACTCAGGGCTGCTGAAATGCCCCTTCAACTCTTGAACCAAACAAAGGGCCTCCATGGTGTACACCTAAACCTTACATTTTTAGCAAAGAAATCATCAATCTCCTTGATACCTATGACAAAGCATGCCAAGGATTGGATGGTTTTCTTGTCTGTTCTCTTCCTCAAATAAGGGTAGAACTGCCCTGTCTATCTTTCTAACTCTGCTCTTAATAAGAGTCTCATTTTCTGTATGTTACAGATGCTACTTTCCTTGGACAGCAAGCTTCAAAAATATACACCACCACCACATGGCTATCTTATGTTCTGGATTATCACCACTGGTTAAGTTTTATCATGATCCCTTAGATCAATCTGTCTCTGAGGACTGACTGCTGCACCCCCCCCATCTACCCTTGTCAGCACGAAGCAGTTAAAAGCAGTCAGCAACCCCAAACTCCTTGACAGCATTTAGAGTAACCTCTGAGAGGAGGGAATGAGAGACTAGGGGCTAGACAGGCCCCCTGGTAGGCAGAGAGACAGGGAGAGGGGCCATGGCTAGGAATAAAGGAGGTGAATTTTCAAGATGGAAATTCCTCCTCAGCTTCTTCCTCACCCTGCTGACTTGAGACAAAAACCTGGCAGCTAAAGAAAAAGTCCTAGTGGGCTTCTGTCTCCCACCAGCAGGCCCTGTGCTGACTGGTTCAACAAGTTTGGCTAGGGTCTGGATCAACTGTTGTGAGCCAATCTACCATCCTATCTTTCTTCAAACTCAACAACCCTAAATTAGGGGAGGAAAACTCTTCAGCAACTTGGGAAAAAGCCCTCAAGAAAAGCCTGGATTCTTCAGTTTCCCAAGCCTCCCTCTGCTTTGCAGAGGGTAATTTTCTCTGTGTGTCTGCAGGATGCCTGCACTTCCTTACCCCAATACTTTTCTTCAACTGCTAAAACAAAGAAAGACAAGACTTGAGACTTTTGTCCTCAGCAAGTAAAAGGATAGGACATCATCTTAAGTGGATAAGACTACAGGGTATAACCTGGCAGTGGTGGCCTTTAATCCCATCACTGGGGAGGCAGAGGCAGGTGGTTCTCTGTGAGTTCGAGATGAGCCTGGCCTACAGAGTGAGTTCTAAGACAGACAGTACTCAGAGAAACCCTGTCTATACAAACAAACAACAACAAAAAAGGACTACAGGTATACAGAACTGGTAATAAGGCAAGCAAACAAGACTCAAGTAGGTGGTAGATGAAAGAATAGTGATTTTGCCTGGGCAGTGGTTGCGCATGACTTTTGTTATTCTTTTGTTTAAAAAGAAGAAAAGAGAAATGCTGAGACAGACATATTGACTATAAGTTTATTATAAGGCCCGGTAGAATGGGGAGACTAAGAAGAGGAACAGGGTAAATGGCTGACCGCCACAGCCGGTCGCCATAGAGAAACAGAGTGGGGAAACAGAGAGAGGGGAACAGAGTGCACAGAGAAACAGAGAGCGTAAATGGGCAGGGGCCTATCTTTTAAAGGGGTCCTCTGCACCTGCGTGCAGACTTAGTTCCCATGGAACCTTGGGCTGACCAGGGTTCTGCCTGAGTGGATTCCACCAGGTAACAGGGGCAGGCCAGCATAATGCCTGAACCTTTCAACTTTAGTCCCAGCACTGAGGAGTCAGAGGCAGGATCATCTCTGTGAGTTCGAGGCCAGACTGGTCTACAACATGAGTACCACGACAGCCTGGGCTACACAGAGAAACCCTGTGTGTGTGGGGGGGGGGGGGGTAGAAGAATTGTGAATTGTGATTTTTATGGGCATGACTTCAGTTGGTATAAAATTGAAGAATCACTGGCATGTACAATCATGTGAAGTCAAGGATTGGATCACATTAAAAGTGAACGTATGCAGAAGAGTTATAAAGATTGAGCCTTGTAGGACTCCAAAGTTTACAGGTAAATAAAGTATGAGTGGTTTAGCAAAGGAGACTGACAGACGAGAGCAGAGGTTGAAAGGAAAAACACAAGACAGCGATAAGAACTTGGAAATCATGTGGGGAAAATGATTTCAGACAAATGGAATGACTAAAGTATCTTTTGCTATGTAACTTGGAGGTTAACAGTGACTGACTTTTACACAAACATTTTCAATAAAATGGCAGAGACAAAGGCTCATAGTTAAAAAGAGCAAAAGAACAAAGAAAATCAACAAGAAAAAAACTAAAAAATGTAGAAAACAGCAATATTTCTTTCAGTAATAACTAAACAAATATCTTAACTCTGAAATTAAGACAAAAACTGGATATTTGGATTTTAAAAATAGATCCAACCGTGTATTCTCTGCTACAAACATAACTGTGCTGGACATTTTTTTGACAAACTTACACAGGTGAAAATCATCTGGGCACAGGAAACCCCATCAGAATGGCCTGTAGGCAAGTCTGTTGAACATTTTCTTGAGTAATGACTGATGTGTAAGGGACCAACCAACAGTGGGCAGTGCCACCCCTGGGCTGGTATAGAAAACATGATGAAGCAAGGAGATGCAAGCCAGAAAACTCCTCAATGGTTTCTGCTTCAGTTCCTACCTCCAGGTTCTTGTCTCAAGTTCCTGTCCTGACTACCCTTCCTGGTAGACTGTGATAGGGACATGTAAGTTGAAATAAACCCTTTATTCCCCAAGTTACTTGTGAACATGGTCTTTATAAAAACAACAGAAACCTAATTAAGACAAC
This sequence comes from Cricetulus griseus, assembly GCF_003668045.3. Lineage (NCBI taxonomy): Eukaryota > Metazoa > Chordata > Mammalia > Rodentia > Cricetidae > Cricetulus > Cricetulus griseus. Next base: position 111,238,992 of record NC_048604.1, on the reverse strand, counting down.
ACCTCACGGGTACTGGGATGAAAATGAAAGCAAGTTGGACCAACCATATTCATATGTGACAAAACAGACTATAAGTCAAAATTAGTCAGAAAAGTTAATGAAGTTTAGTACTTATTAATAAAGAGAATAATACATCTAGATTGATTTGTAAAGATACAACAGCTTTGAGAAAGCTGAATAACCCATCGAATAAATAGGTCATCAAAATAAAAGTAAACAAGATAATCAGAATTACTTTACAGCATATTTTTAAAAGACTATAGACAAAATCCATTATTGTTTTTAAAATTCCTACATAGTAGAGCCGCAGCTCCACGGCAGAGCACCTGCCCTTGGCTTTGATTCCCACAACCTGCAATACACAGAACCATCTTCTTTAGTTGTTATTCTAGGCTGAGATATTTTATTATAAGACTCTGACAATTGTGGTATGAAAAGGTGTACATATCTCATCCCACCCGGCCCAAGGAGGCCATTAGTCTATGAAAGACATTGGTGAGTTTTGCTTTGCTTTTTTTTCTTCCAGGGAAATCAGAAAGATTTGCATGAGATCTCTAGACTACAGTGATGTGTGAAGGAGCAAGACGTTGCTTCATCTCACTTTCTAATTTAAAATGAATTTCCTCTTGTACTTTACATGTCTTACAATTGTAGGTTTAAAAAAGTTACTACCATATCCTCCCATACACATGCAACAAAGGCTTAAACAAAGAGCTACTCAGATGCCTAGCTGACCAGGACAGCGGGGATTTTTTAGCATCATTTCATTTAAGTCTGCTCACTGAACTGCTAGCCTAAAATCCACTGCGGATAAAAAGAGACTTCTGAAGAGATGCTGTAGTGCTTTTCCACTTATGAATGAACTACACAGTTGAACTTCCCATGACTTTCCCATAATCTTCATTAACAGAGTTCTCGACTCAGAAAGGGGCAGTGAGAATAGCTAGCCACCAAAACACTGCAGTTTCATCAAACATGAGACTCGTTTTCTCTGAGTTCAGTAATAGTCAAGACTCAAAAGAAAATGCACAAACCTTTATCATGTCACCTTTCTTCACCCAGAATGACTCCACTGTACACGAGTCTGGTTAAACTCAGCCCACGGGGGGTAATACATGCTATGATTGCTCCAGGGAAATACTTTGGCAGTGATACAGAACACTCTTTGACCTTTTCCTGTAGACATAACAATGGTCTACAGTTTATGAAGGCAGGAGTGGGAAGCACTATGTATTATATCACATAAAACTGATGAATAATTTCTATTTTTCAGGTAGAAAGCTAGTACAGTCTAGTGGTTAAGAGAGGGCGCTGAAGTTACCTGAGCCTAAGGTGAATAGCCTCAAACAAATTATTCAGAAAATATTTACTCTCCTAATATGTACATAGATGCCTTAGGCATTTTAGATACCTCAACGACCAAACAGTGGGAATTCTTACCTTTGGAAAATATGAGTGAGACTTCATCATTACTCAATTTCTAACAAGCCTCTTTGTCATTCCTTTCATTCAGCCAACATTTTTGTTTGCTTTTTGTTATTACATTGTGTGTGCATGTGTGTGTGTGGGGGGGGTGCTTATGGAAGTTAGGGAATAATCTGCAGGAGTCAGCTGTTTCCTTCCACCACATGGGTCTCAGGGATTGAATTTGGGGCATCAGCCTAGGTGGCAAGTGCCGTCATCTGCTAAGCCATCTTGCTGACCAATTTGTTTTTGACACAAGTTCTCACACTGTAGCCCAGGCTATCCTCAATGTCATTAAACAGCTCAGCCTGGCTTCAAACTCCATGTGATCCTCCTGCCTCAGCTGGGAGTATGGGCATGTCCCTCCACCCCCAATTTAGCTAAATTTCTTCTTATAGTCTTACTATTTTGGCCTCTCCCCAAATCCCTTGCTTTCATGTGATAGAGGAATTACAACATTAAAAAAGTCAGAGATATTTATCCCTAGTGCACAAATAAACTCTGGGAGCCCATTCCCCATGGAGGATTACTCTCCCAGCCCAGATACACGAAGGAGGGCCTAGGCCCTCCCCCAAATGATGTGACAGACTTTGGTGATCCCCCACAGAAGACTTCACCCTCTCTGGGGAGTGGATGGGGAGATCAGTGGGGGACATAGGAGACTGGGAGGGAGAGGGAACTTCGATTGATTCGTGGAGACAAGATCACCATTTTGGTCTAGGTAGAGGTAAGAGCTAGTGGCTGGCTGCTTTGCTTTTCTGATCTTCAGCTTGAACCCCAGTATCTGTCTCTGGGTTTATATTAATTGTTTTACAAGAGGTTGCTTCTAGTTGTCATCAATTTTACGTCATGGCTAAGCATGATTTGTGACTCTTTTGTAAATTAAGGAAATTTTCTCTCTACCAAATACATTTGGCAAGAAAGTTTAAGAAATATATAAAGAACATGTTAACAGAAAGCAAAATGGAGGATTCTTACTTATTCCAGATGCCATGCTGAGATGTTAGCAGAGCAGGAACACTCATTCTTGATTCCCTTAGACTTACTTACTTATCCAATATACATGATTTCCAGGTTGGGAGATGAGAATGCAGGAAGATATGAAGAATGGGGTATCATAACTTATAATAAGAAAAATAAAAGACCCAGAGACTGATATTGGGGTTAAGCTTCAAGCTGAATATCAGGGAAGCAAAGCAGCTGGCTGGGAGGGTTGATCCTGTCTCCATGTACACTCCTCCAAGCCTCAGACTGGTGCCTCTCCTCAGCATGGCTGGAGACTAAATCTCAGAATGCAGACTGAGACAATGGGCTCCTGTCTTTTATATACCTCCCTGGGGCTGGGATTAAAGGTGTGAGCTCTAATTCTCTTTTAGACTGATTCAATCTTGTGTAGATCTGGGTAGCCTTGGACTCAGAGAGATCCATCTACCTGTCTCCTGAGTCCTGGAATTAGAAGTGTGTGCCACCACTGCCCGGCTTCTATGGCTAGCTAGTGTGGCTGTTGGGATTAAAAATACATATGGCCACTGCCTGACCTCTGTATAGTTTGTAGCTGGCTTTGATCCCCAGTGGTTTTATTAGGTCATAAACAATATTTTTAAATGGTATTTTATTCTTACTAGCATGTATGTTAGTAGGGCTCAGTGTGGTGGTCCAAAGCATATATACATTGACCAAATCCAGCTGCTCTTTACTTACACTTGGCTTCTCTAATCTCTGGTGATTAATACTCTACATTCAGGCTGATACATTCAGGGTGAAGATTTAATCTTCACCATGTGAGTGAAAATATGCAGAACTTGTCACTCTTTCTCTGGCTTACTTGACACAATGTCCTGCAATTGCATGTATTTTGGTGCAAATGACACAATTTTATTTTCCTTTAAGGATAAATAATAGCCGTTAGACAGACAGACAGACAGACAGACAGACAGACAGACAGACAGACAGACACACACACACACACACACACACACATACACACACACACACACACACACACACCATATTTTCTTTATCATTCTGTTGATAGATACAAAGGCAGATTCCCCACCCTACCTATTCTAAGTACTACCTAAAACAGATGTCAGTATTGAATTATCCCTTTGGTAACTTGATTTCAATTCCTTTGTACTACTTCTGCTGTAAAAAGAAGCTTCTTTGATAAGCGGGTTACTCTGATCACTTGGTATAATTATTTTTTTCGAGGAACTTCCATACTGATCTTTCTAATGGTTATACTCATTTACATTCCCATTAACACTGCATCAAAGTTCTTACTTCCATAGTTTGATTTTTGACTTTCCTGATGACTAATGGTGTCATCATGGCATGTGTGTCCACATGCCTCATGGCCATTGTCTCTCTTCTTTTGAGAAGGACCTATTCAAACAATTTGCCCATTTACCACAAATTTGCTAGATCAGCATAATTTCTTATTGCCTTCTAAATCTTAGTCTTCCACCCATAGATAAGTATAGCTACCACTACTTATCAAAGAAGCTTCTCTTTACAGCAAAAATACTTTATTTTATGGGTATAGTGTGTGGCCTGAATAAATGACTGTGCACCATGTGTAAGCCTAGTGACCACAGAGGGCAGACAAGGGTATCAGATTCCATGGAAGTGGAGTTACAGATTGTTGTAAACCACCATATGTGAGCTGGGAACTAAACTTGGGTCTACTGAGATAGTAGGCAGTTCACTTAGTAACCGAGCCATCTCTCAAGCCCAATTCCCCATTTTTATATGGAGTATTAGGTGTTTTGTTCTTACTAGCTTTTCTGAGACCTTTATATATTCTGATAACATTAATATTTTGCCATATGGATAAATGTCAATTTTTAATAGGCTTTTCTCATTCAATTATTTCCTTTGCTGAACAGAAGGACCCCCCCCTTAGACTGGTATATCTCATTTGTCTATTCTAGCTTTTGTTTCCAATACCTTGAGGGTTATGTAGAAACAAAACAAAAACATCATTGCCTATACAAATATCATAAAATGTTCTCAAAGATTTCTTTGTATTTTCAGGACATATATTTACATCTTTGCTCAATTTCAAGTTAATCTGAGGCTAGAATTACCTTTACCAGGTAAAGACACAACAACAAAAGAAAAGCTATACAACAATATTCACACTGAACATAGATGTTATAGTTTTCAACAAAATACTAGCAAATTGAACCCAATAGTACATCATAAATCTCATTCACTGATTAATTCACTTGCCCCAAAGTATTCAGCAGATGAATAGTAGAGACAGATTTGGAACTCAGTTTTTCAAATTTTCAATCTCCAACTTTTTCAATTTAGTATGCTTACTTCCAAGAATAACCTTTTCAAGTTTCATTCTCTTTTTTTGTGTGCATGAGTCCTACCTTTTCAGAAGATCAACCAATCATAACTGAGGGTTTTTGCAGGGTAAAGGACAAGCCAAAGAAACACACCTTGGCCCTGAAACCAAAGCTAAAGAAACACACCCTGACCCTGAAACCAGAGCCAAAGAAACCTACTCTGCCCCTGACCAACTCAGTACAAAAACCATCCAATCCCTGAGCACAGAGTTCAGCCAATCTCTGAGCTTGTCCAAGCTCAAGGATTGAAATCCGACCAATTCCCACCCTGAAAATCTTCACCCCTAAGAAGCCCTTTACAAGCCCTGTTCAGTTTGCTGCTACCTTTTTCCATCTTAGCAGAGGCAGTTGCCCTCCTGGATTCCTCCCTCCCAATAAATCTCTTGAATGAGGCTTGGGTGAGACCTTCTTTCACCCCAGCAGAGATGGAGCCTGGGCAGAGCAAAGTGGAGCAGAGCAGGACTGTAACACTTTCCCTGGGGAAACCTCCCCTTGCTGGGACAGTTGTTACACTGGGAAAGCCCTTCCCTGGATTAGGGCTGTAAACTGCAGCGCTAATGGTGAGTTTATGGTAGTCCTTGGCTCCCAACTGCCAGGATACTCTCCCTTTGCATCCAAGCTGCAATGCTTACATTTTTTCTTATTTGTTCCATTGCTCATATAACAGAGTACAGTGCACAACAAATATTATTAATTTCCTGCCAGGCAGCCATGAACCTCTGTGTCATTATCAACACTTTAGCTGACAAGATACACAAAATAATCAATAACAACCATAAGAATAACAAAAATTATCAAATCTTACTCAAGATTTAACTGTCTATTGTATATTGACTATGTACAAAGACTGAATAATAAAAGCACACATCAAGATATCTCTCCTAAGGTGGGGGAGTGGTGGTGATATATGACTAATCTCAGTATTTCTGAAGTAGAAGAAGGAAGACCAAGAGTTCAGGAATAGTCCTGGCTACAGAATGAGTCTGAAGCAAGCCTGGGCTAGAGTAGACACTGTAAAAACAAAACAAAACAAAACCAACCTGTGAAAATATTTCTCCTGGTTCCCACTAAGTTAGAAATCATTTAAAAAGTATTACATTGGTTATTTTCTTCAGATGATGACCCTCCCTCCCATTTGAGGTCCACATTTACTACACACTACCTGCTCTTTGATGTCTACTAAATGTATCTCAAAATTATGTAGGTGCTATGGACTATTAGAAGCTATCAGGCCCTGACTAAAACAGCAGGTCTCTAGCTAAGTTTAAAATATGGCCAACATAGGACATGCGGCTCTTCACTAATAATCCTCTTACTAGACTGCCTCTGAGAAGTTAAGGCAGAAACATGACAAGGTCCATCCCAATTCTACTGTTCTGTCTTTGGGAAAAGATGTTCTGGGTTAGGAGAACCAATTGTTCAGGGCAAACAGAGAACTACAACCACATGAAAACTGAAAGATTCAGCAATCCACAAATGACAGATATCACAAACAAACAAGTCAGTTTTGCCCTCACTCAGAGACATTTGTTCTTCCTTTTGTTTCTATATGTTTTTAAACTTCACTGCTGTGGAATATCACTTTATGTAAAGATGTGTTATATTTGTTTAGGCTACATTTGTTTAACGATGTAAAGATGTGTTACTATGTTTGCTAAAGGCACCTGATTGGTCTAATAAAAAGCTGAACAGTGAACAGTTAGGCAGTAGAGGGATAGGTGGGACAGGCAGGCAGAGAGAATAAACAGAAGGAATCTAGATACAAGAGAGGAGAGAAGGAAAGCGAATGAGGGAGAGAAAGAGATGTCCATGGCCAAGCAGCCAGACACTGAGTAGGACAGTGAGTAGTAGGAAAGAAAGGTTAAAAAACCCGGAGGCAAAATGTAGATGAAGAGAAAACAATAGGAGAGAAAAGAGCTAGTAGGACAAGCATAAGATAAGGCTGATCATCCATAATTATAAAGTCTCCGTGTCATTATTTGAGAGCTGGTTGGTGGCTAAAAAGAAAGCCTGTTACACTTTACTTCCTTTTGTCCACCTTCACCCTCCTCTTCTTCTAGTCTCTTTCTTCCTTTCACCTTTCATGCTCCTGTACCTTTTCTTTTCTTGAATATCCCCTTCATAGGCTTGAGCAAGAAACCTTACTTATGAGAGGTATAAATGGAGTGCTTTCCTTCAGTCTGGTGCACGATATACTCATACTACTCAGAACCCAGCAGGAGTCCTTGAGAAAAGATGAGAAGGGTCAAACACTAACCCTCACTTGGAAACATGCCTTCCAAACCTCATCATACCCTGGCATCCATGGAGAAAGAGGTGTGCCACTACCAGCCAGCTGAGAATTTCTATATCATTCTCTTTCTCCACTTATCTATAAGCCTATGATCACTATGTTTAATACACAAAAATAAAATCTGAGATACACAACAAAATGGACAAAAAAGCCCCATATGCAATAAAAAAGTGCTGGGCATGGTGGCACACACCTTAAAAAACACCGCACTTAGGAGACAAAGACAGGCAGATCTCTGTGAGTTCAAGGCCTAGTTCCAGAACAGCCAGAAACCCTGTCTCGAAAAACCAAAACCAACCAAACAAAACAAAAAACAAGCTACATTAAAAACTCTTTTCGATGGGCACTGGTGGCACATGCCTTTAATCCCAGCACTCAGGAGGCTGAGGCAGGCAAATCTCTGTGAGTTCAAGGCCAGCCTGGTCTGGTCTACAGAGTGAGTTTCAGGACAGGCTCCAAAGCGATACAGAGAAACCCTGTCTTGAAAAACAAACAAACAAACAAACAAAACCCCCTATTTCATAACAGCACAGGTTCAGTTCAGTTACTACAGATCTTATATTTTTATATAGCCTTCATAATTGGCTGCCCATAAGAACTTGACAGTAATACTCTATTACTGAAGACACAAAATCACAGAGCATGGAGATATCAAGTTGGAACTTACCTGGAAGCATCACCTCTACTGGGTAGCTTTTATAGTGCTGGAAGATACCTTGCATACTACTGGAGAAGAAAAATAATCACTCTTACTCAGCTGTGAACCTTATGAGCTACAATAACATCTGGCCTGCCCAGATATGCCCACGACTGCAATAGTGACATGAACAGCATCAAAGTAAAGAAAAACTTTCTAATTGGATTTAAAGCCTGTGCCATAGGATGAAACTCATACTTGCCACTACTAAAGGGGCCAAGAACCTGTGGCAAGACAAGTTATAGGCCCTAGCGTGGGAGAACCTACTACTATTATTCTGTTAAATCAACATCGTTTAAGTCAACTCCTCATGACTTATCAATATACCCATCTTTCAATCCTCATCAGAGAAGTGTCTATTAGCAGTCAGTGGTAAACACAGAGATCCACACAGTAGCCAAAATGCAGAGAATAAGTGACTAAGGAATGCTCAGCCCCGAATGGGGCCTCTCTAACACATCCACTCTTTCCAGGGCTCAGAAATCACTGAGGAAGATGGAGCAGGAAGATTGCAAGAGCTAGAGGTGGTGGATGACTATAAACAGGGTTTTCCAGATACAACAGTGATTGTGACAGCATGCGTAAGCCCTATATAAGCACAAGCCAGACCAAATCTCAGTGTGGAGAGGGAAGGAAGACATTAAGTCCCACCCCTAGTTAAGGATCTGTAGGCAATTGATGGCCAGAAGCAGAGTCAATTTTCTACAAGAATGTTACCCCTGGTAAGTTGACTACAGTTCAGTTGGAGGCTACACATCAGAAATCAGACTTGATAGGCACAAAAATAGTAGACACAAAATTGGGTGCATAACAAAGCAAGGTGTGGATCTGGGAGGATTGGGGAGGAAGTCAATATGATCGAAACACACTGTATAAAAATTTCAAAGCATTAATAAAAACAGATAACATAAATGTATCTTGAGAATAAAAATAAGAATACATTTTTATTTCAGCATACTCAATGTGTATCTGACTTTCCAAGCCCTTGATGGAGTAACAGAATTCAGGGGCTAGCTTCCCATGGCACAGAATGGTACATCATGACAGTAACAGTTACTTTACATAGCGCAATAGGCTCCAGGTACTATATTGTTTCTCATATGTCAGTAGCTTTTAAGCATACAATAGCCCTATAAGGTCAGTATACTGTTGTGTGAAAGAGTAAGTAACTTATATAGGCCATACAGCTGAGAAGTTATAGTATACTGAATATTGCATCTTTCTCTCTCCTCAATTCACAAACTGAAATCCTAAACCTCAAGGTGATAGTATTAAGAGGGATTTCTGTGGAGGTAGTAAGCCCACAAAAGATGAAGCCTCACAAGTGGGACTCTTGTCCCTTTTCTTGTGTCAGACTAGAACTTAAACACAGCTTTCCATGAACCCAGAAGTAAGTCCTTAAGAGATACCCAAATCTTCTGGCACCTTCATCTGTAACCACCCAGTCTCTAGAACTTTAGAATTAAGTACATGTTCTCTATCAGACACCCAGTATTTGGCTGCAAAAGCACAACTAGACGGGTCTTGTTTAGGCGGCCATATTGCTGAGGTATCATGGGTGAAGCTTCTCTGTCACTCATAGAAGACACAATCTCACAGCAGATGTACTGATCCTCTAGCTCTCCCACTCCTTCTTGGGCAGTGTTCCCAAGCCTTAGGTGCATCAGTTGGACTGTGTAGCACCCAGTCACTTGGTGTCTGCCCCTGGCCAGCTTGTAGTTTTCTATAATTACCTCTCTGCTGCAAAGAGAAGTTTCTTTGATGAGGGCAAAAGCTACATTAATCTAAGAACATTTATTTATATGTTAATGTCTTTGGATCTTACACAGAACTTTAGCTAATAAGGAGCTACAGATGATCAAAAAGACCACTTTCAAAATGATTCTAGGAATTTACTAATTTATTAAAAGCATGTTATTCCACCAAAACAATGAAAGATGACAATTCTAACACATTATGCTTCTCAACTGTAAAGTACCTTAAAACTAGAACATTTCAAATTCTTGCACATTCTATACCAACATTCTACCTCAGTACAACTTCAGTCCAGTCCAGTCCTTTAACTTAAGTGCATCTGAGAGAAACAAGCAAAGTGGAAGGGGTTCTGGAACGTAAATGTCAAATGCTTACTTCCTCAGGACTGAACTGTTGAGCCTTCTCTATTTATCAGTATCATTGTATAATCACACAGCTCACCAAGAAATGAAGATTTTATGAAATGTATCTTTTCCTATAAAAGGACTATAAAGTGGCAGTTATATGGCTTGATCTGTTGGGGGGGGGCTGGTGGGACCAGCACCTATCCCTGTGCATGAACTGTTTTTTGGAGCCCATTCCCTATAGAGAGATACCTTGATCAGCCTAGATACAGTGAGGAAGGGCTTGGTACTACCTCAACTTGATATGTCAGACTTGGCTGACTCCCCAAGGAAGGCCTTAGCCCCTCTAAAGAGTGGATGAGTGTGGGAAGAGGGGAGGCAGGATAGTAGGAGACAGGGGGAGGGGGAAATGGGGTTGGTATGTAAAATAAAAAGTAAATTTTTTAAATAAAACATTAAAAAGAAGTCATTTACCACTAATAAATTTTTCCCATGTTGTTTTTCCTTTTGAGTTTCTGATTAAATGGGAGTTTAAAGAAAGAAAAGGACCACCAAAACAAAATAATACTCTTTTCATAAAATAGCCACAGCCTGCAGCACAAACCAGATACTTAGCCATAATTTACCTTTCAAGTTATGGCAAGTTAGTGGTAGTATTGCAACTATTTTTAATAATACTGTATATGAACTTTCCAAAGAAAGTGGATCTACTTTCTTTGTTTTCAGCATACACATCCATATTAAATGGCAACTATCAGAATATCATATTGTACACCAAAAATACAGATTTTTTTTTTGAGACAGGGTTTCTCTATGTAACAGACCTCACTGTCTTGGAACTAACAGAGATCCGCCTGCTTCTGCCTCCCAACTGCTGGAATTAAAGGAGTGCATCACCACCACCCAGCCAGATTTTTTATAACACTATGATACTTCAAAGTTGTAGGATAAAAGTCCCTGTCACACTGGCAGACTATCTCCTCCTCTTACTCCCCACCCTATGTATCTCTGTATGTAGGTATGTGTCAGCTGTCTCTCACTTGCCAGAGAGGATAACTCAATAGCTGCTCAGTCCACAAGGCTGGGAGCCTCAGCAGTCCTAACCTGGCACAGAAGCCCAGAAGATTTCTGCAGAGCCACTGGACCCTAGTCAACAAAAGCTTGGAAATAATGGTTCTGCTATCAATCAAGGAATCAGCAGCAGCAGCAACAGGTCCAATTAACTAGTAACAAGGAAGTCCAAGCAAATGATAGGGGAAATGATCCACCTTCTGCATTACACTTTATCTGCACTACTAATAGTAGGCACTGCCTAATGTCCAAATGGATCTTCCCACATCAATCAAGGCAATGGAGGCACTTCCATTTTGTCGGGTTAAGGCCCCCTATTCAATTGATTGCAATATGTGGCAAGTTGACATTGAAACCAACCATAAAGCCTTAAACATGCTACATAAAAACTTTCAAATTTTTGTTTTTATATTTCAGGTATATAAATGTCTGGTCTATGTATATGCACCATACTCATGCAGGGCCCATGGAGGCCAAATAATACATGCAATGCCCTGGAAGTTACAGATGACTGTTAGCCACCATGTGGGTGTTGGGAATCAGACACAGGTCCTCTGGAAGAGTATCCATCAAAGCTCTTAACCACTGATCCTTAACGAAGGTCCATGTCCCCAGCTCTTAACTTCTATACTGACACGGATAGTTTTTCAGGAACTTGAAACTTCTCTTTCCTCCCACAATATGGAAGACTGAATCTAGTACTTTGAGCATGCTAGTTCAGTACTCTTTTTTTTAAGGACAGTGTTTCTCTGTATAGCTTTGGAACCTGTCCTAGAACTTGCTATGTAGACCAGACTGGCCTTGAATTCATAGAGATCCGCCTGCCTCTACCTCCCAAGTGCTGGGATTAAAGACGTGTGTCACCCACCACCCAGTTAGTTAAGTACTTTATCACTGAGCTATACAACCGACACTTTTTTTATTTTGAGACAGGGTCTCACTGTATGTTGCTCAGGATAGCCTGGAACTCACTCTGTAATTCCAGGTAGTTCCAGGTAGTCTTCTTCGAGTTGCACTCCTCCTGCTTTAACCTCCCAATTATCTTAGGATCACAGTCATGAGCCGCCTGACCTGGATATGAGTTGCAACTTATAAAACTCTGGGTATAATATTGATTATGGGCAAAAAAGCAAATTCATTAAGGAGGGGATTATCAGAATCAGCTCTTAACTGAGGAGATATGTGGATAGTTACTTTTCATTCATCAGTTCTCAGATCATTTTTTCCTCTCACTGGTACAGCATGGCAAAAGAGCTAGCCTTCCTCTCAGAATTCCTCACTTGTTCTATACTGTTAAACATGTCTCTGAGAGATAGCACTACATGTGTGCGCTTAGGTGCACAGCCAGGATCAGGTTCAAACTGCCAAATGTCTTCATGCTATGCACTACCACGTGTTACTGCTGAACTATCTAGATGGCTCCAGTATATATAAACTCGTACTCAATGTGTTTAATAACTTTGTGAGGTGAAAACTAATGGGAACAGCTCTGAGGGAGTGGAATGGATAAATATTGAACCTTTAAATGTTTTTACAACATATATTAGTTATAAAGTTTCTGATGGTTTGGTTTTAATAAGAACGACCCCCATATATACTTGAATGTTTGGTTCCCAGTTGGTGGACTGTTTAGGGTGGATTAGGAGGTATGGCTTTGTTGAAATAGGCGTGGCCTTGTTAGAGGAGGTGTGCCATTGGGGTGGGCTTTTAAGTTTCAAAAGCCCATGCCAGGCCCAGTCTTGCTCTCTGCTCTGCTTACTGCCTGCTGACCAGGATTTAAGCTCTCAGCTACTGCTCCACCATCATGCCTGCCTACCTACCATCACACACCCCACCATGATAATCATGGACTAAGCCTCTGAAACTAAGAAGCCCCCCAGTTAAATGCTTTCTTCTAAAAGTTGTCTTGGTCATGGTGTCTATTCTCAGCAACAGAACAGTAACTAAGACAGGCTTCATTATGACATTTCCACAAATGCATAAAATGTACTTTAATGATTAGGCCCTTCAGTAATTTTTGGCACCTGACATCTACATCTCTATTTCCTTTTTACTTGTTTCTTTTCCCTAATACTCTCCTCTTTTATTTCCCTGTCATTTTAAACCTAAATTTTACATATGAGAAAAACATTGCATTTGTCTTTAGGAAGCTTCTACAGTAGTAGGCTTCCATATGACTTTTTTGAAAGGATATATATATATATATTCATATCCCCATATCCTCTTATATCTACCATCCCAACACTCATTTAACTCTTCCCAATCCATTATTCTCCCATTAGTCTTTATACCACTGAGTTCTAGATCCTCTCTCTCCCTTGAAAGTTATCCCCACACTTCCTTACTGACTTTCTAACCTCTATGGATATTCCAAATGAAACACACATTTGTGTGGAAAATATCCACAAATGAGAGAAAACATGTGACATTTGTCTTCCTGGGTCTGGGTTACTCCATTCAGGATTATTTTTCCATTTCCATCCACTAACCTGTGGATTTCACACCTGTGTATTTTTCTTAACAGCTGAGTAATATTCCATTTTGAAAATAAAAGACATTTTTATTATTTTTCCATTAATGAAAAGCTAAGCTGCTTCCATTTCCTTACTATTTTTACTTCTAGATTTTGAAAGAACCTCCTCATTGATTTCCATAGTGACTGTAACAGTTTTCACCCCAACCAGCATTGGATAAGTCTTCACCTTTCCCCACATCCATAGCGGAAAGGCAAACTCCACCATCAGGGTATCATAACCCTAAACATAAATGCAACCAACACAAGAGAATAATGGAACAGGAAAGATGAAACAGGGTGGTTGATATCACAGCAAGGCAGAAAAGGAAACAAGGGAGGGATAATTAAATTCTAAAGATGTTCTGAAACAGTCTAAGGTTCCTTAAAAATAGTTAAAATTAAGTTATACTATAACGGGCGACAATGACTCTACTAGACACCTTAGACAAACAAATGCTTAGTGCCAAGAACGGGTTCCTTCTTTTGGAGTCATTGCCCAGTGAGGACCCATGAACCCTTAAATATTATAGGCTATTGTTAATGCTATTGGTTACCCTTCAGAACTAAACAGCAAAACCTGATTGCTGAAGACACCACATACTTGAATCATGGAACAGAAAGAAGTCAAGATGGCACTCTTCTCTATGGGCTTTCACAGTGCTGAAAGGTGCTACACATATTATCAGAGTTGAAAAGGAATAATCAGTCTTACCAGCTGTGAATCCTGCGAGCAACAATAATCTCTGGTCTGCCAAAACGTGTTCAACACTGGTGCAATAGTGGCACAAACATCATGGAAATAACCAACTACTTACTTACTGGGTTTAAGTCCCACTCAGAAAGATGAAACTAATACTTGGTTCTGTTAACAGGACCAAGAACCTATAGCTAGTCAAGTCACAGGCTCTAGGGGGAGAAACTACTACCATTAGTCTGCGAAGTGGACACCGTATTAAACCAACTCCTAATGAATTAACATTATTATACTCATAGATAAAGGCATTTTCAACATTCAGAGAAGCTTCTTCTTGTAGCAGACACTGAGTAACAGAGATTCACAATGAATCAAGGTGCAGAGAGTAAGAGACTGAAAAATGCTTAGCCCTCCTCCCAAGCCTCACAGATCATTTCAGAAAAGGAAGAAGAAAAAATATAAAAGCCAGAAGTGGTGGGTGACTACAAGCAAACAGTGGGGTTTTTTTTTGTTTTTTGTTTGTTTGTTTGTTTTTGGTTTGTTTTTGGACACAACCAAGCAATTGCACATATGAACTCATGGCAGTTGTGATAGCATACACAAGACCTATGAAAGCTCAAGCCAGACAAAATTCCAGCATGGTAAGGGGAGGCAGGCCTGAGGTCTCTCCCCTCACTGAGGAGCTTTGTCAGTTAATAGTTGCTAGGAAGAAAGCCAGTTTTCTTTAAGAACGTAGCCTCTGGTGAGTAGATCACACTTCAGTGGAAGGCCACACATTGACACCCATATGAACAGCACAAAATGAACTTGACATGTTTTTTAAAAAGATGACACAAAGTTGGGTGGGTTGAGAAGGGAGCATGAAACTGGAAGGAGCTGGAGACAAAGGGGACTGAATATGATGAAAGTACATTGTACAAATTTCTCAAAGAATTACTACAAATGTGGGAGAAAAATAAAATCAGCAATAAAAAGAAAAATCAGAACCAAAAGTTTCCTAAAAGGTAGGACAAGAGATGTTAATCCAGATACAGAAAGCATTTAGGATATTAGGAGAGAACCTTCACTCATCATGGTGTAATTAAAGTACCAAATATATAGAATAAATAAGTATACTGAAAGTAGAAAGAAACAGTTCACATATAAAGATATGTCCATCAGATTAATAGCAGATAATTCTTTGAAACTTTAAAAATCAGAATGAATGACTGAGAACACTGTATTTCAAGTTCTAAAAGACAACTGCCAACCCAGGCTACTATACTCAGAAATCAGCCAAACTATCTATCACAATTAAAGGAAAAATAAAAACTTCACATGATAAAGATAGACTAAAGGCATGTATGACTACTAACCCAGCTTTACAGAAGATAACTGAAGGAATTATTCAGACAGAATAAAAAAAAACAATTCCATCAGTGAAGCCACAGGAAAGAATAAACCATGCTAGAATAATAATTAAGCATGAAAGGAAGAGGGAAGAAAACACAACAGAATCAACAAAACAAAAAAGTAGGAATCAGCATAAAGTTTTCAATGATAATTCCAAATATCAATGGTCTGAATTCCTCAATCAAAAGACACAGAAAATTGCCGGGCATTGGTGGCGCATGCCTTTAAGCCCAGCACTTGGGAGTCAGAGGCAGGCGGATCTCTGTGAGTTTGAGACCAGACTGGTCTACAAGAGCTAGTTACAGGACAGCCTCCAAAGCCACAGAGAAACCCCTTCTCAAAAAACCAAAAAAAAAAAAAAACCACAGAAAAGTAGACTGAATCAAAAACAAGGAATCATCTAGCTGTTGCCCCTAAAACATGCACCTCACCATAAAAGATCAACACTGCCATATGATAAAATGATGGGGAAAGGTGGTTCCAGGACAAAAGAAATAGGAAACAAGCAGATGTCACTTACACTAATATCTGACAAAACATTCGTCTAGACAAAACTAGGGAGGAAAGATAAAGTCACTTAACAGTGACTAAGGGAAGAATCCATTGAGTATATTACAATCTAAGCATTTATTTTATGATCATAAATACACTCAATTTCCTTAAAAAACCTATTAAATGTAATGTCACAGATTAGCCCTAGCACAATAGTAATGAGATACTTAATACCTTACTCTTACTCTTACATGTCTTTCCAACAAAAACTAAATGAGAAATATACAAATTAATTGATTTAATGGGTCACACTGATATAACAGACATCTATGGAACATCCCATCAAAACACCACTGAATACACATTTATTTTCTCAGCAGTCAATGTAACTTTCTCTAAAATGTATTATATATTAGGGCACAAAGCAAGTGTCAACAAATACACAGGAAAACTGAAGTAATTTGTTGTATTCTAGTAGATAGTAATGTAATGACTATAAATCAACAGCAAGACAAACCCCTGAACATACATAAACATGTGGCAATTAAATAGCACACTATGGAATGATGAACTGGTCCTAGAAGAAGTCAAGAAGGAAATAAAAATCCTTAGACTCAAATGTAAATGAAAACACAACACACTAAAATGCAAATGAAAGCAGAGGGAATTGCCTACATTAAACAAGTTTCTGTGTGATTGCTTCTGTGTTTCTGTTAATTCTGTTTTGTCTACAGAAACTAATTTCTGTGTGTGTACATGTTATCGTTATAAATGAACTTGTTAAAACATTAAATGATCATTAACCTTAAAAAACATAAGGAATCAGAGAGCAGGGCTGGAGAGATAACTCAGCAGTTAAAAGCACAGACTGCTCTTCCAGAGGACCCAGGTTCAATACCCAGCACCCATATGGTAGCTAGTGCACAACTGTCTGTAACTCCAGTTCCAGTGAATCTGATCACTTCACACTGACAGACATGCAAGCAAAACACCAATGCATATGAAAGAAACAAATATTTGTTAAAAATCAGATAGCTCTCAAATATATAATGTAATGATACAGCTTAGATCCTGGAAAAAGAACAGACAAAAACTCCAAATCAGCAGGTGAAAAGTATCCAAGATCATGGCAAAAATTAAGGAAATGAAAAAAAGAAAAAAATCAATATAAGGAATCAAACAAATAGTCAATTCTTTCCAAAGGGAAGCAAGATCGAGAAACCCTTAGCTATTCAAAAGAGAAGAAAGATCAAAGTTAGAGATGAAAATGGAACCATTACAACAGATACCATTAAAATCCAGAAGATCAATAGGTCTTACATCCAAAATGTATATTCTACTAAGTTGAAAAAATCTAAAGCAAATGGATACATTTGTAAATACGTATGACCTACCAAAATTAAGTCAAGATAGATAAATACGTAAACATCTCTGTAGCAAACTGAGACATAAACATTAATTCAAAATCTTCCCAACCAATAAAGTCCAGTCCCAAATGAATTCACTAGTGAATTTTTATCAGACATTCAAAGTACTAACATCAATCTTTTTAAAAGTATTCCATAAAATGGAAAAGGAAAGAACATTACTAAGCTTCCCCCCCCCCCCAAAAAAAAACCTGGTAAAGATACAACACTTACAAAAAAGCAATGAAAATTAGAGACCAATTTCTAAGGTAAACATAGATTTGAAAATTCTCAAAAAACTCCTTGTAAACCAAATTCAAGAATACATCAAATAGACCATTTCCCATGATAAAGTTTGGTATACTCCAGAGATGAAGGATTGGTGAAATAGACATGATCAATAAACATCACAAATCACATGAAGGGAGTCAACAATAGAAATCACAATGGTCATCTCAATAGGAACATAGAAAGGATTTTGACCAAGCCCAACATCCCTTCACCTTAAAAGTCTAGAAGAAATCCAGAATAGAAGAAATATTACTTCAACATAACAAATGGTATAGGCAACAAACCTACAGTTAAGATTACACCAAATTGGAAAACTCAAAGCATTCCCACTAAAATGGGGGACAAGTAAAGAGTGCCACTTTCTGCACCCTTATTTAATACAGTACTCTAAGCCTTAACTAGAGCAGTAAGACAACAGAAGCAAATTAAAGGACTCCAATAGGAAAGGAAGAAGTCCAAGTATTCTTGTCTGTAGATGCCATAACCTTATACATAAGACTGACAGTAAAGACTCCATCAGAAAACACTTAGATCTGATAAACACTTTTAGCAAAATGGCAGGATGCAAACTTGTCATAAAAAACAGTATCCTTTCTATATACCAATAACAAACATATTGAGAAAAAAATCAGAGCTGGGCGGTGGTGGCGCATGCCTTTAATCCCAGCACTTGGGAGGCAGAAGCAGAGGCAGGTGGATCACTGTGAGTTCGAGATTAGCCTGGTCTACAAGAGCTAGTTCCAGGACAACCTCCAAAGCCACAGGGAAACTCTTGTCTCGAAAAACCAAAAAAAAAAAAATCAGGAAAACAATTCTATTTACAATAGGGTAAACAAAATACCTCAGCACAAACCTAACCAAGGAAGTGAAAGACCTCTACCATGAAAACTTAAATTAAGAAAGAAATTAAAGAGTAATGGAAAGACCTCCTGTGTTCATGGATTACAAAAGTCAAAACTGTGAAAATGGACATCCTACCAAAAGCAATCTACAGATTTGACCCAACCCCAATAAAAAATAAATAAAAATTCTGTGAAATTCTTCACAGAAATAGAGGGAAAATCATAAAATTCATGTGGCAACACAAAAGACTTCAGATAACTGAAACAACCCTGAATATTAAGAACACACTGGAAACTGGACGCTGGTGGTAAACGCCTATAGTCCCAATACCGGGAGGCAGAGGCAGGACGATCTCTGTGAGTTCAAGTCCACCCTGGTCTACAGAGCGAGTTCCAATACAACCTCCAAAGCAATACAGAGAAACCCTCTCTCAAACAAACTAAAAACAAGAACAACAACAAAAAACAAAACAAAAAACACACTGGAGATACCTGTAACGATAAGTTTTTCCACCAAGCTGCCTGAATTTTGCCACGTTAGGCCCCAAATTAACAAACATAGAAACTTATATTATCTACAATGACACTGGCCAATGACTAGAATTCCTTATCTGTAAGATCAGTCTTAATTATCAACCATAACTATTAATCAATATAAGACTTATCTTATAGAGGACACTGGCCTTTCATACTGTCTTCCTGGCAGTCACATGGCAACTGCTTCCCTTTCCTACATTTCCCAGATTCCTCCTTCTCTCCGAGTCCCCCCTAATTTGCTTCCCTATTGGCCAACAATGCTTTATTTAACAACCAATAAGATAAACATACACAGGATGCCCCCATCATCTCTTTTCTGTCTAAATAAAAATAAGGGTTTTAACATTAACATAGTAAAATATATAACAAAACAGTTATCAAGTAAGAACTATAGTTACAGTATTTAGTCCATTAGCATTTAGCAAGATTGAAAGAAAATATTCTGTCATCCTATCTTGTGAGTCTAAGGTCTTATATGTAACTTAGCTTTATAATAACTAAAGAAAACTATAACCATAACTGTCTTCAACTCCATCAAAGACCACAGAAGGATAATATATAAACTCTAGAACTGACAGAGACATCTCCATACCTGGATAGTCACCCAAAGTTCCTCTGTAACGTTGGGGCATCCATCTTCAGTCTATAGGCCACAGTGTGTCTGGCAGACTCTCCATGAAGCAGGAACCCTTCAGTATTCTCTTGTTTTGCCAGTTTTGCAGTCACTTTTCTATGGTCCTGCATGTCCAGTTTATACAGCAACAAACAGTCCAGGCAAGAACAGTTTCTTGCCCAAATGGCTAATCTTGCCATGTTGAAAGCAAACTCTGTAACGAGTTTCTTCGATGCCCATCTTCCACTCAGATGTAATTGGTTTGCCAGGAGCAGTTGTGTCTCACTGTCAAGAAAAACTCTAAACCATTTAAATGCCATGTATTCTGTAGGTCTTTGAAAGGTTTGAAGAATTTCTATCCATCTCAAATACATCTCTGTATATCTAGAAAACCTAACTAACCTAAGTATAAGTTTTGACTATTATAGGTGACTATATAACCTTATTTAATTCTGTATTACATTTTAAAAGATCTGTATGAACACAATACCTAAGCAAGAGGAGAAATTTACATATAACAAAATTGACCTTAAAGTTGTATCAATAAATGAAAAAATCCACACCAATGTAAAGTATTCACTCCTATATCCTATTCCCCCCTTTTCCTTTAAAAAGTGATTGACTCTGATCATTACCATTTATAACCAACCCCATTTAAATGAAAACAAACATTTATAAACAATATTTGGGAATTTGGGCGTTGTTCATTCCACACTGTTTCCTACTGGTTGGGGGGCAATGTCCATACCATGGGGATCATGATAAAACACAGAAATCCTGGCTGTAGTGTTCTATAACTGCATTATCTCAGCTCTTTTCAATGTAGTGTCAGTTGGGCCACAGCTTCAGAGGGGGTCTTGCTTGATCAAACCATATTAGTCTGGAAGGAATCCATAGCTTTACATTTTCTGTGGGAACACGAGCAAAAACTCCTTTCCCAAGGACCTGTCCTTATATTCAAACTTAGAAGTCAAAGCATTTTAAAAATGCATATTAGTTGGGTTAATTCAGCAGCATTGATAATCAAATGTATTTTAGCAGCTGTAGCTCTTTCCTCGGCAATCAAACAATTTAAAGACAACAATATAGCATATAGTATCTAGACTCTCTGTATATTTTCCATCTTAATGTGGCTTATTTATTATTCTATTTCTTTTTTTTTTGTTTTTCAAGACAGGGTTTCTCTGTGGCTTTGGAGGCTGTCCTGGAACTAGCTCTTGTAGACCAGGCTGGTCTCGAACTCACAGCGATCTACCTGCCTCTGCCTCCCTAGTGCTGGGATTAAATGCCTGGCTATTATTCTATTTCTTTTACTTCATTCTTTTTTCCTGACACAGGGTTTCTCTGTGGAAATCTGCCTGCCTCTGCTTCCTTCAGCAAATCCTACCGTTGTACACCACCACCACCGGCTTTTCTTTTTCTTTCTGTCTTTCTGTCTTTCTGTCTTTCTTTCTTTCTTTCTTTCTTTCTTTCTTTCTTTCTTTCTTTCCTTTAATTACTTTATCTTGTTTCTTTTTTAAACACAGCGTAAACCTTTAGAGGTTTTTCTTCATCTGAATCTGTCTTTATTGTAAATCTTTACCTTTTTCTGGCCATACAGTCTTTATCTGCTGAACAACACTGCTAAAATTAAAACAGCAGAAAAAGCCGCTGTCTTTCCAAGATGGTGGGCATACATTTACTGTCAGCAGTGAGAGCTGTACTCACTGCCTTCTCCTCTATGCTACCATCAAGCACTAGGCTGATGGCTTGGAGATGTGGTCACTGCCACCGCCAGCTGCGTGGGGCACGAACCCACAACCCTGAGATTAACAGTCTCATGCTCTACCAACTGAGCTAGCTGGGCCTCTTAAAAAGAGCCCTGTGGTCCCCCTCTTATGCTGAGTCAGGAAACCTCTCTTAAAGGAGCTATTGGAGTCTCTGCTTGTCTCTAGCAAAACAGAGACCACCTGAGAAAATGCTGCAACCAAGAAGCCGTGCTTGTCACCATTTTAATAAAAGCAGCATGGTCCTGACACAAAAACAGGTGCAGGGCAATAAAACAGCATAAGGGACCCAATACTGGATAAATACTGCCACCAGTTTTGCCACCAAAAATACACATTGGAGGAAATACATCATCTTGAATAAGTGCTGCTGGGGAAAGTGGGTATCTTCGTGTAGAAGAATGGCATCAGATCCTTTTCAGTCACCCTCCCAAAAATATCAATTCAAAGTGGATTAAGGAAATTTACATAAGACCCTAAACTCAAGTACAGTACACCTCAAGAGTCAGGTGGAGGTAAGGACTTGTGAATAGAATTCTGATCACTCAGGAAATAATGCCAGAAATCAACAAATGGGATCTGACGAAATTCAAAGACTTGTTACATCAAAGGTAATTGTCACTCAAGTTAAGAGGCAGCCTACAGAATAGGTGAACTTTTTTGACAGTGTTATATGTAACAACAGATTAATCTCTAGAATATACAAAGAACTCCAGGAACTTTAATACCAGCACTCAGGAAGCAGAGGCAGATATATCTCTGTGATTTTGAGGCCAGCATGGTCTACAGATCTAGATCTAGGACAGCCACAGCTACACAGAGAAACCCCACCTCAAACAAAACAAAAAACAAACAACAAACAAAAAAATAATTCAAGAAACTAAACATCAAGAAGACAAACAAACCAAGAAAATTCACTATTTTGTTGAATGTGTTTATCTAATAGATTCCTTGGATATTCGTTAGGCTTTTAAAATGAGGATCATATAATTTGCAAAGGGAGCTAATTTAGATTCTTCTTTTTTTACATATATGCCTTTTCTTTCATTTTCCTCTCCTCATTGCTCTAGCTAAGATTTCAAGCACTACATTGAGTGAGAATGGTGATAGTAGACACACTTTGTTCCTGATTCTGGAGGTACTGATCTCAGTTTTTAATCTCACTCATCACAATGTTTACTATAGGTCTACAGTACACAGCCTTTATTATATTGGATATGACTATTATTTTCTTAATTGTTTTCAGGTCTTTTATCAATGAAGGGATATATCAAAATTATATAAGTCCCTAGTTATGTGCTAGACTATGTTTACTGATTTCCATATTATGAACTATCCTTGTTACCCTGGAGTGAAACAATGTTAATTATGGTTTATGATTTTTTATTTTTGATTTATGATACTTTAATAAGTTGCTGAATTCAGTCTGCAAATGTTTTATTGAGCAGTTATGTCCATGAATGTCAATTTCTTTCTTCCTCTTTTGTCTATGTGATTTTTTTCAGTTGTCTTTTGAAATGCTTCTTTAATGCCCATAAATTGCACTAGTTTGCACTTATCTTGGGAGAGTCTTTGCTTCTCTATTTATATTAAAGGATAGTACCTGCTGGACAGAGTAATCATGATTAGCAATTATATGCACTCAGGTTTGAAATGCACCCCATGCTTTCTTGGCCCTTAGGTTTTCTGCTGAGTAATCTGATGTGATTCTGATAAGTTTGCCTTTATAAATAACTTGGCAGGGCTCTCTTGCAGCTTTTAATAATTAACATCATTGTCTTATTATGTACACAGATTAAAACTATGCAGCCAGTTATTGATCAGGTTAGCATACAAAGTTGGAACTTTATCATGCCACCTTCATATACATTATCATATTTTGTTCTCATTCATTCTTCTTCCCTAGTGCCCCCCCTTCGTCGTGTCCTCCCACCACCAGCCTGTACTCTGTGTCCCTCACACATGTTTCCAGCTGGGTTCTGTTCTCCAGTTTCTGTTCTCCTCCTTCTTTCCTAGTACATGTATTCCATTACCCTATTTTTCACCCCTTCCTCCCCTCTCATGATCATCTTTGTAGTTTTTTTGTTTGTTTGATTTTTGTTTTTATTTTTGTTTTTCAAGACAGGGTTTCTCTGTGTAACCCAGGCTGGCCTAGAACTTACTTTGTAGCCCAGGCTGGCCTCAAAATCAGAGATCTGCCTGCCTCTGCCTTCTGAGTGCTGGAATTAAAGGTGTGCGCCACCACTGCCTGGCAATCCTCTTTCTAGTTTTATGACCCTACAGATACACATATATGAAAACATGCACACAAAAAATACATATATATATATATATATATATATATATATATATTATATATATATATATATATATATATAATTTAGTTTTTGGAGACAGGATTTCTCTGCGTAGCTCTGGATGTCCTGGATCTCACTATGTGTCACCACTGCCCTGCTAAATACAAATTTTATGTCTACTATTCTTTTATTCTCCTCTCATACAATACATCTCTACCACAGCATCCCCTCCCTTCATTCATCCCAGTCCCCACCACCTCCCTTCGCCCCTAGATCCATTGTTATTCTGTTCCCTTTTACAAAGATTCATTTACTTTATGTGTATAAGTATTTTGTCAGTATGTGTGCATGTGCATAAATGCTTGGTGCTGAGAGAGTTCAGAAGAGGGCATCAGATTTCCTGGTACTGAATTATAGTTATGAGATATGGCATGCAAGTGCTGGGAATAAAAACTAGTCTTCTTTTAGAGCAACAGTTGCTCTTAACCACTAACCCATCTCTGCAGCCGCTATACCAAACTTTAGATCTAAGTTTGTGGAGTCATTAAGCTCTTCTTTTCCCCTTCTCTCTGAACCTATCCTTATTTGACCAGTCATGAAATGATAACAACTCTATTTCTCATGCCTGGTACATATATAAAGACTCCATCTCCATGGCTACTAACTTACTGTAGGCTACCTTCATCTCTTACCTACACTAGATCCTCAATTCATCTTTCAGTTCCACCAGACAGATAGATCTTTTAAAATGCCCACCAGTGGCTGGGGAAGTGGCTTAGTTTGAAATTACTTGCCATGCAGCAAGGAGACTGGAGTTTGGCATTTCAGAACCTGTGTAAATGTCAGATGGGCATGGTGGCCCACCTATAATTCTAGGCCTGTGGAAGTGGAAAAAAGGTGTCCCCAGAGCAAGGGGGCTAGTGTAATTAGCATGATCAGCAAACTCTGGGTGTCAATAAAAGGTTCTCCTACCTCAAAGGCTAAAGTGGAAGAGTAATAAAGACCCTGACATCAACCTCAGACCTCCATGAACCTGTTCATGTATTGTGCATACATGCGAGCACTCACACATGCACGCACGCACGCACGCACACACACAATTTACACATGAAAAGAAGAAAAGAGCCAGGAGCACTTGAGAGGCAGAGGCAGGCGGATCTCTGTGAATTTGAGACCATCCTGGTATACAAGGTATACAAGAGCTAGTTCCAGGACAGGCTCTAAAGCCACAGAGAAACCCTGTCTCAAAAAAAGGAAGATAGGAAGAACTGTAACAGTTTATACTACCTGTTGGTCATTACTATTCAGTACTTGCAACTGAAGTGAATATAATGATGAGTTTTGCTTTAAAAGCCTAACACTAAGCAAACACCTTTAATCCCAGCACTCAGGAGGCAGGCGGATCTCTGATGAGTTCAAGACCAGCCTGATCTACAAGAGCTAGTTCCAGGACAGGCTCCAAAGCTACAGAGAAAACCTGTCTTGAAAACAAACAAACAAACAAAAATTAAAAACAAAAAACCAAAAAAAACCTAACACTGTCTAACCTACTACCTCCTCAAAATCAACACCTCCTATAATATGTTCTTGCATTCACTAGATTCCTTCATTCACTTGGGTCTTTGCCATATATCCTCTTTCATTTCTCCTCCAGGGCCTTCTTATCTGTCATTCTTTTTTTTTTTTTTTTTTGATTTTTCGAGACAGGGTTTCTCGGTGTAGCTTTGGAGCCTATCCTGGCACTCGCTCTGGAGATCAGGCTGGCCTCGAACTCACAGAGATCCACCTGCCTCTTCCTCCCAAGTGCTGGGATTAAAGGCATGTGCCACCAACCCCCGGCAACTGTCATTCTTTCTTAGAATATTAACATCTCAGTTTTGCATAGCCATCATAACTAAGGGATCACTCTCCATTTTCATTACCTCTAAACCCACCAGCTTGAGGTGTGTGTGTGTTTAAGAGTATCTAATCCTACAGTGAAAATTATATTATAAATGTGTTTTTTCCTTCACTCACTAATCCAGTCTCCACAAGGTAGATGATTTCTGGGTACTATATACCTAGCACTAACAGTACTCAAGACAAAGAAGACATAATAAAATGATTTTTATATTAATTGGAGAATAAAAAATTGCTGTTTCATAAGTATTGCCAAAGTCTGACATGCACCTCGCTGATGACACATGAGACGGCTTTAGTTGGCACAGAGATGAATTATTTTTAATGATCATTTTGAAGCATACCACAAAACATTGCTGCCATATTCGATACTTATGTACACACACACACACACACACACACACACACACACACACACACAAAATTACTGCCAAGAGCAAAATTAAGTAAACAAACAACAAGCTGGGTAATGGTGGCACAAGCCTTTAGTCCCAGTACTTGGGAGGCAGAGGCAGATGAATCTCTGTGAGTTTGAGACCAGCTTGGTCTATAAGAGCTAGTTCCAGGACAGACTCCAAAGCAACAGAGAAACCCTGTCTCAAAAAAAAGAAAAAGACAACATAGGCATATACATATTATCATTAAAAAAGTAAAGTGCAGGGGGTATATGAATCTTCTCATACTCATATTAACTTTTCAAATGTTCCTTCAAACCCAGTAATATAGGTAACCACTGATTTCCATGACTGTGGTGATTAACTACACAAAATAGATAGAGATTGCAGTCACTGATTATTGACAGTGAGTATTTGGTGACTTGGCCCTCTGGAAAACTGTAAGAAAGTGAATAATGGCCAGAAATAGAGATGTTGCCACTGTTAGGTAATCAGCATTAGGACTGAAAAGGAGCCAGATGTCTGAAATCACTAAAGGGTCACCTTTACTATCACATATGAAGTGCTCAAAAGTTCTCAAACGTATGCAACTTGGTAGATATTTTAAAATGCAGTGTAATTCTCAGGAAGATTACCCAATATTTTTGTAGTCAACCTGTTACTGAAGTTTGGTATTTAATTCACCCTTATCAACATCAAAAAATAATAAAGATATATAGTGATGGCTAAGTTAATGGATCAAACTGACTGGGTTGCTGTGAATTCAAGGTCAGCCTGAGCTAAAGAGAATGACTATCAAAAATGAAAATAAAAGTCATTAACATTGCTATATTTTGTCATTTTTTTTCAAGACAAGGTTTCTATGTAACAAGCCCAGCTGTCCTGGAACTCGCTATGTAGACCAGGCTAGCCCTGAACTCACAGTGATTCGTTTGCTTCTGCCTCCCAAGTGCTGGGACTAAAGGCGTGCACACCACCATCTGGCTTCAGAAATAGAATCTTAAAAAGCAGTTGTATTTGCAATACCTACCCAAGAAAACAGGAAAGAATTTAGCCAGAAGTAAAAGAGCTCTATAAAAAATCTATAAAACATTGATAAAATTTTGAAAGGAATAGAAAGAGAAAGATCTCACAACTGCAGATGTGGGGTGGAGGGAAATCCTTGTTAAAATTCCCAATACTAACCAAAGTAATTCACAAATTCATTGCAATTTCTCTCCAGTTACCAATGGCAGTCTTCAGAAAACAAGAAATAAAAGTATGATGTTTATATAGAAGCAGAAAAAACTTCAAATATCTAAAACAGTTTTCAAGAAAAAAAATCCGGGAAGGCTCATAATGCTTGATTTAACACATGTCAGAAAACCATAGAAAGCAAAATAGCATGCTACTGGCATATAAAAAGATGAACAGTGCCATATCCATAGGCATGCTATGGATATAGCATGCTATTTTGCTTTCCATGGAAATGTTGAAGGGACCAGCTCCCCATTTTGGTAGCCATAACAGCCTAGCACGTGCTTGCCTGACCTTGTCTTGGTCACTAGGAGGTCAGATGCCTGCCCATTTCGGCAGCCATGACAGTAACACGTGTTTACCTGACCTTGCCTTGGTCACTAGAAGGTCAGATGCCTGCCTCATGGCAAAGAACCAATCAGAAGTTAGCTGGTGCCCAGCACTCGGGAGGCAGAGGTAGGTGGATCACTGTGATTTCGAGACCAGCCTGGTCTACAAGAGCTAGTTCCAGGACAGCCTCCAAACCCCCAGAGAAACCCTGTCTCAAAAAACCAAAAAAAAAAAGAAGTAGTTAGCTGGTGGTGCTATGCTTTATGGACAAGTACACAGCAATGACACTTAGAGCATAGCAACCACCCTGGGAGGGCCTATGGGCCATAACAACCAGTTGACCAATCAACACAGGGCAAACCCTCCAAGCCTGGAGGCACACCAATCCTGAGCCTGTGCGTACCCCAGATACTCCCCTTCCTCTGCCCTATAAGATTTCTATGCTGTGGCTTTGGTGGATGGATGAAAGGCCCAAGCTAACATGAGGTTAGCTTGTTAAACAACTACAATAAAGCCTCTTGCTGTTTGCATCAAGTTTCCACCTCCACATGGTGATTGGGGTGGCGGAAGTCCTGGGCTGAGATCCTGGGGGCCTGAGACTCCGGGGGTCTTTCAATATGAGGATACAATTTAGAAAACCACAGAAGAAAATACATTAGAGTAGGCAAAGGTTTTTGTTTTGTTTTGTTCTGTTTTTGACAAGGATCCCAAATCACAGTAGTTTAAAAGTAGATTAATATTATTACAACAAGGTAAGAGTCTTCTGTACAACAATAATACATTCAATAAAATAGAAAGAATCTACAGAAAGGGATAAAATATTTTAATACGTACATCTGACAAAGAACTGATATCTAGACCATACAAGGAGCTACAAAAACTCAATAGCAAAAATTAACACCTAATTTAAAAAGTAGACATTTATATTATGTTGCTTCTCTTGCTATGACAAAATGTCTGACCAAAGGAAGGAGGCGTTTATTTTGTCTCACAGTTTGAGAGGACAGTTTACTAGGTAGCAGGAGTGTAAGGCAGCTGGTCACACTACATTTGCAGTCAGGAAACAAGAGAGATGGATGCTGGTCCTCAGATCACTTTACCCTTTTAATTCAGTTCAGGATTCCAGTATGTGAAATAACAATACCTGTTTAGGGTGGGGCTTCCGATCTCAGTTAACTCAATCTAGAAACTCCCTCACAGATGTGCCTAGAGGTTTGTCTCCCAGGTGATCCTGTATCCTGAAATGTTGTTGACAATCAGTATGAACCACAAGTTCACCTCCTGTCAAATGGACATTCAAGCATCATTGTTAAGTGATAACCCTCCACCCCTTTCCCCACAGACTCATGACCATCTCCAGATGTGAAATTCAATCAGGTCAACTTCCAACATCCAATTAGTCTTGTAAAAGTTCTAAGTGGGCTGGGCGTTGGTGGCACACGCCTTTAATCCCAGCACTTGGGAGGCAGAGGCAGGTGGATCTCTGTGAGTTCAAGGCCAGCCTGGTCTACAAGAGCTAGTTCCAGGACAGCCTCCAAAGCCACAGAGAAACCTTGTCTCAAAAAAAAAAGTTCTAAATGTAGAATTCTGAAACTCAGGCAATATCTTAATGGCTGGTCTTTCTAACATCAGAGTAAACACTCCATTCCAAATGGGAGGAAGAGGAACATACCAATGAAAGTGAGATCAAAACAATACTGAAACACATCAGGGAAAACACTAAATCCTGTAGCTCCATATCCAGCATCTGGAGCATGTGGTAGAAACCACCTAGACACTAAAGAGTTCCAGTAGACCCTTCCAGACAGCTCTGCCAATTTATATAGCATGCGTATCCTGTTTCTTGGTCTGATTCCACTCCATGAATGTTTGTGCACATACAATAGATTGAAAATATCAGACTAGAAGCATTCAGCAGGATGGTGACTTGACAGAGGACAGTGGGGGAGTAAGAAAGCAGAAGAAAATTGGGAAAAAAAACAAACAGCACAAACAACTCATGTAGAAGCAGAACCTAAACTAAGCAAGAGAGATAGCTCACTGGGTAATTGTGCTTGCCACTTACAATCCGAGTTTCATTCACATAAAGGGATTTTATTGCAAAAACCACAATTTGGAAGGTTAAAACAGTATGTCCCCCACCCCAAACTACCAGTCTCACAAAAATGTTCTCTAATAAGAACTCCTAGATGAACTCTAAGACATAAAACTTAAAAAAGGATTGTAAACTTCATCAAAGGATATAAGGAATGCAAAGAAGACACAAACAGTTCAATGAATGAAAGAATCAATCTTAAAAAGAATTAAAACACACACAAGAA
Source organism: Cricetulus griseus (assembly GCF_003668045.3). Classification (NCBI taxonomy): domain Eukaryota; kingdom Metazoa; phylum Chordata; class Mammalia; order Rodentia; family Cricetidae; genus Cricetulus; species Cricetulus griseus. The sequence continues at coordinate 111,208,983 of NC_048604.1, read as the reverse complement.
AGGAATATGCAGGAACTATGATACACCATGAAAAGAGTAAACCTTAGAATCATAGGCACAATTAGTGAGAAGAATCCCAGGTCAGTAGCACAGACCAGATCTCCAACAATTCATAGATGAAAAGTCCACCCATATAGATAGAAAAACCATGCAGAACACCAAATAGGCAAGTACAGAAAAAATATTCTTGGTATATTATAGTTGAAACACTAAATACAAAAAAAAAAAAAAACATAAAGAGCCAGGTGGTGGTGGCACACGCCTTTAGTCTCAGCACTTGGGAGGAAGAGGCAGGAGGATCTCTGTGAGTTCCAGGTCAGCCTGGTCCACAGAGTGAGTTCCAGGAGAGGCTCCAAAGCTACACAGAGAAACCCTATCTAGAAAAAAAAAAAAGAAAGAGAGAGGAATGAGCACTGCCAATAGACCGTAGAAAGAAATGAAGCTATAATTACTGAGTCATAAAATATGGCTAGAAATACAACTAGTAGGACAGGCAGTGGTGGCTCATGCCATTAATCCCAGCACTCAGGAGGCAGAGGCAGGTGGATTTCTGTGAGTTTGAGGCCAGCCTGGTCTACAAAGCAAGTTCCGGGACAGCCAGAACTGATACTCAGAGAAACCCTGTCTCGAAAAACAAAAACAAAAGAGAAAGAAATACAACTAGTAAAAAATGGCTACAACCAACACATACCATTCAATAATAATTTTAAATATTGTCTCAACTCTCCAACCAAAAGACAGAAGTTAGCTGAAGGATTCAGAAATAAAACTCCATCTTTTTGTTGTCGAAATGAAACCCATCTTAGTTTTAATTATAGGCACCACCTTAATGCAAAAAGGTGGAAAAATTGTTTCAGCATAAATGGGACCAGGAAGCAAGCAGCTGTCATTCTCCTTATATCTGACAAAACAGACTTCAAAAATAAAACCAATCAGAAGCGAAAAGAAGGGCACTTCATTGCAATGAAAAGAAAAATTTACCAAAACTCAACATAATTCTAAACCAATACGCACCCAAGTCTGTGTTCCTAATTTTATAAAATGTGTACTAGCAGGATTAAAGACAAAAATTAGCCCAATAATAGTGGTGATTTCAATACCCCACAAATAAGACAGAAACATCAGAATTAAATGACATGATACACCAAATGGATCTAACATATCTATGGAGACTCTTTCACCCAAACACCAAACAATGTACATTTCAATGGAAGCTTCTCTAAAATACACCACACCCAGGATACAAAACAAACCTTGAGAAATTTTAAAAATTCAAATACCTCCAGGCAGCCTATCAGACCACAATAGCACAAACTTTTTCTTTTTGTTTTTTTTTTGTTTGTTTGTTTGTTTTTGGTCTCTTTGTGTAGCCTTGACTATCCTGGAACTCACTCTGTAGATCAGGCTGGTCCTGAACTCACAGAGATCTTCCTGCCTCTGTCTCCCAAGTACTGGTATAAAAGATGTATGCCAACACCGCCCAGCAAAAACTTAAAAAAAACAGCAAAAGAATATTTAGAATGTACAGTAATTCATGGACATTAAACAACAGCACATATGAGTCAAAGAATAAATCAAGTGAAAAATTTAAAACTTATTAGAACTAAAGAAAAATGAAAAAATTGTCAAATTAAAAGTAGCCTTATAAGCAAAATTTATTGCTATAAGGTTCTACATTTAGAAAATCAGAACACACAAATAAATCAGTTTATAATCTAAGAATTTGAAAAAATAAGAACAAACGAAACCCAAATCCAGTAGCTGGCAAGAAATAATAAAAACCAGAGCAGAAGCTAACGAAAAGAAAATAATACAATAAAAATAAATCAAAGAACAGGTTTTTTGCAGAAATAAACAAAATTGACAAAACTTTACCCCAACTAACCAAAAGAAACATCTAAAGAAACAGAATTGGGTGTAAACAGTAAACATTATAAGAGACACTGTATTAGTCAGGGTTCTCTAAAGTAACAGAAATTATAGGATGAATATATATAATTCTATGGGGGTTATTTATTAGAATGAATTACAGGGTGCAGTTCATGTAGTCCAACAATGTCTGCCTATAAATAGAAGGTCCAAGAATGCAGGAACTGTTCAGTCCATGAGGCTGTAGTCTCATCTGGTCTTCTGTATATGCTGCAATCCCTAAGAAGTAGTCTCAAATGCCAGTGAAGGAATGGGCTTGCCAGTGAGAGTAAGAGCAGGCAGGCAGAGAGCAAAAGCTTCCTCCTCCCATTTCCTTTACATAGGCTTCCAGTAGAAGGCGTGACCCAGATTAAGGTGGATGCTCCCAGTTGAAAAGATCTGAATTAAAGGCATGTCTTCCTACCTCAAAGATCTGGTCTAGAAGTGGAACTTCCTAGTTCAAATTAAGCAGAAGTCCCTCACAGGTGTGCCTCCCCTAGGGGGTTTTAGTTCTTTCAGATGTAGTCAAGTTGACAACTGAGAAGAGCTATCATAGACACCATGGCAATTCAGAATGTTATAAGGGAACACTCTAAAACCTGTACCCCAGTAAGTTGGAAAACCTAAAGGAAAGGGAAAGTTTTCTAGATTCATCCAAAGAGAAACAGGAACTCAACATCCCAAAGAGACCCAGAACAAATAAGAGGTTCAAACGAGTAATAAAACACTGTTTGATTACAACTCCAGACCTAGATGGGTTCACAGCAGAATCTTGTCACACTTTCAAAGAAGATCTACAACCAATGCTTCTTAAATCAGTTTTATGTTTTTGGTTGTGAGCCTAGCCTGTAATGGCTGAGCCATCTCTCCAGCCCATTAATTTTAAAAAATGGAACAGAAGGAGCACTTTTGAACTCGTTCTACAAAGCCACTATTACTTTACTACCAAAACCAAGTAGAAACAACAAAAGAGAAAACCACAGGCCAATACCCAGATGAATAAGATGCAAAAATCCTCAAAAAAAAAAAATACTTGCGCTGGGTGTCGGTGGCACACACCTTTAATCCTAGCACTCCGGGAGCAGAGGCAGGCGGATCTCTGTGGGTTCGAGGCCAGTCTGGTCTACAGAGTGAGTGCGAGGATAGGCTCCAAAGCTACACAGAGAAATCTGTCTCGAAAAACCAAAAAAAAAAAAAATCAGTAGACTTTTATACACCAACAAAGACTCCATTTACAATAGCTAGAAAATGAAAAGAATCTAATGTCCTTCAACTGAACGAACAGATAATGAAAATGTGGTACATATACCTAACAGAGTTCTATTCAGCAGTAAAGAAAAATGAAATCATGAAACTTTCTGGTAAATGTACAGAACTAGAAAATAATATATTGAATGAGGTAACACAGACTGAGAAACAGAAACACCACATTTTCTCTCATCTATGGTTCCTAGTTCCAAATGTTCAGATGAAGGTTTATATAACCTTGAGTAAAACCGCATAAACTAGGAAAGTAAAAAAGAGACTGTGGGGGCAGGCTAGACAGGGGAATCGTAGGATACTAGTGATATGCTGGAGGATATGGGGAAACGGAGGAAAATTTTAATTGGGGAGATGGTAGAAGATTAATACAGAAGGAGAGATAAGAATAAATAACACTAAAAATGTTTGGAAATGCCTTAAGAAATCATATTATATTCACATATGATTAGATATCACATACACAGAGAGAGAGAGAGGCAGGGGGGGGAGATTTTGTCTGACCTTAAATGCAGTTACACCAGTTTGGGTGGCAATACAAAATCCTAGTACCAGGTATAGAAAACCTCCCTTCAACAGATTCAGGGGAGGTCAACAGATTCCCAAAACAACACAGACTATTGATATTGCCATTGGTTGTCTCCCAGAAGTTGAAGTCCCTATTGCTGAAGAAATCACACATTTTAGTCACAGGACAGGGAACAATCTAGGTGGATCTGACCCAGTAACATTCTCTCTGAGGACTAGCTATGCAAGCTGCTAAGGGAGGAAAAGCAATCAATAGTCCTATCCCGATATAATACCTATGAACCACAACAATGACCAGCATGACATGATATCCCTAAGGTAACTAGCTTGGCAGTTACCATCTGATTGGACTTAAGGCCCGCTCTACAAGAGGGAAATCCTATCTGGTACTAGAAAACTAGTCAACCACTCATGGCTATTAGGGCATAGATCTCAGAGGAGAGCCTACTAATGTCACTTTCCTAAAGCAGTATAATTCATTTTGGAGTAGGGTGCAGAAGAGTAAAAGCCAGAGGATCAAGCAGTCTGCTGCAAGATTGTGCTTTCTAGATATGACAAGGAATCTACACCCAGGAAATCTCAACAGTATGCCTACTTAAGTAAGACCTCACCAAAGACAACACCAATTGACATGTCAAAGTGTATGGGGGACATTGCACAATTCCTTTGTCCCCAGATGAAGTGTTACAGGAAATTAAAGACTACTCTCATTGTCAGGAAGTGGGGGTGCACTCCTTTAATCCCAGCACTCAGGAGGCAGAGGCAGGTGGATCTCTGTAAATTTGAGGTCAGCCTGGTCTACAGAGTGAGTTCCAGGACAGGAGGGGCTGTTACACACAAAAAAAAACCTGTGTTAAAAAACAAAGAAAGGCTGGGCGGTGGTGGTGCACAGCTTTAGTCCCAGCAATGGGGAGGCAGAGCCAGGTAGATCTCTGTGCATTCGAGACCAGCCTGGTCTACAAGAACTAGTTCCAGGACAGTCTCCAAAGCCACAGAGAAACCATGTCTCAAAAAAAACTACAACAAAAAAACACCCCCCCCAAAGTCCAAAACAAAACAAAGAAAAGACTACTCAGAGAGAGAGAATTAGTCTTCTCCAGAATTGAGCACCCTAAATGGTTATCCAATCCCAAGTGGTCAGCCATATATATTCAAGCAACACTAAACATACTCAGCAGGATGCATTTATATACTTAATCACTTATATGCATGTAACAATAAGGGAGAATGATATAGTTATACTTGGTTAAGTAAAAATTACTAAAATATTAGCAACATAGTATACTGCATAATACCTGGAGACCTTAATAATATGTATTTTAAAAGTGTTCAAAGATATATAAGAAATCATGACGGGTTCATTAGGCCTGAGCTCTTCCTTAGGAACCATAGATAGTTAATTGTTGTCATATAGCTCAGTGATACAGTCCCTATAAAGTTGTTCTTGCTCAAGTAATGCCCAACTCAACAAGCAACCCTAATTAAATGCAGTGGGTGACAAGAAACAATGAAAAGTAGCAGGAGAACTTGTTAGAAAGAAGGGATTCCAAGGGAAGGGAATAAGAGGATAATAGATGGAAATATGATCAAAGTAATTATGTAACTGTCAAACTGTAAAAGAATAAATCAAAGTTTTAAAACATGTGGCTACAGTGGTATGAGTTTACAACTGAGTTCTCTATTCCACAGATAAACAGTGTCTGTTTTTGTGTCAGCACCATGCTGCTTTTATTATTTCTTTGTAGTGCAACTTGAAATAAGGAATCATGATAATCGAAGAATTATGATTGAATTATTGTGAAGGATCCCTCTGGCTACCATGTGAATTTTAAGATTGTTTTGTTTGTGTCTCTGAAAACTAGCACTGGAATTTTAAGGGGCTTGCTTTTAATCTGTAGGTGACCATTGGTAGTATAGCCATTTTCATAGTATTACTACTACTATTTCCTCCTCCTCCTCTTTTCTTCTTCTTTTTACTCCCCCTTCTTCCTTCCTTCCTTCCTTTTTTTTTAGACAGGGTTTCTCTGTGTAACAGCCTGAACTCACTCTGTAGACCAGGCTGGCCTCAAATTTATAGAGATCCGCCTGCCTCTATCTCCCGAGTGCTGGGACTAAAGGTGTGCGCCGCCACCACCTGGAAACTCTTCTAATATATTTTTTCATCTTCTACTGCAGTGTTTCTCAACCTGCACTAAAAGGTCATGACCTATTTGGGGGTGGCATATCAGATATCCTACATATCAAATAATTACACTACAATTCATAAAAGTAGCAAAATTAAGGCCGGGCAGTGGTGGTGCATGCCTTTAGCCCAAGCAGTCAGGAGGCAGAGGCAGGTGGATCTCTGTGAGTTTGAGACCAGCCTGTTCTACAAGAGTTAGTTTCAGGACAGCCTCCAAAGCCACAGAGAAACCCTGTCTGGAAAAAAACAAAAATAAAAGTAGCAAAATTATAGTTATGAAGTAACAATGAAATGATTTTGTGGTTAGGAGTCACCACAACATGAAGAACTGTATTAAAGGGTCACAGAATTAGGAAGGTTGAGAACCATTCTTCTAGTGTCTTCAATTTCTTTCTTTAACATTTAACATGTTCCATTATAGAGGTCTTTCATTTCTGATCAAGGGCTGCTATTTTTTGCTTCATATATATTCTTTAGACGATTATAAGTAGGCTGATTTTTCTAATTTCTTTCTCAGTATGTCTATTATTATACAGGAAGTTTGATCATATATCACCTTTATTATGTTGAATTATGTTCCTTCTATTCTTAGTTTCTTCATGACTGTTTTCATAAAGGGATGTTGTTTTTTGTAAAAATCCTTTTCAGAGGGAATCATGAGATTTCTGACATTGTGTGTCTTTTTGTTCTATTACTGACTTCATAACTCTTAAATAACCTGCAATATACTATCTTAATTCATTTGTTTCTTTTACTATTTTAATAAATTTAGTAATTTACAAAAGGTTTAGTCCTATAAATTCCAGTTCCCTCCCTCATCTTTTGTTATGTAGTTATTATGCATGTATTGCATGCTCATCAATATTCCTGTAGACATCACTTTGCCCAAATTATCTCAAGTATTTTTGTTAACCTATTCTTTAATTGAATACTGAATATATCATCTCGGTGTCTGTGATAAATCTTTCTCTGATTCTTCTGACAAATTTCCCTGAGTATAGGGCATTGAACATGGAGAAGATCTCAGTGAGAACCAATAGAAGACACATTTGCACACGAGGCATTCCAAAAGGCTGCCACAAAAGTTAAATAATGACAATTTTCTGGAAATGGGACTTCAGAGAACTGACAGCCCTATTCTTCCCTTGCTAGTGGCTGCCAGATTTCTGCTTTCACTAAATGCAGCTGGAGAAGAGAAATGGGAATGAGACAAATTATAATTATAAACTCTCAGCTCTTACCAAAAGATGTTTTTTCTTAAATAAATGCTCCATGAGTCTGCATGAGACAGACCTAGGTCCTCTCAATACGTGAGACAGTTGTACAGCATGGTCTACTTGTGGGACTCCTAACAATGGGAGCAGGGCTATTCCTAATGCTTTGGCTGGCGTTTGGGAACCTATTCCTCATACTGGGTTGCCTTGCCCAACCTTAATACAAGGGGAGGTGCTTCGTCCTTCCTTTTGCAACTTGATATGCCATTCTTTGTTGATATCCATGGGGTGCCTGCTCCTTTCTGAAGAGAAAGGGAGGAGTGGATTGGGGTGGGGCAGGAGGAAGGTGGGGGCAAGGGACTGGGAAGGAGGGAAGTCAAAATAAATTTATTAATTTAAATTTTAAAATGCTCCATGGATTTTTGCAAGCCTCGGGCTAACTCCTAGTATACTAAAATCATCTATTATGACTTTTTAGTCCAGTATTCTCAATTTTTTATATATGAGAGATATTCTATGCAGGTCCTAGCTCCAACATTTTCACTGGTGACAATTAAGTTACAACATCCTTAAATTTTATATTTAGTATTTATATAATAATATGAAGTTTTGCTCTTTAGGTTTATTCTAATGACTACTACTGCATTGAAGTTTTACTAGGCTCCATTATTTGACTCCATGTTCCTATGCATAGGTTTTTGGGATCTCAATCACTCAATTCTTAATATCCTGAATAAGGTCACAAAAGTGTATGCTGAGGACTGTCCTGAACATGTACAAGGTATTCACTCAGTGCCAATGTGGGGAGATCATAAGTTCAGGTGCATATACATACACACTTTCATCAGAAGATTATCTACCTCACCTAGTCAGATCTTAAATAATATATCAAAACTTTGTACTTCTGAAGATGAAACTCAATTTTGCAATCTCTGCCCTTTAACCGACAAAAATGTATGTGAAATAGTTTTTCACACAGAGGGAAAAAGAGACTGGGTCAACCACATGAGAGATGTTCTATGGGAACGCTGACTAAACACATGAGGAACCTGCAGCACAATTCAATTCCTTTATATATACCCAAGAGAAGTAAGTGTGCATGCAACAAAAACTATCTATTAAAATATAAAATCACACGGTATCATTAGTAAGCAAGACTGCACATAGTTCACATATCCGTGAAATGTGCAATAACTAAATTATGGCACAGCTATACGATGAAAATTTCTGATAATATAAAAATAAATACAATGCAATATTATGAACCAATGTAAAAGAAGCAAACCACTGCTACATACAACTGCATCAATACATCATATAAACTTGAGAAAAATAAGCTAAACATGAATTTGTATATAGCATCTGGTTCCATTTCAATGATATATATAAACAGACAGTACTAATATATGATGCTATCTGCATAGTAGTTTCCTTTGGGATACAGGAGCTAATAGAGGCTAGTGGGGATTTTTGACAGTCATTTTCTGTTTTATCTGATGTGATTTATAGACGCATGTTCAGTTTGGGAATTCAGGACAGCTGTGTATGTTTCTGTACTCTCTCTTTACTAAAATAAAAGATTGGCAAACCAGACTAACCTACATAGTCTGACTCCAAAAAGGAGGTATTCAGGACAAAGGAAACAGTATTTACAAGTGTATTGTGATAAGGAAAAGTACCCTATGTTCTTGGAATGGTGACTGATTCAGTGAGGCTGGAGCTCAGTTATGCTTACAGGTAAGAGATATGAGGCAGAGAAAGTCTTTTATTTCTGGAACAGACTAAATGTGTTTAATAAAGTGAAATCTAATTCATATATTTATTAACATAGGCTATAACATTAAGCTAGCTTAACATTCCAGAACACTTTATCATATATACTCTGGGACAAAATGTCTGCAGATACTATAACCATACCCTACAGCTATTCTTCATTTGGTACCTTGTACTATTCTATTCCATTGTCCAAGGCAAAAAAATTAGGAGTTACTTCACTTCCTCCTTGCCCACAACCAATCAACTACAAAATTCTGTGGATACCAACTTGTTTCATTTGTACCTTCTATTGGTGTCTACTACTAAAGTTTAGGCCCTACTTCTTCACTTCAGCAATCAATCATAAACACCCCCACTACTGTTACTGTTTTCTGTATCTGTCTTTGTCTCTCTCTTCCTTATCTCTCTCCTATTCTATACATGTCCCACAATGATTAACATAATGCTTCAAAAGATCAATATCCTTAGCATGATCTATACTATCATTCACAGTATTTCTGATCTGAATATTATTGTCTTCTTTAAATAAAATTCTATTCATATCCTTTTACATAGCACCTTCAGCTGAAAATGTGCAGATTTCAATTATCTTTAAAATTCTATTTACAGTGCTAAGAAAGAGACTGAGTGCTAAACCAGACATCTGATTAACCCCAACATAAGCAGCCTCAGGGAACAACACAGAAGAGGAAGCAGATGGAATGCAAGAGCCAGAGGATAAGGGAAGAGTGAGGTGAAATGCTGTCTTTGGACACAACATGACTATCACAATCATGAACTCACAGCAGCTGTGCTTACCTTTACATACACAAGGTCTATACAAGAATCAAAGCAGGCCAGGCGTTGGTGGAGCATGCCTTTAATCCCAGCACTCAGGAGGCAGAGGCAGGCGGATCTCTGAGTTCCAGGCCAGCCTGCTCTCCAGAGTGAGTGCCAGGATAGGCTCCAAAGCTACACAGAGAAACCCTGTCTCAAAAAAAACCAAAAAAAAAAAAAGAATCAAACCAGGCTAATTTCCTGAATATGGGGGTTAGAGTATCTCCAGGCCCCATTCCTTCCTGAGGAGCTATTGGCGATGGATAGTTGCTGGGAGTGGGGTGCAACTCCTTCTTTTGTAGGAATGTGGCCACTGGTAGGTTTTCTGTGCTCCAGTGGGTGGCTCAACATCCTCCAGTGGGTGGATCCACATTCATCTACATAGGGGCAGCACTAACAAGACTTGGTAGATCACTAAAAACAAAAGACATGGAGTTCAGAGGGGAGATGGGGGAAGTTATAAGGAAGAAAAGCAGATGGATATGATCATATTTTATCACAAACATGCATGAAATTCTCAAACTTAAAGAAAAAATTAATTCTACTTTAGAAATCCCTTCTATTTAGTGCATGTAGAATTCTAGAATGACAGGTTGTACCAAAAAACATGTAACAGATGAATGTCAATCAAGATAACCCAATAACCTTATAAATTGACAGTCAGTGAGCAATTTGCTGGGAAAGCAGTACATTTCATATCTAGATGTTCTTAGTACTCTCTCCAAAATAAAAAAAAAATTCCACAATATCAACCATAGATTTAATAAAGATACAATCTCCAAGAGAAATGGTAGCAGACCGTCTCCAGGGATAGAGCTATATATAAAATGGACTGTCTACCAAAATTTGGTCACATTTACATAATTTTGGTACTAATTTTCCCATTGCAATTACAAGATTAACTGCCATGCATGTACAGCTGTGTATTAATAATGCTTATGATGCTGGCTGGTTATTTCTTTTCATTCTGTAAGAATATAGAATCAAAGCAAAAATCAGTTTCCAGAAATGACCAAAACACATAGCAAAAAAAAGGCTGTTAAAATAAAGGCTGTTTGTTACAGCTCCTGTTCAAATCACTGAAGTTCAGTGAGAAGCTGTTAACTTTCTTTAAAACTCTAAGAGGGCTGGAGAGATGGCTCAGTAGTTGAGAACTAGCTGCTCTTCCAGAGGACCTGGGCTCAATTCACAGTGGTGGCTCACAAGTATCTGTAACTCCAGTTCCAGGGAATCCAATGCCCCCTTATGCCCTCTGAAGGTACCAGGCACACACATGGTGCAGACATACATGCAGGCAAAATACCCACACACATAATTAAAAATAAAGAAAAATATAAACAGCAAGATCCTACCTATGACAAACCAGTGCTAGAGAATCATCAGCTGACTGTGGGCTTTTAAATTGCTGCAGGAAGAAAACCGTAATCTCATCCATAACCTCAACAAGTACCAGCTATGAGAGCAGCAGAGCCTACACAAGATGGACATCCATCGATCTGGTACTGGTCATGGACATTATTAAAGCACAGGGCTTTCCTGGGTGACATAAAAAGACCGTGATGGAGACAAAGAAAATGACTAACTTGGGGCTTCTCTTGATGGCCAGCCATGTAGACCACCTCCAGATCACCCAGACAGTAGTACACTCTATAGACCTCAGTGACCCCCGCCCCCAGCCACTGGAGATATTAACACCAGTGGACTGACCACATTATAGCAAAATTCATCCAGCAGAGAGATTAGAAACTAACCAGGCCCATGTGCAACAAGCATATTATCTACAAGGAGAAGTCTCAGGTGGCTTTCACAAGTACATCGTACACATGCAGTGGAAGATGTGGGAAGACCTCACCCACTCAGATGCCCAGATATCATGGACATATTAGAAGATCATTAGGACTAGCACTACAGCACCATTCATCAGAGCCCTTAGCAACCACTCCTAGAGGAGCAAGAGATTGGCTGACACCTCACAGTATATTCCAGTTTGAGTTGACATTAAAGGAGGAAGAAAAGGAAAATGCATTGGAAATTCAGGGTTGCCCGGGGCTAGTAAAAACATCCTTGGCTCCAGAAGAGATCATTGTCTCAGTTGAGAAACCATGCAAGGTCAAAGGCTATGACTGTAGTGGTAAAGGTAGGAGATAATTTGAGGTAGGAGGAAACTGCAGGCTGTGGTAGCCCCTCCAGTCTTAGAAGGCCCATTCTGCCTAATATGAAAACCCCATACATACCAGAAGAAGCTGTAAGCCTCCTGGGCCTCCGTTCCATGAAGGCCTCCTAAGCAACTGTCTAACTCCAAAAGAGGGCCTGATTTGCCTCCTTGGGAACAGCAAGTGATTTTAAGGTTACCTAAAACCTACATCTGTCATCCTCAGGCCATCTCTACCCCCTACTCCTTCAGTCTACCACTGACCTCTTTCCCTGCTACCTCAAGACTCTAGGGCATCCTAAGAATAACGAAAAGGGAAAAGTGGAAAGAAATGTATCAAGAGTAAATGTTATGCTATTTTTCTAAGGTAACTAATGAAAAGACAGTCAAGCCCACAATTCTTATCATATGCATGGTTGTAAGAGAATTCTTCCTAAATACAGATTCCCACAACTTGCAAATTGTATATGTACATACATGACATACATCCCTTTCTCTATTTTCCTCTTAAGATGAACTTATCTTGAGATATATATACAACACAGATATACACACATACTATATATATTATATGGACTTTCTGGTAGGCAATACCACTTGTCCTATAAAAATGGTCCAATTTCATACTAGACAGTAAAATGATTAATGTTAACCATGGGTTGAAGAAGAATGAGAGAAAGAGGGGAAAACAAATTCTTTAGGGTATGTATCTATTCTAGAAGACGCTAGAATGGCTAATACCCAACACTATGTGTTTATCAATACTTACAGATTTATAAAAGTGGTTTAGTTAACAATGCTAAATCAATTCTGGTATCATTATATTGGATCAGTACCTGGAACAAATACTACACGGTAATGCAAAATGTAAATGACAGTGGAAACTGCAGTGGAGCATGATTCATTTTTCTGTAAATATGTTTTTTCTTAAAATTGTCTACTGAGAGATTTCCATGGGGAAGCAGGCATGAATGGCTGCAAATCAGCACCAAGTGTCTCCACTGAGGTCAGAAAAGACCTGTAGAAGTGCTTCTCAAACACACTGTTTCTTCATAAACGGTTAGCTGAATGAGCAAAAAAAAATGGACATTTAACTAACAGTAAGGCCTGGGAGCTGATAATTTTGAAGCACAGCAAGGGGCTTGCCTGGGAACACTGGATACCATATGGTCAAAGTCACAAGCCCCATCACACACAAAGGTACCCCAGAATACCAAGGGGAGAGTTCTTACAGATCCAAAATGTAAATGAAACCAAGGGCCCTACACATTTCCATGGGAAGAAAGCACAGAAATCCATCCTGGCTGTGGAAGCAATGGCCAAAGTGAGATACTGCAAGACCGGTGCAGACTTGCTGCTCAGACTGCTGCTGAGATCAGCTAGGGTTTTCATGCTCCCCTCCCTAACACAGCACAGATCCAGACAGAGCATCAACAGGGGACCTGAGAACCACACCGCTCAACCTAGCACAGCTGTGCCAAAACCTCAATCTAAAAGCTAACCATCTCAACTCCACTGGGGCAATAAATAACCCAAATCTGATCTTACAGGTTTCAGTGGCAATTACAAATTGTACCTTCCTCATCAGTGCAATTTGCTGCAAGAAACATCACAGGGAGGTTAAGAATTCAAAATGCATTCCACCAAACAATATGGACTAATGTGATCATTGTATTTTAATGTATTTCCTTATACTTTGTCTTATTTTTCGTGCTAATGTTTTATCACTAAATAGTTTTATTTTTTAATTTCATTCTTGAATAAATATCTCATAATGGTCTTCCTTCAGTCTGTTTATTACTACGTTACATTTTATCATTGTGCTCTGTGTTTCCCAGCCCAGTCTATTGTGCAGTATCTACTATTCTACTTTACTCACATTCTTTCCCTCTCATTCCCACCTCTCTTCCGCTTTCTTTCTTCCTTACTGTCTTAGGGTTTCTACTGCTATGAAGAGACACCATGACCACAGCAACTCTTATAAAGGAAAACTTTAATCGGGGCTTGCTTACAAATTCAGAGGTTTAGTCCATTATTATCATGATGGCACACAGGAAAACATGGTGCTGGAGAAGGAGCCAATAGTTCTACATATGGGTCCGCAGGCACAGGAAAAGAGGGTGATACTGGCTTTGCATGGGCTTCTGAAACCCCCAAAACCACCCCAAGTGACACACTTCCTCCAACCACGCTGTGCCTACACCAACAAGGCCACACCTCATAATAGTGCCACTCCCTATGAGCCTGTGGGAGTCATTTTCATTCAAACCACCACACCTACTACCCTGCTCCTCTTTTGACCTCTTAACTATAATATCCTATATCTTCAATAATCCTTAACAGTACCCCAAATTTCCCTTGCCTCCAGATACTCTTCCTACCTTAGTTTTTTTCATGGCTGTTATAATATTAATTCTTATCCTTAACCTGTCTGCTTCTTTTTAGCTCCTAATATTTTGAATAACTTTATTATTATTATTATTATTATTATTATTATTGTTATCATTATGTGTATATATGATATGTGGGGAGGGTGTGCATGCCATAGTGAACACATGAGGTCAGAGGACATCTTGATGGAGTCAGTTCTCTCCTTCCACCTTTATATGCATTACAGGGATTAAACTCAGGACATCAAGCACTTCACACAATGTGCCACCTCGCTGGCCCTTCACTCTTTATCTTAGTAATTTATATGGTAGTATACTATTCTCTCCTTAATTATTTCCACTGCCATAGCTATTGAATTTAAAAGAAGCACTGCTGTTTCCTGGCTAGTATATTTGCAGTGTGGGCCTATTCAGTAACAGTGTTTCTCCTATAGTTAAGTCTACCCTCTGGGAGTAATATATCAGGTATGTTAAAAAACCAAGGCTGTATGACACACATTCTTCAAAATACCAATTCCACATTAATGGTTCCAAATACAGTGAAATAAATGAAATCTCAAAAGAAATTAAAAGAATGATTAGGAAGGTTTGATAAAATCAAGAGGTGACAAACTCCTAAAAATTCAAAGAGAATACAAATTAACAACTGACTTTAGAAAATCAATACAGGATATATGAGATGATTAAATATCAAGAAAATACTAAAATAATACAATTTAAATTTTAAAAATATGAAACTCAGAAAAGTCTAATAAAAAAAGAAACTCAGCAGAAAATCTTACCAATAAAATGGTTTAAGCAAAAGACGAAATATTGCCAGGTGGTGGTGGCACATGCCTTTTATCCCAGCACTCAGGAGGCAAAGGCAGGCGGATCTCTGTGAGTTCGAGGCCAGCCTGGTCTACAAGAGCGAGTTCCAGGACATGCTCCAAAGCTACAGAGAAACCCTGTCTCAAACAACAACAAGAAGAAAAAAAGACATAATATCAGAAATGGAGGACAAGATATATGAATCAGAACATTCAGATACTGACAAACACAAAACAACTGTGAACAGAACATATGAATTCTGTAGGACACCATTAAAAATCAAATTGATAAATCCTGGAATTGAAAGATCAAACCAAAGGCATAAGAATTATATATTCAACTAATGAAAGTACAAAATATCCCAAAGAAAAAGAAAAAGATGATAATTCAGACTCAGGAGGTATTCAGAACACCACACAAGACAAGAAAACAACCTTCCCACTCCATATTACAATAATACACAAAACAAAGAAACAACATTGACAGAGCAAGAGGGAAGTGTGAATTCCACAGAATTACAGCAAATTCATCAACAAAAACCCTAAAAGCCATGAGAACATGGAATGATGTGCTCCAAGGGCTAAAAAAAATAATGGCCAATCTAGATTACTAAATCCAGCAAAGCTATTTGACATGCACTTGCAAGAAAAAATGACTTCTCTCCAACAAAGTCTCACTGGGTATATTAACCATACTTAAGGGCAGGACCCATGCCCAGCAGTAGATAGGTAGCCAGTACAAAATGAACTCGATGGTATTGTTTGTAGACTTTTTGTCTCATTGCTTTGATTGGGCATTATTTTTTTAACATACTGTATTCTGATTGTACATTATGCTTTGTGTGTGTGTGTTTCTTGTGTCTTTTTATTTTTTCATTATGGTTTGTTTGTTTTGACTGTTTTCTAAAGAGAGAAAATAGGGCACAGAGTTGGGGAGGGAGGATCTGGGAAGAGCTGGGGGAGAAGAAACCATGATCAGAACACAGTATATGAACAAAAATATTCAAATAAAAATACATATTAAAAATGGTCATTTCCCATGGTTCAGGTGTATATTTGTATATATAGATAACATATACAAATATAATAAAGTAATATATTGCATATGTATTTAGATATATATGTAAACAAATCATTCCATATGTTTTTCTTCCTAGAGACTTAGACAGTACAAGTTTCTATGAATATCAAACCACTAAATTTGCCGTGACTATCATAATTCAGCTTTAATTACTTGCTGCATTTTCCTTTTGTGATTGTTGGTCTTAATTGTCAATTTAAGAGGACTTAGAATCGACCTATGAGACGCTGTGAAGGCATTTCAGGGAAGGCTGCCTGTGTGGGGAAGAGCCACCCTGAAAGTTGACATCACAGCTCAATGAAAAGTGTGAGGGAAAAACTGTTGCCTTTCTGACAGTTCCTCTTCATGAATGCATGAAAATGTAACTACTACTGCCATCTTCTGCTGTTATGGGAGAGCACAGCCTCTTTGACCTAATATGAACTGATCTCCAACAGTTTTCCAAGGAGCTTCCAAGACTTACAGCTAAAGCCACTTTCTTCCCCAGTGTGCAGACAGCATGGTGACTACCCAACCTATCATGCAAGGCAATCTACTCAATTTTAACACATATAATATATACTACACATTATATACATACACACATACATATATAAATACAGCTTTCGATCCAATACACACACTCATATACACAAGAGTGTACTCAAAGCCTTTAGCAGCACAGCAACCAAGCGTTATGTCAAAGATAGGGTTCTTTTCTATCCTCTAAGCAGCATATTTCTACTTGTAGTTAATAACATGGAAATTAAAATTAAGAAAAGCAAATAAACAGTTACTCGAATAGAATTCTATGCTTTCACTCAAAATGAACACTATTTTCACTTACTTTTGTTAGTTGTTAAAAGAAAAATCTCTGTGGCTGCAGAGATGGCTCAAGGTTAAGATGTTGTTCTCCCAGAGGATCTAGGTTTGATTCCCAGCACCCATAGTTATACACACAAAAGAAATATATCAATCATCTTTCTTTTACTATGAACTTAAGAGAGAACTAAGTAAAGGATCAATATCTAACTCTATGGCAAACAGTCATTCCACCTAAGGTTATCACAGGAATGTTGATTACATTGATATACACCTGTCATCTCAGCACTTGGTAAGCTGAGGCAAGAGGCTGGCAAATTTGAGGCCAGCTTGCCTTATGTGGTGAGATCTAGTTTGACCTAGGATATAAAGACCCAGTACCTATAAAAACCTTAACAATTATGACACTAATATTCAGTAACACCTCTAAAAATTCAACCCTCCACTAGCAAATATACACCACCAGCATTATCATTTATCATTACCAACATTACCTATATTCCACTGAGGAGCAACTTGCTCATTTTTCTTTTTAAGTTTTTTTATTTCATTTTGCATGCCAACCACAGTTCTCCCTCCCACTCCCTCTCCCACACCCTTACCCTGCCACCCCATTCCACTCCCCATCCACTCCTCCCACAGGGTAAGGGCTCCCATGGTGGGTTGACAAAGCCTGACCCATTAAGTGGAGGCAGGACCAAGCCCCTCAAGGCTGAGCATGGCATCCCACCGTAAGGAATGGGCTCCAACAAGCTGGCTCATGCACTAGGGATAGATCCTGGTCCCACTGCCAGGGGCCTCTCAGATAGTCCGAGCCTCACAACTGTCTCCCACATGCTGAGGGCCTAGTTTGGTTCCCTGGAGGCTCCACATCTGTTGGTACAGAGTTTTTGAGTTCCCATGAGCTTGGTTCAGCTGTCTTTGTAGATTTCCCCTTCATTTTGACCTCCCTTGTTCATGTATACTCCCCTCCCTCTCTTTGACTGGATTCATGGAGCTCAGCTTAGTGCTTGGTTGTGGATCTCTGCATCTGGTTCTATTAATTACTGGATGAAGGCTCTGTGATGACAGTTGGGGTCTTCACCAGTCTGATTATAGGGGAAGTCCAGTCCAGGCACCCTCTCCACTATTGCTAGGAGTCTTAGCTGGGGTCATCCTTGTGGATTCCTGGGAGTTTCCCTAGCACCAGGTTTCCTAACCCCATAATGTCTCTATCAGGAACAGTATCTTTTAGATCCAATTTCAAGACAGCCAAGCTTAGGTAGTGAAAAAAAGAAATCTGGTGAAGACGTAATTAAACAAGGGGGCCATGTTCCAGCTCCAGCATGCCGCAGAACTTGGCAGCTTTGGCCATGTGGTTCTGGCTTTATAGTTAAAAATAGAAGAAAGGAGTTAAGATCCTATGGTTCTGAAAAAAACAAACAAACAAACAAATATCCCGTGGTTCTGGTTAGCTGGGGCTGAAGAATCAGCTGTGATTAACAAGATACCAGAACTACTAAAGCAAAATTTTGCTTTGCTGGGATATTTGGCGTTGGCTGGAGCTAAGAAATTGGTGGTTATTAAGAAGAGACCAGAATCACTGAGGTGAAATCTTTTGGCAAGAGTTTCCTAAGAGCACAGAGAAAGCGTGTTCTAGAAGTGGCCAAGGTTGTACCTTATGCTGGCAGCTGGACTTAGTAATGTGCAAACATCACCCAGGTGGTGCTGGTTTTGAAGGCATGAAGGAGTCATAGAGAGCAGCTGAGGGTTGGCACTGTGAGAGGCCAGGAAAAGCCATTGGTGAAAGTGAGGCCTCAGTGGCAGTTGAAGGCCCAGGACTCAAGGGGGCATGCAAAGAAGTTGAGGCTTGGCACCATGAGAAGAGCCTACGAGAGTGCAGCCCAGTTGCAGCAAGGGACCCCAGCATTTTGGAGATGTCAGTACCATGGGAGGACAACCAAGAACAGTAGCAGTGGTGAAGTGGAGCCAGCCGGAGCCTCGAATATGAGCTGTGTGTGCTGCAGAGGGCAAAGCCAGAGAAGATGCATTATGATATCATTAAAGGTTTATGGGGGCCACGGAGTGGAATGTAGTATTTTCAATATATTTGGCCCCCATAAAGTCAGGGGGCAGCACTATTAGGAGGTGTGGCCTTGTAGGAGGAAGTGTGGTCTTGTTGGAGGCTGGAGGGCATACCTTTAATCTTGGCCACACCTCCTGTTGGAAGTGTGTCCCTGTGGGTGTGGGCTTTGAGGTCTTTTTCTCAAACTTCACTCAGTGTGACAGTCGGGTGACTTCCTGTTGTCTGACTATGAAGATGTAAGGATTCTCCGCTCCAGCACCATGTCTGCCTACCTGCATGCTGCTGTGCTCCCTGACATGATAGACTGAAGCTCCAGTACCATGTCTGTCTGCATGCCACCATGCTCCCTGCCTTGATGGACTCTCTCCCTACTTGACCATCCCATTCCCTCATGTTCTTATCCTCCCTCTCCTCCCCATTACCACCCCCAGTTTATCCAGAAGATCGCATCTAATTCCCCTTCCCAGGGCAATCCATGTGTAACTCTTAGGGTCCGCATTGTTACCTGACTTCTCTGGAGCTGTGGATTGTAGTCTGGTTATCCTTTGCTTCATATATCTAGTATCCACTCACGAGTGAGTACGTACCGTGTTTCTCTCTCTTTTTTTTTTAGAGAGAGAGCACATTAACCAGTTTATTATAGGGCTAGAGAGCTAGAGAGGAAGAGGAGATAAATGGAAGAACAGAGCAGGGCAGAGAGTAGGAGAGAAGAGAGAGAAGTCAACACACACACACACACACACACAGAGAGAGAGAGAGAGAGAGAGAGAGAGAGAGAGAGAGAGAGAGAGAGAGCGCCCGTGTTTCTCTTTCTGAGACATTTTTCATTTGAGAGCAATCATGACTACGGCCCAACACTCTGGTTAATGTCACTCAGACCCACTGATGCATCCTACACTACTTGTCGCTATTCTCCTTCCTTATACTAGATACAGACACATGTTTCTTTTTGTCCAAAATCCTTACTGTGTCCTTTGCTTTCTCTGGAGCAGAATGAACATTTTCACTGCTGGCCAGTAGCTTCAAACAGGGCAAGGAAGGAGGCTCTATTCTGAGCTTACTGCCATTATACTTAGAAATCTACTTTTACCTCCATTATACCATCTTCAGAGCAAGTTCAGCAATATCACAAGCCTGAATATGTTTACAGGCTTAGTAGATCCCATGACTAGCCCTAAATGGCACAGCCTGAATGTCTACAAGTTTGGTAGGTCCCACTACTAGCTCCATCTGCTTCTGTGTTGTAGGAAAATAACAATAAATGAAAATGTATTCTTCTGAGTCTTGCTGCTATTTCTTTCCATCAAGGCTCTCTGACTAAGACTGGGAACAGTGAATAGATTTCTAGGCTAGGCACTGTTTATTTTCCAGAATAGAAGGCCCATTCTCAATTATAAAGCAAATGTTAAAGAGTTACAGCAGCTTGTATAATGATCCCGATGAGCTAGCTAATCCCAATGAGCTAATCAACTGTGAAGTATTCAGTTATCAAAAGTTTTATAATATATCCCCATGATGTTTCTTTCATTTAAGTGTACACTTCTGTAACAACTATGAAAATAAACTTATAACGTAAAGTAACTAAAACACCAAGAGACAACAGGCAAATATATCCTTATACAACCTGAACCTGATTTGAAGAAGAACCCCCAAAAACCTGATTTGAATCCTAGTCTAACACTAACTAACCAATGGTGTAAAAGTAGGAAGGTTGGCTTTGAGTACAGTGGTTAAAATGTAGACCTCAGCATCTGTAATTGTATGCACAAGTTCATGACTTGCTTTATGCCTTCATTTCCCATCTACAAAATACCAATAATAATAGCATATATTGCCGGGTGTTGGTGGCGAACGCCTTTAATCCCAGCACTCGGGAGGCAAAGGCAGGCGGACCTCTGAGTTTGAGGCCAGCCTGGTCTCCAGAGCGAGTGCCAGGATAAGCTCCAAAGCTACACAGAGAAACCCTGTCTCGAAACACCCCCCAAAAAAGAATAAATAATAGCATATATTTCATTAGGTCATAGTCAATATTCAGGGCTTAATTAATGTAAGCCACTTGTGAGAGTATGTAGATATAGTATTAAATGTGAGTTTTGCAATTTCCTGTAATTTTTCATATACAATAGCAAATAGATGGCATGATCTATAGGCCCCATGGTCTAGTTACCTAAGAATTTCTATGTGTATCACCAGGAATCCTTACTTTTAAAATCAAATTATAATACAAGAAGATAAAGTAGTAGTTTTCTCCTAACTACTATGGCAGCTTCTAGAACTTTAGCTGTGATGATGCAAAGTTAAATCGATCCATCCAACAAATGTGTGACAGGTACTATATCCCATGGACTTTAACTATCTCATACTTGCATGTCATAATATATGGATCTATATTAAATCCTTTAAGGAATCTGAATACTATTTCCATGATGGCTATCCTAATTTACTCTCCCATCATTACTGCATCAAGGTTCCCTTTCCTCGATATCTTTCCCAACATTTGGTATCTATTTTATGCTCCAAAAAGCTATTTTAATAGGTGTAAGATGATATCTCACTTTTGTTTTAAATTGTATGTTTTAAATTGATTAGTACACATTTTTTGAAATCTTTCTTTTTTCTGGTTTTTCAAGTGTATGTTTCTCTGTGTAACAGCTTTGGCAATCCTGGAACTTGTTTGTAGTCCAGGCCAGCCTTGATCTCACAGAGATCCACCTGCCTCTGCCTCCAGAGTGCTGGGACTACAGGAACACCACTACCACCCAGCTCATTTTTTAAATCTTTAGTGGCCTATCTGCAACAGTAAATTTAGCAACTATAATCTGTAATGAGAAAATAAATAGAATATAGCATAGCTGAACAGCTGTATACAGAGGAATGACTTACATTTTTATACATTAATGTGGCTACATTGCAGAAACCACAGTATGTGTAGGAAAAACATGAAGACTAGCATGTACAACATATTTTCAATTACATACCTTAATATTATGCATACTCAACTCTATGATTTACAGCTGAAGAATCCATATTAGGCATGGAAAAGCATAAAGTGGACCACAGATGTAGGCTGAATGTGAAATGCCCTCCATGTGCTTGTAGTGGTGCTATTTTGGAAGGTTGTGGAGCCTTGCTAGAGGAAGGAGTCACTATGGCAGGGTGGGGGTGAGGGTTGAGGTTTTACAGCCAGGTTCAATCTTTGCTTCCTGACTACTGAGGCAATGTTATCAGCCTGCCTCCTCCTCCTGAGGCCATGCCATCCCTGCTGTGGTGGTGTGCATTCCCCTAGGTTATATGCCCTTCTTTCCCTAAACCACTTCTTGTCAAGAGTTTGACCACACAAAGGAGAAAAGTGACTAACCCACACAACAAACCCATCTGTCTAATGGCTTCACCTTGTGCAGCAAGGATGTCAGTCTGGAAAAAGTCACATCTGACAAATAAATATTCCTGGCCGGGTGTCGGTGGCACACGTCTTTAATCCCAGCACTCAGGAGGCAGAGGCAGGAGGATCTCTGTGAGTTCAAGGCCAGTCTGGTCTACAGGAGCTAGTTCCAGGACAGCCTCCAAAGCCACAGAGAAACCCTGTCTCTGGAAAAAAAACAAATAAATATTCCCTAAGTAATTCTACATTTCACAGTCTATTCCTTTGTCCATATTGTTAGGGTTTTTTTTCTCCTTGAAAACTCCCAATTGTTAAATGAGTATGTCCAGAACTACTTTCTGGTCATTTATGCCTGTCATCTCAGGACTCAGGAAGCTGGGGGAAAAGGTTTGTCACAAGTTTAGGCCCACGTGGGCTACACAGTGGGTTCTGGTCCACCCTGGAAGCCAGAATGAGACCCTGTCTGAGAAAACAAACAAGTAAGCAGGAATAGACAAGAGTCCATTCTAAAGAGCTTCTATGGTTTACATATGGTATAAACATGTCTCCAGAGCATCATGTCTTTAAAGCTTGATTTCCACCACGGTGATGTTAAGAGGTGGTAGGTCCTTTATGATTGATGTAGGGCCTAGTGAAAGGTGATCAGTAAGTGGAGACACAACTCTTGAAACTAAAATAGCTCTTATGGACCTGAAATAGTTTTCAATAGTGATTTAAAAAAAAGCCTAATTCAGTCCCCCTGTATGTGGGTGACAGTTAGGAGGTCTGAGCAGTCTATGGGGCCACTGGCAGTGGAACCAGTATTTATCCCTAGAGCACAAATGGACTTTGGGAGTCCATTCCCTATGGAGGGACACTCTCTCAGCCCAGATACATAGTGGAGCACCTAGGCCCTTCCTCAAATGATGTGACAGACTTTGATGATCCCCCATGGGAGCCCTAAAACTTCCTGAGGCGTGGATGTGGGGTGGGATGGGGGTTTGGTGAGAGGAATAGGAGGATGGGAGGGAGAGGGAACTGGAATTGGTATGTAAAAGAAGATTGTTTTAAATTTAAATAATTTTTTAAAGGCCTGGTTCATCCTCCTTGCTCTGGCTTCCTGTGTTTCTGTGTCACACTTCCCACTCCACGTTCACACATTGCTGCCACAGTGACTCCATTTTCTATGGAGTAATCATCACAGACACACATATGCTAGTGATGCCCTTTAACCTTCACAATGGTGAGTTAAAATACTGTCTTTGTAATGTATCTAACCACTAGTACCTTATAATACCAGAAAGAAAGACAAGTCTACGCAGGGTAAGAAGAGAGGGAAGCCTTCATCAGAGCAGCTTCTGTAAAGCACTAATTTAATCTTGGAACAAAGGAGATGCTATAGTTTCGATGTGAAATGCTCCCCTAAGGATTATGTCTGAATACTTATTCCCTGCCTACAGGCGATATTGGAAGACTCCAAGGAAACTCTAGGTAGGGCCTTGCTGGTAAAAGTAGGGCCCTAGTAGTATGCTGTGAAGAGTTACAACCAGTACTATTTCTAATCTTGGCTTGTCCTGGTCTTGCTATCACATAATATCTACCAGACACTCCAGGAACCATGAATTGAAACATTCTTGCCTCCAAGCCTCTTTTCCCACAAGCTGTACCTCCTGAAACCATGAACCTAAATGAACTTTTCCTCCATTATGCTGTTTCTGTTAGGTATGTCACAGTGATGTGAAAGACACCAATGTCATTTAGGATTTATTCATAGACCAACATATATACCTTCCCAAAGAAATTTTTAGGGACACGCACAGGTGATTTCTTCATACCACAGATACTTCACAAATTATTTTCTGTATATTGAGTCATGACTCTCAACATCCTCCATTTTGTCCTCCAGATCATCTGAACTCTCTCTACTCTGGGCTGTGACCCTAGAGGCTAACATATGTATCATGGACAGGTTCCCCTTCTGCAGCCTTTGTTAGTGATTAGCGAAACAAATACCATCAGGAGTCCTGAAGGAGAAGGGATGAAGTATTTATTCTCCAAGTATAACCCTGAGAGATAACTGTAGGCTGACTACTACATCTGTTCAAAGATCACAACTCTGTCCAGTGGATACTAATAGATGTAGATATTAATTCTGAGTTTTCTAAGCATCATTCTCTATGCATGCCCTATCAGGTCTAAGAATAATATCACTTGCTGACATTATGCTTGGGAAATTATAATATCTGTCTTATTTAGGGTTTCTATTGCTGCAACAAAACACCGTGACCAAAAAGCAAGTTAGAAGGAAAGGGTTTATTCAACTTACACTCCACATTGCTATTCATCGCTGAAGGAGTCAGGGCAGGATCTCCAAGGCAAGAGGTGACGCAGAGGCCATGGAGGAGTGCTGCTTACTGGCTTGCTTCCCCTGACTTTCTCAGCCTGCTTACTTATAGAACCCAGGACCAGCAGACCATGGGCGGGGCCCTCCTCTGTTGATTACTAAATGAGAAATGTCTTACAGCTGGATCTCATGGAGGCATTTCCTCAACTGAGGCTCCTTCCTCTCTGATGACTTCAACTTAAATATTAAGTTGACATACAAAAGCAGCCAGTACAATATCCATGTAATGATTTTTTTACTCCCTACTTGGAACTTGGTAAGTAGTTACAATAGTAAACTCTCCCCAAATTACTCAGTATGAGTTGGAACTACATTCTTTAGTAGGGCTGTCATTTGTATAATCAAAATCATCACTATCTAAGTAATAATATACAGCACTTACTGAGCATTTACTGTGCATCAGTTTGATGTGCATTTACTTAAATGAGTCACTTTCATGATAATTCTCAGAAGTAAACATTTTTCCATAAATTACCTCATTCCTCCTTTATTTCTAATCCAGATATTTTCCTTTTCCTTTTTACCCTTAAAAGAAACTAGTGCTACCTCCCTCTCTGTCCATGGTTCAACAGAATAGAAAGGATGAGCCCACCCATCCACCAAAGAATAGAAAACTAATAATAATAAGGTAAGAGAAAGAACATGTTTTGGTGATATCCAGAACAAGAAAAAGCCCGAGTAGAAAAGCTGCACAAAAGCCAACAGTATAAACCAATTAACAACACAGGAAAAGTTGTTCCCCACCTTACATTCTATGATTTTTTTTGCCCTTCTGTCACAGAGAATTATTTTAATACTAGAAGGGATAAGGAGAAGTAAAAGGAAAGGCAGATTATAAGAGGAATGATGCTTATGATGAGCAAATGACAAAAAGAAATTGTATAAATGGGTTTAACAAGTTTTTAAGAGGAATAAAAAGGAGTATAGCTTAAAACTAGCTAGAAATGCAAACCATCAAAATCTAATTAAGAAATGAGGGCCTTTATCATTATGTCTAGTACTTTGTAATGATTAAAAACACCACACACCACATGTGTGTGTGTTTGTGCATCTCATATAGTCACAGATTGTTCAGTTATCTCATGAATGTTCTTGTACTCTCACAAAACAGAGGAATATCCTTCCCTTTATGCTGAAGCACATGTCATGAAGGAGCCCTTGATTGCAATCGTTTTTTGAAAAGCTCCCCAATGCTCCTGAAATGCCATCTATTCTGCTTTCAAAGGTTCTACTTCTCAATGGATCAGAGAAGAGAGAAACGAGGGAAGAACTGAATGACTGGTTTGGAAAAGCTAAAAACAAAGAATGGTTTCTGTTTGATTAATATGACCCTTTCAGTCTCATTTTGAATGACATTCCCTTTAGTTGCTTAATTCCAGGATACTAGTCCACTTGTGAAACACAGAGAATCTCCATTTCCTTTCATATCAAGGGCTTTGTAGTTATCATTCTCTTTGTCCTAAAACAAAGAGGCAAATACACAAATTCAACCACACAGCAATTATATAAGAATAACAATTAGGTATGAGAAAAGAAAATTTCATTAATTAGACCAATCATTTAGGATTCTTCAAAGCTATAGTGGAAATGGTAATTGGGGTTATTGAGAGCTAAAATGTCATTTATCAGAGCACTTTAGAACATAAATTTATCCATTATGTATTGACATCCATTCATTAAGCAAATACTTCTTGTTCATATGTGCGTATGTGCACACCTATGTGTGGGGTGTACTGTGTGTGTGTACGTGTAATTATTTCTCAACCTTATTTTTGACAGGGGTCTCAGTGATTTGACTAGCTAGCTAGTAAGCCCAAGATATCCTTTTGTCTCTATCTGTCTCTCCAGTTCTATGATTACAGGATATATATGTGGGCACAGGGAACCCAAACCTAGGTACTCATGTTGGCATAACAAGCATTCTACCAATTAGCACCTTCTCCTTGGCCCCACTAAGCAATCATTTAAGTTCCTATTTCTTACCAAAACTGAGGGGCTGAGCTGTAGAAATGGCCAAGTGGTTAAGCGCTTGCCCACCAAAGCTTGAAGCCTGGACTGTGGATTCTCAGAACCGATGTAGTAGATGTAGTAGCCAGATGAGCATGGTGGCCTGCCTATAATTCCATCCTTGGAAAGTGGAGAAAGGGGACTCCTCTAAACAAGCTAGGAAGGCCAGACATATCAACAAGAATTCAGTTTAAGTACCATGCAGTGATGGCACATACCTATAATCCCAGAACTCGAGAGGCAGAGGCTGATGGATCTCTGAGTTTGAGGCCAGCCTGGTCTACAGAGTGAGTTCCAGGACAGCCAGGCGGTTACACAGAGAAACCCTATCTAGAAAAAGGAAAACAAAACTCAGTTTGATTAAGAGACTCTGCCTCAGTGAATAGGGTGGAAGGACAAGTGAAGCTGATTCTAGATAATAACTGTGGGTGTACACATGAATGCACACACACACACACACACACACACACACACACATGCACGCACGCACGCACGCGCGCACTTGTGCACACATACACATGCACTTGTACACACAGGCATCCATATGCATATTAAAATGGGAAAAAACCCTCAGATGCTTTAGCATTCCCATTCAACTAATCAACCAATATTACTGGAGTAAAGGTCATGTGCAAAAGCTTATTTCTTAGTAATATTTTATATTTTCTGAAATTATGTGATTCTTGTGGAACATATTCTAGTGAAGATGCTCATTATTAAAACAACACACATTGATTGTTTTCAGTATTATCTGCACTAGACTATGAAGTACAAAGAGCAATGAGTCTTGACCACAGAGAAAGCTCATCTATTCTGGCTTTATGAAGCAGTTTCATTAAGAAGTGACATTTGAGTCAAAAACAGAAAGATTATGAAGAGTTAAGAGGGCGATAGGAAGTATGTATGCACAAATACATGATATACAAATATGAAATGATCACAATGGCACCAATTCATTAAAATTTAAAAAAGAAGGCTGACTCCCTGGGAAGCCACAGCTCAGGGAAGCAGGTAGGTTCACTGCAGATCTCCACCTCTCCCTCTTCCCCCAAATCTAGTCCCCCAGGCTCATTCCCAGCTCTGCAGGAGAAAACCCACTACAGCCTCCCTTCCCCCTCTCCCCCATCTCCTGTGAATCCTACAGATCTTCCCCTCCTGTCCGC
The DNA here is from genome assembly GCF_003668045.3 of Cricetulus griseus. Lineage (NCBI taxonomy): Eukaryota > Metazoa > Chordata > Mammalia > Rodentia > Cricetidae > Cricetulus > Cricetulus griseus. Next base: position 111,181,066 of record NC_048604.1, on the reverse strand, counting down.
CCTCCACCCACTCTGGCTATCTCCCAGCCCCCAACTCCAACAGGCACTTCCTAGGAAATCACAGGCTACTCCAGCCAGGAAAGCAGGAAGGCTGACTGCAAATCTTCACCTCTTTGTATGCCTCCAGATCCAAACCTCCAGCCTCTCAGGGCCCCAGCACTACAGCAGACCTTCTGCTGGGGCCTCCCATCCTCCATCTCCAGTGGATCCCACATATCTTCCCCCTCCTAACCTCCCTTCCCCAACTCATTCCTTTATCACAGCCCCTAACTCTAGAACACACAACTCAAACACACAGGCCACACCAGCCAGGGAGGCAGGAGGGCTAATTGCAGATCACCTCTCCCTCAGGTCCTCCAAATCTAATCTCCCAGTCTCATCCTCAGATCTTCAGCATACCTGCTGCAGCCTCCCTTCAAGTCCCCTGCCCCCATCTCCAGTGCATCACACAGATCTTCCCCTTCAATTACCTTCCATTCACCCATTGCTTTGCCCCAGCCCCCAGCTCCAGCAGACACTCCCTGGGAATCCACAGGCCACTTTGACCAGGGTAGCAAGTAGGCTAACTGCAGATCAGATAAGCAATTTAAACAGACCAATAGCCCCTAGTGAAAAAGAAGTAGTCATTAAAAGTCTCCCAACCAACCAAAAAAAAAAAAAAAAAAGCCCAGGGCTAGAAGATTTTAGATCAGAATTCTACCATAAAGAAGAGTTAACACCAATACTCCTCAAAATATTCCACAAAATAGAAACACAGGAAACACTGTTCAATTCATGAGGCCACAATCACCCTGATACCCAAATGACATAAAGACCTAAGAAAGAAAGAGAACTAAAGACCAACTTCCCTTATGAACATAGATGCAAAAATATTCAATAAAATACTTGGAAACCCAATCCAAGAACACATAAAAAAGATCATTCATAATGATCAAGTAAGCTTCATCCCAGAGATGCATCCCAGGTATAGTTCAACATATGAAAAATGAAATCTACCATATGAACAAACTGAAATGAAAAAAAAAAAAAACACGACCATCTCATTAGAAGCTGAAAAAGTCTTTGACAAAATCCAACACATGATAAAAGTCTTGGAGAGATCAGGGATACAGGGACATACCTAAACATAATAAAGGCAGTTTACAGCAAGTCCCTAAGCAACAGAGAGAAACTCAAAGCAATCCACCACAATCAAGGCTGTCCACTCTCTCTATACCTATTCAATGTAGTACTTGAAGTCTTAGCTAACATAAGAAGACAACTGAAGAAGATCAAGAGGATACAAATTGGAAAGGAGGAAGTCAAAGTATATTGATTTGCAGATGATATGATAGTATACATAAGTGACCCTAAAAATCCCACCAGGGAACTCCTACAGCTGAGAAACACTTTCAACAAAGTAGCTGGATACAAAATTAATTCACAAAAATCAGTAGCCCTCCTATGTACAAATGACAAATGGTCTGAGAAATACATTGGGGAAACAATACCTTTCACAATAGCTTCAAATAATAAAGACTATTTTGAGGAACTCTAATCAAGAAAGTAGAAGACTTGCACAATAAAACTTAAAGAAGTTGAAGAAGATATCAGAAGATGGAAAGATCTCTCAAGCTCATAGAATGGCACAACTAACATAGTAAAAATGGCCATCAAAAGTGATCTACAAATTCAGTGTAATCCCCATCAAGACTTGAACACAGTTCTTCACATATCTTGAAAGGACAATTTTCAGCTTTATATGGAAACACCAAAAACCCAAGATAGCTAAAGCAATCCTGAAAAAATAAAAGAACAGCTGGATTTCAAGTTGTCCTACAGAGCTATAGTAATAATTCAGTCTGCTTTGTTGGCATAAAAACAGATACAGTGATCAATAGATTTGAAGACCCAGACATGAATCCACACACTTATGGACACCTACTCTTCGATTTATATTTTTAAAAAAGCCAGAAACACACTGGACAAGATACAGCATCTTCAACAAGCAATGCTGGTCAAACCAGATGCATGTATCCCAACAGATACACATTTATCACCCTACACAAAACTCAACTTTAAATGTATCAAAGACCTCAGCATAAAACCAGATATGATGACCCTGATAGAAGAGAAAGTGGGGAATAGCACAGTAGAAAACTTTCTGAATAGAACACCATTAGCACAGGCACTAAGATCAACAACTAATAAATGGGACCTCATGAAACTAAGAAGCTTCTGCATGGCAAAGGTAAATGTCATTTGGACAAAATGGAAGCCTACAGATGGGAAAAGATTTTTATCAAGTACACATGATAGGGGACTAGTATCCAAAATATACAAAGAACACAAGGAACTAGATATCAAGAAAACAAATTAAAATGGGGTACAGATCCAAACAGAATTCTTTTTTTATAAAGAATTCTTTTTTTAAGATTTTATTTATTATGTATACAACATTTTGCTTCCATGTATGTCTGCAACCAGAAGAGGGCACCAGATCTCATAACGGATGGTTGTGAGCCACCGAGTGATTGCTAGGAATTGAACTCAGGACCTCTGGAAGAGCAGTCGGTGCTCTTAACCTCTGGGCCATCTCTCCAGCCCCCCAAACAGAATTCTTAATAGACGAATTTCAACCGGCTGATAAACATAAAGAAATGTTCAACAGCCTTAGCCATCAGGGAAATGCAAATGAAAACTACATTGAGATTTCTTTTTTTGAGACTCATTTTTATTTTTTATTTTAAAATTTTATTTTATATTCCAACCAAAGTTCTCCCTCCCACCCATTCTCCCACCCCCCCATCTACCCTCCCAGCTATATACCATCAGAATGTCTAAGATCAACAAAGCAAGTGACAGCTCATATTGGCAAGGATGTGGCATTAGATGACACTCGTCCATTGCTGATGGGAGTGCAAATTTGTAAAGCCACTACGGAAATCCGTGTGGTGGTTCCTCAGTGAGATTAGTGTTGATCTACCTCAAAATCCACCTGTATCATTCTTGAACATATACCCAAAGGATGGTTTATAATACCACAAATATCATTTGCTCAACTATGTTCGTTGCTTAGTAGCCAGAAATTGGAAACAACCTAGATGTTTCTCAACAGAAGAATGGATAAAGACAATGTGGTTCATTTACACAATGGATTGTTACTGAGCCATTAAAAACTGACAACATGAAATTAACAGGAAAATGGATAGAACTAAAAAAAATCATCTGTTGTTAGGTATCCAAGATCCAGAAAGTCAAATATGGTATATATTTGCTTATATGAGAATATTAGCTGTGAAGTCAATGATAATCAAGCTTTAATATGGAGAACCACAGAGGGTAGTTATAGTATAAGGAATTAGAGGGAACAGACAGATCTCTTAGGAAAGGCAAATAGATAATTATGAATGCATTGAGGGGGCTGGAATGGCAGGAATAGAGGGGAGAGGGCATTGAGGGAGGGAATACAGAGAGAGACAGAAAATTAAGAGGCATTCGAGGAGTACTATGAAAAAGTAATATAGTAGAAACTTAATAAAATATAAACATTTCATGATATAAATGAAATCACCAAATAATGGGAAAGACAAAGTCTCAACTTGCCATCTCTTTTTACCAAAGGAAGCTTCCAGTACTGGGACTGAATTACATTTAATTGAGTTGTTGGCCAAAAGGGTTCCATGAAAATCCCCCAACAACCCATGCTGTTGCCAAAACTATAGGTTGCTTTTTACAAACATAGAGCAAGGCCCTGTTGCTAAAGACAACACCTACACAACTTATTGAACATGGAGATGACTCCGTGCTTACATAGAGCCTTCACCCCTACTTTCAAGCACCTTTGTTACAAAAAGGCACTCTGCATGCTTCCAATAGAGAAACATAAACACTAAGCCAGCTACAAACCCTTTATCTACAATGGTGACTACCTGTAAGATATGCTAGTGTAGTGGCGGCACAAAGCACATGGGAGTAGCCAACCAATAACTGATCTGACTAAAGACCCACTCCTTGAGATGGAACCCATACTTAACACAGACTGGGTGACTGAGAAAGTGAAACTAGATAGCCCATAGACCTAGAGTAGAACCAAATATTACTGGTTTAAAAAAAAAGATAGTAATAAAATGACCCCTAATGACATTCTGCTATATTCAGAGATCAGTCAGTGACATGCTCACCCATCATGAGAGCAGCTTCCTCCTGCAACAGATGGGACTTAAACATAAAACCACATGATCATCTCTTAACAGATGCAGAAAAATCCTTCTATAAATCCAACATGCCCTAATGGTAAAACTCCTTGAAAGAGTAGTAATAGAGAGAACATACCTTGGTAAAGGACACACACACACACACACACACACACACACACACACACACACACAGCAAACCCACAACTAACATCATCCTAAATGGAGAAAAATTCAAAGCAACACTATTAAAATCAGGAATGAGACAGGGCTGTCCATTATGCCCACTCCTTTTCAATATAATGCCCAAAGCACCAGAACAACAGGCAAGAGAAGGACATTGATGAAGTCCAGAAAGGAAAAGAAAGAGCTGAACTAACCCTGTTTGCAGATGGTATGATACTATATATAAGAGATTCTAAAGGTTCTCCAAGAAAATTTCTAGAAACAATCAACAATTTCAACAAAGTGCTGGATTAAAAACTCAACTTTCAAAAAGTCAGTAGATTTCCTATACACCAACAAGAAAGACCCTGAGAAAGAAATCATGGACACCCATCCGTAACAGCCTCAAAGAAAATATCTAAGAATAAAGCTAACCAACAAGATGAAAAACAACTACAATGGAAACTTCTAATCTTTTCCTTCAGAAATTTAAAAATGGGAACCCCTCACACACACCATGGTCATGAATTCCCTCCCACCCCCATATTCACCATGGCCATGAATTCCTCCCCCCAAAAAAACACACACACCATGGTCATGAATCCCCCCACACACACACATACACCACAGTCATGAATTGGTAGAATTAGTATTGTGAAAATGACCATTCTGCCAAAAGCTATCTACAAATTCAATGCAAGCCCCCTCAAAATACCCACAATGTCCTTCAATAGAAATACGAATTCATATGGTACCAGAAAACACCCTAGATAGTGAAAGCAACCCAGAGCAAAAAGAATAATGGTAATTATTGCATAATAATAATGGGATCACCATTCCAGACCTTAAGATGAATTAAAGAGCCCTAATAATACGAACAGTATAATACAAGAACAAAACAGACATGTAGACCAGTGGAACAAACTGAAGACCTACCTAAACATGACTACTAATCACTACAGCTATCTTAAAGCTAACAAAGAGACCACACCCATAAAATTTTCTTTGAAGAGACTCAAAATTAGGAGCTAGACATACCTCTTTATGGACAACTAATTCAACCAAGATTCTCAGCCCAGTTATCATTAAGCCTGAACCAAAATGCAGTATTCTGTAATCATTGTCCTTTTCCACAACAGCAACCAATTGTTCACTGTGATGACTCAACAGTGATGGGAGAGATTCTCAAAAATATTTTAATGATTAGTATGGAACAGTGACCAATCGGAATGGATCTCATTGTGTATGTCAGCATGACTCTAAATTTAATTATCATTTTAAATGATAATCTGAACTTATCATTTTCCCCATCCTGTATCAAATGTCCCCTTCCTGTATTCCGGTGATATAATTATGTCATCTTTACTTGAGAGATTACCTGAAGCTCTAAGAAGTTGTTAAATGTCCCAAGGATTAATGAAGCAACACATGTGGCACCTAACTAGGAATAGGCATTCAATTCATGCTAGTTTCTCCTTATTCCTGGAAATGATGCAGTCTTTTAACCCAACCGTATGACCTCCTCCAGGGAGGTCTCTTGTATATTTGCTCTGTATTGTGATCCCTCTACATATCCCTTTTTTCTAGGCAAACCAATCATTCTAAAACCTCACTTGCTTCCCTCCTGACCTGCAGTTACGTACTTCAATGATACAATAATTTACACACTAGAGTCTTTTCTGTTTTGGATTTCCCTAAGCACCAAATAACCCCTTCTAGTGGCACCTACTATTCCTAGATTGATATTTCCAATGAAGTATTATGCATCTTGCTCTTTTTCTTTGTGTTCCCATTCCAGCAAGTAGCAGCCTATAGGCATAGTCAAAACTATGGGAGTCATTTTAGTTCTTCTCTTCATATCATTTCCCATATCTAATTAATTACAAAATCCTATCATATGAATTTCATTATCTCTCTCATGCTCAAACTCCCTTCTCTATTTTCACAGACACTGAACTAGTCCTTTAGCAAAAGAAAATCTCTGAACATTATACTATTGGATTTAATTTCTATTACAAAGCAATAATGATAACAATAATAAATAAGAATGACACTGATAAAATATGTACATCAATGAAATAAATGAATGAGAAGAGACCCAAGAAATTAATCTACACATTTACAATCAATTTATTATCAATAAAGGTGCCAAGGACATACAACTGGAAAAGAACACCTTCCTTAATAAATTGCACTGGAAAAACTGGATACTCCCATGAGCAAGAATAAAACTATATCCTTACCTCACAAATGTCTACTCACAATCTAGTAAAGACTTCAGCATAAAATATGCAATGTAAACCACTGGAAAACACAGAAAAGAACTCTTTCTATAATCACTAAGGGCAATTGTGCTCTGGATATGACTACAAAAACACATGTAACATAAGCAAACATAAAATTTTCAATGCATCAAAAAACCCTTTTGTAAAAACAAGGAAACAATCATTGCAAAAAATACCAACAAAATGGAAAAAAATAAGTCATATCTGTTAGGGGGTTACCATCAAAGGAACACAAACAAAGAAAAAAATAACCAAATTAAATTGTCCAAATGGGAGCTGGAAAGATGGCTCAGAGGTTAAAACCACTGGCTGCAATTACAGAGGTCCTGAGTTCAATTCCCAGCAACTACATGGTAGCTCACAACCATCAAAATTCAATCTGGTACCGTCTTCTGGTGTGCAGGAATACATGCAGGTGAAAGGCTGTATACATAATAAATAAATAAATCTTTTTAAAAAATGACCAAATGGTTTGAACAAACATTTTTCAAAAGAAGACATACAAATGGGTTACAGGTACAAGAAAAGTATATTCAACATCACTAATCACTAGGTAAAAATAACTCAAAACTACAATGAAACATAACCTCACACTATTTCTTTATTAATTTATTTAGGTTTTTTAAAGATAAGGTCTTGTTCTATAAACCTGGCTAGCTTTCCTAGAAGAACTAATTCACTGGCTTTGAACTTACAGCCTTCTTCCTGCCTCTGATAGATCTTTCTTTCTTCCTTCCTTCCTTCCTTCCTTCCTTCCTTCCTTTCTTTCTTTCTTTCTGTTTTTTTTTCAAGACAGGGTTTCCTCTGTGGCTTTGGAGGCTGTCCTGGAACTAGCTCTTTTAGAACAGGCCGGTCTCGAACTCACAGAGATCCACCTGCCTCTGCCTCCTGAGTACTGGGACTAAAGGTGTGCGCCGCTACCACCTGGCTCTGCCTCTGATTTCTGAGTGGTAGAATTGCAAGCATAAACCATTATATCCAGAACCTCACCTTTTTAAGAATGGCTACTAACTAAAAGATTGAAGGTTTGTTTTTGCAAAGACATAGTGGAGGAAAGGCACCAGTATTCACTAGTGATATAATTTTAATTGATAATAACCTTTATAAAAACATTTTGGAGCTTTCTCAAAAAATTAAAAACGGCCAGGCATTAGTGGCGCACACCTTAATCCCAGCATTCTGGAGGCAGAGGCAGTTGGATCTCTGTGAGTTTGAGGACAGCCTGGTCTAAAGAGTGAGTTCCAGGACAGCCAGAGCTATGCAGAGAAATCCTGTCTCGAAAAACAACAAAAAACTAAAATTGGAACTATCATAGAGCAATCCATCCCACTTCTGGCTAGATATTCTCAGAAATTGAGCAGAGGATACTGAAGGAATATCTACACTCTTGTGTCTGTTGCAACACTATTCAAAAGAGCCATGATACGGAATCAAATCAAGTATCAATCAACAAATAAAAAAGATATGGTAGGTGCACAAACACAGCTACAAACAACATGGAGCCGGGCGGTGGTGGCACATGCATTCAGCATTCAGGAGGCAAAGGCGGGCAGATCTCTGTGAGTTCGAGACCGACCTGGTCTACAAGAGCTAGTTCCAGGACAGCCTCCAAAGCCACAGAGAAACTCTGTCTCAAAAAAAGCAAAAAAACAAAACAAAAGACATGAAACATTATCTACTTTTAAAACGGAAGGAAATTCTATAATTTGCTACATGGATGAACCTAGCAGACATTATGCTAACTGAAAAAGGCCAGGTACAAATACTGCATGTCTCACTGAGAGAATCTATAAAGTTAAACACACAAAAGCAGTATGAACTGAAGTTCTCAGGAGGGAAAAGCCAGTCCTCTGTGAAAAATTTTACAAGACTAGTTGATTAGAACTTCTGTGACTATGGAGAGGTTAATGTCTCAGGTCTAGAGCCAAATTATCTTGTGCTATCTTTAGCCCCTTAATAGCCATTTATTGCTTACTTCTGTGTTTGACCCAATATCCTTGTGACTATCAGTCAAACCCTTTTTGAAATGTAAAAACAGGCACTTAGCTTTCATCAACCCCAAGGTTAATAAGGCAATCAGATAAAATCTGAGTCTTAGAGCAGAGGTTCACTCTGTTGTAACCTGCCTACTGAATGTTCCCACCTATCTTTTAAAAAAAGATAAAGAAATCTTGATTTGTGCTTTCTTTGTTGTTATTATAAAAAAAAAAAACTTCACTAAACTGTTAATGTGCTGGTCATAGCATCTGGGGCAACCCGAAAACTATCTATTATTCTAATTGAGGTGACAGCTATGTTTTTGTGTGTACAATGGAGAGCAGAATGGTGGATGCAAGAAGCTGGATGGAGGCTTAGAAAAACAGGGATTACGTTGCCCAAAAGGCACAGTTTTAGTCATATAGAACTAAAAATTCTGAAGATCCAACATACACTATTGCAATTTTGTTAATTATACTGTAATATGTTGTGTTGATTATACCATAATTTATACTTTAATTTAAATATGCAAATAATAAACTTAACTATACTCACCACAAAAATATGATAGCTGTATTATAATGGTGATTATGTTTTGATCTTTACTAGGATTTATTTTTAATTGTGTGTATGTGCATGTGTCTGAATGTGGCTGTGTGCATGTGGTGCCTGAAGAGGCTAGAAGAGGGTGTGGGATTGCTTGGAGAAGGAGTTAGAGGCAATTGTGAGCTATCCAGCACGGGTACTAGGAACGGAATTTCGGTCCTTTACAAGAGCTCTATGTGGTCTTAACCAGTGATCCATATCTCCCAACCCCAAATGACAAATATTTTAACTAACTCGATTTTGGTGATCACTTCATAAAATATGTATGTATATCAAACTTCATATTGTATAATGCAAAACAAAGTTTTATATGTGAATTATAGCTCAATAAAAAAATGAAAACTCACTTCCTCAAAAACAGACAATTAACAAATTAAGGCACCAATGATTATTTATACTCTACTATTTACAATAAATTCTATTCCTGACTTTTTCCTGTGCTAACTAAAAGCTAAAAAATATTTTTACAGTTTACTTGTTTATTTATCTATTTATTTATTAGTATGTGTATGTACAACTTGTAGAAGTCAGTTGTCTTCCAGCAGGTAGGTGCCAAGGATTGAACTCGGGTTGTCAAGCATGGCAGCAACGCCTGGACCTGCTGAGCATCTCTCCAGCTTACTTTTACATCATTAGTGATCAAAAACTTTCAAAAGAATAATTTGTGAAACTTAAAAAGTTTGTAAAATTTAAATGTGTCCATATATATCATTTTATTAAATTACATTATACAGTCCCACTCAAGCACAAATTGCATTTGTCCTACGGTAATAAAAGGTCATAGGCATATTCAAAATTATGTGTGATACTTACATAAGGGAAAAAACATTGAAAGGGTGAGATGAAAATAAAACAAATTACCTATAATCTGAAAAAGAAATGTACTCGAGTAAAGATTTCATTACAAATTCTATAGCCCTACATTCCTGTCTTTCTCATTTTCTCTGTCCGTTTCTCATTACACCTCTCTACCACACCAAAATCCTCTAGTATGTAACTCATTCTTTCCTCACTGCTTTAGCTTCCTGTACTTCTCTCTCAACTTTCACTTTGCAGACTTGCTTTTATCATTCAGATTTCAACTCAAATGTTATTTCATTGAAGATGTAACCCTACTTTAACATGACCTACATTTAGACAGCCCATTTCACCACACATAATTTCCTTCGTAACACATTTCACAGTTTACATTGTTTAATCAGTGGTTGTATATTTACCTTCTTTATTATGTGTCTCCCTCCAATATACTCTAAGATTCATTAATGCAGAGACCAAATACAAATTGATCACTGCAGTCTCTCAGCACTTATTTCAGCTCACGCACACACCTGAGTGTGTGTGTGGGGGGGGTTATTACTCAGAATACACTTTGGAAACTATTTATCCAGGTTTTATGTTAATGTATGAAATCACTTATAAATGAATAATATGCTGAATATTCATCAGAGGAAATGAATAATACACAAAAATGGTTTTCAGCTATTGAAACCTGAAATCATCTGTTTTTTTTCTCATTGCACTTAATCATAGATTATACAGGTAGCAAGACTCTTATCTATCCCACACTCTATTCAATCCATAAGTCCTCTATTATAATAATAAGGGATTTGTTTGCTATTGCAAAATATTTCTAGACAAATTCAGAGTAATTGTAGTCAGATTATGTATGTTCTTTCTAGTCCATCAAGGTACTTCAATTAACTGAAGAATATCTCCATGCATGTGTAGAGTGGGAAGCATACTTAGCCAGGATATGGAAAATACTGAATTTGGGCTAACGGAACAAAAAAGGAAACAATATTGCACAGAACACCCACAAAACACTCATTTTTTAATGCCAAACGGAGATTAGAACAGCCTGAGGGTTTTCTTCCAACAAGATATTGTTGCTCGTAAGTGTGAAGCTTCTACTGGATGAAGCAACAATGGCTCAATCAGCTGGGTGGTGGTGGTGCAGGCCTTTAGTCCCAGCACTCAGGAGGCAGAGGCAAGCGGATCTCTGTGAGTTGGAGGCCAGCCTGGTCTTCAAAGAGAGTTTCAGGACAGTCTCCAAACCTACAGAAAAACCCTGCCTCGAGAAAAAAACAAACAAACAAAACAAACCAACAACAACAAAAAAAAAAAAACAAAGGCTCAGTCTTCCACTCACCCACCTCAATATCTGCCCCTTGGCTTCTTATAAGGGACAAAACCAGGAGGTCAAGCACAGTCATGTCACAGCTTGTAAACCAATATGCATTCTCAATTCTAGAATGTTTGGGGTTTTTAAAGATTTATTTCTTATGATGTCTATGTGCATGTGCTTGTGTATATTTATAAACCATGTGTGTGCAGGAACACACAAGAGGCCCAAAGAAGACACTGAAACCCTGGAACTGGAGTTGCACTGGGAACAGAATGTAGGTTCTCTGTAAGGACAGTAAGTACTCTTAACCACTGAGGCATCTTTCCCATCCCCATCTAAAAAAGGTTTGAGGGGCCGGGTGTTGGTGGCACACGGCTTTAATCCCAGCACTCCGGAGGCAGAGGCAGAAGAATCTCTGTGAGTTTGACACCAGCCTGGTCTACAAGAGTTAGTTCCAGTACAGACTCCAAAGCCAGAGAGAAATCCTGTCTTGAAAAACCAGAAAAAAAAAACAACCATGATGCTGCCCTAAGTGTAAATACATTGATCAATGAAAAATATAAAAAGAAAACAAAATAAATGCAAAAAATTTAAGGCCGACTTGGTTTTTGACAGACACTATGAACAAATGAAAATTTCAATCAAGAAGTTGTGTTGAGAAAACTGGGTATCTTCATACAGAAGAATAAAACTGGATCTTTTTAGAAAACATATGAAAAATAAACTAAAATGAGTGTACTGGCTGGTTTGGGGTGTCAATTTGACACAAGCTAGAGTCATCAGGAAGGAAGGAGCCTCAGTTGAGGAAATGCCTCCATGAGATCCAGCTACAAGGCAGTTTCTCAATTAGTGATCAACAGGGGAGGACCCAGCCCATGGTAGGTGGTGCCATCCGTAGGCTGGTCCTGGGTTCTATAAGAAAGCAGGCTGGGCAAGCCAGGGGAATCAAGACCGTAAGCAACACCCCTCCAAGGTTTCTGCAACAGTTCCTGCCTCAGGGATCCTGTCCTGTTTGAGTTCTTGACCTGACTTCCTTCACTGATGAACAGTGATGAGGAAGTGTAAGCCTAATAAACCCTTTCCTCCCCAACTTGCTTTTTGGTCATGGTGTTTCCTCACTGAAATACAAACTCTAACTAAGACAATGAGTAACTACATTTATATCTAAAAATGGAAATAGTAAGGCTGCTAGAAGAAAACTTAGAGGAAAATTCCATAACTATTTTCTGTCTAATGATTTCTTAGATAAGACGCCAAATATACAAGCAAAACAAAAAATAGGAAAAATGAGATTACATCAAGCTAAAATGTTCACCCACAGCAAAGGAAATAATTAATTGAATGAAGAGACCAAATATCTGATAAAGGGCTAATATGCAGAATATTCAAGAACAAATAACACAATTTTTATTTTAATAAATATCTATTAATTCTTTGAGAATTTCATAAACATATTTGATCATATTCATCCCCAACTCACTTGCTTAACTTCTCCCAGATCTCTTCATACTTCTTACCCCTCAAAACTTCATGTTTTCTCTTTTTAAAAACTTAATAACCTCTTGATTCCAATTTGTGCTGTCCAGATACTTCTGGGTGTAGGGCTATCCAGTGGAGCATGGGCAACCTACCAAGAGACACACACACCCTGAAAGGAAACTCCTTTCCTTATTCCAGAAGCCACAGACCCTCCTCAGATGGAGTGAGTACGCATGACGCACTTTCCACTCCATGCTGGAAAGCTGACTTGATTGATTCTGTATGGCTGTCATTAGTTCTGTTCACTCTGGTCTCCCCGACCTATGGCTCTTAACAATCTCTCTCCCCTTTTCCATGATGGTCCCTCAACCTTGGTGGGGGGAGGGTTGATACAGATGTCCCATTTGTGGCTGAGCACTCTACAGTCTCTTGTTCTCTACAGTTTGAATAGCACAATTTTCAAATTGGCAAAAGATCTGAACAGACATTCCTCAGAGGAAGACAACAATGACCAACTTATATATGAAAAAAAAAATGTTACCATCTCTAAATACCAGAGAAATGCAAATTAAAACAACAATGAGTTAACCTATCATAACCATTGGAATAACTTATTTTTAAAAATGAAAAGCTAGCCAGGCAGTGGTGGCGCACGCCTTTAATCCCATCACTCAGGAGGCAGAGGCAGGAGAATCTCTGAGTTCGAGACCAGCCTGGTCTACAAGAGCTAGTTCCAGGACAGCCTCCAAAGCCACAGAGAAACCCCGCCTGGAAAACCCTCCCCCCAAAATAAAAGCTAGACATGGTGCTTCACATAGTTATAAACTCAGCATTGGGAAGGTGGAGGCAGGTGGACTGTTGGGGCTTGCTGACCAGCTAGGCTACCCTATTTAGTGGGTTCCAGACCAAGTGAGAGATCCTGTCTCACAACAAAATGTAGATAACATGCCGGGCATTGGTGGCACATGCCTTTAATTCCAGCACTCGGGAGGCAGAGGCAGGTGGATCTCTGTGAGTTCGAGGCCAGCCTGGTCTCCAGAGTGAGTGCCAGGATAAGCTCCAAAGCTACACAGAGAAACCCTGTCTGGAAAACCAAAAAAAATTGTAGATAACACCAAAGATTGACACCCAATGTTGACTGTCCACACACCACACACACACACACACACACACACACACACACACACGAACCTATCCACATAGCAGGATGCTGGAAAAACAGAACCTTTATATACTACTAATAGGTGTGCTAATTACTCATTTTGTGAAATGTAAACAAGTCCCTCATGATAATTGCAATATGATATAGCAACCCTACTTCTTGGCATATGCCTAAGGGAGTTTAAGTTGTTATATCAAAGATATATATATATATACATATATATATGTGTCTGTGTGGACATATATATATATATATATATATACATGTATATATATACACGTATACATATACATATACGTGTATATATACATATACATATACGTGTATATATATACATATACATATATATATACTGACATATATATATATTTCAGTGATCATTTTAACATCACCAGCAATAATTGAGGTATTTATTGAGATATTTTATAAGCTTGAGTATGGATGGATATTTATCCACCAATGGATGGATAAATAACATGTGATACATATATATGATGGAATACCATGTAGCCTTTAGAAATAAGGAACATGCTTCATTTGCTAGAGGAAATTACATTAAGTAAATTAAGCCAAGTACAGAAAAATAAATACCAAATGACCTTACTTTTATTCAAAATCTGCAAAAAAGTAGAACTCATAGAAATAGAGTAGTAGGGGGCTGGCAAGATTGCTCAGTGGTTATGAAAACGAATTACTCTACTAGATGACCTCAGTTTAATCCCCAGACCACATTAGGCAGTTCATGACTGCCTGTTTAGCTTCAGGGAATCTGACTCCCTCTTCTAGCCTCCAAGGCCATCTGCACTCATGTACTCACACAAGGCCATCTGCACTCATATACTCACACACATAGTTAAAAATAAAAGTTTAAAAAAGTTTATAAAAGTTTATAAAAGTTTATAAAAGTTTAAAAAAGGAAAGAAATAAGAGTAGTAAAGTGCTTGGCAGAAGCTAGGTGATATGTGGAAGAATGGGGGAAAAGCAAGACATTAGATACTGAAAATTGCAAAACTAAATTTTTAGCATCTCACCTCAAAAATAACAAATTACTGAAGTAATAATGGTTATGTTATCTCAATTAAAGATTTCTATAATATGTATGTATATCCAGACCAAACACTCCATGTACCCCATAAATATATATTATATACATATATAAATATATATATAATTATACTTCCATAAACATATTATTGGTATGGTCAATTTTGATTGTCAACTTGGTGTGATTTAGGATCAACATGGAAACAAATCTTTAAGCAAATCTGTGAGGGATTTTATAGATTAGATTAGTTGAAGTGGGAAGTTATGCTAAATGTGACCCCATTCCATGGGCTGGGGTTCTACACTGAAGAAAATGGAGAAAGTAAATTGACATTCATCTCTGTTCCCTCACCTCCCTGCTGTTATTTATGATTTGCCCACCACGATGGACTGTACTCTGAAATGTGACCCAGAAGAAACACTTCTTTCATTAAGGTACTTTGGTGGGGACATTTGTCACAGCAAGAACACAAGTACCTAACATAATACTTTATCAATTAGAAACAAATGTTGAGAAGCTGGAGAGGTGGCTCAGTGGTTAACAGCAATTAGAGCTGTTAACTGCAGCTCTAGGGGAGCCAGTGCCTCTGGTATGTGGTGGACCATGTTTACTGATTTACATACAGTGAGCCATCCCTCCATCTCTGGGATGAAATCAACTTCATCATAGTGGATAATTTCTTTGATGTGTTCTTGAATTTAGTGAACTATTTTTTTGTTGTGGTTTTGGTTTTTCGAGACAGGGTTTCTCTGTAGCTTTGGGGGCTGTCCTGGAACTAGCTCTTGGCCTTGAACTCACAGAGATCCACCTGCCTCTGCCTCCAGAGTGCTGGGACTAAAGGCGTGCACGACCACCACCCCACTTGGTGAACTATTTTATTGAGAATTTGTGCATTTACGTTCATAAGGGATATAGGTCTATAATTTTCTTCACTATTGCTATTGAATCTTTGTGTGGTTTTGGTATTAGGGTAATAGTGGCTTTATAAAATAACTAGAAATTGTTCTTTTGGTTTCTATTAAGCAGAATAATTGAAGGCATATTGGCCTCAAATTACTAGTTCTTCTCTGAAGGTCTGATAGAATGCTGCACAGTCTCTCTGACCCAACAGCCCTCCTCTCAAGCATCACAGTTCTATGAAGAAGAGAAGCTACAGTGAATGCCAAAACACCCAAATAATCCATTTTTTTTCTTACTGTAGTGTATGGCTAACCCCCCAGAATTTGTCTTTATGCCTTTAAATAGTTTTTTATTTTTATGTAAATTATCATTTGGGGGCTTTCTGTTTTCAACATTTCAATTTTGAGGATTATAAGCTTTTAAGACTGTGATTTTCGCCGGGCATTGGTGGCGCACGCCTTTAATCCCAGCATTTGGGAGGCAGAGGCAGGTGGATCTCTGTGAGTTCGAGGCCAGCCTGGTCTCCAGAGTGAGTGCCAGGATAGGCTCCAAAGCTACACAGAGAAACCCTGTCTTGAAAAACCAAAAAAAAAAAAGGACTGTGATTTTCAAGATTCCAGACATGAAAAATATCATGAGTTCAGCATTCAAGAACATGTCACTCAAGACTGGTCTTTTTTGGGAGAGGGAGTTCGAGGCAGGGTTTCTCTGTGACTTTGGAGGCTGTCCTGGAACTAGCTCTTCTAGACCAGGCTGGTCTCAAACTCAGAGATCCTCCGGCCTCTGCCTCCCGAGTGCTGGGATTAAAGGCATGTGCCACCACTGCCCGGCAAGACCTGTCTTGGCAAACAATATACATCATTCTCTTACCACTTTGTATATAATAAATAGCCCAGTGGTACAACCCCATGTGCCATTCTGTATACTCTCAGTTGCTTTAATTTGCTTAAAGTATTTATCACTAACTTTGTTTTGTAATTACATTCATGTATCCGCCTCAAGAATATGAACCTATTGATGTCAGCGACCTTGTCTTATTTAGTAATGTATCAAGTTATCTGGCACTTGGTATGTACTCAAACGACTGTCATATCAATTGAATGAATGACTAACTAAGCTTTTGAAGTCAGGGATACTAGGGAAAGTAGTCACACACTCTGTGGTTAGAACATTAAACTCAAATATATCTGTGCGCTTGAAAATCTAACTTCACCACTCAGTTGATATGTGATTTTGAACAAGTCACTTGTATAGACAATACCTGAAACTGTCTTCTAAGCTTAAACTGAGTTAATGTTAACACGTTCATCACAGGCCCTGTCCTACAAATTCTTTGTAATGATAGTATGTGTTCATGCTGCTGTTTAGAGGACATGGGTAAATACTGGCAATAGCAGAAGTAGTACTGCCATCATTAGTCCTGGTAGGAGCCCAAATGAGAATCCTTAAATGATCCAACATCCTAATCCCTGGAACATGTATGTTATTATACACAGCCAAAGTAAATTTATAGATGTGGTAGGGATTTGAAATTGGGCTAGTATATAAGATTATTCCACTCGGCCCAAAGTAATCAATGGATACTTCTTAGGAGGAAGGCAGGAGTCAGAGAGGGATGCAAGAAAGTAAGGCAGCCTTTGAGCTGAAGAACATGAATAGCCTTTAGAAGCTAGAAAAGGCAAACAAGATTTGCCCCCCAGCTTCCAGAAAGAGCAGTCCTCTTGACACCTTCATTTTAAGCCTTCTTCTAACCTTGAGAACTGTAATAAAATATATTTGTTCTGTTTTAAAGCACTAGGTTTGTAGTAATTTGTTACAGCAACAATATAAAATTAGCATAATCACTGTCAATATTTCCTACAGGAGTGAATTCCTTTGAGTTATGGCAGTAATTTTGTTATTTAAAAGTGCTTTACACTCGAGTAAAAAGAGTGCATGTCCTTGACAGAAATGAACATACAGACTATTATTTAACTATATCAGAAGGACCGACTTTGACCTAATAACCCACTTGGTGTCCTCAAAGAAACATGACTCTGTAGACATAACTTTCAATTTCAGCTACAGAGCTACATCACTGGAATGGCTTACAACTACAGTTGCTGCACTCTACCCAGACCAATCACCTCAGAACAGCTGAGGGATGGGATATAGCTTTCATCACTTTAAACCACTCAAGGTATTTCTAAAGAACATCACACACACACAGAAAGAACATCACATACCGCCTTCATTAGCTACCCAGATTTGGAACTTATGGAACCTCCCATTTCAAGACAGGAAATAAAATAAAAACGCTGTAGTTACAATTTACCTCTTTCTTACTTTCAGAGCTTTACATGTCCCCATAAACCTGCCACAGTCTTTTAAACATAATAAGCCAAAGATGATGCTTTAATTGACTTGGAAATGATTACTGTCATTTTGTTCCACTTCCTAGGAACTTTGGTAATTCCTAATTCATATATATGAAAGATAAACTTAAACTATCGCCATAGAATATATGATGAACCTATGAAAATAAGGAAGAGTGGGCTAGGGAGATGGCTCTGTGGGTAAAGGCACCAGCTGCCACCAAGCCTGACAACCTGCATCCAATGCCCAGAAACTATGATATGATGATGTGAGGAGGGAACCAAGTTGTTCTCCCTACCACTCCTCCCTCTCTCCTTCCCCTCCTCTCTCTCTCTCTCTCTCTCTCTCTCTCTCTCTCTCTCTCTCTCTCTCTCTCTCTCACACACACACACACACACACACACACACACACACACACACTAAATCAATTAATCAATTAAAAAACTTATAAAGAAGGTCAATGGCACTGTTGCTACATGATACCACGAAAAGTACACTGTAAACATAAACTGTTTTGACCTATTACAGCTCAGCAAGTATTGAGCACTTAACATATATAAAGTCTTGTTGCAGCCAGGCTTTGGTGGTTTACGCCTTTAATCCAAGCACTCGGGAGGCAGAGGCAGGAGGATCTCTGTGAGTTTAAGGCCAGCCTGATCTACAGAGAGTTCCAGGACAACATCCAAAACAATACAGAGAAACCCTGTCTCGAAAAACCAAAAGAAAAAAAATAAAGTATTGTTGCTCACTGTGGCAGGTATGCAAATCTACTGCTGCTTTCAAGATATCTTTTATGAAAAAAATAGAGCAGAAAAAGAAAAAAGATAATTTTTATGGAATATGAGGGGATAATGCAAGTACATTTATAATTTGAATTATAAGACAAAAAAGAGGTGTATTCACTAAGTCTCCTACCACGAGAATGAAAGTAAGGACACTTTTGTCTGGTTACCTCATCTATTTTGCATTCAATCATATGTAAGTAACTTGAAAATGTATAAAAACTAAACTAATGAAAATCCATGTAACTGCCTTAAAACTTTAGCAATTTATATAACCCATTGCTATTTGCTATGTTTACTTCAGCTCCTTTTTGAAAAACTAAAGCACTATACATGTGCTTCAGGTCAGCCAATTGAGTAAGCATCCCAAATTCATTTTTTACTCCACGGAGTAACTTCATACTTGTAAACATGCGTGCATGCGTGCATGCGTGTGCACGCGCACATGCACACGCGCACACAGGCGTGTGTATAAACCATGTGGCTCTAGTACATTGTTTAGTATACCTTATATGATATCAAAATATCAGAATTATATTTTTCTTTCTTTTTTTTGGTTTCTCAAGACAGGGTTTCTCTGTATTGCTTTGGAATTTGTCCTGGAACTCGCTGTGTAGACCAGGTGGGCCTCAAACTCACAGAGATCCTCCTACCTCTGCCTCCCGAGTGCTGGAACTAAAGGCATATGCCACCAACACCCAGCCAGAATTATATTTTCTTCTGCTAGATGGTTTCTATTTTCTTTCCCTGTTACACTGAAGCTGGAAATACTTTTTATCAGGTCTCCTTGTGCACATTTGTGAGTATTCCTCTAGATAAGGCTCAAATATTAATGTACACAAAGAACACCTGGGATTTTGTCAACTTAGATTCAGATTTTGTTGGTCCGTGGTGGTCCTGAGATTATGTATTTCTAGCAATCTCCCAGAGGATGTTTCAGCTATTCTGTGGACCACATTTAAGAGTAGTGAGCTAGCCGGGCAGTGGTGGCGCATGCCTTTAATCCCAGCACACAGGAACCAGAGGCAGACAGATCTCTGTGAGTTCAAGGTGAGCCTGATCTACAGAGTCAGTTCTAGGTGTTACACAGAGAAACGCTGTCTTGAAAAAACAAACAAACAAACAAACAAACAAAAAACATAGTGAGCTAGATTTATTCCGATGAAAAAGAAAAAATGGTGATTTTTACATATAGAAATCTGGCACTCAACCTTAACAATGTGATCCAGGTTAACATCACCAATAACATCACATGCACATCAGGTGCTCTCTGAAATGACATAAAGATAAGGGCCTATCAGTTCTGTTTTATTCTGCCCCACAATCTAAACCTCAATATGATCAGGAGATAATATCAGAAAATCACAAATTAAGTGATAAAATGAAAACTTAATGTAGTGTGCATTTCTGGATTGGACAGAAAGCAGGACATTAAGTAACAACTTGGGAAAATTCAAATGAAACTGAAGTTTAGATAATAGTGTCATATATAATTTCTGTGTTCTTGGGGAATTGACTAAAGCCTACAATGCAGCCTATAATCTACATGTTTATCCTATTATCGTGTCTGCTCAGTACACCAGTTTAAAATTAATATCCACAGTAGAACTTCTTAAACCTATAACGCCTCTGTGTATCAGCTTTCATCCTACCTAGAATTCATATTCTTTGTAATACTTGTTCATTTGTATATCTGAGGATCTGACCCAGCTTGGGGAGCTTTAAGTGAGTCACAACTGCAATATGGGTAACATTTAGTCTCTTTAGCCATGGGGTCACACAAGGACATCAAATGGCCTCTTAATCCTAAAGTTATTAAAATGTTCTTTTTTCAAACAAAACTTTCTTTTATACAGATTTGATGTATACAACTTTGATGTTACAAAGTTGCAATACAACTTTGATGTTAATAACACTATAATAGAATGAAAAAGAGAAACCTGTAACCTGGGAAAATGCTCTTTTTATTCAAGTCCAATTTGGGGCAGACAGCTACACTAATAGCAGAAGAGTGTACCTTATTTTTGTTTGTTCATTTCTTTTGTTTTGTGGGGTTTTGGGTGTTTGTTTGTTTTTTGAAAACAAGAGTTTCTCTGTGTAGAAACTGTCCTGAAAGTAGCTCTGTAGACCAGGCTGGCCTTGAACTTACAGAGATCCACCTGCCTGCTCAGAACAGGGTACCTTTAAAGGGTGGGATACAGGATACTTTAGTTATAAAACCCAGGCTCTGATCCCAACTTTTAACCCCTACATATAAAGGAAATGATCAATTTCTAAAAAATGTGTAACTGAGCATGTAAGAGAGCAAATGGCAAGTGAGAAACTGAGCGTCTGGGTAAAACAAAAGATGGGAGAGGAGACACAGGCAGACCACAGATGCTATGCATTTACATAGACAATCTTCACTGAGCTCCTGGGGGGCCTTCTCCCTTCCTCTAATGTTTCCTCGGATTCAAAGTATTTGTAAAATGGGCACCCTTAACAGGGAATCACCCATAAGAGATCTTTATGCAAAATACTTCCTACAACCTGCCCTGATTTCTAACCACTCACTTATACAGACTGTGTGCTTCATCCAAATGTCATTCAGAGGTGTCACTCTGTGAGCAAATACTAGCACCATTCTCTTATGAGGCCAAACTTGCATTAGGCACCAAAAAACAGGCAGGCATGTTTCTAGCCCCCATGAAACTTAAGAGTCAGGCAGGCTAACTTCAGTTCACTACTTGTTCTCACAAAAATTGTCCTCCTGCTTGCTTCCTTGACAAAAATTTCATCTTCAAAACTTCAATCCAAGTCATTGAAGTATTTTTCCAACTGTCGTTACTCTGATCATGTATCTTAAACCTGGATTCTCAGAGCATCATCTGTCTGTTCTCTTCAAGTTGGGCATTCAGCAGTGCCTGGTTGTAACTACTTCCTTATGGGCCTCACCCACCCAAGTGGACCATAAATATCTTCACGGGACATATTAAGCCATATTCATCTTTACCCTAGTGCCTGGCACAGTGCCTGGCATGTAGTAAATGCAACAGATGGTGTAAGTGCTGCTGCTGTTGCTGTTGATTAAGATAGTATAGTACACTGTAGGGAGTATTTATAGTGATGATATAGTAAGCCATAGCTTTTCTTGGTTTACACCCACACCCTTACATTTATCATCCTTTCACTGTTTTCTGTGGCCAATATCCACAATCCTTTTAAAAATAAGTGAAATGCCACCTTCTTTCTGCACCAAATTCTTAGCTTCTTGAGGAAAGGGCCCATGGTTTCTTAATTAGAAACTACAAGACAACGGCTAATTGAATGAAACCACCAGTCACTGTAGTCGAAGCTGCCACCAATTTGTCTACAAGACAAACAGAAGGACCCGATTTTCACACATGCTTTCACTTGATCCTCACTTGTTTATTTAGGGTTATCAAATCTCTCAAGCACAGTTCGGGGATTAAGAGCCCTTGCTGCAGGGGATGGGGCATTGGCTGAGTGGATAAGAGCACTTGTTGCTCTTCCAAAGAACCAGCGTTCGGTTCCCAGCAGCCCCATGACAGCTCTCAACCATCTCTAAATCTGTAGCTCCAGGGGCATCTAGCACCCTCTTCTGGTTTCCAGGCATGCACTTGGTATGCATTTAAACATGCAAGCAAACACACACAAAATAAAAATGAATAAATAAATATAAAGAAATGGGATGGAAATAGCTACCATCTGATCAGGGCACCATAAAAATCGTCTTACTCCCTGTGCATTCCTTCCATGCACAAATACTGAATGCTCACAAAGGGCTATGGACCATGTGAAGTTCTGAGGAAAACAGCATTGAACCCTAACAAACAAAAGGTACACACCTCAGGAACGGGTAGGTAGTAGTGGGAAACAAACAATAAACAAAATAAATGTATAATAGCCTTCAGTGTATATAAATATACATATAATACACACATACATAAAAAATATAACAAATACATACTAGTCAGGCAGTCTTCAAATGGGTAAAAACAAAGCAGGCAAAAGAGACTAAGGATGTCAGGAGCGATGGTAGATGTGTTAGGCAGAGAAATGTAAAGACAATCTTAAGGTAGAAATGATTTAGTGTGAACAAGATACAGCCAGCTGCTGGGTGTTGGTGGCGCTCACCTTTACTCCCAGCACTGGGGAGGCAGAGGTAGGCAGATCTCTGTGAGTTCGAGACCAGCTTGATCTACAAGAACTAGTTCCAGGACAGCCTCCAAAGCCACAGAGAAATCCTGTCTGGAACCCACCCCCCCACCAAAAAAAGGAAAAAAACAGCTAGTCACTGCACATGGATATTATACATCTATATATAGATCTATTGTTTTGTGCTGAATTGTGCTCTCCCAAATGATATCTTGAAGCTCTAACTCTGTGGATTAGATATTCAGCAGGTATGTGAGAATTCCATGCCAGCAGAAGCATTGTTAGTCTTGATTTAAGGAACAGAGAGGAGCAGAAATGAAAGAGGGAGTTGAAGGGCCAGGGTGTGGCTATAGAGCCCTTGGCCAAAAACATCATTTCCCTAAGCAGGGACAGCAGGGTCACTGGCCCATTGGCTGGGAGGGCAAAGCTACTAGGCCAAGGGGACAGAGAATCACACCACAGGACTATTCTCAGGCTTTGACCTTTAATACAATGTTCCTTGACCTGGTTTGACCCCATGATCCCTTTTATTCTTTTAGTTTGAAGGATTTTGTAATGACAATGCCTACTTTGTTCTGTCCCAGCTTTCTTAATTTTTCTTCCAGGTTTTATAAGTCTTTAGATGGAAAAGAATTATGCCCCTGGAGGGACCTCTCAATCAACCGTATCTTATTTAAATGAATGACAGATGAAACTGGGACTTTTGTATTGATTTTATCTAGTTGACATTTTAGACTTGAAACTGGTGCTGGACTGGGTTAAGACCTTTGAGAATACTGGGATTGGTTGAAAGTCTTTTCCCATGAATCCTGGAGAGCCAGATGACATGCCCTTACAGGTTGAACTGTACCCCCTCAAAATAAGTTCTTGATCTGCTGAGGTCAGTATTTGCCAATGTGACCTTACTTGAAGTAATGTCTTTTCGGATAAAATAAAGATGAGGTGATTAAGGCAGACCTTGGTTCAGTATGATTATGTCCTTACAAGAGGACACCATATGGAGAGAGGGAGAAACACACACACACACACACACACACACACACACACACACACACACAGAGAGAGAGAGAGAGAGAGAGAGAGAGAGAGAGAGAGAGAGCGCAGTTATGCTGTCACAAGCCAAGGAACACATAGGAAAAACCCAGAAAGGATCTTAGCCTAGAGGTCTGTGTGGGACCCTGACCTTGCCAGATGTTGATGTCAGACTTCTACCATACGAAACCATGAGAATGAATTTCTATGTTTTAAGCCACCCACTCTGTGGCGATAGATATTCTCCTAGGGTTCCACCCAGACCTTCTGATTCTACCTGTACTGTAATCAGAGAAACAGGTAATTTATACAGAGAAAATCTGATCCATATTGACAGCTGAAGTGCAGGAGACATGAAAGAAATGTGTATCTATCTCATCAGAAAGTTAGGAAGCCACTTTAGTAGTAATACGAATGGAGCTTAAGATAGTGTTTGTGGTATGATTTTTACAGCATCAGGAAACCAAGTATATTCATTTATGCGGCGTATCTTTATAAGTCTGTATATATCAGAATAGCAGTTTCTGAATGAGTATGTTTATCTGTGACTACAGACATACATAAATAATTTATATAGAGTTGTCAAGAAACTTGTAAAATGATGCATTATCTACCAAGAAGCTACAAACCATGTAGATGACTCCCTAAATCTGGATTTATTCATTCACTTGTTTATTTGTTACTTCACTCAACAAGTATTTTCTGGAATCCTTTTTACATTGTAGGCATTGAGGACAGACATGACTAAGCTATTCCTAGATAACTGAGTCTGATGCTATGGAAGTCCAGAGGCTCCTGATAGGGCTATGATTTAATTTCCACTCACTGTAAGGCAGTGAGAAGGAAATGGGTACATCATGGGTAACCAGAAAATAATTTTAAAAAGGCTTGTGACATCTGAATCTGTCTAACTTTGCTAACTTTGGTGAGTAAAAGTGACATGATGTATCACTTAAGTACTACTCGTGTGACCTAGAGGAAGATTTTTAGTTAACTTCACTGATTCTATATTTACTTATTTATAACATGGGAAAATGTATTTTACAGGTTTGTATTAAGTAGATTCAACAAAATAACATTTACACAGAGGGAAAAAGCAACAATACTGGGCATTCAGAAGCTTGTGCCGCCCTGACCCTTGACTATTCAACAAGAGGCTGTTTTGCTGGAATATTTTCCCTGCATGAATATACTGTTTCTTACTAGAAGGGGATGAAATACAAAATTAGATTCCCAAGGTTAAACCTACCCAATTATGGATATTATTTTGTATCCCAACTGAGTCAAAAAGGACAAATTTAACACAACTGCACCAAATACACATTTAAAAGCAAGAGAAAGTTCAAAGAATATTAAATGCCACCAGGCATTATAGACATGGTCACACTCATCCCAGCACAGCTGAAGAAGAACTCAAGTGGTAGATTCCAATGATGCTGAAGAGGATTTTGCAGGTTCTCAAATGTCAGACCCCTGGGCTGTCAAATTATCTCAAGTAAGTTCATCAACTTGTAGGTATTCTTGGTGGAAGGGCCTGGCAAGAAATAGTCTGAAAGATGTATCTGTGAAAATCTGTGGGTTTTCCACTTCAACTAACGAGTAAGTTGTCTATTGTACCCCTCCATGCACTATGACATGAGAACCTCAGCCTCATTCAGAGAGAGTAGGCATGCTTTAAGACCACAGCTTATTTTAAAGATTTTTACCTCTCCCTCATCAGCAACTATGAATCTTCAAATATTTGAATCAGCCTCACTTCTCCTTTTGGACCAATAAAAACTGTATGAATAATGTAATAAGTTGCCTCCTAAGTTACTTAAAGCTTTCATAAAGTAATCATCACATATTCAATGAAATTGACTTAAATGTATTTACAAGGAAACAAAAGTGAATAAAGTAACAATTCAACAAAACCAAACTGTGTTCAATTAAGACACAATAAGACTACTTTCATAGGCTAAGGTGACATATAAAAAGCAATTCAAAAATCAAGGAACTGCTTCAAGAAATGATTATAAGCAAAGAATAGAAAATACAACATAAGAAACAGTCGTTCGGCTGGGCAGAGGGAGGCAGAGGCAGGTGGATCTCTGTGAGTTCGAGACCAGCCTGGTCTACAGAGCGAGTGTCAGGACAGGCTCCAAAGCTACACAGAGAAACCTTGTCTGGAAAAAAAAACCCAAAAAAGGTAAAAAAAAAAAATCGGAAACAATCATTGGATTGAAGTCTGGACTCTGTCACTGACTAGCTCTGTGATCTTGAAAAGTCACTTAACATATTTAACTAGCAATCACTCTCCTGTACAGAAAACAGACCTGATGAAATTTTAAATTTTCTCTGTCCTTACTATATAATGTGTAATCCATTCAGCAGTTTCTGTACCATTCAGACATTAGAAAGAAGAGCTTCCACAGGCTCTAGCCGAGCTCTCTGGACTCGATTTGCATTACAAGCAGAACTGCTGGAATTTATATGCACTACAGCTAGAGCATATCCGGGTGAAGTAAAGGATAGATGAAGGAATACGTACTTTTCATTAGCAAAATAGGGTTTCAAATTTGCAAGTAGGCTGAACAGGGCGTGACAGATATAAAAATGTCTCAGAATTTTTACTGTGAGGTTGAGTGAGAAAGCATGTACTTAGAGTAGGCCCAATCCAAATAGGTTTTAATAGGAAAGACTAGGAGAAAGGCTAGAAAATACATGCATGTATCGTTCATTCACTGAATGTTCTATGCTAGGTACTTATTTCCATCTGCTTTCTGTTGCTATAATAGAAGAACAGAGACTGGGAAAATTGTCCCCTGAAAACTCACCACTGTTCTGCAAAGGTATGAGCCCTGATCACATTACATGGTCCGAGGAACCCATCTAGCAGTCCAGAAGAGACCAAAGCCAAGCATATCAAAGTCTTGTGAGTTTGGAACCAGACTGTTGAGATCCAGTGTATTACCAAGTAACTGAACCATAACAATTGTACCATGAACTCAGCACACAAGAAGTTATCTCTTGCCCACTAGGTGCTATGCTTTCTAAGAGTGAGGATATCAATACATATACAGAGGGAGAGATATCCAAGATTCATAACAGACCTTGGATTCCTATCAACTTCCCATTTATTTTCATGTAATCTGACCTTTCCTTGAATTGGATTAAATAAATATTAGCTTATTTGAGTTAGTTAAAATGTCAGTGTTCAGCTGGAACCTCCAGCTCACTCCTGCTTGATTTGGAAAGTCCCATTCCTCTTTCTCTAAATGCCACCCTCTCAGAGAATCTCCAACAAAGAAAAGGCACCAAAAGGCCCAGTTCCACATTCTTGGCAGCTGCTGCAGCTCCTTCCCTGAAGTTGCCAGTAGCTCAAGACCCAACCAAAAGCAGTCAATTCTGATCACACTTGGGCACAAACCCAGCTTGTGGGGGACACATCATCAGCCCTCGCCTACAGAGTACATAAGCTCCCTGCTTTAGTTCAGCCATGTGACTACTCCAGCCCAAGAGGACTGGAGGACTCACCTGGGAGTTGATTTGTTCAAATATACCTGTTTTGTTTTTTCAATTCGGCTTGATCTGGCTTACCTCACTGGTGGAGAAACCTATTATCAAATTACAGTCTGTACCTATCCCCATGCCCAAGATTAGAGGGAAAGATTTATCTTGGCTCATGGTTTCAGGTATGTCAGTCCATCATGGTAGGATCATCATGATAGAACAGAGCAATTTATGTCATGATGGGCCAAGAGGAAAAGAAAGGGGAATGCAACCACTACACAACTTCCCATTTCTTTTTTACCCTCTTATTTGTATATTAGCTCTGGTTTTATTTTTTTTCGGTTCTTTTCCTCTTTTAATTTAAATTAGAAGAAATCTTATTTTATATATCAATACCAGTTCCCTCTCCCTCCCATTCTCCCATGCCCTCCACTGACCCGCATCCCATCCCTCTTCTGTTCCATAGAAAGGATGGGGCCTTCTATGGGGGAATCACTAAAGTCTGTCACATCATTTCAGGCAGGGCCTAGGTCCTCCCCGGTGTGTCTAGCCTGAGAGTATCCCTGTATGGGGAATGGGCTCCCAATGTCCATTTATACTGTAGGTATAAATGCTGTTCCATTACCAGGGGCCCCATAGACTGCCCAGGCCTCCTAATTGACACCCACATGCAGGGGGCCTGATTCCGTCCTGTGTTGGTTTCCAAGCTGTCAGTCTGGGGTCCATGAGCTCCCCCTTGTTCAGGTCAGAAGTTTTTGTGGGTTTCTCCAGTATGGTCTTGAAATACTCAACTTTATATGGAAAAACAAGAGACCCAGGATAGCCAAAACAACACTGCACAATAAAGGAACTTCTGGAGGTATCACCATCCCTGACTTCAAGCTCTATTATAGAGCTATAGTTCTGAAAACAGCTTGGTATGGGCACAAAAATAGACAGGCAGAACAATGGAATCGAATTGAAAACCCTGATACTTACCCACACACCTACGAACACCTGATTTTTGACAAAGAAGCTAAAATTATACAATGGAAAAAAGAAAGCATCTTCAACAAATAGTCCTGGCATAACTAGATGCTGGCATGTAGAAGACTGCAGACAGATCCATATCTATCTACATGCACAAAACTTAAGTCCAAATGGATCAGAGACATCAACATAAATCCACCACACTGAACCTCTTAGAAGAGAAAGTGGGAAGCACCCTTGAACAAACTGGTACAGGAGAACACTTCCTGAACATAACACCAGTAGCACAGACACTGAGATCCACAATTAATAAAAGGGACCTCCTGAAACTGAGAAGCTTCTGTAAAGCAAAGGACACAGTCAACAAGACAAAAACGGCAGATCACAGAATGGGAAAAGATATTCACCAACCCCACATCTGACAGAGGGCTGATTTCCAAAATATACAAAGAACTCAAGAAGCTAGCCACCAAAACTGCAAACAATCCAATTTAAAAGTGGGGTACAGGACTACATAAAGAATTCTCAATAGAGGAATCTAAAATGGCTGAAAGTAACTTAAGAAAGTACTCAACATTCTTAGCTATCAGGGAAATGCAAATCAAAACAACTCTTGGATACCATCTTGCACCTGTCAGAATGGCAAAAAACAAAAAAACAAAAAACAAAAACACCAATGACAAGTTTATGCTGGAGAGGATGTGGATAAAGTTTGCAGTGCAAACTTGTACAGCAACTTTGGAAATCAGTATGGAAGTTCCTCAGGAAATTGGGAATCACTCTACCTCAAGATCCAGCAATTCCACTCTTAGGCATATACCCCAAGGATGCACATTCATACAACAAGGACATCTGTTCAACTATGTTCATAGTAGCATTATTTGTAATACCCAGAACCTGGAAGCAACCTAGATGCCCCTGAACTGAAGAGTGGATAAAGAAAATGTGGTACATTTATACAATGGAGTATTACACTCAGCAGAAAAAAAACAATGGAATGTTGAAATTTACAGGCAAATGGATGCAATTATAAGAAACCATCCTGAGTGAGGTAACCCAGTCACCAAAAAACCCAAACATGGTATGTACTCACTCATATATGGATTTTAGACATAGAGTAAAGGATTACCAGCCTGCAATCCACACCTTCAGAGAAGCTAAGAAACAAAGAGGATCCCTGGAGAAGGGAAAGGGACAAGATACCTGAGCAAATTGGGAGCAGGGGGGAGAGGAAGTTAGGAGAAAGAGAAGGGGAGAAGAGGAGGGGGAAGGAAGACATGAGGGAGCAGGAAGATTGAGTCAGAAGAAGAACAGAGGAGAGCAAGAAAAGAGATACCAGAATAGAGGGAGCCATTATAGGATTAAAGAGAAATCTGGCACTAGGGAAATGTCCACAGATATACTAGGAATCCCAACTAAGAATCTAAGCAATAGGGAGAGGCTGCCTTAAATGCCCTTCATGTATAATGAGATTGATGGCTACCTTATATGCCACCCTAGAGCCTTCATCCAGTCGCTGATGGAAACAGAAGCAGACACACAGCTAAGCACTGAGCTGAACTAGAATCCAGCTGTAGAGAGGGAGGAGTGATGAGCAAAGGGGTCAAGAGAACTTCCCATTTCTTTCTTTTTGGGGGGTGGGGGTTCGAGAAAAGGTTTCTTTGTGGCTTTGGAGGCTGTCCTGGAACTTGCTCTTGTAGACCAGGCTGGTCTGGAACTCACAGAGATCCATCTGGCTCTGCCCCCCCCCCCAGTGCTGGGGATAAAGGCGTGCACCACCACCGCTCTGCAACTTCCCATTCTTTTTTTTAATATTTTATTTATTATGTATACAACATTCTGCTTCTATGTATATCTGCACACCAGAAGAGGGCACCAGATCTCATAACGGATGGTTGTGAGCCACCATGTGGTTGCTGGGAATTGAACTCAGGACCTCTGGAAGAGCAGTCAGTGCTCTTAACCTCTGAGCCATCTCTCCAGCCCCGCCACTTCCCATTCTTAAACTCATTCCATTCTTAAGGTCTAGTCACCAGCACTTAAGAAGCAGAGGCAGGAGTATCTTAGTGAGTTTGAGGCCAGCCTGGTCTATATATTAAGTTCCAGGACAGCCAGAGGTACAGAATGAGACCTTGTCTTAAATAACCACAAAAGATCTAGTCACATTATAACCAAAAGATATTAACTTTAATTAATAAATAAAATATTTAAAGTTGAGGCACCTGCTCAATTTCTGGTGACTTTCAAAGAAAGGGTTTATGTGAACTCTCTCTTACACACTGACAATGATTTCTAATTCTGACAGAACATTCTTTAAAAACATGGACATGTGTACCCTGATATTGGTGTATAGGTCTTTGAATTGTGTCCTGTCAAGGAGTTTTCTTTTTCTTTTTTCTTTTCTTTTTTTTTTCTTTGGTTTTTCGAGACAGGGTTTCTCTGTATAGCTTTGGAGCCTATCCTGGCACTTGCTCTGGAGACGAAGCTGGCCTCACAGAGATCCGCCTGCCTCTGCCTCCCGAGTGCTGGGATTAAAGGTGTGTGCCACCAATGCCCGGCAAGAAGTTTTCTATCTTACTATTTTTTCACTTTTAAAATATTTCATCTGTTTTTATCTTTTTTATTATATGTTCAGTTATGCACTGTGTCAGACTGGTAGTGTGATCCAGAGTTGATCCATCTTGACTCAATTTCCTTTCTAGTCTTACTGACAAGGTAAATATGTAACAATAAAACAATCATCAATGATTGACTATAATGACTAAAATTTTAAGGTATAGAACCAAATCACTTGGGTTTAAATTCAAATTATATCAATTGTTAGTAGAGTTTTCCCAGATCCTTTACAATTATTGTCAGAGTTCTGGGGTAGTAGGATTTATTTATTTCTCAAGTGGTGATGACAAAATTAGTTCTTAAAGTATCAATGAGTATATTCATAATCATTAGTGATGGTAGTAGTAGTAGCAGCACAGCGTTAACTGTCATGCCTTATAGCCATTTCTCTTAATCCAGCCTCCCACAAAGCACTGATCTCATCCCTTTGGGTGGGGGGTCCTGTCAGTCACAGATTTCTGAATTTGTCATTAACACACACACACACACACACACACACACACACACACACACACACACACACACACACACACACACACACACACACACACGGGGAGAGGGGGGGGAGAGACAGACAGACGGACAGAGACAGAGAGTTCATGCTATTAAAAGGTCCAGCTTTCCATCTCATTTCCAAATACACCTCAAAATACCTCAAAAACAGTTAACCAAAGAGGTGAAGACTGTCTATATTGAAAACTATGAAAATTAGCAAAGAAATTGAAAAAAATCAAAATATTTAAAGATATCACAATCAAAAGAATAAAGACAACACAGACTGGCCCTGTCTCAAAAAAACTGCCAGGCAGTTGTGGCACATGCCTTTAAACCCTGCATTCAGGATGCAGAGACAGGCAGATCTCTGAGCTCGAGTTTGAGCCCAGCTTGGTCTACAGAGCAAGACTCAGGATAGCCAGGGCTACACACAGGAAAACCCTGACTTGAAAAAACAAAGAGTAAATAAACAACATTAAAATACGCATACTACCTAAACCAAGTCATACATTCAATGCAAACCCAGTTAAGATGTCAATGACAGCAAGGCGTTGATGGTGCACGCCTTTACTCCCAGCACTCAGGAGGCAGAGGCAGGCGGATCTCTGTGAGTTTGAGACCAGCTTGGTCTACAACAGCTAATTCCAGGACAGCCTCCAAAGCCACAGAGAAACCCCGTCTCGAAGAAAAAAAAAAAAAAGATGCCAATGACATTCTTCTCACAACTAGAAAAACAAACATAAAATTTATATATAAACAAAAAAGCTCTAAATACTCAAAGCTATCTTATAGAAAAAGAACAACATAGGCATCATACTGTCTGACTTCAAAATACATTATAACGCTATATTGGTCTGCATAAAAGGCACAAATATAGACTATAGTTGTTAGAAATAGTATAAAAATAGATAGAGACCAATGAAACAAATCAGAGAGCATAAAAGTAAGTCCACACAGTAACAGACAATTGATTTCTACCAGACATTCTGAGAGAATGATGTGAAGACATGACAGTCTTAGCCCGGCATTGGTGGCTCACTCCTTTAATCCCAGCACTCAGGAGGCAGAGGCAGGTGGATCTCTGTGAGTTTGAAACCAGCCTGGTCTACAGAGCAAGTCACAGGACAGGCTCCAAAGCAATACAGAGAAACCCTGTCTCAAAAAAAACCCAAAACAACAACAACAACAAAAGCAAACAAACAAAAAACCAGAAATGACAGTCTTTCTGCAAATGATGCTAGGAAAATTGATTATCTGAATGCAGAAGATTGAAGCTGCATTCCCCATCACCAGTTACAGAAAGTAACTCTGTTAAATGCAAGACCTAAATCTGAAACTATTAGGAAAAAAACACTTCAAGACATTGGAACAAGCAAGCAATTTTTGACAGGTACTCAAAAGCATGGGAAGAGGAAGTGAAAGACAAGAATAGGATTGTATTGTGAGTGGTGATGGTGATGGTGGTGCACACCTTTTACTCCCAGGAATCAGGAGGCAGAGACAGATAGGTGGATCTCTGTGAGTTCTAGGCCAGTCTGGTCTACAGAGCAAGTTTCAGAACATCCAGGACTGTTGCACAGAGAAACCCTGTCTTGAAAAAAAAAAGTAATTGCAACAAACTAAAAGGCTTCTGCACAGCAAAGTAAACATAAAAGGCAATCTAGAGAATTGAGAAAATATTTTATTTTTAAAAAATAAAATAATAATTAAAACTTAAAACTTTATTAATAATGAAGCTGGGTATAGTGGTGCAGGCCTTTAATCCCAGCACTTGGGAGAACTCTGAGTTCCAGGCCAGTCTATTCTACAGAGCAAGTTCCAGGACAGCCAGAGCTACATAATGAAACCATATCTTGAAAACAAAGAAACAAAAAACTTATATTAATAATGGGAAATGGGTTTAAATTAACACTTTTCAAAAGAAGACATACAAATTGCCAACAAGTATGTGAAAATTTTATCATCATAGGACTGCAACTATAAAACCACAATGAGAATGCCTAAGACTAACAAGTGCTGGTGAGAGTGTGGGGGGAAAGGAGTCCTTCCAGAAATGTAAATTAGCATAGTCATTGCCAATAGGAACATAGTGGATCCATGAAACTTATTTTTTTTCTTTTTTGGTGTTTTGAGACAGGGTTTCTGTGCAACAGCTCTGGCTGTCCTGGAACTTACTTTGCAGACCAAGCTGACCTCAAACTCATATAGAGATGTGCCTCTGCCTCCCAAGAGCACCATCATACCTAGCTTCCACAAAACTTTTAAAATGGAATTACTATATGACTCAGTAATTGCATTACTGAGCAGAAATTAAAATGAATTTCAATCCAATATTCCAAAGAGACTTCCATATTGCCATGTTCATTGTAGTACTCTTGATAATATCCAGGAAATGAAAAAAACTGAGTCTACATTAACTAATAAATAAATAAAGAATATATGCCTATGAGCTAGGTGTGGTGGCACATGCCTTTAATCCCAGTACTCAGGAGGCAGAGGCAGGTGGATCTCTGTGAGTTCGAAACCAGCCTGGTCTACAGAGCTAGTTCCAGGACAATGAGGTCTACACAGAGGAACCCTGTCTCAAAAAAAAAAAAAAGAATAGAAAGAAAAAGGAAAAAAAACAACACCAAAATGGAATTGTTTAGTCATTATAAAGAATGAAATGCTGCCACACATGGCAACTTACAAAAGCTAAAGGACTTTACACTAAATGAACTAAGCCAGGCATATCAAGCACTGCATGATTGCACTCATATGTAGAATCTAAAAGAGTTAATGCTACATAAGTTGAGTGTTCTGTCTTCTCCAGCAGCTGCTTTTGCTTCGCATGTATTAGCACCACTGGGAGGAATTTGCTAAACTCACTCTTCTGATTGTATTCCAACCTCCTTCAACCCACATTATATTTCTGTCTTTATTTTTATGGTTCTGGTTCTGCTGTTCTTGATAGGAATACCCCTTTCCCTTTCCCCTGAATATTCAAGTCCTACATATACTTCAACATACAGCTAGATGTCATAGAATTTGCATTGGATATTATGATACACCTAGGAGTTTGCAAAAAAGAGAAAACGGAGATGAAAAGGTGGGGGTGAAACAGAAAATGTTATAGAAGGGAAGACTTGAAATGTTAGCAGCACTGGAGTGGGGAAATGCACTAGGTAAGCACTCCATCATGGAGGTACACTCCTAGCCAGTGGAAGACACGTGAGATAAAGGAAAAAGCATAGACTAAGGATGGAATTTGTGGGGAAAAAAACTATGGCGTATCCAAGCAATATTAATATGTTTAGCAGGATTCCTGTGGCAGGGGAAAAAACACTGCTATATACATAACAGTTTGGAGACAGAATGGAAGTGTCTTATTAAGAGGCACGAATTTAATACTATGACAGAGCATCTCTGAAAGACTCTGAACCCTGGGCAGGAAAGTTTAAAAATCTCCAAAATGGCTGGGCAGTGGCGGTGGCACAGGCCTTAAGTCCCAGCACTCAGGAGGCAGAGGCAGGCGGATCTCTGTGAGTTCGAGACCAGCCTGGTCTACAAGAGCTAGTTTTAGGACAGCTCCAAAGCGACAAAGAAACCTTGTGTCTTGAACCCCCCCCCAAAAAAATCTCAGAAATGGCCTAATTTATAGAACAGACTGGAATTTGTATTAGTTTATCAGGACTTCCATAAGAAAGCATCACACATATTTAACAATAGAGATTCATTGTCCTACAGCTCTAGAGTCAAGCAATCTGAAATTAAGGAGACAGAAGGGGATTTCTTCTGAGGGTTATGAGGGAGAGATTAGGTACAGGCCTCCCACCTGGGCTTGCAGATAGCCGTCACCACCGTCTGTCTTTGACTTAACACTGTGTGAGTTTTTGTTGCTGTTGCTTTTTACATATTTTGAGACAGGGTTTCTCTGTGTTCCTCGGGCTGTACTGGAACCCATTCTGTAGACCAGGCTGACATCAAACTCACAGAGATCCTCCTGCCTCTGCCTCCTGAGTACTGGGATCAAAGGCATGTGCCACCACCTCCTGGTTACTGTGTGAGTTTTATGTCCTAATTTCTCATCTTATAGTGTTTCCAGTCATTAAATAAGGCTCTGTCCTATTGACTTCATTTTTTGGGGGGTGTTTTTGCAGAGTTTTTATTTGAATTGGAAACAATATTGTTTTACATGTCAATTCCAATTCCCTCTCCCTCCTCTCCTCCCCTGCCACCCCACTAACACCCTACCTATCACATATCCTTTCTGCTCTCCAGGGAGGGTGAAGCCTTCCATAGGAGGGTCATCAGAGTATTGACCTCATTTTAACTTTATTGCCTCTGATTTTTAAAAAAAATCTAGACAGGTGGCGGTGGCAGTGGTGCACACCTTTAATCCCAGCACTTCAGAGACAGAGGCAGGCAGATCTGTGTGAGTTTGAGGCCAGCCTGGTCTACAAAACAAGTTTCAGAAAAGCCAGAACTGTTACACAGAGAAACCCTGTCTCAAAAGAACCAAAAACCAAAACAAAAGAAAAAACTTCAAATGCACTCACATTCTAAGGCACTGAAAAAGTTAGAGCTCCAAAACATTTTGCAGTATACAACTCAACAGAGAACATAGATATTGCACGCAGATAGAACAACAGCAAAGGAGCTGTTTTAATAAGTCAGGTTAGACACAATGAAAAATTAAGCATAATTTAGAAGTTGAAGGAAAAGAAAGAGTAACTGACTTTGTTAGGTCACTGTTAACCAAAGGACAAAAAAGGAAATGGAAATTTTGATGATATATAAAGGGTGTTAGACACACCACATGTGAGATGCTGAAATGTCCATTAAAGTAACAGATGGATGGTCTAGGCTCAGGAGAAACATTCCACTTGAAAAACGGAGACATGCCATGTAGACACACATCATCATACAAGCGGTGGTAGAAATATTTAAGGATTACAGAGTGGCAAGGGAATAGAGTGCAAAGAGCAATACAAGAGGCAAGTGGAAACCCAAGAAAAAATACATGAAAGACAGGGAAGTGGAGGCCCTAAAGAAAGGACAGTCTATAACCCTGAAAGCAATAGTCAGTGGGTTAAAGACCTACCATGAGGCAGAACAGAGCCTGTGCTAACTTTGCTAAGAGCAGTTTCAGTAAGGATTTCAATTGAAAGTGAAGACAAAGTAGTGTTAATTTGCATATTACCAAAGAGAGACTGCTTGAAACTGGAAATGTTATGTGCTAGAAAGGTGTATTAGTTACTTTCCTGCTGCTGGGACAAAACACCATGGCCAAGGCAACTTAGAGCAGAATGGGTTTATTTGGGCTGATGGCTCCAGAAGGATAAGAATCCATAATGGTAAAGAAGCATGGCAGCAAGTGGCAAACATGGTGGTTGGAGCAGCAAGTTCAAAGGTCACATCCTGAGCCACAGCAGTAAGCAGAGAGAGTGAACAGGAAGTAGGGTGAGACTATAAACACTCAAAGCCTGCTCCCAGTGATGTATTTCCTCTAACAAGGTTCCATCTCCCAAGGGTTCCACAATCTCCCCAGACAGTGCTACCAAGTGTCTAAATACCCAAGCCCATGGAGCACATTTCTCATTCAAGCAACCACAGAAGATAAGGCAGTGTGACAAAATGGTCAGTGTGCAGACTCTGTACACTCCACACACTCTGCCACTCACAAGCTCTGGAAACTCGAGCAAGTTGCTTGGTTTTTCCCGAGCTCCAATTATAGAACAGGAAAAATAATAGCACCTACTTCAAGTGATTGTTAGGATCAGTGTGTGAACTGATGCATCTAAAATAAAGTGCTTACTAGAGAGTCTGGTGCATGGTAGTATACTCTGTAGACATGGTGGGATAGGCAGGAGAACCAAAGAAGAAAAAGTGAAGAAGACAGGACAGGAGGACATCAGCTGCCAAAACAAAACCTCCTAAGATAACAACAGAGAAAATATATCTTTCACTAACTATCTGTGTGATCTCTAGTAATGACTCTCCCGAGCCCCAGTTTCTTCATCTGTGAAATAGATAATATTGTTTGTTTTATTGTGAAGATTAAATAAAACAACGCACAATAAACAAAGTATGTTTTCACTAAAAGAAAGGTGGACAGATGCATGCAATACACATACTGGGGTGATAGCATGAGAATGAGATCCTTACATGGGACAGGAGCGGGCACATCTTTCCTGCCTATCACCTATAAGCACAGACAGCTCCCATTACTGAACGAAGTATGCTATATCCTCAGCTGTGTTGGACCTGGAACAAACATTTGAGAACCTCTAATTCTAAAGCAATAAGCAACCTGGAGGGCTTGTTAAAAATACATATTACTGGATCCCACCCCTAAGATTTTTTAAACCAGCTCATCCAATGGCATGGTCTGAAATTTGACATTCTTTGTTTTGTTTTGTGTTGTTTCGTTTTGAGAAAGGGTCTCTCTCTACACAGTCCTGGATGTCCTAGAACTAGCTCTGTGGAACAGGTTGGCCTCCACCTCAGAAATCCATCTGCCTCTTCTGCCAGCCTCTACCTCAACTGCTGGGATTAAAGGTATGGGCTACCATGACCAGCTTAAATGACTGGTGTTTATGCCCATTACCCATTATGGGAGACTTTTGTCCAGAGTGGTTGGCACATCTCTGGTTGATTGGTGCGTGCGTGCGTGCGTGAGTGCTTGCATGTTAGTTTTTCGAGACAGGGTTTCTCTGTGTAGGCCTGGTTGTTCTGGAACTCACTCTGTAGACCAAGCTGACCTCAAAGGCACAGAGATCCGCCTGCTTCTGCCTCCTGAGTGCTGGGATTAAATGCATGTGCCACTACACCAGGCTGAAAACTGACATTCTAAAAAGTTTCCAGGTAGTGAGACTGCTTCTGGTCTGGGTATCAGAATAACGAATGTCAGATCTAAGAGAGTCTGGGCAGCCGTGATTCCACATTCCAATCACCTGAAGACTGTTTTAAAACTCCCTTCTTTCAGGTCACTCCCCCAGGTACCTAATTCCAATCTTTGTGGATAGGCAAAGATAACCAATTTAAAACATTCATCAAGTGAGTCCAATATGTAGCCAAATTGAGAATTATTTGGGAAAGAAGCAGTCGTCCACACATACAGCCAACATACAGTCACCCAACATACACACCTACTTTACCCCTAAAGAGGACCTGTAATGAGAAGAGGGGTTTTCAAGGCTAAAATTTATGGAAC
Source organism: Cricetulus griseus (assembly GCF_003668045.3). Lineage (NCBI taxonomy): Eukaryota > Metazoa > Chordata > Mammalia > Rodentia > Cricetidae > Cricetulus > Cricetulus griseus. Next base: position 111,142,053 of record NC_048604.1, on the reverse strand, counting down.
TTTCAAGCCGGGCAGTGTTGATGCATGCTTTTAATCCCAGCACTCAGGTGGCAGAGGCAAGAAGATCTCTGTGAGTTTGAGGCCAGCCTGGTCAAAGCAAGTTCCAGGACAGCTAGGGCTGTTACACAGAGAAACCCTGTCTCAAAAAAAACAAAAAACAAAACAAAACAAAAAAAAACCAAAAACAAAAATCTATGGAACTTTCAAACCATAAAATCAAGATGCTGAAAACTGTCTTGTTACATTTTCCTCTCTGGACTCTGGTCCTTTTTTCTCTCTTAACTCCCTTTCTTCTCATTCTTTCTTTCTGATTTCCCCCAGGCTAGTGAAATATCTAAACTTGGGAACTTCCACCTGAAGTGCTTGGGGGAAAGCACAGTGAACAACTAACTGAAAAGAAATAATATGCTGGCAATACTGAACGTTTTAAAAGATATCCAAGCAAATATTTCAGATTTCCATGATAAATAGCATTATAAAATCACTGACACTTTTGTAATTAAAATTAAGAATTTCCCTAGTGGTAGTAAATTTATGGTGATATCTTTGTTAAAATGCACTGGAGCCATTTGTATTTTCATGTGTTTGAAACAATCTTCAGATAATTATGTTAAGAAGGACCACTATGAAATTAAGTACTAGTTGGCAAGAACAACTCGGCAAAAAAAATTCTCACTAAGATGTTTTACAAGGAACATTGCAGCCAAACCCCAAGACAATGTACCTCAACTTTGTCAAAATGAATAGCTTGACACTCTTTAGTAATGTAGAATTTGAAATGACGGATGATGGCTTTCCTGAAAAAAAAATGCATCCTTTATATACCAGCAACAAAAATGTACTCAACTGGGTATATTTATATATTTGTGCATACACATATATATTGTATATAACAGGAATAATCAGAAAAAAAAGATGCTATCAGTTTGTAGGAATGATTGGAGTGATGGTACCTGGGTGGGGCTGGAGGGAGAAGAGGAGAGGGAAAGTGATGCAGTTCTATTTCAATTAAAAACAATTTTCTACTAATTTATATCTTCACTCTATCCTTTCCAAGAGCATACATCACTATCTCGAAGATGGTACAATGGCACAGAAAAGATTCTTAGAATATATTCATTAAATGAATAAATGACTACCATGATACAATATAATTTTGTGTTGAAATTTTCTCTTTCGCAGCTTCCTACTCTTGAGGGCTGAGTAAGAACCTGAACATAATTTAACCAATGCTGTCCAAACTTTTCTAGTATAGGAAAGTCAAGGCATTCCAAAAGGCAATTTGAGGGTTGGAACTAGTGCTATGGAATTACAAAAGCAGAGGGAGGCAGGGGTAGAGGGAGGGGAAGAGAGAGGGGGAGGGAGAGAGAGAGGTGGACAGAGACAAAAAAAATCTCTCCAGATTCTCTCTTTTGGTTTTGGTTTTTGTTTGGCTTTTACAATTATCTCTCATAAAATTCCTTTTCCTTGTCATAGATGAAAATTCTAGGAAGCAGAATGAAACCAAATATCTCAAATTGCTATGGGGAAGCCACTTAAAAACCTGGGAGAGAATTTCTATTGCTTTCCTTTAGTACCTCTTAGTAGGTTCATAATAAAGTTTCTATTGTCCTATAAAGGAAATAAGCATATTTCAGCAATAATATGATAGCTAAGAGATTCCTAGTTCCCAGGCCAGTTGGTGGTGGTACATGCCTTTAATTCCAGCAGTCCAGAGGAAGAGGCAGGTGGATCTCTGTGAGTTTGAGACCAGCCTGGTCTACACAAGTTAGTTCCAGGATAGCTTCCAAAGCCACAGAGAAACCCTGTCTCAGGAAAAAAAGAAAATAATTTACTAATTCTCTTATATACAACTAGAAATTCACCCGGGAATTTGTGGCGAATGCCTTTAGTCCCAGTACTCAGGAGGCAAAGGCAAGCAGATCTCTGTGAGTTTGAGGCCAGCCTTGTCTACAGACGAAGTGCCAGGATAGGCTCCAAAGCTACACAGAGAAACCCTGTCTCGGGGGAAACACACACACACACACACACACACACACACACACACACACACACACACACACACACACACACACACAAACTAGAAATTCTCCACAAAGAAAATCCAACCAACATGAACACCAAGGAACAAGCAAATGTTAAAACAGAACTATAGCAGCCCCTAGCAAACGACGCAAATACCAAAGGCAGAATACTGGCTGTGGAATCAACACATAGTTACTTCCCCACCCTCCATTCAAGGGTAGGTATGGCATGCACAAGTGGCTTTTGACTCAAAATGACAAGACTACACTCCCACTGTAATTTTCTGTTGAATGTGTTTTCCTTTGTTTTCAGGAGGTCATAGGAAAAAATGTGTCTTTTTTTTTTAAATACGAACTCAATAATATGCCTGTTTGGAATAAGACTGTTTTGAAGTTTAGAAGATCTACAAAGGAGACACAGGATAGAGGAGAGGAGACACAGGATATATGACTATTCATTGCTTAAAAATGTTGTCGAGGAACCTAAAACAGACACCTTCCCTGGATGAGAACTGGTCTTGGAGATGCAACGAAATCCAGCATATTAAAGAAGAAATCGACTCTGTACTTTACATTTAATACTAGAGACAGCTAACTGGTGAACTGCAAACCAATGGGAACTGAGTCATTCCATCACTACACACAGTGTTTCATGTGAAATGATAGCCCTTAAAACCTCGAACAACAATTTTATCTCTTTGGTCTGTGGAGACATCATTTAGTTCCTGCCACCTCCCACCCCCACCCCCCCATCCCCTCACCCCCTCACCCCCGCCTCAAGCAGAAACAAAAGAGAGGCACATGTAAAGGATACCACTGGTCCATAGGAGCCATTTGTACCGAATTTTGCTATACCAACTCTTTTTTATCTAATGGGAGGGATCTAGTAAGGCTGTCCTTCTCAACACAACATAGTGAATAAAACACCAACATGAAAATGATAGAGAAAATGAGGTCTGTCCTGTTCTCTTCCAAAGCTTTTTTCAAGACAGGGTCTCATTCTGTAGTTCTGGCTGGCCTGGAACTCACTCTGTACACCGGACTGGTCCTGACCTCAGAGATCCACCTGCCTCTGCCTCCCAAGTGCGGAGACGACAGGCATGCACCACCACACCCACTTTACAAGCCATTTTGACTTGCTATCTTATGTGTTCCAGATTGCGTTCCCAGTTGCTTTGAGTATATGAATTCCCAGCACCAACAGAAAGAAAATACACATGAACTAGGAGTGTATATGTTAGAGATGCTTGGCAAATGTTGGGATCAAATTCAACATTCCTCTCCATATCCTGGGAAGAGGTCTTGGCCACCAGCTAATAAAGGAGTCAGTGACAACACTCTGCAGGGCCTTGAGATTTTACACACACTGTCCAGCAGCATAATCAGCCACAGGCAATAAAGTTGGCATTAAATAGATACCTGTAGAATGAATTAATTTGTTCAAGTCATTTACACTGTCCTGTTGCCTCTTAAGAAATGTTTCCCTTCAGCTAAAACTGCAGAGCCAATTGACTAAGTGGTTAACTAATGTGCATATTGGCATCAATGTCCACACTGCACCTCCTAAAAATCCACTGGATGTTAGAACCAACTTTGAAGGGTAACCTGGGAGAGGGAGGAGCTGTCCTCTGCACATAAATTCCTTCCAAAAAACAGGTAGTGTTATAACAAGGTAAGACACTAATATTTGTCTTGTAACTGAATTTCCAGCCCAAGTAGAGAAGTCCCCTAGGTAAAAATTGTGCACTGTCCCTTTAAGAAGCCAGGCAAGATGGAGCCCTCCCAGCTCAAAGCTAGAGGTTTCCAGCAACCTGATAGGGATGCTGGAGTGTGACAAAAAGAAAGAATGCTAGAAGGGTGGTAGCGAAACTGTAACACTAGGAGTGGAAACAGAGGCTGTAAACACACAACACGCTTCAGTGCGCAGGGACTGGCCTCGTGGCTGCTAGGGGCTCGAGAGCACCACCCTCCACCCCTCTCCTCCACCCTACTCCACCCTGCCCCACCCTTCTTTCCTCCTGGAGGGAGCCACCACCAGAAATGCTGCCACGTCCCCGCTCCGCCAAGACCCTGTGAGGGCGGCTGCAGGCGAGGTGCTGACCAGACAAAATGAAAGGGACTTACTTTGGGGTTCCGCGCCTCCGAAGGCATCCTCTCCTTCCAGCCCCTTCCAGGGCCAGAGCGCTCTCGGAGTCCTCGCCGCCTGGCACCACGAACCAAGCCCAGGGAGACTTAGAGAGATGCCGGTGCACTCGATAGTACTGATCTTAGGGCGAGACAGCAGGGTGTAAGGGAGTTAGCCAGGGGCGGGAATGCTGGTAAGAGCTAACCTCCCCCCCCCTTTCCTCTCATTCGCACGAGCGTCCCTCGCCCAGCGTTAGCAATATCAGGGGCAATGGTTTTCTTGTTTCTCCCTTTTGGTTTCTCCCAGCTGCCTGTCCCAGACCCCACCCAGCGGCTCCACCCCATCCACTGCTACACATTCTGTCAATCACCAGCCCCTTTAAAGCTGCATCACACAACTTGGGTTTTCCTCCCTCTTTGATGGGCGGACAGAATCCTGGGGCCTTTTTAACAATGCCCCAGACCTTTTGGTTGGGTTTAATTAAGCTAAGGTTAACTCCTAGTGGAGGCCTCCCCTGCTCACCTCTGTCCTGAAGCTTGCCCACTCTACCTCACCCAAACTCCTTCCGGCCAAGCCTGGCCCAGCTCCACTACACCCCACCCGGTCTCTGAACTTTGTTTCTGGTGAAAGCTCTTCCTTGGCCAGCCAGAACTCCAAGAAAGTTCCTGTTACGCCCTCCTTGGCACCGCCCACTCTCGTGCACTTTCTAGACTGAAGGGGCTTAATAGCTCTCCTGGCCTTTGGGGCTTCTCCAGTTATGCCTGGCGCAAGAGGGATACTATGTTTATCTTTCATCCGTGTGAATCTCCAAATTTCTGACCAGAATGGAAAAAGAGGCTGTAGTGATTCCCAGAAATCTGTGTGATACCTTTAACAAACATAAAAAACCTTCCAGTACCACCACCCCACTCCACAAACAGGCAACTCAAAGGTCAGAAAAAAGCATTGAGGACCCATGCCACAGGCATCAAGTGGGGCTCCACAGTGACTCATCAGAAATTTTGTGTCTTGCTAGTGTCCATTTCAGTAAATGATGACACCTGGTTTCGAGACCAAAGAAATATTTCTTAGCGCCCCCCCCCCAAAATTTATTGGCACCAACTTTGACCCTTTCCCCCTCCCGGGTCACTTTCAATTCTACACAACATCCTTTTGGCTCTGATTTTAAAATATGTCCAGGAGCCTGGCGGTGGTGGTGCATATCCTTTATTCCCACCCACTCGGGAGACAGAGGCAGGCAGATCTCTGTGAGTTTGAGGCCAGCCTGGTATACAGAGCGAGTTCCAGGACAGGTTCTAAAGCTACACGGGGAAACCCTGTCTTGAAAAACCATAGATGGTTAAACTCAGCACTAGGGAGGCAGAGGCAGGCGGATTTCTATGAGTTCGAGACCAGCCTGGTCTACAAGAGCTAGTTCTAGGACAGCCTCCAAAGCCACAGATAAACCCTGTCTCCAAAAAGAAAACAAAACAAAACAAAAAACAAAAAAACGGATGGACAGACACATAGATAGAATCTCCTGAAGTTGACCACTTCTCACCGTTCTCCACCTCTTAGGCTCTAGCCACTGCAATTTCTCAACCTGATTCCTATGAGAGTCTCTTCAAAGATCTCCCTCTTTTCTACATTGATTTCCCTAAAATCAATTCTGTAGTTAGAAAAGTTTTACAGGGCAGAATTAAATGGCAAATCTGAAGAGGAAGCACTTATCTTTTTAAAATCTTCATTGCTTTTGGATCCCAAATTCTACCAGAAACATGATTCTTCCCTCTCTACCTCCTTATTTATAAATAATCATACTCACAGTGGTACAGACATGCTTGTGGTTTTTAGTCCAGTATGCTAAGATCTGTCTCAAAGGCCGGCCTCCATGTTACCTTTCTGTTTGCTTCTATCCATAGTGAACTCACAATCTCAATGAATGGTGTTTGCAAGTTTTTAGCAGCAGAAGCTTGGTGAGACCAGACTTAGCTATCCTTAACATACTAAGTAGTGTCTACCATATAGTGGGGACCCAAAAAATACATGCTTAAAAATATTGGGACTGGAGAGATGATTCAGCAGTTAAAAGCACAGGCTGCTATTCCAGAGAACCCAGGTTCAATTCTCAGTATCAACATGGCAGCTCACAATTGTCTGTAACTCTGGTTCTAGGGCTTCTGACATCCTCGAAAAGACATACATGGAAGCAAAACACTAATGATCATAAAATAAAAAGTTAAAAATATTATGGGAGTATCTTCAGAGATATATTGGGTAATATCTATTTTTATTTTATTTGGTTTTTGTTTTGCTGTTATTGTTTCCTTGAGGCAGGGTTTCTCTGTGTCACAGCTCTGGCTGTCCTGGAACTCACTCTGTAGACCAGGCTGGCCTCGAACTCACAGAGATCCACCTGCCTCTGCCTCCCAAGTGCTGGGATTAAAGGCGTGCGCCACCACCCTGCTTTTTTTTTTAACCATATATTGTGTAACTCAATTTGTAGTGAACTATGATATTAGGAAAAACAGACAAGCTGATGGGCTGGATGTTAATTGGTCAGAGACGTAGACAAGGAAAATGAAGGGCATTAGGTATGTAAAAAAAAAAAAGGACTGTTTGAGCAATTTTATGAATTCTGGCGTTGATACAGAGTTATCAAAGGCACCCTGTAGAAGGACATAAGGCTATTTAGTCTCCTGAGAAACGTCTTACAAGAATAAGAATCCTTTCTTTAGGAGCTGTCTTGAGCCATTATCAACACATTCTCAATTGCTTAGCCATCATATGTTCTCAGCTATTATTTTGCCTACAGATGTTACCAGGCCCATGTATCGAGACTCTGAATGTTAGCCAATTATTGCTATTAGAAACTTGTGATATAAATCCAAAATAAGGCTGTTTAATAAATAAGGTTTCTGGCCAAAATAAAGCTGTTTAATAAAATCCTCTTAGATGTATGAATGAATGAATGAATGAATGAATGAAAATTAAGTTCTCAATAGCCAATTTAGTAGCAGAAAACTGGGACTGGTTCTGTCAGCATCCCTCAGTACCTGTATCTCCTCCCAGCTCTTCTAGCATCCCTCAGTACCTATGGCTCCTCCCAGCTCTCACAGCATCCCTCAGTACCTCTGACTCCTCTCAGCTCTCACAGTACCCCTCGGTACCTGTAGCTCCTCCCAGTTCTTCCAGAACCCCTCAGGACCTTGGACTCTTCCGGGATTTCTGAGAATCCCTCTGTATCTCTGACTCCTCCCAGCAGCCCTCAGTACCTGTAGCTCCGCCCAGTTCTCCCAGCAGCCCTCAGTACCTGTGGCTCCGCCCAGCACTTCCAGAATCTCTCAGTACCTCTGACTCTTTCCAGCTCTTTGAGATTCCCCCGTATCTCTGACTCCTCCCAGCAGCCCTCAGTACCTGTGGCTCCTCCCAGTCCTCCCAGAAGCCCTCAGTACCCGGAGCTCCTCCCAGCTTTTCCAGAATCTCTCAGTACCTCTAACTGACTCTTCCCAGCTCTCTGAGAATCCCTCCGTATCTCTGACTCCTCCCAGTTCTCCCAGCAGCCCTTGGTACCTATGGCTCCTCCCAGTTCTCATAGTATCACTCAGTACCTCTGGCTCCTCCCAGAACTTCCCACCCCACCCTCTACCCTAAACCTTTTGTTCCTAGGGCCTGGTCTTGACTTCTCTTCTCCTAGCCTGATTATCATATCATCCAGCAGTTTTGGCTATGCTCTCTTGGTCCCTGACTGCTTTTTAGTAGGCTGCTCCTCTCTTGCTGTCCCTCCGTCTCTCCTCTCAAGAGCAGGTTTAGTCTGCTAGCCATGTTCAGCCTGTACCCTTTCCTCTCCCTGCTTTCTCCCCTACATCTACACTAAAAATCTTCTTCATACTTCAGGAGTAGCTGTCCTCCTTTTATTTGATCTTTTCATTAAAAAAAAGAGCAGATTTGTAAATGTAAGAAAAATCTCCAGGTCCTCTAATATCATTGACTACCCCTGTAACACAGAAATATAGAGGAAAATAATACACATTAACCTAAGGTGGTTAAGAAAGTAGAGAATTTAGCTAAGAAGGAGTTCTTGTAAAAAAAATAGGAATCTCTGATAGTTCTTGACATGAAAAAAAAAGAAAAAACAGCTGGGTGGTGGTGGCACACACCTTTTATCCCAGCACTTGGGAGGCAGAGACAGGCAGATCTCTGTGAGTCCGAGGCCAACCAGGTTTACTGAGCGAGTTTCAGGATCTAAACTAGAGCGAGCTTCTAAAGGTAAAGAGAAGCCCTGTCTCGAAAATAATAATAATAATTGTCTTATTTTGGTTTTTCTTTTGTTTTGTTTTCTGAGACAGTGTTTCTCTGTGTAACAGCCCTGGCTGTCCTGGAACTCACTTAGACCAGGCTAGACTTAAAACTCACGGAGATACTCCTGCCTCCGCTTCCCTAGTGCTGGGATTAAAGGTGTATACCACCACTGCCCAGCTTCAACATTGTATGCTTTATGAAAATCAGAGTAGGCACGTTAGTAAGGATGGTGAAGAAACTCCGGGCAATCTGGCGGCAAACGGAGATCACAAACCCCCAAATTCATAGGTTAAATGACAACAGATGTTTTTAGCCTACAGTATATGTGTGCAACTATATACACAAACATACATGTGTATATATCAAATTGAAGAGATTACCAGCATTGAAAAATTATATAAAAGTTCACTTTCTACATAAAAAATAATTTACCATGTTTGTGCAGACTTTCCAATTGGCCATTAACTGGTTGGAAATCATCATGCCCGGCCCCTTCCGACTCATCAGATCTTATGACCTCGCCATAGCCCTGCTCTGAGCATTTCACTCATTTACACCATGACTTGGGCCTGGGAAGGCATTTCAGTTTTTAGTCTTTAATAAATAAGAAAAGGCTGTAAGCTGGACATCTGAAAGCTCCCAATGATCCTCAAATATCCAGGAGCAGTACTTTGAGGATTCTTCAGAGGGACTTTGGCTTCATGATTACATATGTGCCCATTTGGAGGGTACACTTAATATGAGGCCTAACTGCTTTTGCAGAAAACATGCCCTGCCACTATGCCATGGTTGTACCACCACTCTGTCTCGAATGCAGTTCCCTGAGAGAGGGAATAGGAGCTACATGTAATTTAATTAAGTTCAAGAAATATTCATCAAGTGGAAGGACTTTACCAGCTACATAAAGTTAACATTTGCTTTCTTTCCCTTTCGGGGCTTCCAATCTAAAATTCTACTTATTGTTTCTGTAATAATATTCCTTGTGAAAATGAAATGCGCTCTGAGAATTTCTACTTACTCTTAAATATAATTCAGCCTGCTTTTCTTCCTTGTGACTCTACTGAAGTGGTTATTTTGAGGATCTACAGTGACCTCCATGTTTCTAAATCAAACAATCATTTTTCAGTCCTTACATGTCTTTGCCATTCAGCAACATTTGGTATAACTGATCAGGAAGTGATGTTCTTCTGGGGTTCTTTTCCTCATGATTTTCATATAGAAATACTCTTTTATTTTTCCTTTTTTTCTTTTCTCTTTGTTCTTTTTGTTTTGTTTTGTTTTGTTTTGTTTTGGAGACAGAGTTTCTATATGTATCCAGGATATGTCCTGGAACTCACTTTGTAGACCAGGCTGGCCTTCAACTTACAGAGGTCTGCCTGCCTTTGCCTCCCAAGTGCTGAGGTGAAAGGTGTGCACCACTGACTTTTTAGCTTGCTGGTCGCTCTTCAGACTGCTTTTCTCCTACTTCACTGAGTTCTAAATATTAGAGTACCTCAGGTTTTCTCTTTTACTTTTTATTCTATCTATATTATCTTCCTATGTGATCTCATACAGTACTGTGGCTCTGAATATGAGCTGATGAATTCCTAAATCTCTATCTCAAATCTAAACCTGTCTAAATTCTACTTCCATATATATATGGATGGTACCACACTTCATAGGATAGTTTCTAAAGATCCTAGTTACATTCTATTACTGTAATACAGACACCACCACCAGAAGCAACTTGGAGAAAAAAGGGCTTTTTTGGTTTACATGTCCTGCTCTCAGTCCACCATTAAGGGAAGTCAAGGTAGAAAGAAACTCAAGCAGACAAGGAATATGTAGGCAGGACTGAGGCAGGAAGCATGAAGAAGTATTACTTCCTGGATTGCTCCTCATACTTTGCTCAGCCTCCTTTTTGATACCACCAAGGACAACCAGCCCAGAGGTGGCACTGATACAGTATGTTGGGCTCTCCCACATCAATATTCAAGGGAATTGCCTACAAGCTTGCCTACAGGAAATCTGATGGAGGTACTTTCTCAGTTGAGGTTCTTTTTCCCAGATGACTCTAAATTGTGTCCATTGACGGGAAAAAAAAAACAACACTTAACCAGAGCACCAGAACAATTGACTGCTTGCCAACTTGACACACCAATGTACCACTGTTAAACAATAACCTTTCCTTTTTTGTTTATACCCAAGATCTCATATTAATATCAATACCACAATACAAAATTAATTCCAATTTTTTTAAATTTCCACAGCCTTTAAAACTTCAAACACTAAGGGCTGACTCAACAGTTAAGACTACTGGCTTTTTTTCCTAAAGGACCAGGTTCAATTTCCAGGACCCACATGGCAGTTCACAACTGTCTGTAATCCCAGTTCCAGGGTATCTGACACCCTCATACAGTCATATATACCGGCAAAATACCAATGCACATTAAAAAAAAACTTCAAAGATTACAAGTTCAGTTTCTTTAAAGTATTCAATTCCTCTAATATTTCAAGAGGGAAGAACCAGAGCACAGTCACAGTCAAATAAAAAAAAAATCCAAGTTCAGAAGTATGAATAGCTACATGACTGATGTCTGCGATTCACAACCTTCTAGGCTCCAAAGGGCTTGAGAAGCTCCAGTTGTCTTGTTTTGTAGTTCACTGAACATGCAGCTTATCTTGTAGGTTCAAGCCAGCTCCACTTTACACCTGTCACTGTCCTTAGCAGGTGGCCCATGGGCCTGGTATCTCTAATATGCTGGGGTCTCCATTATTACTGAGGCTTCACCTTCACCAATGGCCCCCTGACATATCTGTAGGGATTCTAATCATGCTACAAGGTACCAAGCTTTAACAAATCTCCATGACACCTTCAATTTTGGGGTTTCCATTGCAACTGAAGCTACACATTCACCAGTGGCCTCTCCTGGCCTCTCACAATGCCAAGCCTCAGTTGTTCTCCATGATCCCGTTAATACTGCTATTTACATATTGCCAAAACCAGTAACGTAAGGAAAACATATTACCAAGTTTAGCTGCCAGCTTGAGATGCAGCTTTGGTCCTGCTCTGAACATGCTTTGTATACTAACCAAGAGGAAACACTTCCCAGAATATTTTACTTCAATAATGCTGGTCTCTTGTTAATTATAGGTGACTTTTCTTGGTGCCACCTAACTAGCATCAATTATCCCAGTAAAGCAAAATGGTGTTGGTTTTCTGTTAATCACAGCTAATCCTTAGGCCCCAGCTGACCAGAACCAAAGATTTGTAATTCAAAATGTCACATAAATAGTCCCAGTAGAGTCTTTGCTTCTTTCTGAAACCTTAAAAGCCAGGCTTCCATTGTCTATATTGATTTCAACATGTTTACCTTTTAAACTCCCATTGAACAGCCTACTAAGCTCTGAACAGTTAATGACTTTTTACACACAAAGTCCCAAAGTTCAACAAAAACCTCCCCAAAACAACATGGCCAGGTCTTTCAGAGCAATACCAGACAGTCTTAGTGCCAATTTCTATTCTATTGTGTTAAGAACATGTTTTACACATTTATATGCTTAAAGCCTATATTTGAGTTCTCTTTCCTTTATATCTTTATCATATATGTATCATTGATTGAGATAATAGTGGTTAATTGGTATCTATATTATTGTATTTATTTTATGAGACAATAAAATATCAATCATTCCTCAAGGATTGTGTATATAATGTGTCTTATATTTGTAAGTTGGATAATTATATCATATTTGATGGAATTATGACCTGGTTATTGGTTTCATTTAGAAATTAACCATGATATAAATAGATGGCAGTAAGTTGACAAGGGATGGATTTGTGATGGCTAATCTTGGTTGCCAACTTTACTGAAACTAGAATCAACTAAAACCCAAGATACGAGGTTCTTCTGTGTGTGATTTTCCTTTTTTTTTTTTTTTTTCTTTTTCTTTTTTCTTTTTTTTTTTTTAAATCCTACCGGTGTTCACCACCACAACGGGCCTGTGTGCAGTTTTTGTGATTAGATTATTTGAAGCAGGAAGACAGACCCTAAATCTGGTCTACACCTTCTGGTAGCAACCCAGATATAAAGGGTACTGAAGAAGGAAACTCTTTTTTGCTTGCTTGTCCTCATTCTTGCTCACAAATCCATCTATCTTGTTGCTGTGACATTCCTTCACCAATGTTAGAACTGTCTTCTTCTCAAGATTTCAACATGAATTGAGGACTAGCAGCTCTCTAAGAATCCTCTGGGCCTTAGAACAGCTGAGACATCCAGCCTCATAGACTGAAAAACGCCGAGGACTTTTCCAGTGTAAGACAGACTAATAAGTCAATTGTTATCAGAACTGTTCCTTTAGAGAATTCTGACTAGTATACAAAGCATAAAATTTTAACAAAAATCCTTTCTGTTCTGTAGCAACTATGCAGTCCTAGGCAAGTGACTTAACATCACTGAGTCTTGATTTTCTTATTTTTTAAAATTTATTAATTATTATTTTAAATGCATTGGTGCTTTGGTATGGGTATCAGGTCCCCTGGAATTGGAATTACAGACAGTTGTGAGCTGCCATATGGGTGCTAGGAATTGAACCCAGATCCTCTGAAAGAGCAGTCAGTGCTCTTAACCACTGAGCCATCTCTCCAACCCCTGATTTCCTTATTTTTATAATGAGAATAATAATTGAAACTACTTCAGGATTGAATTCTTACCACCCTTTCTCTCAATTTATTCTTTATATGTAGCCAAATTGATGTTTCTGATTAAAGACCAAATTGTGTCATTATTCTGCCTAATTTCTCTCATTACACTTAAGACAGAAGCCTGGGTCTTTACCATGGCCTACAAGACCCTGTGTGATTGACCTTTGGTGAAGGTCTTAAGTCACCTTCTATTCCTCAGGCCTTAGAGTTGCTGACCTCTCTTGCTATACGTCACCAATGCTCTACTTCCATGTAAAGCATTCATTTTCTTTCTTGTCTTAATTGACCCATAATTATTTGCAGAAATTTATGGGATGCAGTGTAATAACTCAGTACATGTATATAATATATCAAATCAAGACAACACAAAATTACTACCTTTTCAAAAACTTACTATTTCTATGTGTTGGGAAACTTTGGGAACCTTGTACCAGGCTTTTTCTTTTGGGCCACCAACCATGACACAGAGACTTCTTATTAGTTATGAATGCTTGGTCTAGCTGGACCTAGCTTAGGCTCATTTCTGGCTAGTTCTTTTTAACTTGTTTCTCTTTATCTACCTTTTGCTTCGAGACTTTTTACTTTTCTTTCCTTCTGTATATCTTACTTTCACTGCTTCTCATGTCTGGCTGGCTGGTGGCTACCTGGCTTCTGGCCTAGGCATGTCCCTCTCTTTCTTCCTCGTTCTCTTCTCCTACTTCTCATTCTCTCCAGGCTAGATTTCTCCTCCTATTTATTCTCTCTACATGTCAGCACTGCCTACCTCTCTCCTGCCTAGCTATTGGCCATTTGGATTTTTTTTTGAGACAGGGTTTCTCTGTGTAACATTCCTGGATGTTTTGGAACTCACTTTGTAGACTAGGCTGGCCTCGAACTCACTGAGATCCACCTGCCTCTGCCTCCTAAGTGCTGGGATTAAAGGCATATACCACCACCTCCATGAAGCCATTCAGCTTAGGCAGGCAAGGTGAAACAAATCCAACCTATCTGTACATAATTAAACAAATGCAGCACAAAAATCTAATGCATCTTTGTATCGGTAACAAAGGCAGCATAAATAAATGTAACACACCTTCCCAGAATTAAATATTCCACAGCATAAACAAATATAACACATCTTTGACTAGTTAAAGTAATATTCCACAACAGAACCTCTTTTCTTTAAAAAAAATTGGATTTATTTATTTTACTTTATTTCTATCAGTGTTTTGTCTGAGTGTATGTATTATACCAAAGGCTTTGGAACTGGAGTTATGGATGGTTGTGAGCTATCCTATGGGTGCTGGGACTCAAACCCCAGCCCTCTGCAAGAGTAACAAATGCTCTAAACCTCTGAGCCATTCTCTCCAACCCAGGATTCTCTTTTCTAATTATGATAATGTACCATACATTTTCCTGCAATGTATTTTCCCTACTGTGCTAGAAGGGCACCAAAATCAATTCCTCCTAAATGACTATATTTTGTCACCCATTATCTAACATCTTTTTCTGCTCTTGTCTACCCAACCTTTCCTAGTCACTAGTGACCACTTATGCTACTCTCTTCTTTACTTCAAATACTCTTATCGTCACTCTTTCCTTGGTTTCTATTAATTATTGAACAAAAATGAACTACTTCTTCATGCAGCACAGTGCACAGTTCCTAACAACATAATGTTGAATAAACAAAGAGTAACATGATAAATAAAAGACCCAGAGACTGATACTGGGGTTCAAGCTTCAAGCTGAAGATCAGAAAAGCAAAGTAGCCAAGTCACCAGCTCTTAACCTCTACCTCAGGCTGAAAGCGCTGATCCTGTCTCCACGAGCTCTCACCAAACCTCAGACTGCTGCCTCTCCTCAGTGTGGCTGGAGGATGAATGAATGCCTGATACTGACTACTAAAGACGGCTCCTATCTTTTATACCTCTCTAATGCTGGGATTACAGGCGTGAGCTCTGTTACTCTTTTAGACTGATTCAATCTCATGTATTCCTGGGTGGCATTGAATTCAGAGAGATACATGTGCCTTTGCCTCCTGAGTCCTGGGATTAAAGGTGTGTGACACCACTGCCTGGCTTCTATGGCTAACTAGTATGGCTGCTTCCTTATTTTGATCTCCAGCGGATTTAAGAAATCATAAATAATATATCACCACCACAGAGTGTGGAAATGAATCTTAATTGTCAGCTTGAGGAGCTTCACAGTCACCAGGGAGACAAGCCACTGGGCCTGCCTGTGAGGGATTCTCTTGCTTATGTTAATTGAAATGGAATGAGCCACCCAGTATGAATGGCACCATTCCTTGAGTTTTTTTGGAATATACTTGAGATTGTAATCTAGCTGGGATTTAGATATGTTTTCAAAACAAAACAATGACAAGAAACTTGATAGAATGGGGCTTGCAAAAGTATATTGACAAAGCACTTTAATTTTTTGTGAGATAGCATGCTCATGTAAGAGTTAGATGCTAACTCCTGGCAATGGGCAAAGAGACACCTTGGTGGTGGTAGTGTTTTTCTATCAGCCAAGGGCAGAGCAGATTGCAGTCCTTTGTTCATCCTAGCTTGATGCCTGACTTGGTGGCCAAAGCTGTTTCATGCCTAGGGCACATTAAAAAAAAGTGTTAGGTGCCAAGAGTAAGAATCCAGGAAATTTAGAGCCACTAATCCAAGTATCTATGGCACCTGAACAGCTGTAACAGAAATACCAATTAAAATAATTGATCAAAGGCAGGGCATGATGGTACATGCCTTTAATCCCAACACTAGGGAGGCAGAAGCAGGTGGATCTCTGGGAGTTGAGGCCAGCCTTGTCTACAGAGTGAGTTCCAGGACTACACAGAGAAACCCTGTCTCAATAAGAAAAAATAATAATTGGTTGCTCTTCCACACATCCACCTAATCACTGGCTGCTCTTCCAGAGGACCTGGATTCAATTCCCAGAACCCATATGGTGGCCATAACCATGTAAAACCCATGTTCCAGGGCATCTGATGTCCTTTTCTGACACTGCATGTATATGGTGCACAGACATACATATAGTCAAAACACCCACACACATTAAATTAAACTAAATTAAAGTAGTAGTTAGTGAAATTTCTCAGAGGCAATCTATGCATGGGCTTCAGTTACCATCTTTAATACCTTGATACTACTGCTTGTATTTATGCTCTACTACTTCATGTCTCTAGGTCACAATTTCTGCACTATGACTGGCCAGATTGCTCCAGGACCCTGGTTTGTCTTTTGCATCCTAGAATTACATGCAGGCTGACACATCCACCTAACATTTACAGGGTTTCTGGAGATCTGAACTCTGGAAATGCAGACTTGGTGTGCTGGTACAAATAATCCTACACCTAGGGAGGCTAAGGCAAGAGGATCATGAGTTTAAGGCTAGGGTGGTTTACACAGTTAGACCACCTCTAAATAAATACACTTAAAAATCGTATCCTATTGAGTTGAACTGACCATCTGGATCTTTGTTCTTGTTCAGTACATCTAGGTTTACAGGATTAACCACGATTTAGATTTTATCATCTTTATTACTATAAATGGAAACAAATACTTGGAATTTACTACTTCAGTCTGAACTGCATTATCATAAGGATCCAAATTAGAAGACCGTTTGTTTTGTTTTGTTTTTTGAGACAGGGTTTCTCTGTATTGCTTTGGAGCCTGTCCTGGAACTCACTCTGTAGACCAGGCTGGTCTTGAACTCACAGAGATCCACCTGCCTCTGCCTCCAGAGTGCTGGGACTAAAGGAGTGCTCCACCAACGCCCAGCTAGAAGGCATTTTAAAAATACAGTTAAAAAATGACAGGACAGCATTCCGACGACCGACCCGGGAACTAGAGCCCCCACCCAGTGGCTGATGGAAGCAGAGACAGACATCCACAGATATACACTGAGCCGAAACCGGGAATTTAGTTGAAGAGAGGGAGGAATGAAGAATGAAGGGGTCTGTACCAGGTTGGAGAAACCCACAGGAACAGTTGACCTGAACAAGGGAGAGCACATGGGCCCCAGATGCTGTTGGGGAGGCCAGTACAAGACTGATCCAGACCCCTGAACATGGATGTCAATATGGAAGCCTCTGTACTCCAGGAAGCCTCTGGTGGTGGATTAGTATTTTTCCCTGGTGCAAGAAGGGACTTTGAGAGCCCATCCCACATGAAGGGTTACACTCTGGCCCTGGACACATGGGGAAGGGCCCAGGACCAGCACAGGAAGATTTGGTGGACTTTGCAGAGCCCCCTTTGAGGGCCCTACCCTGCCTGGGGAGTGGTGGGTGGATGGGGTGGGGGTAGGCTGGGGGTGGGGGAGGAGGGATGGGGGTGAGGGGAGGGAGAGGGAGAAGGGACTTGAAACAAGCTTGTTCCCTAACCAGAACTAATAAATAATTTTTTAAAAAAAGAAAAAAATGACAGGACAGCTTTTTGGAGTCAGTTCTCTCCTTCTGCTACATGGATCCCAGGGATCAAACTCTGGTTTTTGAGCTTGGAGACAAATAGCTTTACCCACTGATCCAAATCACCAATCCTAGAAAACCTTTTTTATAAAAACCTGGAAGCTACATAGTCATTGTATTATTTAGCCTTCTAAAAGAAAAGGATTCACAAATATATACCCAAGCACCTATTCTACATTAGCCATCACCTTCTGTTTGCCTGCTAAGTTATTTATTATTATATTGATTGCAGCATAACACCCATATTCATTGTTGTTTTCTTCCTGGAGAAGTAAGCCTGACAGTGACATCCTAGGATCAGCTCCTTATTGAATGAAGAAGGTAGAGCAAAGAGATAGCTGGCTTTTCCTCTTTAAAACATGAGGTTAATGTGTAGAAAGACATTCACATTTCAACAAAGAAAATGGCTGGCTAAAAGAAGCCGGACTACTGACTCAAGATATAACACAAAAAGTCCCACTAAGTCCTGAGTTCAGAATTTTTATTCAGATTAATCCAAAAGCACCTAAAGTCAAGAAAATATCCTCCCTCTGTAATAAGGACCCTCCCAGGATCCAGAAGACGCACTCGGCTTCCCCAGGCCAGAGGTGAGCTGGGGCTGTGGGGCTCGCACTACCATCTTCACTCTGACATGGTAGCTCTTTTCCATATCCAGGAATCAGCAGTAGGCAGCTCCTACCCATTGTGAGTTAATGAGTTAGTTAATTAATTTGAAATCTGTAATTATTTTTGTTTATCGTGTGTGTGTGTGTGTGTGTGTGTGTGTGTGTGTGTGTGTGTGTGTGTGTGTGTGTGTGTGTATGCTACAGTGCTTGTGTGGAAGTTAGGATACAATTTACAGGAGTCAAATCTCTCCTACCTCGTGGGTTCCAGGAATTGAACTCAGGTCATCAGGCTTGGCAGCAAGCACCTTTACCTGCTGAACCATCCTGCTTTCTTTCCTTCTTTCATGAGACAGACTCTGTGATCCCCCTGACTATGGGGATAGCTACCACACACAGTCCTTACTTTTTTTCTTTTTCTCAGTTCACTATTGAGATCCGCTACATAGAGACAAGATTCTTTTCTATTTTATTTATTTATTGTTTTTCTTTGAGATAGAGTTTCACTGTGTAGTCTTGACTGTCCTGGAACTTGCTCTATAGACCAGGTTGGCCTTGAACTCACAGAGATCCACCTGCCTCTGCCTCCTGAGTGCTGAGATTAAAGGTATACATCACCACTGCCACCAAGCTGTCCTTTCTCTTTTTTAAGCAAACATACTTTGATAGTTATTTCTATTCTAGAATTCAAATTTAAGGTATAGGAAAAATATGGACAGATATAAGGTACAATGATGCAATATTTGTACTGAAGTTTTTATAACTATCTGCTAGGCCATGGTGGTGCACGCCTTTAGTCCCAGGGCTTGGGAGGCAGAGGTAAGTGGATCTCTGAGTTCGAGGCCAGCCTGGCCTACAGGGCAAGTTCTAGGACAGGCTCCAAAGCTACACAGAGAAACCCTGTCTTGAACCCAACCCCCCCCCCCCCGCAAAAGAATAATCAATCTAACAAAGGTTGGATTATTGCATAGTCTTTAATATGTTTGCAAAGAATATAATAATAAAGAAAAACTCCATTAAAACAGCCTATAACTGCTGAGTTCACTTCTCTGATGCATTAAGTCCACAGAAAATGTGTAGAAACATTGGAGGCTGTCTTGGAACTCACTCTGTAGACCAGGCTGGCCTCGAACTCACAGAGATCCACCTGTCTCCGCCTCCTGACTGCTGGGATTAAAAGGTGTGTGCCACTACCACCTGGCAAAAAGCATAGCCACCGCCATACACCTCCTGCTTAATTCTTTTTTAAAAAATTTATTCATCTCTATGTGCATTGGTGTTTTGTCATGAGTGTTGGGTGCCTTGAAACTGGAGTTCCAGACAGTGAGAGCTGCCATGTGGTGTCTGGGAGTTGAACCTGGGTCCTCTGGAAGAGCAATCAGTGCTCTTAACCACTGAACCATTTCTCCAGCCCCCAAGGTTTCTTAATAAACACCTCTGGGTCAGTGAGATTATCTGTGATTTTTAACTAGGGCATACTATTTTTCTTCTTCCAAGGTTTTAGAAAAATAAAATCAAGAGAAAATTCAATTGCAGGCAGTTGCCTCTGTGGGCCACTAGATGGGAATATAGATTGAAGAATGTGGAGATACTGTTCTTAATTAAAGAAAAAGTGGGGTAGAAATTCAGATGATTCGAACAAGGAATTTGGAGATGTCGTTAGATAATTTTACACACCATCACTTGTAAACTGCCTCTTCTGTCCAAACATTTACAGTTTCTGCAATGCTTGAGATTCGAGAAGGAACATTTACCATGTGGTCAATGTTAACTTGGGCAATACCTTTTAGACTCCTCTCCAAAACTCTTCATTGACAATTTCTTGTGATAACATTGCCACAACACAATAGCAAAGCTGTGCTATACGCAAATTTTATTTATGAAAATTCATATACTAACATAAAAATTGTTAGGCATGAAATTAGAAGTAATAAAATCTTCTCCAATTGAGGACTAAAAAACTCCACCTGGGTGATGTTGGTGCATACCTTTGATCCCAGCACTCATGAGGCAGAGGCAGATGGATCTCTGAGTTCCAAGACAGGCTGGTCTACAGAGTGAGTTCTAAGACAGCTAGTGATGTACAGAGAAACCATGCCTCAAAAAAAAAGGAAAAAAATGAGTTAAAAGAAAACTAAAAAAAACCACACACACAAACTGCCAAGCGTTGGTGACACACACCTTTAATCCCAGCACTCGGGAGGCAGAGGCAGGTGGATCTCTGTGAGTTCGAGGCCAGCCTGGTCTCCACAGGGAGTGCCAGGATAGGCTCCAAAGCCACACAGAAAAACCCTGTCTTGAAAAACCAAAAAAAAAAAAAACCCACAAACTTAATCTCCAAATCAGGACCTAAAGGAAAAACAAACTATTGCACATAGTAACTCCACTGAGGCTGGTAAACATGAATACCTTTGTACTTCATCAGTATCCTATGACTTGTGTACCTTGTTACTTCTGGGAATGATTGTGGTGGTACTTTTTAGTATTATAATTACTATAGAAAAGATTTTAAACAGTGTGATCCTAGATTAAAAGCAAAAGTTTGTGCAGAAGCAAAACAAAATGCATGAGGCAGAGACTGTAGCTCTGGTAGAGAGAGCTTACCTTGCATGCATGAGGCTCCAGGATCAATTCCCAGCACCACAGAAAAGATTTATAAACATCGGTGCCAATTCTTCCTCATCCTGAGTGACACAGAACTAAAAATTAGCTTTGTCAAATGCCAGGATTACAAGCTCTGAAAGTTAAATTTTAAGCACAGACCTTCAATGGTTAAAAGATTTTGGAAAACAAAGTAGTAAGTGGCTTTGAGAAAAAAACCAAGCTGTAAGGTAATATTACTGATGATAATTTCTTTTTAAAATTCTACCCAGAGGGAGAAGGGGGGTGATGGTAATTGATGTTAGCGTACCATGCACGCTTCTGGCTATGGAACATGTCTAAGGACTGAGTCAATTCCACATACATCTGTGAAGGGGTGCTATGCCAGAGAAAGACAAGTCCTTCTCCTGAGAGGCACCTAGTCAAGAGGCAACCTGACAGAATTGATTAGCACATGCAGTATCAACTCCCTAGGAATAAGGGACCTGAGGACAGCTGCAAGCAGAAGTTATTGACTTGTGTTAGGCATTTTAAAGGGCAGATATGAGAAACTTATTTGTACGCTAAGAATATTTTTTCAAGGTTGTAGAGCTGGTCAGTGCAGCTATTCAAAGATCCAAAGCAGCAGGGTGTTTCTCCTCTTCCCTCTTGCAGATAAGGACAACTTTCACAGCCCTTTCACTTTCACTGATTAACAGGTACCGAACTGTTGCTGTTAAGTAAACTTGACTTTTTATGTGTGTCCCATACATACAAGTATTTTTTTGTAATTTTTGTTTTGAAATTGGAGTTTTCCATTTAATTAACAACTATGAATTGAATGTCTGTTACTGTCTATGTAACAGTAAATTAGATTAAGCTCAATTGCCTAAAATGTGATTTGAAAAATACACACATGAATAGTTTGAACTATAAGCAATCGAAGATGTTAGGTGTTATCACCTGCTGCTATATTTTTAAAGGATAAATGTTGCTTTAAGAAGTAATTATAGGCCTGGAGGTGATGGGGCACTTCTTTAATCCCACCTCTTGGGAGGCAGAGGCAGGCAAATCTCTGTGAGTTATAGGTCAGCCTGGTGGTCTACAGATTGAGTTCCAGAACAGCCAGGCCAACACGGAGATACTTTGTCTCAACCTTCCCCCACAAAACACACACATACAAAAGTAGTTATAGGAGCTAGAGTGACAGTTCAGGGATTAGGAGACTTTCCTGCTCTTCTAGAGAGCAGAGCTGGTTCCCAGTACCTGAATTGGACAGTTCCCAACCACCTGTGACTCCAGTTACAGTGGCTCTAATGCCTGCTCCTGCTCTCTGTACTCACACAGGCATGTACCTATACACAAACACAAAAATTAAAAATTCTTTAAAAAACGGTAATTATAATTAGGAGTAGACTATGGAAGCTGTCTTAGTTAGAATTTCTATTGCTGTGATAAAATGTCTTTGTCCAAAAGGGCAACTTGGAGAGGAAAGGATTTATTTCATCTTCCAGCTCTCAGGTCACAGTCCTTCATAGGGGAGGGGGGAGAGTTGGGAGGGTAGAAGGAAATCAGGGCAGGAACATGGAGGCAGTCCCTGCAGCAGAAGCCATGGAGGAGTGCTCCCTGGCACTCCTCAGCTTACTCCCTCAGGAACACATGCCCAGCAATGGCACCACGAACAGTGAGCTGGACCCTTCTACATCTATCATTAATCAAGACAATGACTTCATGGACTTGCCTACAAGCTAATCTGATGGCAGCATTTTCCTCAAATGAAGTTCCCTCCTCTCAGATGACTCTAGCTTGTGTCAAGGTGACAAAAACTAGCCAGGACAGATGTGATAGTTGACATTTTTAAAGATAAAACTGTTTTATTTTGTGTGTTATATTTGAAAGGCTTTAAGAAATCTATTTTCCTGTTTAAAAAAAATTCATTAACTTTAAACAATCTAAGCAACAGAAGAGAGGCTACCTTAAATGCCCTCCCCTGATAATGAGATTGATGACTGACTTGTATGCCACTCAATAGCCTTCATCCAGCAGCTGGTGGAAGTAGAAGCAGACACCCACAACTAATCACCGATCTGAACTGGAACCCAGATGCAGAGAAGGACGAGTGAAGAGCAAAGGGGTCCAGACAAGGCTAGTGAAACCCACAGAAATATCTGACCTGAACATCGGGGAGCTCTTGGTCCCCAGACTGATAGCTGGGAAACCAGCATGGGACTGATCCAGACCCCAGGAACATGAGTGTCAGTGAAGAGACCTCGGAAATCTACAGGGCCTCCTGTAGTAGTTCAGTACTTATCCCTAGCATAGGTGTGGACTTTGGGAGCCCATTCCACATAGAGGAATACTCCCTGAGCCAAGACACATGGGGGTGGGCCTAGGCCCTATCCCAAAGGATATGATAGACTCTGATGACCCCTATGGAAGGCCTCACCATCCAGGGGGAGCAGAAAGGATATGTGATAGGTAGGGTTTTAGTTGGGGGGGTGGTAGGGGAGGGGAGGGAGAGGGAACTGGGGTTGTCATGTAAAACAATCTTGTTTCTAATTCAAGTAAAAAAAATCTGCAGAAAAAAATTAAAAATATCATTAACTTTACAGTAGAAGCCAGAGTGATTAGCAAATAAAAGCTGTGAAGAAGTATACACAGCAGTAGCATAATCTATACTCTTAAAAAACTCTTAGAGCCAAGACTTTGAAGAGTGGTGGTAGCACAGAAGCAAAAGAACTCTTTAATTAACAGGAATTCTCACAAGGAAATTGGTCATAAATGGTGCATTATTGTTAGCATTCTTCTCTTGAATAAAGGGGGGTAATCCTATTGTGTCTACTTTAAACTTACAGAAACGAATTCAGAAAGGTTGAAAACTTGCTCCAAATGACACACATAAAAAATGTCTTCTGTGGTCAGGTGGTGGTGTTGCATGCCTTTATCCCAGGACTCAGGAGGCAGAGACAGGTGGCTCCCTCTGTGAGTTCAAGACCAGCCTGGTCTACTGAGTTCCAAGATAGGCTGCAAAGCAACAGTGAAGCCCTGTCTCGAAAAGCCAAAAAAACAAAAACAAAAACAAAAAGTCCTGTATGGCAGATTTGGCTGATAACCTCTCCATCTGTCTTTTAGCATGATGTTTCTTTTACACTTTTGCCTGTGGAGTCCTCACTCTAGCCATTGCTCTATGTGTTTGTTGTCACATATTTATTTCCTTGACTTTAAGCTTTTTCCTGGGCTTCAAATCTCTATCTGAGCCTTCTACTTACCCAGTTGTCTAAACCTGTGTGCACCATCCAGTATATTTCTTCCCATAAATCATTAGACTTGACCTCCAATATTTAATAATAATAAAAATAGTGATAATAATAATGTGTGTGTTCCATGGTATAACTGGTTCTCTCCTACTTTTACGTGAGTTTTGGATGTCAAACTCAGGTTGCAAGGCTTTCAAGCCAGTGCTTTTATCTGCTGAGTCGCTGCCCCAAACTCACTTCCAATAGATTTGAAACCTGGCTCTTCTTTGTACTCCTAGTTCTTGATCCTTTCATAAAGGATGAAAGGCACCAAGACCTCAATCCTATCTTCCTAGGGCTCCCATTTGCCCTGTGTTTCAGGCACAAGAAATCATTGTGTTTTCCTAAAAGTGTCATGGAAGAGGCATTTCTTTCATGCCTGTGTCTTATCTACTTAATTCCAAGCGTGGACTCTTTCCTCTCCTGACCCTAATAAGTACTCCTCCCTGGGACATGGTTATGACAGTGAACAGGATTTTTTTTCTGAGTACCATCTCTCAGTAAAAAATGTATATGTATACACACACACACACACACACACACACACACACACACACGGATATGCAATGACGATGTCTATTTTAGATAGTGGCTGCAAGAAATAAGCACATGAATACATGCTGAGTCCAGCACAACTGGGTCCAAGAAACTTGCCTGGGGCGACAAGGCAATGAAGAAATAGACGATGAAGAAAGAACAGATACACATACAGCAGACAAGCTGGAATCAGCTGGGTTATGCTAGCTCTGATAGACAGCATCTACTACACAATCTGGTAAGTTATTACGCACAACAGAATGAGGAGGGATTGGGGCTCTCAGTGGGAGGGCCCTATAGAAGAGCAGTCCTAGGCTCGAAATACCTGGCAGAGGAAGATGTTGTTGATGCTTTCTGTACACAGTCAACATTGGTACTTGGACTTGGACACAGGAAGGCTTTGCCATTTTCCTGATCACAACCTGGGGTGGGGGACTTTGTTATTACTGTGGGTCCAAGGCACTGGTTCCTTGACATGCTAGTGTTCATGTTAAAAGCACACATTTGGGGGCTGGAGAGATGTCTTAGTGGTTAAGAGCACTGACTGCCCTTTCTGGAGGACCTGTGTTCCATTCCCAGCACCCACATGGCAGCCCACAACTGTCTGTAACTCCAGTTCCAGGAGATCTGATACCCTCACACCAATGCACATAAAATAAAAAAAAAATTAAAGAAAATTATTAAAACACACACACATTAATGCAGTGGTGGTGCATGCCTTTAATCCGAGCACTCTGGAGGCAGAGGCAGGTGGATCTCTGTAAGTTCGAGACCAGCCTGGTCTACAAGACCTAGTTCCAGTCTCCAAAGCTACAGAGAAACCCTGTCTCGAAAAACCAAAAAAACAAACAAACAAACAAAAAACAAAACAAAACAAAACAAAACAAAAAAACAAAAAACCAACACACATTCACTCGGGGCTTCCTGCACTCCCAGCATCTCCCCGTTTCTTACTTCTTAGATATTTAGGATAAATCTTCATGATTAATCCAGGGCAGTTCACGATAATGCTCAGCACCACACTGTAAGGATGATTGATAGGGAAGATCCTAACAGCTGCTGTGTCCAACACAAACAAAAGGAATGTTTTAATGAGTTAAAGGGAAAGAAGCCTTGAAACTCATCAAGGATCATTTAAAAAATACTGGCAAGAGAAATGGTTTCATGATAGGCCTTTTGCATTGCTAGGATGTGCTGACATAATTGGGCCACATCCATGCTATCATTATTGGGAATCTAAACACCCAGCTAATTCCCGAATATATCATAAAGAGTTGTTGTCATACATATGTATTGGTAATCCTTGTGATATATTAAATCCTGGCCAAATGGCAAGGCTCTAGCCATCCCTGAAGAGTTAAATGGAGCTCAGGTGGTTACAGGAGTACCCTCAAAATGGGAAAAGTCATTAATATAAACATGTATGGAAAGATGTGACCAAACCACTGAATGAAAAATCAGTGGACCTGGGACCTAGGTTCAGTAGGCTTTTTCCTTGACCAGATATGCCTGCATGGGTATAATTACAAGACATATCAGAAATATAGCTGCTGGGTTAGTTCCCAACTTCAAACCTCATGCTCCTTTGTCTATCATTTTCCCCAGCCTTTTTGAATAACCCCAGGTTGGTGGTGGCATCTTCCTTGTGCAGCCACTCGACTGACTTTAAGAGGCACCCTTTAGCATTCTGTGGGCTTCAGTTTCAGCCTCTTCATATTGGAATCAGGCTCTTCCCTGGATCCAGAGACTTCACGCCTACATTAGCTCATGAGACTAGCTGAACTATTTTCTCACTACAACATCTTGCCATTGAACCTATGTTTTATTTCCCTGTCCTTCGGTGACCAGTGCTATTTCTTGGCTCCAGGCCATCTTCTGTATGATTTAAAATTTTAATGCAAGTAAATTTGAAATTACTTTATTACTTTATTATTATTATTTATTGTCAATTAATTATTTTATTTTGTTGGAATTTAGAAACTTGGTAAGGTAGAGAATTCTCCCTTTTATTTTTTCTAATTGTTGTTTGAGCCATCTGAGGATCTTTCTACAGTAGCCTGTTCCAGTGGGTTGTAAGGAATGAATGCCCATGTCATGAACCATTTCATGTTGGGCACAGAAATTTTTAAATGCAGAAGGGTTACAAGCTGGAGCATTGCCCATCTTTTTTGCCTTTAAATATTTTAATACCAAGATACTAAATGGAGAACATATTTTGTTTTGGAAAAAAATGTGTTTTTAAAGAAACAATATTCCCATTGCACAGTTACAGTTTAATTTTTTATCTGTGACTTCTGGATCTTCTTTTTCCCCTTTTAAAAAATTTAAATTAGAAACAAGCTTGTTTTACATGTCAATCCCAGTTCTCTCTCCCTCCCCCCTTCCCCTGCCCCCCACCAGCCCCCTATCCCATTCCCTTTCTGCTCCTCAGGGAGGGTGAGGCCTTCCATGGGGGACTTCAAAGTCTGTCATGTCATTTGGAGCAGGGCCTAGGCCCTTCCCTGTGTGTCTAGGCTGAAAGAGTATCCCTCTATGTGGAATGGGCTCCCAAAGTCCATTCTTTTTTTGGTTTTTTCAAGGCAGGGTTTCTCTGTGTAGCTTTGGAACCTATCCTGGCACTCGCTCTGGAGTCAGGCTGGCCTCGAATTCCCAGAGATCCGCCTGCCTCTGTCTCCCGAGTGCTGGGATTAAAGGCATGTGCCACCAATGCCCAGCAAAGTCCATTCTTATACTAGGGATAAATACTGATCCACTGCCCAGGCCTCCTAACTGACACCCACATTCAGGGGGTCTGGGACAGTCCTATGCTGGTTTCCCAGCTATTAGTCTGGGGTCCATGAGCTCCCCCTTTGTTCAGGTCAGCTGTTTCTGTGGGTTTCCCCAGCCTGGTCTTGACCCCTTTTTCTCATCACTCCTCCCTCTCTACAACTAGATTCCAGGAGTTCAGTTCAGTGTTTAGTTGTGGGTGTCTGCTTCTGCTTCCATCAGCTACTGGTTGAAGGCTCAAGGATGACATATAAGGTAGTCATCAATCTTATTATTGGGGAAGTGCATTTAAGGTAGCCTCTCCACTATTGCTTAGATTGTTAGTTGGGGTCATTCTTGTAGATCTCTGGACATTTCCCTAGTGCCAGATCTCTCTTTAAACTTATAATGGTATCTCTTATCTTGCTCTCCTCTATTCTTCCCCCAACTCAACCTTCCTGCTCCCTTATGTCCTCCTCCCCCCTCCTCTTCTCCCCTTCTCTTTCTTCTAACTCCCTCTCCCCTCCTCCCATGCTCCCAATTTTCTCAGGAGATCTTGTCCGTTTCCCTTTCTCCAGGGGACCATGTATGTTCCTCTTAGGGTCCTCCTTGTTTCTTAGCTTCTCCAGCAGTGTGGATTGTAGGCTGGTAATCCTTTGCACTATTCTAAAATCCATATATGTCTTTTTGTGACTGGGTCACCTCACTCAGGATGGTTTCTTCTAGTTCTATCCAACTGCCTGAGAATTTCAAGATTCCATTATCTTTTTTTTCTGCTGAGTAGTACTCCATTGTGTAAATGTACCACATTTTCTCCATCCATTCTTCAGTTGAGGGGCATCTAGGTTGCTTCCAGGTTCTGGCTATTACAAATAGAGCACCACCCATCTTAAGGCCCTAAAGGCAAATGCAGCAAGGCAGTGAATAGCCATCCATATGTTTTACAGCCTCCTGTGTGTGAGCATAGGTTTAAACAAAATGAGAATAATCAACAGAAACAATTCACAAATTTTACCCTCCCAAAGGAGGAGACATGAAGAACCTGCCAAAGAGCACTGGATCATAACCTTCTGGAGTAAGCACCATCATGTGTGACAGGATCACAGTGGGTGCTTGCTTAACTGTTTGCCTAGCTTGTTCTCTGGAAATGAAATTTCCTTCCAAAAAAAGAAGACTTTTGATGGTACAGAACATGACTCTCCTGGGATGTTTTCCAGGCAGACTGCAGAGCAGCAGGGGACCATGATGCTGAGGCATCAGCTAATGCATTACCTGCTTCAGTCAATGGCCACGGGAGACCTGAGTGTGACTGAATATGGCCAACATAGCCATGATTCTGGTGGGGACACAGCAATTCCCGGGTCCTACGGGAAAGATGGTATCACTCTTGATCTGGGGTCTGATCAGTGTGGGCCATCTTCAAGGTTCATATTACTCCTACTACGCAGGAGCTGTTGCAGTAAATACTAATGGGGGCAAAAGGCAAAACCTTCTAAAACCATGAGAATTGGGAAGAGTTCTTGTCACTGAGCTGAAGTGTAGGATGATCATTGTACTTTAGAACCCGAGGAAGACTGGAAGGCAGGCACCTATACTATTGCCAGAAGGATATATAGACAGTTTTAGCCAAAGCAAGGTATTGAGACTGTATGACCTTGGGAAAAATAAACCCATGTGTGGATGCATGCTGTAACATCTTGGATGGCAGAAAAGGAGAATCAGGGTAATGAGCCAAAGAACATCATCAAGTGGTGGACTGTTGCCACAGCCAATCCTGCTGAGCTGCATAAGAGATGACATTTGTCTCTGCTCTTTAGCACTTCTATATAGACTTTGTGCACTTTTGAGACTAATTTTTACCACCAAATCATAGTAAGTATTCAAATCCCTGATGGGGAAAATCCCAAATGCAACCATCCCAAAGCACCCTATAGTTGCCAGAGTACCAAGTAGTGTCATAGATGATTTTAGAATAGCTAGTGAAAGAGCTGCTACCAGATCCCATCTCTATACTATTAGACATGGCCACTTTCGCTCTAGCTAGTGCCATCTGTTTTAGTTAGGGTTTCTATTGCTGTGACGAAACACCATGACCAAAAAGCAAGTTGGGGAGGAAAGGGTTTATTCAACTTAACACTTCTATATTGTTGTTCATAATTGGAGGAAGTCAGGACAGGAACTCAAACAGGGCAGGATCCAGGAGGCAGGAGCTGATGCAGAGGCCATGGAGGGTAGTTTCTTACTGGCTTGCTTCCCCTGGCTTGCTCAGTCTGCTTTCTTACAGAACCCAGGACCACCAGCCCAGGGATGGCACCAACAACGAGGGACTGGGCCCTCCCCTATTGATCACTAAATGAGAAATGCCTTACAGCTGGATCTCAAGGAGGCATTTCCTCAACTGAGGCTTCATCCTCTCTGATGACTCCAGTTTGTGTCAATACACCATCCTATCCTCAGAAGTGAGAAGAAATATTAACATCTCCTATAAAGCCTGGAAAAGTGACAATTACTGGTTAATAAGCTTAAGTGAGGTTTTGAGCCAATTAATATCTCAACAGTGTTTGAAAATCATTAAGTTTTGAGACAATCCTTATAAATTTTTAGCTTGTGAGGGTGTACAGTTCATGCCTCTATAATTTTACTGGAATATTCAAGTAGGCATGTCTTTTGACACCCTTCTGAGGTAGACATGTCTTTTGAACCTCTTTTGAGGTAGACAAAAATGGCTGGCTGTCAGTTAAGAAGATTTAGGATGGCTGATTAGAATATCATCCAAATAATGGATGATGTAAGCCTTAGGGATTTTGCTATATATGGGTTTGACAGCTTTGGCAACAAATTCCCGACACATAGTAGGACTGCTTTTCATACCCTAGGGGAAAACATTCCATTGGAAATGCTAGGCAAAAGAAACGTAAAAATTTCATTTTCACAATCCCAGGATGTAGTGGAATGGTGAGCATCTAGGCAAACTATAATTAAATGAAAATGTGAAGGGACCAGCTCCCCATTTCAGCAGCCATAACAGCCTACCACCTGCTTGCCTGACCTTGCCTTGGTCACTAGGTCAGATGCCTGCCTCGTGGCAAGGAACCAATCAGAAGTTAGCGGGTAGTGCTATGCTTTACGGCTCTGAGTGTGCTTTACGGACAAGTGTACAGCAATGAAGGGCAGAGCATAGCAATCGCCCTGGGAGGGCCTATGGGCCATAACAACCAGTTGACCAATCAACACAGGGAAGGCTCTCCAAGCCTGGAGGCACACCAATCCTGAGCCTGTGCATTCCCCTAGACACTCCCCTTACGCTACCCTACAAGATCTCTATGCAGACGCTTTGAGCTGTCTCTCCTAGCCATCCGCTATGGTGGATGGACGAAAGGCCCGAGCTAACATGGGGTTAGCTCATTAATCAACTGCAATAAAACTTCTTGCTGTTTGCATCAAGTTTCCGCCTCCACCTGGTGATTGGGGTGGCTGTGGTCCAAGATCCTGGGGGCCTGAGCCTCCAGGGTTCTTTCAACAGCTGTCCTGGCTGCAGGGGTTATTTATAGCTCTTAAATCTGGTAGCATCCTACATTTACTTAGTTTCTTTTCTATGATGAAGATTGGGGTATTCTAAGGACTATTGGACTGCTCTATGTGTCCAGCTTCTAGTTATATCTCCAACAAAGCAGCGGTAACAGTTGAGTGTTTCGTGCAATCTACCCGGACCAGTTTCTCTGATAGCCAAATGATCTGGTGCCGGAGACCTGCTTCTCTCTCTCTCTCTCTCTCTCTCTCTCTCTCTCTCTCTCTCTCTCTCTCTCTCTCTCTCTCTCTCTCTCTCTCTGTGTGTGTGTGTGTGTGTGTGTGTGTGTGTGTGTGTGTGTGTGCGTGCGTGCGTGCGCGTGTGCGTGCGTGCATGTGTGTATGTTCAGGTCCCAAAGGAGGAAAAGGACAGTCTGAGTGTGAACTGGAATGGCTGCCAGCAGCCTTTAATTGAGATTACACTATTTTGGTTTTGGTTTTTTTTAAGACAATGTTTCTCTGCAGCTTTGGACCTGTCCTGGAACTCACTCCGTAGACCAGGCTGGTCTCCAACTCACAGAGATTTGCTTGCTTCTGCCTCCTGAGTGCTGGGACTAAAGTCATGCACCATCACTACCCATTGAGATTACACATTTTATACTGTATAGTTTTACATTTAGGATTAAACAGGAGGCAAGGAGCATGTGAGCTGGGGTGTGGCTTGAGATCAGGAGTTGAGGAAACTAGCCTTGACCTTGACAATCAGCACCAGTCATATGTTAATGAAGGGTTACAAGTTCCTCTAGCTAGATACAAGAAGAATGACTGCTTTCTCAGGCAGGAGGAACTTTCCTCAAGTTCCCATGGGAATGCAGACCCTTATCCAAATGCCTGACCTTGGGAAAAGAACTTCTGCGGAGCAGACACTACACTACAGTTTCCCATTATACACTACCATTTCTCTGTGTTTATTAACTGAATTCTTGCCTTTAATGGCCTCAGACTCTAGGTCTGAATCATAGGCATCTCATCCTTGGCATCAGGTGTGTCTAGTAAATCTCTAACAGTCCTATTCTTGGTGTAATTATGAGGGCACAATGGAATTCCTGATTCCAGGTGGCAGGGATTTTTTTTCCAAAAAATGATTTTGTTTAGAGAGGCTACATTTTATCCTTTACTAAGCCCACACAAAATTTCCCAAAGGGAAAGGCATTAATAGTGGGATCTCATCATTAAAAATAAAAGTATAAAGGTGCTGGAGAAGTGTGATCTGCAATGTGGAAATGCTGGAACTTTGTTAAGCAGCAATGGTCACCATGTGGCCCACATCAATCTGGGAGAGAAATTTGCATGGAGGGTGCCTTGTAGCACTGGCCAGGGCTATTAACTGAAAGAATCAGCCATAGGATGCACCAATCCCAGCCTTTTATACCTTGAGTATTTTTGGAGAGTGATTGTACCTTGCTAAGTTTTACCTAACTCCCATAAAGAGTTAAATGTCTTGTGTAGCATCTGATGAGAGACAGTATGGTTTGGGTTAAACAAAGGAATCCCCATTTGGCTCAAGATGTATCAGCCCCATAAATTCACCGGCATATTGGGCAGGACATATGGCCTCAAGACACCTTAATGACCTTTGGCATCCCAGCAAATTATGACAGAACTTAATGATGGTACCCAGGCTGAAATGGCCATGCTGAGATCCAGTGTTAATCTGCAATTACAGACTCGTCAGCCCTGAGGTCAAGAGGCTCAAGACAAGCTGTACCATGTAAGGGCACCTTTATTTCTGGGCAATTCTCTATTATTTGTATCCAGTAAGCATGATTTGAGGACTGACTGGGACAACTAGGAGATGAAGATACAACATACAATTGAGAAATGACAAATAGACATACAGAAAATCTGGGATGGCCTGTGCAGGGTGGCCTGCACTTGCTCTGTTGGAGAGCACTACTATACAATTGGGAAACACAGGCATTTATTATGTATAGCAGAAGGAGGAGTGGTTAGCTACTGTGGGTGGGAGGTCTTTGTAGGGGAGCAGCCTCAGGTTGTAAACATCTTGGAGAAGCAAGCTGCTGTTGATGCTTTCTGCACAAACTGTCAATATCCTTACTCTGACAGAGAAAGACTGATATTTCCCTAAGCATGACTGGGGAGGCCTTTATCATCTCCATGGGTCTGAGGCTTTGGGCCCTTGATATGGCTGAGCTCATGGCAATGACACACATTCATTCAGGATTTCATTTACTCCTTACACAATTGCTCAGAGATTCCTCTGCTTCCCACAAATATATATATATATATATATATATATATATATATATATATGGACATCACAGATTACCAAATATTACACCATCGTTAGCATCATTACACAGTTGAGTACACATTCAGAAAAGATACATTTTAATATTTTTCAAAAACATTTGTATATAACCCAAATTTTATCATTTGTACATTTATGAATGTATATAATCCCTATTTCATGGGGAACTTGGTGAGAGAATGAAATATGGTGGATAAATCATAAAAAATGGAGTCAAGTGGTGGTGCACTCCTGTAAGTCCAGCACTTGGGCAGCAGAGGCAGGCAGATCTCTGTGATTTGGGGCTAGCCTGGACTATACATAATGTAAATGTTCACTCAGGCTCTTTGATGTTTAATATTTGTTATGGCATAGTATCTATAAATGTCATTTTGCTTCAAGATAGTTTGGAATTACATACGATGGGGATTGTAATAGATCTTTGAAACATGTTAGATCTGAAAATACCAGTCAATCTACTGTAGTTCATTCAACTTCTTTACCTTTAGAAGCCACTCGAGAAAGGACTAGGTTTGAAGATGTGTTCGTAACATGTGTGAAGTTTTTTCTTAGCACTCAACATCAATGACCAAAATAATCAGACATCTTCCAGGTTAGAGGAATGTGCAATGAATTGATCATGCCTATTATTTCTGTCCCTCTGACCATATCTCTCAGACACCATGACATGACTTCCAAATTTATATGCTGACCTGTTTATAAAAAAGGGACTGAGGCTTGGGTAATGTTGTTTCTTATTTACAGACAGCAGCAACAGCAAGGCCCATTTGACAATGTGAAATGAGCCTCAAATACAAATAAGCCTGCTCTCTTGAGAACTGCTAAGTCTAGTCATCTTCTCTGAGCAAAGTGAAGTGGGAAATATTGTGCACAAGGAACTGAATGTTCAGAGCCCTGAATACTATACAATGTATTTGCATTTCAAATTCAATCATATTATCCGCAGTCTCTCTTAGCTGATTTTTATTGAGTACAATAGGGAACATTATAGACAATATAATCTTAAGTCTTTAAAGGTGTAAATAACTCAAGAGATTTGTCTTCCTGGGATTGGAGAAATGGCTTAGCATTTTAAGGTACTTTTGGCTTTTTCGGGAGACCCAAGTTCAGTTCCCAGCCCCCACATCAGGCAGCTCACAACCAACTATAATTCCAGGTCCAGGGTATCTGATGCCTCTGGTCTGTGCAGGCACCTATACTCCCACCAACATACCCACAGAGAGACACGCATACATACACATAGATAAAAATAAGATAAAATATTTCCCCCAAATAAGTTGTCTTTCTAGAATATAATACTTATGTCAAAGTTCCTATTTATATACCTAAAGATTCTTATATACCATTATGGGATCCATACAATATCTAATCAATGACTCATTTTGTAAAAATGAACACATGTGGCAATGTTTCTATGCTTGTGAAACTGTTACCGCAAGGGTCCCCTTGACAATGCAGGAACAGTGCAATGGCCTTTTGAAGATATTATATACAGCACATATAGGAGGTGATTCATGGCAAGGCTGGAGCAAGGTTCTCCATGGGAATGAATTACTATTCAATGTATGATGCTGTTTCTACCAAAGCTAGACTTCATATGTCTGAGTACCAAGAAATGGAAATAGGAATGTACCCACAGTCACCCAGTGCAAAATTTTTGTCTTCTGTTCAGGCATTTCTGTTTTCCATTTTGTTTTGTTTGGTTTTGCCAGACTGTATAGAGGAAAGAATGCTTCTAACATTCTCTCTCTCTCTCTCTCTCTCTCTCTCTCTCTCTCTCTCTCTCTCTCTCTCTCACACACACACACACACACACACACAGGGTGGGGGAGAGAGGGCTCATATTGGTGTCTTTGGAGACCACTAACCCATTAACACACATTTTTTACAGTACCTTATTACAGCTTTTATATCACAGTAATACTGACCTCATAGAGTGTGTTAGAATTACTTTAACTGGCGGCAGTGGCACACGCCTTTAATCCCAGCACTCCAGAGGCAGAGGCAGAGGCAGAGGCAGGCATATCTTTTTAGTTCGAGACCAGACTAGTCTACAAGAGCTAGTTCCAGAACAAGCTCCAAAGCCACAGAGAACCCCTGTCTGAAAACCTGCCCCCCCACAAAACGAATTATTTCTTACTCATCATGTTTTAGGTAGTTGGTACAGATTAATGTTAATTCTTCTAAAAATGTTTTAGACATCAGATCCAGAGGTTGTTTTTTTCTTAGTGCTACTCATCCTCTTAATATCCACATTTGGCACAATGTTTTATTCTTATTATAATATTTATAGATATTTAAACTCAAAGTGACACCTGGCTGCTGCGTCCAATCCATATAACATGACAAAATGGGATTTCTCTCTACTGATGACCTACCCACCAGAGGAGTCACTGTCTCATCAAAGAACCCAAGTGAGTTTGAGTTCGGTCAGCTGAAAGCTTGCCTTGAGGGTTAGAAAACCAGGGTTAACTATAGGAAGCAACTGTTTCCCTTCACTCTTCCAGGGAGCTATATTGCCCACTTGTTCCTGATCCTTTTGGGCATCCTTTTTGCTTCCTTTATGGATTCCCAAACCTTTCTCCTCTCTTTCATATATATTTATAGGTGAGAGGTATACAAGGCCATTTTAGGATCTGCTGTGAGGATGATGTCGGCAAGCACTCCCTATGCTCTCAGATAGCATTTCTTCATCTGGGCTCGTGTATGGACAGGAATACTTTTATTGCAGATCACAGGAATTGGAGTCAGTACTCAAGGTAATTTCAAGGTCTATAGCTAGGACTGAGATTTATGTGCCTGTCATGAATAGCTTCTACCAGGTGTCTTGACAGACAATTATCATAAAAGAACTAATGCCCAATGGGGAGAACTAAGTCCATAGTATAGCTACTTCTGGGTCTGGAGATAGGACAGCAGTTAATGAGCCTGTCATCTGTGCTAGGTCTCTCTTCCCAAAGACCTCTGCTATGTCATGGTACTACAAAGATAGCACAAATACCTACCGCAATTCAATTCCAAAACTCTCAAAAAGGTACTTTTGTCCATGAATATCTGTGAAAGTATTGTTGCCATGGGGGAATATAAGCAGGGGACCTCCTATTCTTCTCTCATGCTGGCATTATCCCTCCATGTAGTTTGAACTATGTGTAGTTCTGAGTATAGTAAAGCTGAATATTTCTTGACAACATAGCCGGCTGGGCCTACCATTTGGCAAATTGTTTATAAATATTGTCTATTGGATGTCCTGAGTTTTAGTTGATTTATTGCTTTCCATATTTCCATTATTTATAAGGAATTTTAATTTAAATTTCATTAAATGTACAAATAATTTGTGAGAGAATTAATATTGTTATATTATGTTGTCTCGGTCATGAATATGATATATATTTCCACATAGTAAGACCTTCTTTATTAAAAATAGCTTCATTAAAATATAACTTGCTTATCAGAAAATTCACCCATTTAAAATATCAAGTTTATTACACTTTTGACTTGTCACCATTATGAACATTGCTTAATTTTTCATAAGCTCATTATGTTGAAATATTTTGTATCTTCCATTTTTATAGTAACAATTTATTTGAATAATAATTCATGCTTAATATTGGCCTTATAGTAATTTATTTCATATTTAATACAACAAATTTACTTGTAAATACATTGAATTTTGGTTTCACCCATTACTTTCTGTATTTTAGAAACACTTCTAAAATGAAAAGCTGTTGCTTCAGTATTATGCAAAACAAATTCTGGTATGTTTCTTTTGATATTTGTAGTGCCTTCCAAACATTTATCTGGAAGTCTGAGGACAAAAGAGCTCAGACTGAACAAGGAAATGAAGTCTGAAACACATGGAAAACACATGAGAAGTAGCACTAGCTGAGGGAAATGACCAGAACTAGAGATGGAGAGTGAGGACTTTGAGACGATTGCCATTATGATGATAAAGGATCTTCATTAGGAATATGCAGAGGAGTAAGTGACTTCCTACATTGTAGTGGACCTGGCAGACAGATGTCTGCACTCATACAAGAGCAGTGGATGTGGGGATAAAAGCCAAAATGACAAGGGGATGACACCATTGCCTAATGAGTGACCTTTATGTCCAAAGGATCTATTACCACACTCTTCATTTTTATCCGTTCCCTCCCAAATCTGCTGGGAATAATAAGTGGAGACTGTCATTTGGAGATATTCTAACAGAAATTAACTTTTTATTTAAAAAACTTATTCACACAATGTATTTTGATCATATTCTTCACACACACACACACACACACACACACACACACACACACCGATTTCTGGCTCCTTCCATCTGTCTCTTTCCTCTCTTGCTTTATGTCTCCTTCTGTACATCTGCCCTACCCATCAGAAAAAACAACAGAAAATGAACACCAAAACAGACAAACTAAAAGAAAAAAATTACTAAGACAAAAAAAATTATCAAATCAAAACAAAGCAAAAGGGCATGTTTCTGCGTGTGCATGCATGTACACACACAAAACAAAACATGTAGTCCATTTTGTGTTCTTCAACTATTCCTGGGCACAGGGCCTGCACTGGAGTGTGGTTGATATACCCACTGACACTCTCTTGGGAAAAATTGATTTTCTCTTTATTAGGAGGTATCAATTGCAAATAGTTTCTTGGTTGCTGCGACATTTTGTGTCCCCTTCCCCTTCTTAGTGCTGGGATTTTCTAACAGCAACTCCCAAATATCAATTAAAGTACACAATCAAATATCACCAAATACTTACAAATCTTTTCTTTGAGAGTCTGGCTTATCTTACTAACACAATGATCAGTGGTTCCATCCATATTTTTTTTGCAAAAGAGCTAATTTCAATCTTCTTATGGCTGAAATGTGTGTGTGTATATATGTATATATGGTATGCATGTATGTATGCATGTATGTATGTATGTATGTATGTATGTATGTATGTATGTACATATGCTAGTTCCAAATCTTGGCTCCTGTGGCTAGTCCAGCAGTAAACATAAATGTGCAGTTGTCTGTGTACTATCTTTGGGTGTATTCCCAGATTAGTATACACGTGTCATATGGTAGTTGAACTTTTAGCTTTGTGAGATATTTTTACATAGATTTTCAGAGTGGCTGGACTGATTTACATTCACACAAGAAGTGCCATTCTGTTGGATGAAAAATTACACTTTATATTTAATATAATACCAAACATAGTCAAATGTATTCTCTCTCAGGCACAACTAACTTATTTTATAATTTAGAGGGACTTGGGAACATTCTTGGCCTTCTAGAAGGACCACCTATCCTTGTGCTTATTTGTAATTGGGTGTTCTTTTCCAAGGAAGATTCAGATTATTTTGTTTTTGTTTGTTGCCTGCTGTTTGAGCAGATAGTAGCAAGCCTGGTGCCTTTTCACTCTGGGTGTTCTTGGAAGACCATAGCTTCAGGTTCTTCTGTCAGAATTCTACCATAATTTCCATATGCAGTGCAGCCCAGGCTGTCTCCACTTTCATCCAGCCCCAGTGGATCCCTTCAGTCAGTCATTCTCTCTCTTGTTCATCACTTTTTTGGTACCTGTGTCCAGGAGAAGATAGAGGCTCCCTGCCAGCTACCACTGAAAACTGTTACAGCAGTATGGAAAGCTCCTTAAGAGAAAGCTATCACCTTCTAGCCAAAGGATTGGAATGTACCTGGGTGAAGACATATGACTGTCTCCTCCCTTGAGTGGCACATGTCTTTAATCCCAGACCTTGGGAGGCAGAGGCAGGATGATCTCTGAGTTTGGGGCCAACCTGGTCTACAGAGCAAATTCTGAGACAGTCAGAGCTACACAGCCCCCCACACACACACACACACAGAGAGAGAGAGAGAGAGAGAGAGAGAGAGAGAGAGAGAGAGAGAGAGAAAGAGAGAGAGAGAGAGTGTGTTAATGGAGAGTGTGTATTAATGTAATTGAACTGGCCACTTACCTGACAAAG
This sequence comes from Cricetulus griseus, assembly GCF_003668045.3. NCBI lineage: Eukaryota > Metazoa > Chordata > Mammalia > Rodentia > Cricetidae > Cricetulus > Cricetulus griseus. The sequence continues at coordinate 111,102,920 of NC_048604.1, read as the reverse complement.
GGACCACCCCTCCAGAAAGAAGATTCACCTTAAGCCGTGCTAAAAAAAGGAAAGAGGAATAATTAGCCCTTTAATGAAATAATGTACTTTTCCTATTCAGAGTTCCAGCCTCTAGCACAATAGCTTCAGTCTCATAATTTATGTAAATCAGGTTGTCTTTCTGGATTACTGAGAAGAGAGTAACTTTTCCATTTCTTCCTTTCTTTCTTTTTTTTTTCTGAGCATGCTTTCCCCTGACACTTTGGGCTCAACTCTTTCTCTAAAGCTCCCCACTCCACCATGTAGCTGCATGTCTGCCATATAACCAACATCCATGCCAGCATAGCTTTTTTTTCTCTGCTCCATTTTCTTCCTCCAGGCATCTGTTGAGATTTTCAGCTTTCCTGCCCTGAGATTTTTCTTTTAAAGTTGTGCCTATTGTTTCCACCCTTAATTTTTTCTTTTTTTAAAGACTTTATTTATTTATTACATATACAACATTCTGCTTCCATGTATATCTGCACACCAGCAGAGGGCACCAGATCTCATAACAGATGGTTGTGAGCCACCATGTGGTTGCTGGGAATTGAACTTAGGACCTCTGGAAGAGCAGTCAGTGCTCTTAACCTCTGAGCCATCGCTCCAGCCCCGAAACTGAATTCAGTACCTCTGGAGGAACAGTCAGTGTTCTTAACCCCTGAGCCATCTCTCCAGTCTTAACTTTTTTCTTAATGAGACTAAGAACCCCAAGAGGGGACCCCAATTTTCCTGCTAACATGTAGTGACTCCACCATGATTTGCTAAGCTTTCCAGTTGACCAGAGGCCAATTGGTGATTGGTTGCTTGTGCACATAAGACCTCATAGATCAGAGCTGGGCAGTGGTGGCACACACCTTTGATCCCAGCACTTGGGAGGCAGAGGCAGGCAGATCTCAGTGGGTTCAAGATCAGCCCAGTCTACATAGTGAGTTCCATGACAGCCAGAGCTACACGGAGAAAACCTGTCTTGAAAACCAACAATAACAACACAAACCTCACAGATCTCACCTCATCTTATTTTGTTTTTCAGTTCTTTCTTTCATAGATATAAAGCCTATTTTGTCCATTTCTTCAACTTTATCAGGGCATAGTCCTGCTTTTTCTTTTTTTTTTTCTTTGGTTTCCTTCCTCCTATTACTTCTTTTTCTCTTTGAGGCTAGGTCTCACCATGTAGCCTTGTCTGCCTGGAATACACTATGTGGACCAGGCTCCAGGCTGGCCCAGGTCTCACAGAGATTTATCTTCCTGACTCCCGGGTGCTGGGATTAAAGGCATATGTCTCCACACCAAGTGAATTTTTTTATTTTTTATGGATGTTAAAAGCTCTCCTTCCTCTAACTTTCTGAAGTTGAACATCTTTGCCAAGTTATTTTTTTCAAGGTAAATTTTATGTTAGAGAACGATTATCTAAAACTTGATTCTGGGTCTTCTAAGTCAAAATAAGTTGTGTCATAGACAAGGAAATACCTTGCAAGACTTGTAGAAAATGGTTTCTTTAATGGAGAAAATACAAATGCTATAGAAAATGACTAATTTTTATTGACTGCATTAAAATGTAAATTTTTAACATTACTGAAGTTTGATTTTACAGGAGCTGTATAATAATTTCCTCTGAGAAGGTAGGGAGAAGGGAACTGGGATCGTCATGTAATTCAATCTTGTTTGTAATTCAAATATACAAAAAATAAAATAAAAAAATAATAATAATTTCCTCCAAGATTGCATCATTTCCTCCTCTAGGGAAGCTACTTAAGGCAGAGGCAAGCAACACAAAATAGTTTCAGGAAGTCCTTAAACTGACCAGATTCACTGGGACCCTCCCTCTCAGACAAGATAAACTACAAAGAAGACTCTGAAAGGCCCTAAGCTGCACAGAAGACTCCAACAAGCCCAGCTGCCTGGAAGAAGCAGAAACCAGCTGGACTGCCGAGAAAGGTTTAGTCCATTAGGACACCTGGAAAGGACACTCTCCAACCTGTTGACCTGCCTGCAGGCTGTGCAGTGTGCTCCAGGTTCCCAGCTTCATGAGCCGTCACCCATGCTGGGGTGGGCTTTGTAGACGTTGCTCTCTTTTTTTGTCATTTTTGCTCCTGTAAGTAACCCCATATAAAACTCATTTGTTCACCAAGTTAGAATTTGGTGGTATCTTGTACTTTGGTCTGTCATGGGATCCCTATCTGGGGGGTTAGACAGGTATGTGTTGCATATCCCCAGGAAAAATCTGTCATACAGCAAGATGAAAATTCTGTCTGAAAACAGTAATAAATTAGACATAGATGTTTACAATACTTTGCTTTTTTTCCTGTGAATTACACGATCTTTTAAAAAATACCTTAATTTCGAAACAATGAATCATAAAGTCTTGAAACTTGAATGTAAGAGCATGTGTAATGCTCCCACCAACAAAAATGAAAGTACCAAACTTGAATTTTAAAGAAGACAAAGTTATATCCAGGGCTACACAGCTAATTTGAAAATATGAAGAAACACCAGAGCTAATGACCTTATAAATCAAGCATACTTAACACATCTACAGAATATTTCACCCCAATACTTCAAAATATCATCTCAGCAGTTTGAGGAATAGACTATATTTTAGGATACAAAGCAAGTCTTAGCAAATATCAACATGCAAAATGCTTTTATTGTATCTGATTACAATCTAAGAAAACTAGAAATAAATGACAGGAAAAACTACAGAAAACATACAAAAACATGTAGCTCAAACAACAACTAGTAAAGTAATGAAATCAGGGAGAAATTTTAAAATGAAAATATTACATACCAGTACTTGTGGGATAAATGCAGTTCTAAACACAATAATTTAAAGATTTATTTGTTTTTATATTTCATGTATATGAGTGTGTGTCTGGCCAGATGAGAAACGTAGCTCCCTTAAAGCTGGAATAAGAGATGGTTGTGAGCCACTGTATGTGTGCTAGGAAATGAACATGGGCCCTCTGGAAAACCTGTTCTGGCTTTTAACTGCTGAGCCATTTCTCCAGGTTCCAAATCCAGTCCTACATGGTAGTTTAGACCTATAAATGTCTGCATGAAAAAAGCAGAGTGATCTGGGTTACCTTGATCAGGCAACCGAGACCCAGAGAGACAAAAATGATAATGTACTCACTTTACTTGAAAGTGACTATTAGCTGCAAAGTAAAGGATAATCACACTACAGTCCACAGACCCAGAAAGGCTAAGTAACAAGGAGAGCTCAGGGTTGGGTTGGGGGTGCATGGATCTCCATGGGAAGGGGAAACAGAATAGATTTTGAGGGTGGACTTGGGGCAGACATTTGGGCGGTGACGTGGTGGTCAATGTGGAAACCTAGTACAGTGGAAACTTCCTAAAATCTATGAAAGTGACCCCAGTGAGGACTCCTAGTAATGAAGGATACAGAGCCTGAACGGGCTATCCTTTGTAGCCAGGCAAGGCTTCCAGTAGTGGGACTGGGATACCAACTCAGCCACAAAACTTTCAACTCACACCTGTCCTGCCTGCAAGATATGCTGGGGCAATGGTGGCAAAAGCTTATGGGAGTGGCCAACCAATGACTGTTCCAACTGGAAGCCCAAACCAAGACAGGGTGCCCAAGCCAGACATTGCCTAGATAGTCAGGAACTGGAAGCTGGATGGCTCAGAGACTTAGGGTAGAACCAAACACGAATGACAAAAAAAGAAGAGAAGGAAGTGGAGAAGTAGAGAAAGAAAAAAAGGAAAGAAGAAAGAAAAGTCAAAGTCAATGACATGATGCCTAACAATATTCTGCCATACTCATAAATTGGTGCCTAGCCCAATTCTCATCAGAGAGCCTTCACCCAGTAACTGATGGAAACAGATGCAGAGACCCACAGCCAAACATTTGGCAGAGCTCAGGGAACCCTGCTGAAGAGAGGGAAGAAGGATTGGAGCCAGAATAAAAGTGAGGAAGAAATGGAAGAGTCTTAGAACTAGTAACAAGGTTCAATTAGTGAGGAGAGACATTTGAAGAGTCAGAGAATGTACTGCTATTGCAGAGACCTAGTTTAGTTCCTAGCACCAAATCATTGGGTGGCTTACAACTGCCTGTAACTCCAGTTTCAGGAAACCTATGGCCTCTTCTGGTCTCCACACACAACTGCATGCATATGCCCATCCTCCCAAACAGACACGTGTATATACAAACCAAAAATAAAAATAAATCTTTAATGGTGGTGGTGGTGCACGCCCTTACTCCCATCACTAGGGAGGCAGATGTAGGCAGATATTTGTGAGTTCAAGGCCAGCCTGGTCTATACAGTGAGTTCCAGGACAGCTACACAGAGAAACACTGTCTTGAAATAACATGAATTCTTTAAAAATAGTGAAAAGTTTTACCAATAGTAATACAACTGCACCAAGGAAAAAAACAGAAATAGAAGACCTCACTCTTAAATTCTACCAAGCATTTAAAAATTAATGGTGGGGCTAGAAAGATGGATCATTGGTTAAGAGCATTTCTTGTACTTGCAGGGCACCTGGATTCAGATCCAAGCACCCACAAAGTGACTTACAACTATCTGTAGTACAGTTCCATGGGATCTGACACCCTCTTCTGGCCTCCTCAGGCACCAGGCACATACATGGTACATACACACACATATAGGTAACACTCACACACATAGAAATATTTAATACTCACCAATGGAATTCAACAGCATATCAGAAATAATTAAACACCAAGTGAGAGTTATCCCTAGTATACATAAATGGCTCACCATACAGACATCTATGAGACATGTCATATTAATAGACTAAAGAGGTGGGGGGAGAGCATAATATTTTTTCAAATGATAGAGGGAAAAGCAATTGAAAAAAAAAAAACCTAACATACATTCCCGATGAAAACCAGGAAAGGGAAGAAAGTACTGAAACACAACAAAGTTGCTTCAGTAGTGAAGACCAAAGCAGTGTGACAAGAGTACCCATTCTCACCACTTCTTTTCAACCCCCAGTGACTAGGAGTTATAGTTGGAGAAATTAAGCAAGAAAAGGGACATCAAATTGGGAAGGGAAAATGTTTTCGGAGGAAGCGATCTTAGATGTAGAAAGTCCTAAAGATTCAATAAAAAGTTTAGCAAATTGCAGAACACAGATTAACGCAAAGTTAATTGTATTTCTACACAGCAATGAAAAAATCTGATAGTCTATGATAATGATTTCATTCACAATAGTATCAATACCAAAATACTTAGAAACAAACTAAGGAGACAAGCAGATGCTGAGGAGAGAAATTTAGGACAGTGATTAGGGAAATGATCTTCTAAAAACATCAGAGTATTTATTTAGTTATGAATTTGTGTGATATCTCTAGAAACACTGATGACACTAAACACATCAGTAGCAATGATACAAATGCATAAGCATGTAATGATCCAGGCAAGATGCATGTATCACTAGACAAGCAGAAATTCCTTTTACAAACATGTTAAAAAGATTTTAGTTATACAAGGATTCAAAATAATAATTCAAAAATATAATTTTAACATAGTTTATGTAAAAAGATCGTCAAAGTTAGTCTTTTGAGGTTTTTTTTCCTTTTTATAAAGAATATCCTTGCCGGGCATTGGTGGCGCATACCTTTAATCCCAGCACTCGGGAGGCAGAGGCAGAGGATCTCTGTGAGTTCGAGACCATCCTGGTCTCCAGAGCTAGTTCCAGTTCAGCCTCCAAAGCCTCAGAGAAACCCTGTCTTGAAAAAACAAAACAAAAAAAAGGGCCTGGAGAGATGGCTCAGAGGTTAAGAGCACTGATTGCTCTTCTAGAGGCCCTGAGTTCAATTCCCAGCAACCACATGGTAGCTCACAACCATCCGTTATGAGATCTGGTGCCCTCTTCTGGCATGCAGATATACATGGAAGCAGAATGTTGTATACATAATAAATAAATAAAATCTTTAAAAAAAGACAAAAAAAGGAATATCCTTAAAATTCCCCCATGGTCAGGTCAGTTAATGAAGAGTTTTTAATATATGAGCAATTAAAAAAAAACCTCAAAACCAAAGAAAAGCTAGCCTTACTTTTGTAGTGATCAGAAAAATGAAACAATGAAACGTCACTTTTCGATCACAAGACTGACAAATATTAAGTGGTGGAATAAAATTGGTACATTTATGAAAATAGTTGTTGCCACATGCAAGCAGTACATATTACATTTGGTTAGGCTTCATGAAAGTTACTCTGGTTAAAAACAATTCAAAAAAATAAAATAAAATAAAATAAAATAAAAAATAAAAACAATTCAAAGCAAGAACATTTCATTAGAGGGGGCTGACGTGAGTCAGGAACAGGTATGAGAGCCCTGTTTGCTATGCTCAAGAACTGTAGTCAATGAGGCTTCTGGAGTTAGAACACAGAAACTTTCATATGGGAACAATAGACAGCATAACCACAGAGACCGCAGGAAATTAAGTGGAAAGCCGCAGATGACTGGCATCAGTTCAAGTGGCCCTGATAATGTTTCTACTTCAGTGATGATACCACTCATTACTGGGATAACTAATTGAAATTACTGATGGTGTGTTAAAGGAATCAAGGAAAATTCAAGGACCCAAAGAGAATGTTCATTTTTCATGAGGCTCAGCAATCTGCTGATAAGGGATCTATGCTTTATCGTCAGAGCTTCTTCTCTCTAATGGAAGCTCTTTCAAAGATGACAGCTCTTTCTAAGGAGACTTGAAAGTTTCCTATGGTCCTAGACTCTGTGCTGATCCCTTTGTCACCAAGTTCAAGATCTGTATGGCTTCATTTTTGTCAACTACAGTCACTTGAGAAGAGAAAATTTCAACTGAGAAATTGCATGCATTATATTGGCCAATGGGAACGTCTGTGGGGCTTTTTCATAATTAAAGATTGGGAATTAAAGACTGACATAAGCACTAGGCTATGAAACTGAGCATCTAGAGCATTAAATAATTTCATTAAAGTCAGATATACCAGACATGGAATTTTAAGAAGAAGTATCTGATATTATATAGCCCATGTAAATCCCATGATTTTAAAATTATCCATAGTTATCCTGGATAGTACACAAAACTTGTTGAAAAGCTTTCCAGGAAAATTGCCTTTGGAAATGGAATGGGGTCTACTACAGTGTTTTTTATCCCCCTCCCCTTTTTGGCGTTGGAGCTTTGCTATTTAATGAGCATTTAACTTTGACTGTTGGATCTATCACTCGTATCCATTTGATGTTCGTTTGCTTGTAAAGCACTATTTGGGCACTGGATATCAAAAGGCATATAAATGATTTACACATACCCTTCTCTTGGGGGGGCTCCCACTCTAGTGGCAAAGACTGGAGTGAAATTTCCTGAGATACTGGAACTGGAGTTTATATTGTAAGATACACAAAGGATGCTAAAGGAGCAGGGTTAGAGCAGGGACCAAGGCAGTGTCACTGGCTGTGACATCCCAGTTGGATCTTAAACAACAGTAGGAGTAAGGCAAACAGAAAATGAAGGTGCCATCTCTTTTCATTCTCTAACATAGTTTTTTCCCTACTTCCTTCCTGCCTGCCTTCCTTACTTCCCTCCCTCCCTCCTTCCTCTTTTTGAGACGGGTCATAATAAAGCATTTTTACTGCAATAACAAAAGCTGAAACTCATATATAATGTGGGAGATGAGGAAAACCATGGTTACCTTTTTTCCAAGCTTTGGAATGGCTCCAGTTTATCTGGCATAAACTTAAAGGCTTGTTTACATCTTGGGAAGAATCAAATTTCTTTACATATTCAAGCATTCTGGTGTAGTGTACCACACAGCTCTAGCCACAGTTTATGGGGAAGATGGTGAGGCTGTGATGGAGGCAAATGTGGGATGGGCAGTGTGGACCCTAGCAGAAATGACAGAGGTCCAGCAGCTAGGCCTTAGCCCAGCTGCTTTTTAATATCCCATGGTGTTTCACATGGGCCTCTTCTCTACGAATGCCCTGTTTATTTATTATATATTGTGTATGTGTTTGTGTGTGAGCATGTTTATGGGTGCAAATGTATGCACATGCATGTGGAAACCAGAAGCCAATTGCAGATTTTATGCTTCAGTAGTCTGATGGGGATGCCCTTTATTCATTTTTCAAAGACATGGTTTCTCTGTATACCAGCCCTGGCTATTCTGGAACTTAATTTGTAGATCAGGCTGGCCTCAAACTCACAGAGATCCACCTGCCTCTGCCTCCTGAGTGTTGAGATTAAAGGTGTGTACCACCACCACCAGACTCACCTGACTCACCTTACTTTTTGAGACAAGCTCTCTCACTGAGTCCTGGGGCTTGCTGATACAGCTAGGATGGCTGGATAGTGAACCCCAGAAGTCTTCCTGTCTCTAACTCCTCAATGCTGGGATTATAGACACACCACCATGCCTGACCCTTTTTTGGGGTTTTCAAGATAGCATTTCTCTGTAGACCAGGTTGGGCTCAAACTCACAGAGATCTGCCTGTTTCTACCTCCCAAGTACTTAAAGGGATGCACCACTACCACACGGCCTGACTCTTTTTTTAAATATGGGACCAACTCAGCCATTTCTCCAGTCCCAGTCACATTTGCCTTCTCCATAAAACACAGAACTTTCAGTGGCAAAATCCACACCATATTCACTCTGTACATTGTAATTCAATCTATATTCTCACCATCTGGCCTGTCACACAGAAGGTATTCAACAGACGTGTGTGGACTGTGTATGTACTGAGTTCTCTACTTTATCACAGGTTTTGTTCTAAGTGCTTGACATAGAGCAACAAACATCTCTGCCCTTGTGAGGACCTAAAAATTTGAGAGCCAACAGATAATTACCAAATAAAACAGCAACTTCGAGTACTGACGACTATCTTACACTATGGTACTACAAAAGAGCAACTAGGGGTGAGATAGTAGTAGTTATGTTATGATAAGTCAGTTATGGAGGAGACTTCTGAGATGACAATGTGGGAACAGACACTAATATGATGAGAAAGAATAAGGCACATGAAGAATAACCAAAGGAGATGGAGTAGCTAGAGTCTTTAAAGACCTTTCAGTAGGGGTAAGGTTAATGTGTTAAAGGAGGAGCAAGCAAAGTGAACCAAGAGCAAGTAGTTAATGTTGAAGAAATAGACAGAAGCGAGGTTATATAGGCCCTTACTCTGTGCCATGAGGGGAGTGGAGAAGAGGTTAAGTGTGAAGGGAAATCATCTATGGATTTAGGAGACAAGATTATTACTTCAGTTTCCAGGTTCTGGTATAGACTGTATAGATTTAAATTCTACCTATAACACTGATCTACAGAGCTAGTTCCGGGACAGCTAGAGCTATTACAAAAAGAAACCCCGTCTCAGAAAAAAAAATACAATCTTTGGTGTCACAAATGTTCACAATTTAAAATACATGGTGAACTCTCCCTAATGGAATTAAATGCCACAGCAATTTAAAATTCATAAATGAAAAATCTTGAACAATTAACATTACTTTTCATTGTATTCCAGAACCTCTCTTTGGTATCATAATACATTTTTTATCTCTTTATTGATATCTTCTCTTTGATGAGAGACATAGTTTTTCTATACTTTTATTGTTTTCTTTTTGCAGACAGGGTTTCTGTGTAGCTTTGGAGCCTGTTCTGGAACTCACTCTGTAGAGTAGGCTGGCTTCGAACTCACTTTCTATACTTTTCTTTAGGCATGGTTTTCTTTAGTTTAACATCTTTAAAACTATTTCTTATTTTTAATTTAAGACTGTTTGCCTGTGTTTATGTATGCTTGTAAACCATGAGAGTTCCTGGCAACCATAGAGAAGAGGGCACCAACCAGATCCTCTGGAGCTGGAGTTACAGAGATTATGGGATGCTCCCTCCCTCCCTCCCTCCCCCCCTCCTCCCTCCCTCCCTCCTCCCTCCCTCCCCCCTCCCTCCCTCTCTCTCTCTTCTCTCTCTCTCTCTCTCTCTCTCTCTCTCTCTCTCTCTCTCTCTCTCTCTCTGTGTGTGTGTGTGTGTGTCCAAACCTAGGTTTTCTCTTAGAGCAGTAAGTTTTCTCACTGCTGAGCAACCTTTCTAGTCCCCATTTTGACATCTTTTGACAGCTTGTTTGAATTATTTAGTTAGCAAATATCCATATGAACCATATTTTCCTGCATACAGGCCATTTGTTTCCTTGTATGTCTTACAATTTTTGTTGAAAAGAAATGCCCTATAAGTGGGTTCCATAGTCTGGCACTGAAATTTACAGTCTATCGTTTTGTTTGATTTGTTTATCACTGCTCTGTGGGAAAGCATGTATCTTATTTTTTTCATTTTCCAGGCACTCAAGGTTAAGAGATTTTGGAATTTTCCAGAGACTTCATATTTTAGAGAGACTTCAGATATTTGAGAGGCTTTGAACTTTCAAAGGGACTTTGAATAATTTAAGGAGACTGAACTTTTGAAGTGTTCAGTTTTTAAAAGACTGTGTCAGTTTTCAAAGTTGGAATGCTTCATATTGTGATATTAAAATTAAAATTAGCATGCAATCTTGGGAACTAATGGGAAAGTTTACGGTTGAACAGTGATTGGTTTGTGTATCTAGTTGATAAGAGATTAATTGTGCGGGCTAGTTTTTTGTCAGCTTGACACAAACTAGAGTCATTTGAGAGGAGGGAGCCTCAATTGAGCATCTGCTTCCAATACAACTGGTCTATATGCAAGCCTGTGGAGAATTTTCTTAATTGATGATTGATATGGAAGGGTCCTCATCAATGTGTGGGCGGTATGACCCCTGGCTTGGTGGTACTTAGTGCTCTAAGAAAGCAGGCTGGGTAAGCTTTGAGGAGTGAGCCAGTCAGCAGCACTCTTTCATGGTTTCTGAATCAGCTCATGACTCCACATTCTTACCTGGTTTGGGTCTCTGCCCCACTTCCCTTGATCAGGGTTGTGATGTGGAAGTATAAGCAAAATAAGCCCTTTCTTTCCCAAGTAACTTTGGTCATGGTGTTTTATCACAGCAATAGAAACCCTAAGACACATGCATGCTTTAAGAATTAGGTTGTTAACAGTCTGCCCCAGGCTTTCCTTCCTGATTTAACTCATTCTCAAGTTCTCTGGAAATGAGAATCTCCACTGGTCATGCTCACCACTTGAAGAATAATTGTAGATTCTAGGTTCCCAGAAGATATCAGAGATTTTCAGTCAGTCTCATTCCAGATTTGTCTTTTGTTTTTTTGTTTTTTTTTTTTTTGTTTTTTTTCCCGGTAGGCAATTATTTCTCAATACTATACTACTGACTCAGTTGGCTCGGTGCTCAACAACTGCCTGTGGTGGGTTTTGTGCATACCTGATGGGAAGCAGATAATGTGAGTTTTGAATGAAGTCAATTACAGATAAGCACTGGAGTGAGATTTCGCGGGAAACTCCCAGCCAGGTCAGATAGTGAGCATTTTCTAAGAACAAAGCTTTGAAGGCACTGGTTCCCAGGCTATTTATTATGATGATGGTTGGCTTTCAAGCGCCCATTGGGGCTGAGGAGGGACTTAGCAACAAGACAAGCAACAGGGTGGGAAACTGCTATTCTCGCTAAGATTCACCCACCTGACTTGGGTAAAGTTATTAGATTACTGTCAGCCCTTAGTTAATTTTCAGGAATTTGAAAAAAAAAAAAACCTTATTCATTCTTACTGTTTCCTTTTTTACAGAGAAGAGGATTTCTGAAGGTTCATACATCAGTATTTTGAAATCACAATTACCATTCCAAAAGGAATAATATGTGGTTTATTCTGAGCCAAATACGAGTGACTATGGTCCAGGAATAACGCTGGTTGTCGTGAATGACATGTTCTATCACAGAAATGCTTCTATGAACCTTTTTTAGTTATGGAACAAAAGAAAACCATAAACCATTTACAACATACACTGCTAGTGACATCAGGTCAACGGGTAGGCAAAGAAGAGGAATCTGCTACAGATTTCAGATGCTATCTTATGGCAGCACAGGCTTCAGATGCTATCTTAGCTTTTTGGCCAGTGGAAGCAAATGGCCTGCTAAATCACCACATTTTATCTGATAGGCAGAAGGGTGCTAGCTCAGATCCAGAGGTGAGTGACGAATGAGCAATAAAGAGGATAGTGATCACCCAAGATGACTTGGGTTCATTATCTGCAACATTCCAACTCTTCAATCAGGCACCTCTAATGAGAGAGTCTGCCGAATTTTCAACATACCTGTAGCTTTTCCAGGAGACTTCAACTCACACATCACTCAGTACTGTAAGTTTAACAGGGACCCAACAATTGGACTTTACAAATTAAAATTTCTTCATACAATCGTATGGCAGGAATGAATTCTGAAACTGTAACATCAGAAGGAGACCTACACACTGCATCAGGAAGAGATTTTTCACACTTATAACTTAGCTCACAGCTAAACATACAGGTATTTCCTAGCTTTTGTTATGTTGAAAAAGAAATGTTCTAACACTGAGATAGGACAAAAGCAAATCAAGTTTTCACTCTAGTTGTGGCCCAAACTATAAAGAAACCTATTTTTCTTTGCTAATATGTATCTCCTTTTGTGTTTGTTTGTGTTTGTTTTTGGTAAGACTGGGAGTAAGCAGTGGACCTTTGTGCTCCTTTATCAGCATTGTTCCTGGTCTATAAAACAACACTAATAAAACACATGTCTCCTAATTGAAATCAAATTGTTCTTGCTCTAAATAACTGAATAAAAAGCATGCAGAACAATGGGTAACTCCATGTTACAAGCGGAATTTGGATGCTCCATTTTGTGAGCCAATGCAGGAGAAGCACATTCCATTGCACACAGAAGCACCAGCACTGGCCAGCAGTACCAGACTGACAAATGACTTATTACTAAAAGTCAAACTGAGCCACTCTGGAAACGAACTAACCTAGATTGGTAGATTAGCATAGCTTAAATTTACTAAATCACCATACAGGTGTATTCAAACCATGTAAAAAAAAAAAAAAAAAAAAAAAAAAACTAGGCCCAAGGATTTATGAAACACACTAGATCAATGTCCTCACGTGGACTCCATGAAGAGAAAGAATTCTATGTCAAGGTTTCACTACTTGTAGATGATAAGATTAAATACATAAAAGACCCTAAAGCTTCCATGGGAGGGGACCTGTTAGAGCTGATGAACACTTTCAGCAAACTGGCAGGATATTTAATATAAATAATCAGTAGCACCTTCATATGCATCAATGACAAACAAGCCATGGAGGAAATGAGAGAAAAAATACAATTCATAATTTCCTCGAAAAATACCTGGTAGTGAACCTAAACATGGAAGGCGAAGACCTCCATGATGAAAGCCTGGAAACACCAAAGAAGGAAACTGAAGAAGATACCAGTACAAAGACCTCCTAGCCTCATGGATTTGAAGAATCAGTAAGTGCAAACTGGCTATACTGCCAAAGGACTTTACTCTTCATTGCTCATCAACATCCCCATGATATTCTTCTCAGAACAAGAGTGACAATCTTAAAATTCATATGGAAGCACAAAAGAACCCAGTTAGCCAAGGCAATCCTGAGCCAAGAGTCACAACTAAATGTAATGCTTGCAACACTGATATTTGCTGTAGTGTTATTCACAATTGATATGTCATGGAAAACAACTGTGCCCAATAGCAGAGGAATTAGCAAAGAAAATGTGGCATACAAACACAATGGAATTTTTCCAGGCATAAAGAAGAATAACATGTCATTTTCAGGCAAGTGGCTGAAACATAACTAACTTACGTTTTCACTCACACACTATTCTCACTTTTGCATAGAGACATACAAGCATGTATGTATGTATACGTATGCATGCATATATGACATGAAGGTAGAAGAGAGACTTTTTAGTATGATAAAGGACACTGACAAGAGGGGTGGTGAGAAGGATAAGGAGGGAAGGCAGGGACTGTGCCCATTGTGTAACATACACCTGCATAAAAATGCTCTTAGTACAGTACAACAAAAGAAGACACACAGCATTCAGATTGCGGTTGCTCCCATCAGTCTATCAACTATGAAACCAATTTGTGCATCAAGGGTCAGGCAGAGAATCCTATTGCCTCAAGGCCTGCAACTCAGCTCAATTTCCATTCCTGACATGGCCAATTAGAATTGCTATCTTACACCTCAATCAGCCCCCAGGTTTGGGCTCAATGTGACCTTGTGGCTCGACTTTGCAGTGTCTGCAACAAAGTACTGAAGAAACCTCCTCCAGACTCTGTGCCTATACCACCTGTCCCCTTCTGCCTCTAGTAAGCTTTCTTTGAGCTCACCAACACTCCTGTGGCTTTGATAACCTTTGTGGTCCGATCTGCAACTTACACACAAACATATATACAGAAATAATTTGTATGATGTGATCTAAGAATTCATATTAGTAAATAAAGTTAAATCAAAGAACTTGTGTTTTCCAATAGCCAGTCCTTAAGGGAAGTTGGCACTATTTGACAGAGCTACTGACATAGCTTGGAATTCATTGTTATTCAACAAATCCTGATACCTCGGAAAGATGCAAAGATGTCCATCTATATTTCTGGTACAGGGCACTCATGACACTGAGTCTAACTCTGTGTAACTTTCCACAGCTATTACAGAAAGATATTTATTATAGTTAAAGGGCTAATGGCCCAAAAGCCTAAGGCTGGTTAAGGAACCAGGGCAGGAATGCTGATAGCTACTAACATCTGCAGGCTGCCATCATTCTGGAAGCCCCTGATAAGGAATCCTGAAACTGTGGGACCTCCTACACTAAGGACAGGCTGATAGCATCTGCAGGCCTCTAGGATCTGGGAGGTTCCTGACAAGGGAGCCCAAAGGATGGTCTGGTCCTGTAAACTAAGCAATCTCCCTTCCCCACAACACAAACATCCACCCCTCCTGATAAGGCCACACAAACCTCTGCTAGTAATTACAGCTCTGAGAGAGTGGGGACAGTCCTGCAGATGGACACTTCCAGCCCAAGAAACCCCCAAGCACGTAAAGCCTCAAGTCCATGTGCTTGAGGAGAGACTGTCATCTCTCATTGTTCTGATTAAAGAGTAATCTGTTCCTGTTGAAGGTTGCTTTACTCTTTCTTTTATTTCTATGACACCTAGGTCAATCATGATCTAACAGTAATGTTTTTAATAGCAAAACACAAGAAATAACCTAAATAACTTGTCAATAGGAAAGCAATAAAATATAGCTTATCTAGCTATGATTATAACACTGTACTGTAAAACTGAAGATTTACGCTTACTAACATAGAAACACTGATAAGTTACACAGTTGAGTGAAGAAAGTAAGAAGCAGATATATTAGTAGAGTGTTAATTTGTATATAAAAATATGACCTACAGATGATTTGTAAATTTGTAAAACATTAGCCAGGCGGTGGTGGAACACGCCTTTAATCCCAGCACTCAGGAGGCAGAGGTGGGTGGATCTCTGTGAGTTTGAGGCCAGCCTAATCTACTAGAGGGAGTTCCAGAACAGCCTCCAAAGCCAAGAGAAACCCTGTCTCAAAAAAAAAATTGTAAAACATTACAAAAATGATGTATAAAGCAGTGTTAGTTATAAACATCACTCATGGGTAGAAGGCTAGGGATACTGAAGATTGATATGTGTGTGTGTGACTTGTATTTTGCTTCTGTGCATTATTTGAATTTAAAAACTGTCCTAGCCTGGCAGTGGTGGCAAACACCTTTAATGCCAGCACTTGGAAAGCAGAGGCAAACAGATCTCTGAATTCTGAGTTTGAAGCCAGTCTGGTCTATAGAGAAAGATCCATGACAGCCAGGGTTACACAGAGTAACACTGTCTTGAAAAAAAAAACAAACCAACAAACCAACCAAACAAACAAACAAATAAACAAAAACTGCTCTATTTGTATTCCTTAAAAATTAAATTGTTTTACATTTAGAGTATCTGTGTCATATATTGCTCTTTAAATGCCAATAGCCCAACACTAAAAAGCCCTTCTAAGATCTGAGTGTAGTA
This sequence comes from Cricetulus griseus, assembly GCF_003668045.3. Classification (NCBI taxonomy): domain Eukaryota; kingdom Metazoa; phylum Chordata; class Mammalia; order Rodentia; family Cricetidae; genus Cricetulus; species Cricetulus griseus. The sequence continues at coordinate 111,086,944 of NC_048604.1, read as the reverse complement.
ATATTAAGATCAATTGTCATAAGACCAAGAGTCCGGAATAGTTAGAAATAGAAGAACAGTTAGCTTTATTTCTTCTTTGGTAATTTGTATCCATCCTCTTGTGCGGGACTTGTGCAGTCACAGTCACTGTTAGTTAATGTGCACAACAGCCATGGCATGTTAGGGAAATGATTGCCAATCAATCCTTTCCTATCTCTAGTTCTTAGTCTTTCTGACCCTTCTTCTGAGTTCATCCAGAGCCTTGGGGAGAAGAGGTACAGTACAGATGTCCCATTTAGGGCCGAGCACTCCAGAGTCTCATATTCTCCATGCTTGGAGCATATCTGAATATCTGATTAATTGACATTCTATTGACAATTGATAGCTTCCTTGGGAATGAGCCAAATTCTTTGGCTATGGGCCCTGAAAGGCTACCCATGTTTCAGTGGGTGGCTATGCACTCATGCACATACTGGCAGCACTAACAAAACTAATTCAATGGGTTTAAAAATAATACAGATATTTTACAGTTTCACGATTGGATATATTTTATACAGTTACCCACCACCAAACCCCCAAAAAATCTGTAACATAGTTAGAACTAGGTTAGTTCCTGGCCTATCAGTGCTCTGTTCAAAAGGTTCTTGCCTACCCCAATGTCTTGAAAGGTACACTTATTTCAGTCTCATTTTTATTTTTTATTTATTTATTAAATGGATACAGATGACCTTGCTGAATTGCAGGATCATACTGTTTTTTTTAATTTACTTATTTTTATTTTATGTGCATTGCTGTTTTGTCTGCATGTATGTGTGAAGATGTCAGGTTCCTTGGAACTGGAGTTGTGAGCCACTATGTGGGTGCTGGGAATTGAACTCAGGACCTCTGGAAGTGTGGTCAGTGCTCTTAACTGCTGAGCCATTTCTCCAGCCCCAATCTTCAAGTTTTAAATTAAGGCTTTTAATGCTTTTTGAGTTGACTTTTGTGCAAGGTGAAAGATAAGAATATAAGTTCATTCCTCTGTGGGTAGAAATATAGTTTTCCTGCACCATTTGTTGAATGGGCTGTCTTTTTCCAATGTATGTTTTTGTCTCCTTCATAAAAAAAATTAAGTGGGCATAGGTTTACTTTTTATTTGCAGGACCTCTATTATACTCCATTTTGTTCCTGTCTATTTTACATCAGTACCAGACTGTATCATTACAGCTTTGTAGTATAAGTTGAAGTCAGTTATTGTAATACCTCCAGTACTGTTCTTATTCTTTAGGATTTCTTTGGCTATTCATGGTCTTTGCTGATTCCATATGGATCCTTGCATTATTCTTTTCTGAACCTGTGACATATGACATAGGAATGTTAACATGTAATTGTATTAAGCCTGTCAATTAATTTTGGTATCACAGTCATTATCCCAATATTAATTGTCAATCTAGGAGCATGGAATATCTTTTTATCTTCTAGTATCATCTGTGATCCTTTATTCAATATCTTAATGTTTTTGATGTTGAGATCTTTCATTTCTTTTGCTACATATATTCCTAAACACTTAATTTTTGAATAGTTTCAGATGGAATACAAAAAATAAAAAGAATACATGGTTGGGTGAGGTGGTGCACACCTTTAATACCAGCACTCAGGAGGCAGAGACAGGCAGATAACTGTGAGTTCTAGGCCAGGCAGATGTATACAGTGAGTTTCAGACCTGACAGGGCTATACAGTGAGATACTGTCTCAACAAGAGAAAACGAGTACATGAAGTTGGGAGGGAAAAGTGGTGGACAAGTATAGGAATTGGAGGGGAGGTAGTTGGAGGTAGTTGGAGGTAGTTTTAATCAAAATATTATATTCATATATGAAATTCTCAATCAGTACTTCTCTAAAGAGGGTAAGAGATAGTTTATTTTGGAGTCAAATATGTCTGACAATAATTTTTTAGAAAAGCCAATTGGACAAGCTCATCTGGTAAATAAAAGTTTTAAGTTCCACCGAGCGTTGGTGGTGCATGCCTTTAATCCCAGCACTCGGGAGGCAGAAACAGGTGGATCTCTGTGAATTCGAGGCCGGCCTGGTCCACCAAGCGAGTTCCAGGACAGGCTCCAAAACAATACAGAGAAACCCCATTTCGGGAAAAAAAAAAGTTTAAGTTTCATTACAGGTCATATGGAAAGAGACTGATTCCTTTTAACTCAAGCCTGCTCTATCTGCAGGGATACATAAGAGCCAACAACGAGGACCCAAAGCATTGAGACAGAAGAGGAAATGCTCTAGGAATAGGACTTGTGTTAAGTCTTTTAACCTAAGAACTATATCATGGAGTAAGATAATGAAGCTAAGACCCCAAATTGTAATTTTTCATCTTAGTTCTTGTTCATAACTACTTACCCACAATGCACTGTTCATGCCCAATAAATTGTACAGCAGATATAATAAAGATTTTACATTTAGAAGGATATGGCTTGGAATTTCACTTTTTTTCTGATCTTGGGCAAGTTACTTTACTTTTTCTGAGTTTCAATTTCTTTATTGGCATAGTGGAAGACTTTAAAGGCCTGTATCTCATAGGATTGTTGGGAGACAAAATGAGCTCACACTAATTGGTTAAGAAATATTAGTTTTTCCTATACTTCCTTCCATGTCTCTGCTTCTGTTTAAACTACCAACACAATATACTCACCAAGTATCTTAGAAGCATTCTAGACAAGGGTCTTATTTTCTTTATTCAGGGTAGTCAGGGTAGTCAGGCTGTGGCCATATAACATTGTCATTCCCAGTGCGAGGCACACACAGATGGATCTCTGGGAGTTTAAGGCCAGCCTGGTCTACATAGTGAGTTCCAGGACAGTCAGGAGATACCAAAAACAAAAATGGAAATGCCTTGCCTTGAAATACCAAAAAAAAGGATTATCATTCCCATTCTCCATACCTAAGGCACAATGTGTAGAATATGTGTTTGAGAAGAAAAAAATGTTATTACACTGAAACATTTGTTAAAGTTTGGCTTAGAAGATAAATGCTTGCTAAAAATTTAATAGCTCAGCCGGGCGTTGGTGGCGCACGCCTTTAATCCCAGCACTTGGGAGGCAGAGGCAGGTGGATCTCTGTGAGTTCCAGGCCAGCCTGGTCTACAAAAGCTAGTTCCAGGACTGCCTCCAAAGCCACAGAGAAACCCTGTCTCAAAACAAAAATAAAAAAATTAATAGCTCATTAGTAATATTATGGAACTCAAAACACATCTTTAAACAACCTGAATATTTACATATTAAAGTGGCAGGAGGCATACGGGCTGTTAACATACAGCTTAATATGGCCATCCTAACTAGCAGAGTGGGTTGAGTTATAAAACAATGGGGGGGTTCAGAAAATGTCAACTGGAGATAACTAATTATGATCCCCATATCTTGAAACCCAGAAACAACACGTGGTCTTATTTTCCTCCCCTTAATAAAGCATGAACTCAAAATACCTCTTCCTTTACCACCATTCCCCCAAGGAAAGAAGACAGACTTTTTGTTTATTGTGTGTAGTGTTTTGTTCTGTTTTGTTTGCTTCTTCTTGAGAAACAGTCTTACTCTTTAGCCTAACCTGGAACTCACTAATAGGTAGCCTAGGCTTGCCTCAAACTCAATTATCCTGCATCAGCCTCCCAAATGCTAGGATTATAGGTTTGAGCCATCAAGCTCAGTTAGAAAACAGACTCTGGGTGACTGTCTTTTAACTTCTTCATCTGTAGGCTTTTTTGCCTTTTCTTTTGTTTTTATTTCTTAAGACTTAAAAAAATGTGTGTGTGAGTCTGTGTGGGGCTATGTACACATGAGTGTAGGTGTGCATACTGCAAAGGCCAGAAGAGGGCATCAGATTCCCTGGAGCTGGACTTCACAGGTGGTTGTGAACCAGAATGGAACTCCGAGTGTTCTGTAAGAACAGAAAGTGCTCTTAACCATGGAGGAACCCCCTCAAACCCCATCTTTTGGTGCAGTAAGGTCAGTAAACAGCTGGTCAGGTAATCTTATAAACTCCACTGTCTCCTGCTGGTCATCACTCTCAGCTAACAACCTACCTTGCTTTCCATTGCTTCCTGTTTATCAGCAAGAGATTCTAGAGGAATGTGATGGAGGAAATCTTTTACCTATTCAATTAAAAGGTAATGTTTTGAAACTCTAGGTTCTGGGTTATTGTTAAACTTATCCTGGTAACTTTTTTTACTGAAATATAATTATCATGTATGTGTATGTGTGCATTTGCTAAGATTTTAGACCTCTTTCATAGAGAAATACATTCATATTCTCTCACACACATACACATATACACATAATATATATATATATATGTATATATATATATATATATATATATATATATAGAGAGAGAGAGAGAGAGAGAGAGAGATAGATATACATACATACCCAAAATACTGGAGAAGTATTTAAAGCTACAGAAAAATAGATTTTGTAAACCCAGAAAAAATGATTTTTATACTATATAAAATTATTGCAGTTGACTACAGAGCAATCAAATAAGTTAGGCAGAATCCACCTATGTTAGTCAGGGTTTTCTAGAGGAATAGAACTGATAGAAAGAATCTGTGTATAGAAAAGTTACTTATTAGAGTGGATTATAGGCTGTGGTCTAGCTAGTCCGACAATGGCTGTCTACCGATGGGAGGTCCAAAATACGTTAGTTATTCAATCCACAAGGTTAGGTGTCTCTGCTGGTCATCAATATATGCTGAAATCCCAAAGAAGTAGGCTGTAATGCCAGTGAAGGAATGAACTTGCTAGTAAGGCAAGAGCAAGCAAGCAAAGAGCAAAAACTTCCTTCTTTCATGTCTTTATATAGGCTTCCAACAGAAGGTGTGGCCTAGATTAAAGGTGGATCTTCCCACCTCAAAAGAGCCAGAAGTAAGTCTTCCCACTTCAAATGATTTAATTAAGAAAAAAATGTCTCACAGGTATACACGTGAATTTTAGTCAAGCTGACAAGCAAGAATAGCCATCACAACACCTCATATTAGTAGCAGAGCTGGAATTCGAACATATAATTGATTCCTTGTGCCTCAGTGGAATACATCTGAGTTAGCAAACTGATACAGAAGTGTTTTGTCCACGTGAGTGAGTGGCCATACAGTTTTCCCATTTTTATTTCTCAGAAAGTGGTTCGGTGGTGATTATCCTCAATAGAAGCACAAAGCATTTGGTCAGAATCAAGGGCATCACAATTTCTAAGACCTTGGATCACAAGCACTTTTCTCTGTTGGCTGTGCCCAGCATAGCACATGAACCAAAAGGAAAAAGTGCAGGTGCAGAGCCAATGTCATTGACCTGGGAGCTTAATTATGCTTTGAAATTCTAGGTAATACAATCATGGAGAGATTCTGGCACTTCTTCTGAACTAAGTTCATGTTCTATGGGAGGAGACACAAGGAGGCAGTCTGTCACAGCCCCTTTCTGATTGTTGAGTCTGCCTGACAGTTCTACTCACCTTCTAAGTCTCGTGTGAGCACACCATGTGACACTCGCTTTTGGTAACCTTCCAAACATCACATATTCAAATGTTTCACTTGCATCTACTCTGTTTTTAGTTCTGAATTTTAAAATACATAACAATTTGAAATTATGTGATGGAGCAGAAAGACTAGGAGAAGCCCAAGAAGAAGACGGACAAACTGTTAAAGTAAAAGATGGCTCATTTGGAAAAAAGTTTCTGTCTACATCTCTCATACCTAACAAAACAGTCTGAAAACATGCTTGGTGTTACTGTCAAGTCAGGTTTGCCTAATTTCACTTTTTCAAATTAAGAGGGCAAACATGTTTATGTAAAGAGTAAAGGTTTAAACCCAACTAGATGAATGCATAGAATTATACCAGGAGACACAGATGACTCATTCAGGTTTTCTTTTTGCAATAAAGATTTATTGAAAGCCTCCCATATTCCATGCACTGCGTTAATCCTAAAATATAATAGTGAGCAACAAGGGATGATTCTTGTGCTTATGGAGCATACAGATACACAGTAAGAGATAGATTTTAATCAGTTCCACCAAGGGCTATAAAATTATATGACAGGTATGACTCCTTTTATTAGTAAAGATTCTCTAGAGAAATAGAACCAGTAAAATGAGTATATATTGTGAAAAGGGATTGGCTTACACTATATGGGCCAGTTATTCCAACAATGGCTGTCTGGATGCTGGAGAGATCGAGAATCCAGTAGTTGCTCAGTCCACAAGGCCGGTGCCTCTGCAGTCCCAATCTGGTGCTGAACCCTGGAGGACTCTTGGAGAGTGTTAGTCTTCAGTTTATGTTAGAAGGCTGAAGAAGATGGGTTCTGATGTCAGTGAAAGTGCTAGCAGCAGCAACAGCAACATAGTAGATGCACTGACCAGCAAGGAGCAAAGGCAGACAAGCAACAGCAGCACTACTTTTCTCTGGGACCATTTTATATCTGGGTCACTACTAGAAAGTGACACCCACTCTGGAACAACCAAGAGTCATATTTCTTAGGTGGTTAAAGATGCAATCTAGTTGATGACCAACACTATTATTTTCCAGTCCCATAAACTTAAAAATTATGATGGTTCACTTCAACTGACAAGCTAACTAAGAAACACCTGGGGTATCAATAAAGCATACCTTCCTGTGTCTGTGAGGGTTTTTCCAGAGAAAATTAATAAAGGTAGGAAGACTGTCTCTGAATGTGTGTGGCACCATACATGGCCTGGAGTTCTGACCCCAATACAAAGGGGAAGAGGTAAAGCCAACTGAGCTCCAGCATTACCCTATGTCTCTTTCCTGATTTACCAGGATGTGTGCAGGCAGCCTTCCACTGCCAAAGACAGGAACTGTTCCTGCTGTCATACCTGCCTCAGAATGGTACCACCTGGACTATGAGCCAAAATAAACCTTTCCTCCCTTAAGTTGCATCTTGCCATGAATTTGGTCATAGCAATGAGAAGAGTAAGAAACTCCATTAGCTCTTTACTTTCTTTTAATTAAGAAACTCTCCATATTTGGTCCCAGAACATTTAGGAGAATATCACAGGAGTAAAGTAACCTAGATGGTGGCTAAATTTCTCTGTTTAACTTGAAATAGTAAAATGCTGCCTCTAAATAGACCATGAAAAGTTAATTACATATAGCAAGATTCTAAATACCTTTCACATGCCCCATCTTATCAGACTGGTAGGACAGTCAATGTAAAGCAACAGTAATATAATTGCACCACACACCACCTCGTATACCCTATCCCACTCAACACTGCATGGACATAATTAACCTTGTTCCAAGATTCTTTTTCATAAAATAGAATCTTGTGTAAAACCTATATGATCCTTCGCTCTAGATCTTTGGGGAGGGGGTGATCATGTGCTTGTTTTTAAATTTGGTAAATCTGAAGTACTTGTAGATAATCCCAGTAGAGATACCATGTGAGCATTTGCACTGATGACACAGGCAGATCATGAAAGCAAGTTGGAAGGCTTCATATATAATGGAATTTAAAGCCTTTGAGTTTGTCTATGGAGACTATCCAGTAAGAAGAAAATAAGTTTTGTTTTTACTGTCTTAGGATTTCTATTGCTGCAACAAACCACCATGACCATAAGCAACTTGAGGAGGAAAGGGTTTATTTCCTTTTTACTTCAACATCACAGCCCATCATCGAAGGAAGTCAGGGCAGAAACTCAAGACAGGAACCTGGAGGCAGGATCTGACATAGAGTCCATGGAGGAATGCTGCTTACTGGCTTGCAAGATAGTGTTCCAAAAAAGGGGGTAGTAAACAGAGCCAAGTATCATCTTCATAGTCAAGTAGATGAAAAGAGAATGCACCCGTTGGCTTTTCTAACATGTTCTACACTGGCGATGTTAACAAGAGGTATTCTGGTAGAATGGTGAGGACAGATGGCAGATTGGACTAGGCCAAAAAGTGAATGGGAACTTAATAAATTTTGGCTATAAAAAGAAGAGAGTCAAGATAGTCTTTGGGGAAGTACACAGGATCTAAGTGAATATTTTACCTAAAGATTGTAAAGACTTAAGTAGGTGCTCTAGGGGGGAGGGGGCTTTTCTTACACTAATGACTATGCAGAAGGAGACCCTTTCTGTCTAGGCCCACAAAAAAGAAATGTTATCCTATAGTATGACATCAATTAAATGGCATTTTTCAAAAAGTACAGTAGATGCCAGAGAACTGAGCAGGAGGTAAGAAAGAAAGAATGAACAGATGGAAGGGTTGGCTAGAGGACACTATGCTGTATGATACTGTCCTTATATATTTGTCAAAGCTCATAAATTGAACAAAACAGTGAGTCATAATTTATCACTGTCAACTTATCAATTGCAACAAATGTGTCACATGTTGGAAAAAATGTTCCTGGCAGTGAAAACTAAAGGGGTCCAAGATATATAGAAACTCCGTACTTTATGGGAATTTTTAGGTAAGCCTAAAACTGCTGTCAAAAAAAAAAAAGAACTGCTTACAATAATCCTTTACCAAATGCCTTGTGTTATTGGTATGGTGTCCTTTTAGGATTTTCTTTTCACTTTGATCTAGTTTGTTGTCTCATCTGTAGCTTAAAACCTTTGGAGATGTTTTTCAGAGAAGTATGGCATAAAGAAATGCATGCTGGCTGTTTTATGTCAACTTGACACAAGATAGAGTGATTTCAGAAAAAGGGAACTTTACCTTAGAAAATGCCTCCACCAGATTGGCCAGTGGGCAAGCCGATGGTGCCTTTTCTTGATTGCTGATTGATGTGGGAGGGCACAGTTCAATGGGGCAGTACCAGCCCTGGGCTGGTGGTCCTGGGTGTTATAAGAAAGCAGACTGAGCAAGCCCATACACAGCATTCCTCCATGATCTGTGCATCAGCTTTCAGCTTCTTCCTACTTCCTAACTATTCTGTGGAACTAACTGTAAGGTGAAACAAACCCTTTCCACTTCAAGTCACTTTTGATCATGCTCTTTATCATAGCAATAGTAAAGTAACTATGAAAGCAGGCTTTCCAGCACTTCCTAAAAACGAAACACAGTGGCACTGAGCCCATCCTGTAACACCAAAGCAACAACCACAAAAGTCCCTTTTGCTGATATCTGTCCAACCATCTCCTCAAGGACACACTGGGAAAAAGCTCTAGTAGTACTGTGAGCAGCATACTCAGAAGCACAATCAGTGTTGGGCATATGCCAGGGACAACCAGACAACCACAAAGCCTGCCTTGCATAGTCTCTGAAAGTAATGCTTCCCTGGACGTATGTGGGCTTGTGGAGGATTACTTTCCACTCTGTGGTCCTTTGGAGCAAGCCATTTAACTTGGTGTTATGTGGTCCTGCAAGAATAGCTACCATGCCTGCTATGGTGGCCCTCTATTTCACTGATACAGCCCTACACAGAGATGGTAAGAACAAGCGGCTGTATCCTCTATACACCTAGCTCTCCTCCCATGTCCTAAAGTCACATCTATTCCATGGCATGATAAATGGACTTATCTACTGTGCTCCAAAAGGTACAATTTCTTCCCAGTATCTGTAATTTTATAGAAAACAACTAAGAATAAACAGTATGCTTTTATACCTCCTCAAATGACCTGTTCATCTTTTTCAGTGAATGTTTCAACCAACTCATGATGAGAAATCTTGAAAGCCTTAGTAGTTAATCATTTCCATCAGATGTACATTTGAATTATTCAAGAGTAACTATCTTCCCAACTAAAAAGTAAAACACTTTCTCTCTACTTATTGCTATAGAGGCAGAAACAGCTAGACACCCAAATGAACATTTTTCCTTGCACAGATTTAAGATTGTTAAGATTTCCTTTAATGGTGGCCTATGCATACTACAATTTCCCAGTTCATTTCCGATATATAAGCTTGTAGCAAAATCAGCATTTTAAATTATTATTCTAACATCCATTCTCTAATTTTTTCAGAGAAATACATGTTAACATGTTATTTCATTTGGGAATGCAGTTTGCCGAATGAAAAGTTGACACTTCTTAATCTTATGACTAGATTCTGGCCAATGAGGTGGAAATGGGAAGTAAGTGTGTGTGTGTGTGTGTGTGTGTGTGTTTCTGTCTGTCTGTAAAAGAGGGGGGATAGGAGAGATAGAGACTGAGAGAGACAGAGAGACAAAGATTTTCTGAAAGTCTAAAGCATTTGGCTCTGCGGAGGATGGATATGATAGCTACAGTTTAAATGGTTATATTGAACCATAAGGTGGTATTTTAAGTATAACAAATCGCAGGCAACTTCGGAAATGGCTCACTGGCTTAAATGGTGCTGTGCAAGATAAGGGCTTGAGATCAGATCCTCAGCACTCATGTGTAAGCCAAGTGTGGTGACATGTATTTATAACTCTGAGCTGGGAGTGGGAAGAGACAAAAAAAAGAATACTAAGTGGCTTGCTGGCCAGCCAGTGATCACTTGAAGTTGTCCTCTTGCCTCTACACAAGCTCATCTGCACACACAAATGAATACACCAAACACACACACACACACACACACACACACACACACACACACACACACATACACACACACACACACACACACACACACACACACACCACCCCTACCTACCTCCCAGGAGGGAGAGGAGAGAGAGAGAGAGCAATTAAAGCAAGAAGAAAATTGGGTTGTATCCTAAAATCCACAGGCAAATGGACAGAACTAGAAAAAAAATCCTAAGTGAAGTAACCCAAAACCAGAAAGACAAATATAGTATGTACTCACTCATAAGTGGATACTAGACATAAAGCAAAAGATACCCAGCCTACAATCTACAACCCCAGAGAAGCTTGAACCCTCTTCCAGAAACAGATGGAAGCAGATGCATAAATCCACAACTAACCAATGATCGAGGCTCCTGGAGTACAATTGAATCGAGGGAGTCAAGACCATGATGGGGAAACCCACAGAATCAGCTGATGTGAGCTAGTGAGAGATCACTGACTCAGGTCTGACAAATGGGGAATCTGCATAATACCAAACAAGACTCCCTTAAAATAGGTGACAATGGTGTGACTGGGACAATATATGAGACCACTGGCAGTGGTCCAAGACCTAACACTAATGCACAAACTGACTTAGTGGAGCCCTTTCTGTATGGAGAGATACCTTGCCCATCCTAGACACAGGGCTGTGGGGGTGGAGAGGTGCTTTGGTCCTGCCTCAACTAGATGATGGGACATACTTAGTAGACTTCCTATGGGAGGCCTTACCTTCTCCTTGGGGCAGATTGGAGGGGGGAAGTGGGGAAAGCAGGAGGAGAGAAGAGAGGGGGAACTGGGATTGAAATTCAAGAAATAAATAAAAAAGAAAATTTAAAAAAAGAAAATTGGGTCTTTTCTAGAAGCAGTCCAATTCTAGACAATATGATGCCCTATTGCATTTACCTAACCATTAGGTATTTGAAACACCCCCACTGTTTGCTATTGTTGGTAGTATATAATTATTTTCTTTTAAAAAAGAAATTCCTTCAACTATACTTTGGCTACTTCCTTATGTTATTTTTTTTTACAAATAAAAGGAATCATTATATAAAAGGGCTGGAAAAACTATGTCACATTATTTCTACCCTGCACTTGTCAGAAAGGACAAGGTGGAAGGGACGGTAGTTAAAAGAAACTCACAACTGGACACTGTATACAGGATAGGTGTCAGTGGAGTACCCAGGCACAAATGAAACACTTATATAACCCCACAGGCTCAGAAACCATGAGAGAAATGAAGGCAAAAAAGATCCCCAGTAACAGATGTGAGGGAGGAGAAAAGGTAAGCAATGTCCTCTGGACATGACAGGACCCTTGCACTCATGAACTCACAGTAGCTGTGGGTGCTGTATAATGCCAACCAACATTCTAATATTCTAAATAGACGAGGAGGGGCTCATAAGCTCCACCCTTAGCTGAGGAGCTATTGATAGTTGGTGGCTTCTGGAAGAGCCAATTTGCTACATAAGGTTGGAGCCCCTGGTAAGTTGACTACACTCCAGTAGATGAACACATGCCCAGGAGTATATGGACAGCACCAACTGGAGTCAATAGGTTACTAAAGAAAAGAGAACACTAAGTTGAGAAGGTACAGGGGTGGGAGTGGATTTGGAAGGAGTTAGGAGCAAATATGATTAATTCTTTTCAAATAATTAATAACTTTTTTTTAAAAAAAAGGGACAATTTGGGGGCACTTAGCAATATGCAAGTATATAAAACCAAATTTTTGTTTTGCTTTTTGAACGGTGCACAGTGGTATCTTAAAATACATTTTTGATGGCTAATGAAGCAATGTACATTTGCTACTATTCTATTTGTATATTGTTGTATAATTTGACTGAAACTTGAAATAGGGTTCCCTAACAGGATAGAGCCAAATCCAACACACTGTTAATTTACCTATTATATTTATAATGTATTTCTGTGTAACAACTGTGATAAAACTTACAGGCTTAATAAGTAAACCATCTTTTCATAGTTTCTGTAGGTAAACAAACAAGGTGGAGCATTAATGATGTCTCTATCTCAAAGTCTACTTAAAGCTGGCACTTATGGTAGTGATGGAGACTATTAGGCTGAAGGAAAATTTGCTTTCAAGGCCATCATGTGATTGATAGAAGGACCCAACAAGTTTGGACACTTATTAAACTGAAGTCTCATATTTTCTCTGGCTAATGGCCAAAGACCACAGTCAGTCACTCCCTCAGTTTGTCTGGGTAATCATGCAAGAGAGAGCAAAATGAAAGCTTTGTAACCTAACTTCAGAAGTGACATTTATTTGTAGGAAACAGTCATCAGATGTAGCTGAAACTCATGGAGGGGGCTATGTGAATGCGACTACAACTACTGAGGGGCCTGACGTAAGCATTTGTTGGAAATATAAACTATAAAGTAAATTTCGATATTAAATTTAGACATTTAGATTGTGTGGTGGCTATTTTTTGGTTGTCAACTTGATTAAATCTGGAATTAACTAAAACACAAGCAACACCTTCTGATGGAAGCCTATATAAGGATATGGAAGAAGCGATCTCCCCTCCCTCCCACCCCCCCCCCCCGCCTGCCTATCTGTCTGCTTCTGATGGAAGCCTATATAAGGATATGGAAGAAGCGATCTCCCCCCCTCCCACCCCCCCCCCCGCCTGCCTATCTGTCTGCTTGCTCTTGCTTTGCTTGCAAGTCCATTCCTTCACTGGTAAGAGCCTACTTCATCGGGGCTCCAGCATATACTGATACATAGACTGAGATATCCAACCCCATGGACTGAACAGCTACTGGATTCTTAGAATTTCTGTTCATAGCCACACATTGTTGGACTAGCTGGACCACAGCCTGTATAAGCCACTCTAATAAATCTCATATATATATATATATATATATATATATATATATATATATATATTCTATCAGTTCTGTTTCTCTGTAACAGTGGTTCTCAACCTTCCTAATGTGACCCTTTTATAGAGTTCATGTTGTGGTAACCCCAACCATAAATTATTTGCTGCTAATTCCTATCTGTATTTTTTCTGTTATGAAATGTAATGTAAATATCTGATATGCAGGACATCTGGTATGCAACCCAAAGCGGTCACTGACCCACAGGTCAAGAACCACTGTTCTAAAGCAACATAAGTATACGGATGTAATTTCTTTTAAAAGGTTTATTTAGTGGGGTGGTGGTTGCAAATGCCTTTAATCCCAGAACTTAGGAAGCAGGGGCAGGTGGATCTCTGAGTTCGATGCCAACCTATTCTACAGAGCTAGTTCCAGGACAGTCAGGGCTACACAAAGAAACCCTCTCTCAAATAAATAAATAAATAAATAAATAAATAAATAAATAAATAAACAAACAAACAAATGTACTTTATGTATGTGTTTTGTCAGTGTTTGTGAGCCACCATATAGTTGCTGGGAATTGAACTTAGGTCCTCTGGAAGAGAAGCTCTTAATTGCTGAGCCATCTCTCCAGCTCCAGGATGAATTTTTTAAGTATCTGGAATAGACTTTACTGAAGCCTCTCCTAGAAGCTGGTAGAGTACAGAGATGTGTGAACTATTTTTACAAACTTAAAGAGACAACTGCATTTGATTATCCTGATTTACTGTGAAAGGCAATGATTTGCTGACCCCGTATATAAAACTTGAGACAACTTTTGGAAAAAAAATATGGAAATGATGATGCCAGTCGTTTGCTCATAGCATCCCTGGATAAACTGACAAGAAAAATAATGAGCTCCATTATAAAAATTAACCAGCTTATAGCATCTGAGAATACAGTGAAGGACAATAATGAACACAGTGATAAAACTGACCAGCTCCAGATGCTCATAAGCAGTCTACAGGTTTCTAAGTGTGACCTGGAAGAGCATCTTCTTTCCAGCAGCCAGAGCTCAAGTTGTGGAAAATCAAACCGTAACGCTCAGTGTAAGGTTGTCTGAATTACAGCGAAAATCAAACCCCAGCTTTAGAAGGTTTAGGTTATTAGAGTAAGGGCATTAATTGGTAAAGAATAAGATCCTGTAACATGGGGTGGATGGAGATGTGTGGGAGGACCCCACTAAAGCTGAGAACTTTAAACCCTCAGACTTTCAAGGGTTTATCTCACCTGGGCAAATAGTCTTTCCACCCCCAGAAGACATACCCCCACCCCCCAAAATATTGCCTTTTCTGCTTTGATTGAGGAAATTAATCCTCCATTGTCTGTTAAACCAGCAGTGACCTTCTCTGAAGGAGATGCCAGGCAAGACAATACTGTTGTCCCTCAGGGCCCATCAATAGTTGCCTCTAGACCTATAGCCAGAATTAAGGCTAAGCAGTCTCCCAGAGGGGGATAGAAAGTGTTGTTCATGAGGAGGTAAAGCTACACTAGTAAAGAGCTTAACAAGTTTGCCAATTCTTTTTTTTTTTTTTTTTTTTTTTTTTTTTTTTTTTTTCGAGACAGGGTTTCTCTGTGTAGCTTTGGAGTCTATCCTGGCACTCACTCTGGAGACCAGGCTGGCCTCGAACTCACAGAGATGCGCCTGCCTCTGCCTCCCGAGTGCTGGGATTAAAGGCGTGCGCCACCAATGCCTGGCTGAGTTTGCCAATTCTTTCAAACAGAAGTCTGGGGAATATGTGTGGTAATGGATTTTAAGGATGTGGAATAATGGTGGAAGGAACATAAAACTATATCAGGCTGAGTTTATTGATAAGGGGCTACTGAGTGGAGATTCTAGGCCTAATATGGAAACTTAAAACTGTTAAAAAAAGAGATGTCAATGTTTAAGAGGTTGTCTGAAGCATTTGTCAAAACATGGCCTACTGAAAGAGATGATGCCTGATAGCCCTTGGTTTAATGTTGATGAAAGGCTTTTTTGTTTTTCAAGACAGAGATTCTCTGTAGCTTTGGAGGCTGTCCTGGAACTGGCTCTGTAGACAAGGCTGGCCTCAAACTCACAGAAATCTACCTGCCTCTGCCTCCCAAGTGGTGGGATAAAAGCGTCACCCAAGCCTGCAAACTTAGAGTGGGTATTCTGTGTAAAACCGAACCTTCACAATGGGAAGAAGGCCTAGAAGGCCTGTTCTTCACAAATCCTATGATGATAAATGGTGAGGGTGCACCAGAATTATCTGAAGAGCTTCACTGTTGTCCTTTTTCTTGTGCCAGACTTTAGGGTTGAAGCCGCTGCTGTTCGGTTGAATGAATTAAATGCAATGAATTTACTTGGCCCCCAAAGTAGCAGGGACCAAGTGACAGCACTGAATCCCAAAGGCAAGGTGATCATAGTTATTAGGGCAGCACAGACAATACAACGTCCATAATGGCCTGACCCATAATGATCAGCACAAAGTGATTTTTATGCTGGAATGACCCATATGTACCTTTGTTTGGTACTGACTAATCAATCATGGTGTTTTCAGGCATGAAATAGATAAGAAGCCTGTTGCACTTTTTGTTTGATCTGTGTAGGTGGAGAAATTCTCAAACAAATGAGAAAGGCTGGCTTCATTGGATTTTGGCAAAAGGGAATCTTGAACTGTGACTCAATTTCCAGGCTTTAGCCGGTTTGTAGACCCAGAATCCCTTGAATGAAAGGATGGCCAGGTTCCCCTTAGGAAGGACCTTAACAAAACGCCTTAGTTAGTTTTTCTCCAGTCATTTCCCAAAGAAACTATGGCCCTTTACAAGGGTTACTGTACACTTGGGGAAAGAAAACAATCAGACTTTCCAGGTCTGTTGGATATTGGTTCTGAATTCATGCTGATTCCAGGAGATCCCAAGAAACATCATGACTCTCCAGTTAAAGTAAGAGCTTATGGAGGTCAGATGATTGATGGAGATTTGGTTGAAGTCAATCTCATAATAGGTCCAATGGATTCCAGAACTCATCCTGTGGCTATTTTCTCAGTCTTATAATGTATAACTGGGATAGATATACTTAGAAGTTGGCAGAATTCTCACATTCGTTCCCTGACCTGTGGAGTGAGGGCTATTATGGTTGGAAAGGATAAAGGGAACCCTTTGGAATTGCTTCTGACAGGGAAAAGAGTGAATCAAAAACAGTATGGCATCTCTGGAGGAACTGCAGAAATTAGTGCCACCATCAAGGACTTGATTTTTGGTGGTTTTTTTGCTTTTGTTTTTGTTTTTGTTTTTTGAGACAGGGTTTCGATGTATTGCTTTGGGCCTGTCCTGGAACTCATTCTGTAGATCAGGCTGGCCTCAAACTCAGAGATCCAACTGCCTCTGCCTCCTGAGAGCTTGGATTACGATGCAGGGGTGGTGGTTGCCACCACATCTCCTTTTAAATTTCCTATCTGGCTAGTTCAGAAGACAGATGGATCATGGAGAATGACAGTTGACTACTGAAAACTTAAGTAGTGACTGAGCAGCTGCCATACAAAATGTGGTGTTCTTACTTGAGCAGATTAACACATCCCCTGGTACGTGGTATGCAGTTATGGCTCTAGCAAATGCTTTTTTTCTCAGTACCTGTTCATAAGGACCACCAGAAGCAATTTGCTTTCCATTGGCAAGGCCAGCAATATAAAACTATAAAGTTTTACCTCAAGGATATATTAACTTTCAAGCTCTGTGTCATAACTTAGTTCAAAGGGATCTTGATTGTCTCTTCCACAAAATATCATATTGGTTCACTATATTTCGGACATTTGGACCAAGTGAGCAGGAGGTAGCAACGGCTTTGGACTTGTTGGTAACACATAGGCACATCAGAGGATGGGAAATAAATCCAACCAAGATTCAAGGGCCTTCTACCTCAGTGAAGTTCTTAGGAGTGCAGTGGTGTGGGGCACACAGAGATATTCCTTCTAAGGTGAAGAATAAATTACTGCACCTGGCTCCTCCACCATCAAGAAGCACATTTAGTGGACCTATTAGACTCTGGATGCAGCACATCCCTCACCTGGGAGCATTACTCTGGCCCATATACCAAGTGACTCAAAAGGCTGTTTGCTTTGTGTGGGGCCTGGAACAGAAGGCTCCTCAACAGGTCCAGGCTGCTGTGCAGGCTGCGCTACCACTTGAGCTATATGATCCAGCAGATCCAATGGTACTTGAGGTGTCACTAACAGAAAGGGATGCTGTTTGGAGCCTTTGGCAGGCTACTATACATGAAACATAGAAGAGACCTTTGGGATTTGGGAGCAAGGCTCTACCATCATCTGCAGTCAACTACTGTCCTTTGAGAGGCAGCTCCTGGCCTGCTATTTGTCCTTACTGAAAACTGAACGTTTGACAATGGGCCACCAAGTTAACATGTGACCTGAGCTGCTCATCATGAGCTGGGTGTTATCTGACTCACCAAGTCATAAGGTAGAATTGCACAGCAGCAATCCATTATCAAATGGAAGTGGTATACATGAAACTGGGCCTGAGCACATCCTGAAGGGACACACAAGTCACATGAAGATTGCCCAAATGCCTATGGTTTTTACTCCTGTTATAATGCTGCCTGCTGCCAAGCATGCACCTTATAGCTTCAGGGAATGTTTCTTAAGATCGGTTGACTGAAGAACAGAAGATGAGGGCCTGGTTTACTGATGTCTCTGGACATTATGCAAGCACCGCCCAGAAGCAGACAGCTGCAGCATTACAACCCCTTTCTGGGGCAACCCTGAAAGACACCAGTGAAGGGAAATCTTCACAATGGGCAGAACTTCAAACATTACACATGATCACACATTTTTTTTGTTAGGAGACATGGCCAGATGTGTAACTGTTCACTGATTCACAGGCTGTAGCCAATGGATTGGCTGGATGGCCAGGGACTTGAAAAGAGAATGATTAGAAAATTTGTGAGAAAAACATCTGGAAAGAAATATGTGGATAGATCTCTGCAAATGGGCGACAGATTTGTAGATACCTGTGTCCCATGTACATGCTCATCAAAAGGTGACTTCAGCAGAGTTCAATAACAAAGTAGATTGGATGACCCTTTCTGTGGATACCAATTAAAAAAGTATCAGTGGCTATCATATTTAAGTTTGAGATACTAAAAGAATGTCCCTCAAGGGACATTAGTACCTATCCTACAATTAATAATTCATTTGCAGGTGCATGAGGGATAGTTATATAATGCTAGGCATAATTATGACCTGCTTAAATATATAATGCATTTACAATGCATGTGGGATAGTTTAATCAAATTAGGTGTAATTATGACCCAGTTAATGTTTTCATTTGGAAATAAAGCATGGCATAAGGAGGTATGGTTGTGTATCAAGTTGACAAGGGATGCATTTTGATGGCTATTCTTGGTTGTCAACTTAAATTCATCTGGAATTAACTAAAACCCAAGTGTCTGGGTTCACCTGTGAGGAATTCTCCCCTCCCCCGTTTTTGTTTTTGTCACAAGGCTTCTTTGTGTATACCTGCTGTCCTGAAACTTGCTCTGCAGACCAGGCTGGCCTCAAACTCACAGAGATACACCTGCCTCTGCCTCCCGAGTGCTGGGACTAAAGGTGTGCGCCACCACTGCTCAGTGGGATTTTTTCTTAATGAAATAATTTAAAGTGGCAAGACCCACTTTTAATTCAGATCTTCTGAGGCAGGAAAATCCACCTTTAATGTGGGCCATGCCTTCTTCTGGCACTCTATGTAAAGGACGTGGAAGACAGAAGCTTCCTCTTTGCCTGCGTAGTTCTAAGAGTCATACTAAGATTCTTCAATCATCTATTATAATACCCCTGAGACGTCATTTCCATTTTGCAAGAGCTAATATATTAAATATCTTCCTAATCCATTTTGTCTATACTCACTGTTTAGATGGGTCATACAGTATCAAGACTAAATGTGAATGTCTAGGTTCTATCTCTCCTGAGTTAAGACTGGTAGACTGGAATATGCAGTATGTCTCTGTTCATGCCTGACAGCACTGGACAATTCCCAACTCCTTTTTCGAGCTGGATTCTCCTGCAGTTGGTCAGTCTCAGACACCTCCATTAAGCTACTTGCTCAAGCAGAGAACCTCGGCTTTTACATGATTCAGGTTGGACACACCTCATTAAGAACTCATTTTGGGGGCTGGAGAGATGGCTCAGAGGTTAAGAGCACTGACTGCTCTTCCAGAGGTCCTGAGTTCAATTCCCAGCAACCACATGGTGGCTCACAACCATCCGTTATGAGATCTGGTGCCCTCTTCTGGTGTGCAGATATACATGGAAGCAGAATGATGTATACATGATAAATAAAATCTTAAAAAAAAAAAAACAACTCATTTTGGCTCTAAGAAACTAGCCAGAATCCTTTTAATTCATTTTTTCTGGCCTAAAACCCCAACATCTTATTTGTTATTATAAATACCTACATTTCATTTCCTCGTATCTCCAGTCTATTCTCTAGCGGTCCTCAGCCTAAAACCTCTCCAATGGTTTTCTCACTTATATGGACATAAACATCACACTCCTCAGTCACCTAAAGAACCTACTTTTAATTTTTATCATGTGTGCTTGTGGACACACACAATGGTACACACATGGCAGTCAGAGGACAACTTTGTAGAGTCAGTTTGCTCCCTATCCGTTTACATGTCATTCAGGGATTGAACTCAGGTTCCCAGGCTTATTGGGGAAGTGCCTTTCCCTGCTAGATCATCTTGCTTGGACCCAATTTAAAAATAACACTCCATACAATCTCATCTATTTCTCAATACACTTGGCTGCTGCTCCTCTAACTAAACCATAGATCTTATACTTATTTCTTCAGCCTCGACAATGTTCCCCTAATGCATATAGCTCATTAATTTTATTCACATCTTTGTTCAAATATCATTCCATCATGGAAGTAACATTATCTCTGCTTTCCCTAACAAAATGAGGAAATGTTATTAGTTTCTGTCAACTTGAATGGTCCATAAGGTTTAAGGTCCATAAGGTGTAAAAATACATCATGTCCATGACCCTGTTTTTGCATTAAAATAACATTTGAATTGGTACACTGAATAAAGGAAATTGGCTCTCTAATGTGGGTGAGCCTCATCCAAAGAAGATGAACAGAAAATAAGGAATGATCTTTCTGGCAGCAAGAGACTGGCCTTACTGACTTGGAAAATAAAAACAACCCAGAAAATTGATTATCAGGATTTTAACAGCTGTCAGAAAAATTGGGCCTGAATCATATCTCAGGCCGTTGGAGGAAACATGACATCCTTAACGGCATGGAAATAGGACCCCTAAACCTCATGTGATTACTGATAAAGAAGGATGTATCAGTTCCCCTCTTGTAGGACATAAGCTGTGGTGGCTTGAATGAGAACAGCCCTCACAGGCTCTTAGTTTTGAATACTTAGTCCCCAGTTGGTGTTATTGTTTGGGAAAGATTAGCAGGTGCTTTGAGGCTTCAAAAGCCCCTGTTCATTCCACCCCCATACTCTGTTTCCTGGTATCTGATAAACATGAGTTCTCAGGTGCTGCTCCATCCAACACGTCTGCTGCTTGCTGTCCATGCTGTCCCATCATGATGGCCTGTAGCCTTCTAAAGCCATAAGGTAAAGTAAATGCTCTCTCTTCTGTAAGTTGCCTTGGTCATGATATTTTATCACAGCAATGGAAAAGTAACTAATAAACAAACCAAACAGGTCTATCAGTTACCTGGACAGAACAAAGTCTCTCAGAAATAACTTCTTATTCTAGAGATCCCTTAGAAAATAATATTCAGCCCGCCTAAACTGCATATTGAAAGCTGATATCCGTGGCCACTGTTTGCCCCTGCCCCATTAGTGTATACTCTAAACTTTGTCTATATTTGATACTACTTCCTGTGTGTCTCACCTAAATTCATTTGTTAGAGATCACAGGGCCAGGGAGACCAAGATCCTGGTGACATGTGAACTCAGACTGCTCTATGTGTCTCTTGCTTGCCAACTACAGACAACTGGGCACTTCTCAGATCTCCATGACATAAGTGAACCCCTTTTATTTACACACACACACACACACACACACACACACACACACACACACACACACACACACACACACTGTACCTCCTTTCTCTTGAGAAACCCAGACATGTTTTCATTTATTGTTTTAAAAGATTACCAGGAACTTGGTAGCTTGAAATAATAGAAATGTACTACAGTTCTGGAGGTCAGAAGAATGATGTGTTTCACAGGGTTAAACTCCAGGTGTCAATGGGGTATTTCCTTTCGGCAGTTGGGGAGAAGCCACTTCATCCCTTTGTCAGTTCCTAGTGGCTCCACGATATTGCTCGGCTTATGGCTACCTGCTTCCATTTTTAAAGTCCACAACAGTGATTTCAGTCTTTCTTAAATTACTGGATACTGATTGTCCTGCCTTCCTTGTACAAATTTAAATGGTCCTTACATGTTGTGCCACATGGATCATGTTGAGAAAACCTTACCTCTTTAAGGACAGCTGATCAGTAGCTTTAATTACATGTGGAACTTTAATTTCTCCTTGTTGACAAATCCAAGGAATACGTAACATGTAACTATTGTGCCTAGCTCAATGCCTTCCTCCAACACTTTTAATTATCTTCATAGTACTTTTGTCTCCTAATATACATAATTGGTTACTGTCCATTTCCAATATTTAAATATGACTCCATGAGTTCAAGGAGTTTGTTTTGCTCATTCCTGTGTCTTAGGTTCTTAAGATGTTATTTGAACCATAATAGATTGTGGACAAAATAACTTTTGATTTTGTTAGTGAATAATTAATGTTCCTGCTTTAAAGAGAAGCCAGGAATTTAAGTATGAAATCATAGCCTGTGTTTTGCAAAGCACTGTTTTTGGAGATCTAAAACAGTTATGTATTTGCCCCCCCCCCTTTTAAAAGGACCCTAAAGAAGTAGAGGCTATAATCCTTCACAGTAGCAGTTTAGGGAAAACTTAAATATTGCAGAGTTGCTTATGTGTGACCGACATCCTTGAAGCTCTATCGTTTCTCCTTTTGGTTTCCTGTTTTGCATTTTCTACTGTGGGAGTTTCTTTTCCTTTTCTTTTCTTTGTTTTTTATTTCCTTTTTTTGGTTTTTCAAGACAGGGTGTCTCTGTGTAACAGTCCTGGCTGTCCTGGAACTCAATTTGTAGACCAGGCTGGCCTCGAACTCACGAAGATCCGCTTGTCTCTGCCTCCCGAGTGCTGAGATTAAAGGTGTGCACCACCACCACCTGGCATGTGGGAGTTTCTTAATCCATGAAGTCAAGCTCCAGAAAAAATGGAGTGAGGTGGATTTGCAAGTGTTTGCTTTACTATTTTTACAGAGCAATACAGAGTCTAATAGACATGTTACATATATGAGGGCGTAACTCATACTCTCCATTATTAAATTGGAGTGAAATTCAGGAAGGCTATATGAATAGTTGTGGATTAGACTACTAGAGTTCAAGCATTAGCTTCTCCAATAATATATGACTGTGCTTAAGTTTCTTAGCTTATTAAACAGTTTTCTAACTTGCAAAATGGGAACAGTCATAAGAGTACTTATCTATTGGCATGATCATGAAGATTAAAATGAGACAATCTTATAACACACAACTTCAGACTCAAGTACTGAAGTAGTACTGTTTGCATTTGTTTAGCAACATGGCTAACCACACTCTCATTATGCTAATTAATTTTCATTTGTAATATATTACCTACGAAATAAAAGCTTCCAAATTACTGCTTTTTAATCTAAAACAGTGCTGTTTGGTCTGAAACTTGATGATCATTTTGAGAAGCAGTGATTTAAAACATTTTTCTTAGCATCATGTCTAATGAACATATTTTGTAACAACTGCTCCCACATATACATTTCTTCTTTTCCCTAAAGCAATGCTTTCCAAAATATAGTCCCTGGATGAGTATGTCCAGCTTCTGCACCATTTGCAAACCCACTAGAACTGTAGTTTTTTTTAAGACACGGCTCTTCTGTCTGACAGAGCCCTGGCTGTCCTGGAACTCTCTTAGTAGATCAGGCTGGCCTCAACCTCAAGATCCCCCAGCCTCTGCCTCCCAAGTGCTGGGATTAAAGGCATGCACCACCATGCCCAGCTAGAACTGTAGATTCGTGAGGTCCACCCAAGACCTATTGAATGAACTTTCAAGGTGGGTCTGAGACAGCGATCTATGTTTTGAAATTTTTATTTTAGATTTATTTTATATGAATGAGTATTTTGCCTGCATGTATGTATATGCACCACATGTGTGCTTGGTGACTGCAGAGGTCAAGAAAGGGGTGTGCTAGATTCCTTGGCACTTGATTTATGGATAGTTGCAAATCACCACATGGGTACTGGAACCAACAGGTGCTCTTAACTCCTGAGCCACAAATACTTTTTAAGAAGCTATCTCTAGGTGATCGTGTACGTGCTTAAGTTTGAGAACCACTATCCCATCTTACTCACATAATAGTATAAAAAGCATCACTTCATAGTGTCATTTTCACAACTCTATTTTTTTATTTTTATCCACCTACTTCCAAATACATGTTTTCATGGTCTATCTAACTACTTAAAGAAACCTGTCAAACATTTCCTTCAAAATTCCATCCTAAACACTAAAGACAAGAACAAGCCAAACCATGACTCACAGTAGTTATTGAACAGACCTCTATTCATTTGGTATTTTTATTTTCCTACATGCTAATAGGATGAAGAGTCTAGAATATATACCTGAAAGATTTCTCTTGTGCATTAATACAGATTCTAAAATTACTCCCATGAAGTTTTTTTGAGTCTATGCAACATAGGCTACTTAAAAACATACTCTTTGCTACTTAATAAAAACTACTTATTTCTCAACTGGTAATGATAAAAAATCAAGATGGGAAAGACTGATGCTGGAAGACATTTATTTCTTTTGACTTTTTGAGACAGCATTTCTCTATGTAGCCTAAAGGCACAACCCAGCATTGGACAACATTTTATTCTATGAAGTACAGGAGCAATGAGATGAGTCCATAGGGTTGTGTATTTCCTAAATGTGTGCCTGTGTGTTTTGTTGTAATGTTAATGGAACTTAAAAGGTTAGAGGTTACAGCAATTCTAGTTAATATTTTAAGGTGCATTTGGTGTCACAGAATATATAAATAAAATAGTAACCACTGCTGGACCTTGTAAATCTTACTTTTCATCATGATTTTATTCATTCATTCATTTATTAATTACTTCTTTGAACTGACTTTTTAAACATTTAAATTTTTATTTATTCAGTGTGTCTCTGTATGTGCATTTATACACGTAGGCATGCATGTAGAGATCACAGGAGAACTTGCAGGAATCTGTCTTCACCTTCTACCATATAGTTTTTGGAAATGGACCTCCGCTCACCTGGCCTGGTGGTCAGGGCTTTTATCCACTGAGCTATCTGACCAGCACTGGAGACTTTCAATCCAGATCAGGCCTGGATTACTAACATAGTTTCTCCAACTGCTACCAGTCCATACAGCATAGACAAGTTATTTTTAAACATTGATTTCATATAATTATCTTGCTCAGTAGCTTCTTATGTTTTTCTTTTAACTGAAAAATCACAGATATCAGACATTTAAAGTCATTCCTGGGCTAAAATCTGGCTCCATTCTTCAGTTAGCTTTATTTATACTGTTTTCCAATAAGCAAGTTCTCTTCTCTAGAATAAATGAAACTTTTAACCCTTAGTGCAAAGTTCAAGATATAAGAAAAAGAAACACACACACTG
This sequence comes from Cricetulus griseus, assembly GCF_003668045.3. NCBI lineage: Eukaryota > Metazoa > Chordata > Mammalia > Rodentia > Cricetidae > Cricetulus > Cricetulus griseus. The sequence continues at coordinate 111,061,832 of NC_048604.1, read as the reverse complement.
AAATCCCTAACAGCAAACATTTATTTACAATCAGAGTTAAGGAATACATATATATGTGTATGTATCTGTATACATACACACACATATATATGATTTTTTTAGACAAGACCTTGATATATATCCCTGGCTGGCCTGGACCTCCCTATGCAGACAGGCTGGCCTCAAACTTACAGCAATCCTCTTGCCTCTGCTTCCCAAATGCTGGGATTATAGGCATGAACTACCATGCCTAGCTGAGTTACGGAATATTTTTAGTTCATGCTGAGAAAACAGTAATACTTTAAACTTACAAGTATATATTTGATAATGAATACAAGAGGATGCTGGGAAGGACTTTGGCATACACAACTATTGGAAGCAGGTTATCAGAACACAAACACTATCTATTAGAATCATGTTATCAGAACACTTACATATTATCACCTACGTATACGTTACACCAACTTCATGGACACCCGATCTTGTAACTCCTCACTGGCTATTTGAATAAATAGCATTCAAAGTTAAACGGTAAGACTGGGGAGTAGAGAAGAAATACAGAAGTGGTAAGCATCACAGTATTTTAGAGTCTACACATAGGAGTACAACAATAAAGAAACAGTGTTTCAATTTTTTGTGTGAAACAATATTCGGCAATGTTTAGCGCATGAGAAGACACTGTTTTGGTCCATCCACTCTCTCCAGCTTTTCAAAGTGTTTCCTGGCATTGCGGATGTTGATCAGAGTAGCTGCAGAAGCTGAGGGTGGGAGTGGGGAGACACCCAACAGAGTAAGAAGAGCATCAAAGGAATGTCTCTCTAGCAAAAGCAAATAAATTAAAAGATCCAAATCCTTCAGTGTATGCCAGAGAATATACAGGAGCAGGAAGCCTCAAGTTATCAAGGTTTGATATTTCTGAAGCAGATTTTCACATATGCTAAACATAAAATTTCAGTCTTTTGGTTTGAGACTAATAGAACAAACCTCAATATCTTTTGTCACCTTTAAATATTAACTAAAGTAGATAAAACCAGAAGACAGATAATTTAAAAACATGGGAATATTCTGGAAGTACTGTGAGAACCTTTAGTCTAATGGTTGTAGCAGATATGGCTTTCATGGTATGGAAATAACAAATATTACCCTTAATGTTCATGACAGAAATATGCAGCTGTAGAACACATAGTAATCTATGACATGGTTCAGCTTTAAATAACTTAGAGGTTACATGGCAAGTCTTTTAAAAGTTCAGAGATCTGGGTTCTCTTTTCTTTAAAAATCCTCAATTTAGTAACCTACTGTGGTAGTTTGAATGTATTTGGCCCCCATAAGCTCAGGGAGTAGCACTATTAGGAGGTGTGGCTTTGTTGGAGTAGGTATGGTCTTGTTGGAGGAAGTGGGTCATTGTGGCAGCAGGCTTTGAGGTTTCCTATGTTTGAGATACTGCCCAGTGAATTGGGAGACTTCCTGCTGTCTTCTGGTCAAGTTGTAGCCAGCTCCATGTCTGCCTGCATACTGCCATGCTCCTTCCCTTCATGATGATAATGGACTGAACCTCTGAAACTGTAAGCCACCACCTCAATTAAATGTTTTCTTCGTAAGAGTTGCCATGGCCATTGTGTCTCTTCACAGCAATAGAAACCCCAAAGTAAGACAGAAGTTGGTACCAGAGACTGGGGTATTGTGATAGGCTTGACCAGACCATGTTTTTATTTGGATTAATATGCACTTTGGTACTTTGGGTTAGGAAAGCAGTAGGGTACTTTAAGCACTGCTTAATAGGCCATACTAGTAGGAGCATAGAAGACAATGGGGCTGATGATTTGAAATGTTGGGGGCTAGCTCAGGTGGTTTCAGAAAAGAATTTTAGTATGCTGCCTAGAAATCATTCTTGTGATATTGGTGGCTGCCTTTTGCCCTTGTCTGAAGAGCCTGCCTGAGGTAAAAAGTTTTGTGTTAATTCCGTTATCAGAAGAAATCTCAAAACAGTCCAGTATAGACTTTGTCGTGTAGATATTAGTGGTAACTCTAATGAAGATATATAATGAAAGGAGCAAGCTGGGCAAGGAAAAATATTTTAGGAGAAAAAGGGCACCAAAAATGGAATGGAGCTAAATCCACTGTTCAAGGAAATAAATAGATTAAAGGGAGTGGTGACCTTAGGGAAAGATCCCACCCAGCTTGTGGAAAGGAATTAAAAAAAAGTATAGAGCTAGGTGTGATGGTACACTCCTTTATTCCCAGCACTGGGAACGCAGAAGTTGGCAGATTTCTGAATTTGAGGCCAGCTTGGTCTGAAGATCAAGTTCAAGGACAGCCAAGCATAGGCAGTAAAGGAAAATAGCTGAAGATGTAATTAAACAAGGAGGCCATGTTCCAGCTCCAGTAAGCAACAGAACTTGGCAGTTTTGGCCACATAGTTCTGGCTTTAGAGTTAAGGGTAAAAGAAACTAGTTATAGAAGTTGCCTCCATGCTTACAACAGGTGCTGAGACCAGGCACATGTCAGGGATGTCCCAAAATGGAGGCCTAGTACAGACCATTATGTGAAGCTGTGAAGTTGTAGCCTGGGATACCTGCCAAGGAGAGCTACTAACAGGAAGTGGAAACAGCCCAAGAAAAAGAAGTGTGTTGCAGTCAACAAAGCTGAATGGAATTGGAGATGTGGAGAGCATTTTGACATCAAACATGGAGACGCAGAGTTTGGAGTTTGCCCAAGTTGGTTTTGGTCTTGCTTTGGTCCAGCATCTCCTCATTATGCTCCCTTCCCTATATTTCAGAATGATATATCCTTTACCATTATGTGATCGAAGTATGTGATCTGCTTTTTTATTTGATTTTACATGAGATTATAGTTAGGAGATGACATGAAGCTCAGAAGAGATTTTGTATTTTTAAACATTGTTGAGACTGTGATAGACTATGAGGACTCTTGAAGTTGAACTAAATGCATTTTGCACTATGATACTATTAAAGGTTTATGAGGGCCAGGGAGTGAAATGTGGTAGTTTGAATATATTTGGCCCCATAAGCTCATAGATTATGGCACTATTAGGTGATGTAGCTTTGTTGGAGTAGTAATATGTCATAGGGGCGGGGGGACTTTGAGGTTTCCTATGCGCAGGATGCAGCCCAGTACGTTAGGCAATTTCCTGCTGTCTTCTGGTCAAGATGTAGCCAGCTCCATGTCTGTCTGCACACTGCCATGCTCCTCCCCTTCATGATGACAATGGACTGAAGAAGCCACCACTTCAATTAAATGTTTTCTTTATAAGAGTTAATATGGTCATGGTGTCTCTTCACAGACTAAGACACCGGCTTTCTCAAGTTCTCATGAAGAAAAATATAATATCTGAGAAAAATTATCTTCAGCTCTAAAATGTAAGCCCATTAAATAAAATTATATAACACTACTATTACTACTACCACTACTACTAATTTCTTCAACTGTAGCTTTATATATTATACATTATATATGTATAGTATTTAAGATTGACCAAGCTTACCATTTTAAGTGTACAATTCATGAGAGTAAGTACCTCATATTATTGTACAACCACCCTCATTATAAAATAATTTTAAATATCTAATAAAGTACTACTTCTTCAGCCTTTGCTTAAAAATTATGAGACTTTGAAACTATGTCAGCCAAGTTTAAACTTACGAATGGATGGATCAGACATCACGACCATGACGTAAGTGTTGGATGTGAATATGTCAATGAAAGCAGCAAAGTTAGAGTTCCTCACTTCCATACTCTGGAAAGAGGCAGCCAGCTTGCTATGGGAGAAAGGAAAATGGTGATTAAACAAAAGACTAAAATAAGTTGTTCTTTATTATATTAGAAAATTTTATAGTACTGTATCTCAATTCACCACTTCTTAAGTTTTCAAGGAAACTGTACTGATGAACTTAACATGTTTAGAGGGTGAATGGATCATGTTACGTGCATCTTATTTCGCTCTTCTCTCTAACCCAACTTAAGATATACTCCTACTCTCTCACGGTCCCATTTCTTATTTCTATGACCTGCACACAGAGATACAAATTTAAATGCAGACTCCTCATATGAGAGAAAACATGGTATTTGTTTGAGTAGCCTTTCATTTAACATTTATTTTCCTACAAATGTCATAATTTTCCTTTCCCTTATTATGAATAATATTTCATATTGTATATGCAAAAAAAATTCTTTATCCATGAATCTGTTGATGGGTACCTAAAGTTGAATCTATTTTGAAGATACTGTTAATAGATCAGCAATAACATGAATGGCCAAATATCTCTATAGATATATAGAGTCCTTTAAGTATATGCCAGGAGTATTTTAGCTGAGTCACATAGTAGCTCTACATTTAGTTTTCTGTCAAATTTACATGCTGGTTTCATAGTGTCTGTAAAAGTTTACATCTTATGCAGTGTACTAGGACTCATTCGTCCTTCTGATGGCTGGCCTTGAACTCACAGAGATCCGCCTGCCTCTGCCTCCTGAGTGCTGGGATTAAAGGCGTGCGCCACCAATGCCTGGATCTGATGTGCTTCAGAATTTGTTATCTTTGTTTCTGGAAGAAAGCCAGACCGACTGGGCTGATATATGATATTGAAGAAGTTTTAACTAGCATTTCCCCTAATGGCTAAGGATGTTGAACACTTATTCAAACAATTATTGACCATAAACTTTTTTTCTGCTATCTAATTCATTTGCCATTTATTGATTGGAAGACTTATTTAACTTTTAGAGTTAATAGATTCTAGGTATTCATAATCTAATCTGACAGATTTTTGTAAAGATCTTTTCAATTTGCTATTTGTTTCCTTTGCTATGTACAAGCTTTTTAATTTCATGTAATCCCCCTTGACAATGCTTGAAATTATTTCTTGAGCACCTGAAGTTGTTTAGAGAAAGTCCTTGCCTATATCTTAAAGTATTTTGCATACATTTTTATCTAGCTGGTTTAAGAGCTTCAGGTCTTAGAATAACATCTTTGATCAATTTTTTGCAGGGCAGGAGATGAGGGTTTAGTTTCATTCCTCTACATGTGAATATCCAGATGCTTTTTTTTTCCCAGAACCAATTGTGGATCAGTCATCTTCTTTTCCTAGTGTGTATTTCTGACATCTTTGCCAAAGTAGTAGTATGCCTGTAGTAGTAGTATAGGTTTATTTCTTGATTGTCTATACTATTCTATTGATCTACACATCTCCTTTGCTTATGTGTGTATATTACTAAATATAAAAATCCAACCTGCTTAGTCTATATAATGACTACTGCTTTTTAATGTTGATTAATATCTTGTTAATTTGTTGAGTATGTTGATTAAAGAATTATCCTGTTGAAGATGTTATTTGCAAACAGAGATAATTCTATTTCTTTCTTTCCTATATTCCTTTAATTTTTTTCTTTTGTTTCCATGTTCTGCCTATGGTTCTGAGGATTATACTGAATACAATGTAGAGGGTAGGCACCCTTTTCTAATTCCTGATTTTAGGGGAAATACTTCAATTTTTCCTCATTTGGTATAATGCTGGTTATAGGTTTGAGATGCATATCCATTATTATACTGAACTACCTTTTTTTTCTTTTTGATTTTTGAGACAGGGTTTTTCTGTGTAAGAGTCCTGGCTGTACTGGGACTCACTCTGTAGACCAGTCTGGCTTCAAAACTCACAGAGATCCATCTGCTTTTGCCTCTCAGGTGCTGGGATTAAAGGCGTGCACTATAACCATCTGGCAGGATACATTCTTTTTATTTCTAGTTTTTTCCAGGTTTTATCATGAGAAGTTGCTAAACTTTATCAAAAGCCTTTCCTGCATCTACTAATATAATTGTGTGAGTTCTGTCCCTATGTTCATTTATGTTCTATATGACATTTCTTAATTAACAAACATTGAGCTGGGCGTTGGTGGCACAAGCCTTTAATCCCAGCACTCGGGAGGCAGAGGCAGGTGGATCTCTATGAGTTCAAGGCCAGCCTGGTCTCCAGAGCGAGTGCCAGGATAGGCTCCAAAGCTACACAGAGAAACCCTGTCTCAAAAACCAAAAAATAGAGACAAAAAATACCCCAAACAAACATTAAGCCAACTGATCTGTGGGACAAAAGCAACTTGGTCATGGTATATAATCTTAGTGTGTTCTATAATTTATTTTTCAAGTACTCTGTTGATAGTTTTTGCATCTATGTTCACCAGAAAAATTGGTCTAGGTTATTTTTGGCGTGTCCTTATCAGTTTATGGTAACAGCATAATTTTTTCATAGAATTAGTTTGGTGATATTCCTTCCCTTTCTGTCTTATAGGACAGGTTGGGAAGTGTTAGATTTAGCTGTTTCTTAAATGTTTGGTGAAACTTATCAGTTAATCCATTTGGTTCCAGGCCTCTTTGTGGATTTTTTTTCTGTAGTTTTTTTTATTTGAAATAGAAACAAGATTGTCTTACATGTCAATCCCAGTTCCCTCTCCCTCTGCTCCTCCCCTGCCAACCCCCAATTAAAACCCTACCTATCACATATCCTTTCTGCTCTGTGAAGATTTTTTTAAAGATTTATTTATTTATTGTGAATACAGTGTTCTGCCTGCACGTATCCCTGGACGCCAGAAGAGGGCACCAGATCTTATTACAGACGGTTGTGAGCTATCAAGTAGTTGATGGGAATTGAACTCAGGACCTTTGGAAGAAGATCCAGTGCTCCTAACTGCTAAGCCATCTCTCTAGCCCTGTAGAGAGATGTTTAATTAGTACTTCAATCTAGCTATATGATATGGGTCTGAGGTATTTATACCTTTTATATTTAAGGAGTTTATAAATATTTAGGAATCTATCCACTTCTTCCAGATTTTTCAGGATTTTTTTTTTTTTTGGTTTTTTTGAGACAGGGTTTCTCTGTGTAGCTTTGGAGCCTATCCTAGCACTCGCTCTGGAGACCAGGCTGGCCTCGAACTCACAGAGATCCGCCTGCCTCTACCTCCCAAGTGCTGGGACAGGGTTTTATTTTTGAATAGAAGCATTTAATGTGTTCCTTAATAATCTCCTGGATTTCATCAGAATATGCTGCAACATCCAATTTATATCTCTGATTGTATTAATTTAATGTTTTCTCTTCTTCTTTTGTTTAGTTTAGCTATTGGTTTATCAACCATGTTTAGTCCTTACAAGAAAGCATCTTTTTGCCCTAAAGGTACATCATTGTTATTTGAGATGTCTCTGATTTTTAATGTAAAAATTCAATGTTTATAAACTTTTCTCTAAGAACTACTTTAACTACCACAGATTATGGTAAATTGTACAATAAATTTCACTTGATCCTAGGAATTTTTAAACTTCCTCTTTGATTTAGTCTATTACTCATTGTTTATTAAAGCATGCTATTTTTCTATAATTCCTTTGTGTTTCTGTTGTCTTTCTAGCTTTAGTCCCACTATAATCTAACAAAATAAAAAAATATTTTAATTATTTTGTTAATGCTTATTTGGTAGCTTATGTGATCGAATTCAAAGACTGTCCCATGGACTGCTGAAAAGAATGTGTATTCCATGGATGTCAGATGGAATATTCTGCAGATATCCACAAAATCCATTTAATCTAGTCTTTAGTATGGTATAGCTCTAACATTTCTTTGCTAATTTTCACTTTGGATGACCTACCTAAAGAAGAGTATTCAAATCACCAGTATCAGGATCCATCTGAGTTTTCATGCTGTTGTGTATTTGTTTTATGAAATTAGGTGCCATAACACTTGGTGCATATATATTTACAACTTATAAATTCTTAGTAAGTTGTTCCTTATATTACTATGTAGTATCCCAATTTCTCTCTTCTGACTAACTTTCATTTGAAGCATACTTTCTCAAGCATCAGAATAGCTGTGCTAGCTTACTTTCTGCTTCCAATTGCTTGAAGAGTTGACTCCCATTCTTTAGTTATGTATCCATAGATTTCTTTTCCAGTGAAGTGAGTTTATTGTATGCAGCAGTTAAATGAGGAACTGAGGACACTTGCATTTAAGGTTTACTATTTCCTATGGGCTACTTTATTGTGTTAAATGTTATGGATTCTTTCCAGCACTCCTTTCTGAATTTTTTTTCCTCATGTAATTTAGTCTTACCTGTGGTCTCATGATTGAGAATGTCTTTTTGCTGTGTGTAGTATTCTTTCTCATATTTTTAAAGTGTTGGTTTGGTAGTCATGAACTCCCAGTTTTTACTTACCTTGAAATGTTCTTATTTTTCCATTAACTTAAAAAGGTAGCTTTCACGGACATAGCAATTTTAGTTATCAGCTGTCAGTAGTTTGTCAGTTGTTTGTATCATCTGTCGTTTTCTCAGCTTTTAAGCTTAGTCATAAGGGATTTATGCTATTCTGATGTTTGCCTTTGTCAGAGGGGTGAGATTTTCTCCTTACAGCTTTTAATATTGTTTCTTTGCTTTGTATTTTTTCCTGATTTGTCAAGGAGATACTCTTTTTCGGTCATTGTTACTTAGGGTTGTAAATGCCTCGTATCTGGCTGTCCATTTCTTTCCCTTGATTCTGGAAATTTTCTGTTACAATTCCATTGAATACACTGGGAATTAAACTCAGGTCCTCTGCAAAAGCAACAAATACTCTTAACCACTGAGTTGTCTCTCTAACTCGATGCCCTAACATTTTATTTTTGCTCTTCTCCCAGATACTTTTGTTTGGGTTCTTGAACATATCCTAACAATTCTTACAAAGTTTGGCCATGCTAACTTTTTTCTTTGGGTTTTTTGAGACAAGGTTTCTCTGTGTAGTACTATCGATCCTAGAACTTGTTCTGTAGACCAGGCTGGCCTTGAACTCACAGAAATCTGCCTCCTCTGCCTTCAGATTGCTGAGATTATGGGGGTGCACCACTACCACCTGGCTGGTCATGCTAATTTTGTCCATCTAAATGAATTTTGTACTCTACTTTTAATATTCTTTTTTCTGCTTGGTTTTGTGTGTTAATGATTCTTCCTGCTGTGTTTTTTGATAATTCTTTTATTATTTTCAAGTTCAATTTGGTTCTTTTTCAAAATATCAATTTCCTTACTGAGTATTTCCTACATGGTTTTTGCATTTCTCCTCTACACTTCTGAGCATTCTATCCACTTTGAAAATTTTTGTATCTAGGCCCTGAATTGATTTCCTTACTTCAGTTATCTTGTTTTTTTAATCCTCTATCTGAGCTGTTATTTTTTTTAAAAGCAGGATTCTGACATCTTCTTCTGACATGTCAGGTAGTTCACTACCTTTGGTTGCCAGTATGGAGAGATTGTGGGCATCTGTACATATGAACCACTGTCACAGAGGTTCATTCTCTCTCTAGTGATGTTTTGCTATGTTTTGTGTGTCTGCTGGATGTAGCTTCCAGTTTTCCTGCTTCTTTCCTTACTGGTTTACTTTATTTTATGTGAGTCATCACAGTGAGCTGCCTTCACTTGGCAGGTGATGCCAACCCAGTAACAGAAACAATGCTTTGTCAGAAGTCCTGATGCTAATATGCTAGAAAAGACCCTGTGTCCCTAAGGTTCTAGACAGAGGGACTAAGGTACTATGGGGAGATATATTCTTAGTTGTTTATGGCTAAGGTTATTAATAATTAAAAAGGAAAAGGAGGAAACCTTATGGAAAAGTGAAAGGAATGAATATAAGAACAGCAAAGTACAGGGCTACAGGTATGAGAAACAATGAGCAAACAAAGACTAGGTGCAGAAAAAGTAAAGACTTATAAAAGCTTCTTCTTGTAAGATACAAATTAAAACAAAACTATTAAACAATTAAAATATAAGCATGTAAATTAAGAATTATATAAAAAATAACTAAAATGAGACAATTATTCTAATGTTAGTATTTCTTCCTTTGGAATGAATATGGTTCCTCTCCACTTTGGCTGTCTCCTTTAGCTGTTTCTGTAGATAAAGAGACAGCTGCTAGTCTCTTTAATTTAAACACCTTTATGGGTATGTCTTCCCTGTTGCAAGGTGTCTGTGTTGTACTACTTTCTCAGTTTGCCAGTCTGAAACAATCCATCTGTCAGCCACTGTCTTCTCTTAAATTATTGCCGATCAGTGTCTATGAGGAGCTTTTGAGTCACAGGCTCTGGGGGAATGTGGAAGGAGGTCTAGACTTGTATTTACTTTTGTCATAGGATATTGTCTTCAAACCCAGATCCCTGCTGTTTATTTGCTAATGATCCATACATAATTCCTTTGTGTTACCATGTTGTTGCTTGTGCAACAGTGCTGATGGTATTGCTTTCCATTTATTCTTCAAGTTAGTAACTGGGGCTCGTGCACCATATACCCTTGTTGAATTTCTATCCTAGTATCCCTTGATAGTCTCAATGCTCATGATGTATCCAGCTCATAGTTGTGTCTCTATAGCTTGTCTATGTCCAGATACTGTTGCTATGACACCCATGCTCAGGATGGGATGGCTTGTCCCTGGTATTATCAGTGCCCATGATCCCAGTGGAGGCATTGTGGTAAATTCCTGTCAAGTTGTTCCGATATCAATTCAGCTTCTTTTCTGTATCTCTCACTCCTCCTCCCATGCCAACACTTTTCAGCTGTTCTACTGTATGTTGCTGATGGTCTTACACTCTCTTTCCTTCTAAGCAACAGTGTTTCCTTTTTAAACCTCCAGGCTTTTCTCCTTCACCAGGTCACAATTTCCCCCTTCATTTTCAAAACCTTTCTGAATATTCTATTTTCATTTCTTAAATGGTATCACACATCTCAAAAGGATACTTGAGTTTTTTAACTTTTTTTTTTTCAGTTTTTCAAGACAGGGTTTCTCTGTGGCTTTGGAGGCTGTCCTGGAACTCGCTCTTTTTTGCTTTGTTTTATTTTTTTTTTGAGATAGGGTTTCTCTGTATAGCTCTAGCTAGCCTGGAACTCACTTTGTAGACCATGCTCGACTCAAACTCAGATCTACCTGCCTCTGCCTCTTGAGCACTGGGATTAAAGGTGTGTACCACCACCACTTTACCAGTTTGGCTCACATAATCCATGAAATTGAGTGATTTTTTTTTAAATTCCTGAATTTAGTTGGGCAATGGTGGTGCAAGCTTTCAATCCCAGCACTCACTTCAGTCAGTTTCTAGGTTCTCTTAGAACTCAACTTTCTATATGACTAAACTATTGCAAGCATAAGTGTACAGCCAACTAGTTTATTTAAATTTCAAAAATGGTAATATTATCCAGAAATTAACAGTTAACATTTAGAAAGTCTCTTACCTACAGCTCAGCTTGAACTGCTTAATAATGTTGCTGATTTTCTCAAATCTGTGGGCATCACGCTGTTCTTTACACTGATAATGAGAAATGACCTGTAAAGAGGGATGTTATCCTTTGAATCCATGAAAATACTCCTATCACTGTTACTAATTAAAACACACATCTATGAAGGCCTTTGGTCATCTTAATTTCAAAATAGGATGCTATTTGTCCTCTGTCCCATATCCTTGCCAACAATTTCCATATTCATTTAGACCCTGGATCATTTCATTATAACTCTATTAGATGACTTTTGTAATCTCTAGAAATGACTTGACTGACATCGGTGAGTAAGCAATACACATTCAGTAGAAATCATATTTTGAATTTTCCCAGGCTTGAAACATACTGCACATATATTGGAATATATTGTGCAATACTCTCTTGTGATACTGAACAGCAATAGTGATCCAGAAGTCCCAGTTTACAAAGATAAAGTCCCAGATTACAAAAATAAAGAACAAATTATTTTTGGAGTACTTACATTGCTAAGGCATGGTGCTTGGTAGGTTTTCAAGTTAAGAGTTTATTAAAGCATACCCTTTCCTAGTCAAGTAGCATATTTTCAATTTCCTTAATCACTAAATTTTATCTTTTATCTTATTAACATTTCACAAGATGGTCTTTGACTTAAAATTGTACAAATAAATAAAAATATTTAGCTGCTCTTGGGTAGTACCTAACATATAATTTTAAAGATGTCTATCACAAACTAGCTGTGGGAAACATACTAAAAACCTTTACTAGATGATCCCAAGTACTGACTATCATAAATGAATGTACTTAGGACAAACCAGGTAAAAATACTTTAATAGCACCTTCTAATTTTAATAAAAATACAAGTACCCTAAAGGCTGAAAATAAGTCACAAATTTCTAGCAGAAGAAATCCACATCATTTACCAGAAGAAAATTCACATGGAAATTCTGACATGATGTTAAATATTTAAAATATAATTCTTATAACAAAGATAGAACTATACACATATATTCTCTATCCTCTGTTGCTAATTACATGTCAAGGTTTATGCTGGCTGCTTACCATTATGCTGTCCCATTTTAATACACACAATAAATCTATGATATAAGCATTAATGCTCAGGTTTTGCAGAAGAGGAAACAAGCACAGAATAACTAAGATATTTGTCTAAACTCACCTAGCCCTGGTAAAGGTCAGACACTAAATTCTTCACTGGGAGCTGCTTTTGGAGGGACATTAAATGAGCCTATTACCAATTATTTATACAATGTGTTCTGACAAATTAGCTTTAATTACTACTATTTTCTTTTTGTTTTTTTGAGACAAGGTATCTCTATATAGTCCTGGAACTCACTCTGTAGACCAAGCTGACCTGGAACTCAGAGATCTACTCTACTGTCTTTGCTTCCTCAGAACTGGGCCTAAAGGTATGTGCCACCACCGCCCAGAAGCTATTACTACCGTATTTCAAATGTATTCACTTGTCTGGAGAGATGGCTCAATGATTAGGTATGCTTCTTGGTGTTTTCAGAGGACACAAGTTTGGTTCCACACACCGAAGCCAGGCAGCTCATAACTGCCTGTAACTCCAGCTCCAAGAAATCTGAATACCTTCTTCTGGCCTCCACACCCAACACACAAGTGGCGACACACATACACACAAAAAAAAATTTTAAATATGTATGTATAGCCGGGCATTGGTGGTGCACGCCTTTTATCCCAGCACTCGGGAGGCAGAGGCAGGTGGATCTCTGTGAGTTCGAGGTCAGCCTGTTCTACAAGAGCTAGTTCCAGGACAGCATCCAAAGTCACAGAGAAACCTTGTGTCGAAAAACCAAAAAAAAAAGTATGTATATATGAAAATCCATCAATGTAATCCACTTAAAGAAAAAAACACTGCGTCAAATTCAACACCTCTTCATGATAAACATCTTGGAGAGAATAGGGATACAAGGAACATATCTAAACATAATAAAGGTAATATACAGTAACCCAATAGCCAACATGAAACTAAATGGAGAGAAACTCAAAACAATCCTACTGAAATCAGGAACAAGACAAGGCTGTCCACTCTCTCCATATCTCTTCAACATAGTACTTTAAGTTCTAGCTAAAGCAATAAGACAACAAAAGGAGGTCAAAACGATACAAATTAGAAAAGAAATCAAACTGTCACTCTTTGCTGATGATATGATAGTATATATAAGTGACCCCAAAATTTCTACCAGAGAACTCTTACAACTGATAAACAACTTCAGTAATATAGCAGGATACAAGATTAACTCAAAAAATCAGTAGCCCTCCTACACACAGATGACAAACAGGCTGAGAAGGAAATCAGAGAAACATAACCCTTCACAATAGCCACAAATAACTTAAAATATCTTGGGGTAACTCTAACCAAACAATCAAAACACCTGTATGACAAGAGCTTCAAGTCTTTAAAGAAAGAAATTAAAAGAAGTTATCAGAAAATGAAAAGATCTCCCATGCTCTCGGATAGGTAGGATCAACATAGTAAAAATGGCAATCCTACCAAAAGTATTCTACAGATTCAATGCATTTCCTATCAAAATCCCAGCACAATTCTTCACAGATCTTGAAAGAGCAATACTCAATTTTATATGGAAAAACAAAAGACCCAGGATAGATAGCCAAAATAACCCTATACAATAAAGAAATTTCCAGGGGCATCACCATCTCTGACCTCAAGCTACAGAGCTGTAGTAATGTAAACAGCATGGTATTTCCACAAAAAAGACAGGTAGACCAACGGAATCGAATTGAAGACCCTGATATTAATCCACATGCCTATGAACACCTGACTTCTGACAAAGAAGCTAAAATTGTACTTGGAAAAGGGAAAGCATCGTCCACAAATATTGCTGGCATAACTGGATGCTGGCATGTAGAAGATTGCGGATAGATCCATTTCTATCGCCATGCACAAAACTCAAGTCCAAATGGATCAAAGACATCAACATAAACCCAGCCACACTGAACCTCTTAGAAGAGAAAGTGGGAAGTACCCTTGAACGAACTGCTGCAGGAAACAGCTTCCTGAACATAACACCAGTAGCACAGACACTGAATTTGACAATAAATGGAACGTCCTGAAACTGAGAAGCTTCTGTAAGGCAAAGGACATTGTCAACAAGACAAAATGGCAGCCCACAGACTGGGCAAAGATCTTCACCAACCCCACATGTGACAGAGGGCTTATCTAGAATATGTAAAAAGAACTCAAGAAACTAGACATCAAACTACCAAATAATCCAATTTTAAAAAATGGGGTATAGATCTAAACAGAAAATTCTCAACAGAAGAATCTCAAATGGTATTAAAACTCTTAAAGAAATGTTCATCATCCTTAGTAATTAGGGAAATGCAAATCAAAACAACTCTGAGATTCCATTTTGCACCTGTCAGAGTGGCTTAAATCAAAAACACTAATGACAGTTTATGCTGGAGAGGATGTGGAGAAAGGGGGACACTCCTCCATTGCTGGTGGGAGTGCAAACTTGCATAGCTGCTGTGGAAATCAGTATGGCAACTTCTCAGAAAATTAGGGATCAACCTACCTCAGGATCCTGCAATAACACACTTTCGGGCATACACCAAAAGGAAGCACATTGACACCACAAGGACATTTTCTCAACTATATTCTCAGCAACATTATTCATAATAGCCAGATCTTGGAAACAATCTAGATGACCCTCAACTGAAGAATGGATTAAGAAAATGTGGTACATTTACACAATGGAGTACTACTCAGTGGTAAGAAACAATGACATCCTAAAATTTGCAGGCAAATGGTCAGAAGTAGAAACAAACATCCTGAGTTAGGTAACCCAAACCAGAAAGACAAATATAGTATGTAATCACTCATAAGTGGATACCAGACATAAAGCAAAAGATACCCAGCCTATAATCCATACCCCCAGAGAAGCTTGAACCCTCTTACAGAAACAGATGGAAGCAGATGCAGAAATCTACAACTAACCAATGGGCCAAGCTCCTGGAATACAATCAAAGCGAGGGAGGAATGATAATATGAACAAAGGAGTCAAGACCATGATGGGGAAACCCACAGAATCAGCTGATCTGAGTTAGTGAGAGATCACTGACTCAGGTCTGACAAATGGGGAACCTGCATAAGACCGAACTAGACTCCCTTAATATAGGTGACAATGGTGTGACTGAGACAATATATGAGGCCACTGGCAGTGGGTCCAAGACCTAACACTAATGCACAAACTGACTTAGTGGAGCCCATTCTGTATGGAGAGATACCTTGCCCAGCCTAGACATAGGGGTGTGGAGGTGGAGAGGTGCCTTTGTCCTGCCTCAACTAGATGATGGGACAGACTGAGTAGACTTCCTAGGGGAGCCCTTACCCTCTCCGAGGAGCAGATGGGAGGAGGAGCAGAAGTGGAGGGAGTCGGTGGAAAGGATGGGGAAATGTGATTGGAATGTAAAAAATAAATTAATAAAAAGAAATGCAAAAAATGTTGACATGAATGAAGAACAGTGATTATCAGTGTTTGAGGATGACAAATAAAGGGGAGTTGAATTTCTTCTTTCTCAGTGCTGGATGTTGAATCCAGGGCCTTTCAAATGCTAAACAAGTCTTCTACATCTGAGCCTAGAAAGCTGAATTTGATCATTACATATCATATATATCTGATAAAATATTACATTACATCTCATTTTTTTGTAAAATTAATACATAGCAATAAAAATAAAACTTCAAAGAAACTGAAGAAAAATATGTATGTATACTACAGCTTTTTGCATCACTAACTCATGGCTATACAGCAGACTCTGATATTGTTGCTAAATTCTATTTATAAGAAAACTAGAACTACCAACATGTCTTTTACTTCTCCAAGACTTTTGTATGTTTGAAGCTTTCATGTTGTATCAATCTTTTTGATACATGGGTGGAGGAAGAGTTTTCTTAAGAGAAAAATGGTCTACATTTTTTAATAAAGCTCAGTAGGTAATAAGATTCCGTTATTGTATTCAATTATATTACTAGAACTAATCAGAATTCTCTAACAAGGCATACCTGCAAAAATCTAAATTTTACTAATAATTAAAAGGTTAGTTACCAAAGGACTTTTTCCATACCACTTGCAGATAATATTGCTTTATAAATAAGACCATATCCACTGATGTAAATGGGTTGATCTTCCTATAAGCAGTAATATACTGAATAGAAGAAGACAGTATGAAATACAATTGTAGAGCAGAATGTCCTTACCAGAAAGGTAGCTCTCTCAAACAGAAGCACTTCATCAGCTTCAATAATTTCAGCAAAATTCCGTAGGTTCATTTCCAGTTGTTGAACATTGGGAATCAGCTGATAAACAATGCTGGACCAAGCCTAAAATTACAGAAGCACAATCAATGATTACTAATAGGTAGCCAGTTCCAGGCCTTTGAAATGAGCTAGTACCCTACAAGACACAGACAGTAAAATACATTGATAACAGAGTCCAAAACAAATATAGATGTTAAATATAATAAAAATGAAACAAGAAAATTAACCTAATACTTGATTTGTATCCTTGAGTTGAATTTTTAGAGTTCAAATATTTGAGAAATTTCTTTCCATGAGTAAACAGGTAATTTAATTCTATCGTGTAGCTTTAGGAGAAAAGTTGCAAAATAAGATCTAATGTGCTAAAAACCTAATCTAGACATGCAACAAATACTGAAATCCAGCGTTCTTTTTTTGTTTTGTTTTTAAGACAGGGTTTTTTCTCTGGCTTTGGAGGCTGTCCGGGAACTCACTCTGTAGACCAGGCTGGTCTACAGAGATCCTCCTGCCTCTGCCTCCCGAGTGTTGGGATTAAAGGCGTGCACCACCGCCCAGCTGAAGTCCAATGTTATATACAGCTTCAAAAAGAAATAGTGCAACCCTGTCTCAAAAAACCAAAAAAAAAAAAGAAATAGTGCTATATTTAGCATACATCCAAGAGTCAATTTTGTGAAAATATCAGAGCCACAATGACAAGTAGCCCCTTCCTTCAAAGATTTAAAATGTCATTATAAACTGACTTCATCCAAGAGTATGACTAATGCATGCAGATGAGATTAGTTTCACCCTCCTAGTAGTCTATTAAGGTGGTTGTATTCATATTTCCTTTACTGTCACTCTGAATTTTCTGGTTAGGTGTACTTTGTTCTTCTGTCTCCTACTAGACGTGAGAAACCTATCTTAGCCATTTGCATATGTGACAACATCCAATAGATGGACCATGAATGCTTGTTGGAATAAAACAATATACAAATTTTAGTCAGTTCTATGCAACATTGATGTAAGTGATAGTGGTGACATGTCTCTGCTCGAATTCGTTTTACTACTTAGGCATAGTGTTCCAAGTTCTCAGGTCAGTGTTAATGTCACTGCTGAATTTACCTTGGAGAAGGCACCAAAGCTAACCATAGCAGAGACATTGTCACTCACAGCAGTGTTGTGATTAGTCAATTGTCTTTGGTCATGTTATGTATTGCCATCCTTTACACCACAGCTGGTTCTTATCAGTGCGTCATGTCCATCCTTATTCACGGTTACCTGTTCTTTGGGAATAAGGCTTTGAGAGAAATTCGGCCCATATTAATCTAGAACAGTACTTCCTAGACAGGTATCTCAAAATGTTTGTTATCAGAGTGAGCCTGGGTCAACATAATACTGGGGGAAATGAATTAGTTTAAAAAAATCAATTGCTGTTTTTAAAAGTCCAATGGTTTTTCTCCTTGGTAAGTCAGGTTTCTGTGCATCTGGTTGTAGACACGTGTCAGATGAGTCGAAACTGAAGCTCTGGCTACCAGTGACAGAGAAGGATCCTTTGCCACCCAGAATCATACTTGTCATTGTATACCAAAAGCAGTCTGAAGGAAAGGTCTGATCACATGAGGACACAGAAGTAGTTAATCTTTAAACCACTAATAAGCAAGAAAAATGGAAGAAGCAGGAGCCTATGTAATTTCAACCACTGCAATAATCACTGGGACCACAATGGGCCAAAATGGATGATGGATATTAAGCAACACTTGCTATGACAAAGAACAGTAGCAGATTAATCATATCCAAACTGGCAAACTGGGTGACAATGTCAACCCAATCTAAGATTAAAATCAAACAAACTCTTTTGATGTTAAGTATGATGTTCTTTGAACAGTTTGTTAAAGATTATTTTCTTTTTAGTACAAAACATCTAGATGACTATGAAATAGTTTTAAATATTTTAGTTTTGTTAACATCCTTCTAACTTTTATTCATGCTCTTAAAGTAGGAAATTGAGGAAACATACACACCTTATACAGAGTTTCATCCCAGATAGATGTTCGGAAACAAGAACATTCTAATGGACGAGATAAACGCCTTAAGTCTTCTTCTCGTTCTTTAAAAATCTGAATTAAAAAATCCAACAAGTGGATCAGCATGTAACAGCTCTTCTTCACTGCAAAATCTGAGGTATAATTATTTTATCATATGTTGACAAGGACCTCTTACTCTGTATTCATAAGAACCTTGAGTATTATTTCTCAAACAAGATGATAAACATGTTACTGGCTATTAGATTTCTTCAGGCTTATCCTGCTTTTGCTAAATATTCATAGAGAGCACTGGGAGAAAATAAAATTTATCATACAAAGGTGTCTTAAAATATATGTACACTCCAATCTACCAAATCTAGGTCATTTTAATATGGCAATACCTATATTAAAATTTTGCAAATCAAAACATGTTTTAGTTCTCTACCATTATAGAAATACCCCTTAATAACATATTAATACATATATGCAAACTAATATATTTATATGTGTAGTATACTTAATTTGCAACAAACATATAACCCACACAAACAACTGAGCTCTAGCTAGCTAGGGTTTTTTTTTCCCTATGGATACATCCCCATACACACAGAGAAAATAGCTATATAAAACATGTATCCTCAGGTATGTTTCCCTGAGTGAGTGGATTGCTAGAATGTGTGTACATACAGTGATATCTAATTCTTTTTAATTTTTAAATTACATTTTAATAATTTATTTTTATTTTATTTGTAATGGTATTTTGCCTGCATATATGTCTGTGTAAGGGTGTTGGATTCAAGAGTTACAGACAGTTGTGAGCTGCCATGTGGGTGCTGGGAACTGAACCTAGGTCTTCTGGCAGAGTAGTTCTTAATTATTGAGCCATATCTCCAGCCCCTAAATTACATTTTAAATTAAAATGAATTACATTATATTTCCCTTTCCTTACTTTAGCCCCTCCCAAGTCCCCTCCCTTATACCCCTGCCTTCTTAAATTGATATAGTCTTTTCCTTTAGTAGTTATACACACACACACATAACCTAAACTAAGGTTAAAATGCCAGACTTGTACTGATATACTACACACAAGGAATCTAACAGCTCAGGGAGTTCACAATGTTCAAGGTTTGTCATTTATCACCTATTCACCAATAGTGGGAGGTTCTAGAACACAATGACAAAGAAACAAATTTGTAAGAGGAATCCCAGCTTCCTTCCCCAGTTCTCTGATAACTTTTCTCTGTAGGCCAAAATTTACAGTGTTAATTGCTACTACTTAATTGGGAAACCTACGTACAAAGGGGAAGTAGATGCAACAGTAGCAAGAGCAATGTGGAAACACTTTATCATCAAATACAAGGAGAGTACCCTTATTTGATTGGACAGAATAGCCAAAGTACCAACTCATAGAAACCTATAGTTTTGGCTAGTTGATCATAGTGCTCCTATAAATGATCTAGAAAGGGTATCTACTACATTCTTATTTGATCTATATAAATGAAATAATTTAGGTGAAATGATCAAAAATTTAGCACAAATTGTAAAATGTCATAGCTTCTCAACTGGTATCCAGATTTGTGTCACTTTATAAATCCAGAAACCCTCAAATGAAAACGGAGGTTGGGTCAACTTAAGGGAAGGTGCTGATACAATTGCATTCAGTTTGCCTATTCAGTTTCTATAGAAGACATGGCTCTTGGAAAGTGCTTATCATATGCTTAAGAAGTTTCTGACTGCAAGTACAACTACTGGACCAGATGTAGTTAAAATACCAACTCTTCTATTGGTATAGGAATCAAATTTCCCCTTTGTGTATAAGAAGGCTACTGATTTATTCGTTAATTTTGTATCCTACTACTTTGCTGAATGTACTTACAGCTTAAGAGTTTTCTGGTGGAGTTTTTAGGGTCTTTTATGTACAGAAACACACATCATCTAAAACTAAGGGTACTTTTACTTCTTCCTCTCCTATATTCATACTCTCACTTTCAGGTTGCTAGCCTATCTTCCCTGCTCTCCAGCTTTCAGATTACTTCCAGAGAAGGCTTCCAGAATGAGTTGAGCTAATCCCTCAAATGAAATATCCTCCCATTCCTGTGTGTCTTTGTTTTTCTATACACAAACACATCTGATTGGGTCTGTTTCCCTGGAAAACTCAAACATACATAAACATACAAATATTTATATTAGCTAAAATTATTATTTTGAGAAGCACTTATAGTAATTTTATTTTATTTTAATCTTTTCAGTCTAATATTTAATGAAATTAATGATTTTCTCAATTAAGAATCTCTTAAAGACTATTAATATATATTTGAGAATATTTATATAAGCATTTAAAAACAGTAAGAGAAATTGCAAATGATTAAAACATTGAAAAGGAGCTCATCTGTTGGAATGTTCTGGATTTTTAATGCAAGTTTGACTAAAAATAATTTTGAAAAATGTGGTGTACTCAAATGGACTCTGGGAGTCCACTCCACATAGAGGGATACTCTCTCAGCCTCGACAAATGGGGGCAGGGTCTAGGCCCTGCTCCAAATGATATGACAGACATTGGTGATTCCCCCATGGAAGGCCTCACGTTCCCTGGGGAGCAGAAAGGGGATGGGATGGGGGATCAGTGGGGGCCAGAGGAGGGGAGGGAGAGGGAACTGGGATTGATATGGAAAACAAGCTTGTTTCTAATTTAAATTAAAAAAATAATAATAATAAAATGTGGTGTACTGGGGATTTGATTCAAGGTATCAAGTTACATCCACTAAGTTACATCCCCAGCTCTTGAAATCATTTTTAAAATAACCAAATAAGGAGCTAGAAAGATGATTCAGCAGTGAAGAGCATTTGTTGCTCCTGCAGAGGGCTCAAGGTCAGTTCATGGTTCCCAGCACACATATCAGGTGGCATCCAGCTCCAGGAGATCTGACCCCCTCTGTGGGTTATATAACATTGTTTCCTTACTAGAGCTATTATCAAAAAATTCTTCAGCATGAGGCAATCCTTAAGACATCCTCCAAGCCAAGAACAAACTATATTCTTCTACACAACTAGTATAATCTAAAACTGCTTTTCTTAGTTCTTCTCTATGATGTAGAGGATTTTCTTTTTTATCTTATTCCTTATTATCTAATGTGCTTAGTTTACACTGAGCAAACTGAAGGTGGACTGTGTCTATGTCTTACCAGGCCCAGATTGAGTCCTCTCTGAATTACAGGTCACTAGTTTTATGTGTTTTTGTTGAGATGAAGGTTGGTATTTCCTACTCCACCATCCTTGCTCATCTTTGAGTTATACTCATGCATACAAATTCATTTATGCCAGGGCAATTGTGAGGGGCTGTGAGTAGTGCCTGACACAGTGAGGCAGGCACTTGAACTGGTGCATAGCAGTTTCCTAAATTAGTCCAATGACAGCAGACACCTCTCCTCATATTACCCATGGTGGGTCTTTTAGCTTCGACAATAAATAGGGGCAGAAAACTATTTATTTAAATGATAAAGGTTACCTACTCTTTTATAAAGGAAGTCAACAAAGCATGCTAACAACCGTTTGGTACAGCACCTTTTCAGTTTCTTACCAAGTCTCGTTGATCCTCCTGTACCAAATCCATTTTGTGTACCAAGCAAAAGATTTTGGCTTCTGGAGAATTCTGCAGAATGGCCTCAAGACATGACTGATAGTAGTGCATGTCCTTCTCAAGTTCGCGGCTCTCCACATCAAAGACATAAATCAGAACCTCAACATTTCGAAAGATGTTGTCACGCTGGCTAGTGAAATAATTTTCCATGAAGGTGTCTTGTCTGGTAGGAAAGAAAATCTAGATAGTAAACAGATCCTCTGTTCAATCACTCCTGCTTGAAATTTTTTAGCTTGATCAAAAGATAATCTTAAACTTTGATTCAAAGAGCAAGTAACAGCTAAACATGTTGAGCTCTACCTTACTCTACTTCAGAGTCATAACTTGCAATCCTGTAAAATGTTTTGTTTTGTTGTTGCTGTTTTTGAGACTTGGTCTCTCTATGTATCGCTGGCTGGACTGGAATTCATTATATAGAACAGGCTGGCCTCAAATTCATGTCTGGCTTCTTTCCATTCAATTTAAACACACTTACCTTCTGTTCATTCTTTGAGTGGCTGATGGCTCAACTCATGAGTCTTTTACACATACCGATCACTCTTTCACATGCTACTCATCTACTTCTTCATGTAATTCTTCCTTTAGATTTCAATCCAATTCATACGTCCTCATCGAAACCATCCTATCTTGAGTCACCTCACTCACTGTAGGCTCTTTACCAACATATCCCTCTCATTTAAAACACTTACATAAGTGCAATACTATACTTATTTGGATGAGTTTTTAATTAATGGTGTTCAATTCCCTATACAACCAGACAAGGATCATCCCCGATATTATTTCTCACTGTTTCAAAGCTTTTAAAAGCAGAGTGTTAATGCTTAATGAACATTTGCTGAAAAACTTCACAGTCAAATATTCTAAATTATATGAAAATGACTCCAATGATGACTTTTCAGCAGAATGTTATTCTCTGCTCCTAGGTTGGATGTCACTTTCAAGAAAGATCTCAAAAGCTGGACAGCAATAAAACAGTAGTGTCATTTAGTGGTGTATATAGGGTGGTGTTTACAAATTTCAAATTTCTAATCCTGCACCTTGCTAATTATAGCTGTGTAACATTGTTAGAATCATAATTTCCCTAAATTACAGATACTTGATCTACAAAACTGAATTTCTAATTTTAGTACCTAAACCCAAGGAACTTGGGTAAGTCTGTTGTTGAAGATTAGAGAATTGGGAGCAATTACAATGAAGGGAGATTTATATTCTAAGGTGTTAATCCAGCTGCTAGCAAGAAAAGAGTTAACTTTTTTTTTTTTTTTTTGAGATAGGGTTTTTCTGTATAACAACCCTGGCTGTCCTGGAACTAACTCTGTAGACCAGACTGGCCTCAAACTCATAGAGATCTGCCTGCCTCTGCCTACACCACTACCTAGCTAAGAGTTACTGTCTTAAGAGGTTTTAGTTCTTACATTATTCTGTCAAAATACTTACTGA
The DNA here is from genome assembly GCF_003668045.3 of Cricetulus griseus. Taxonomy (NCBI): domain Eukaryota; kingdom Metazoa; phylum Chordata; class Mammalia; order Rodentia; family Cricetidae; genus Cricetulus; species Cricetulus griseus. Next base: position 111,038,194 of record NC_048604.1, on the reverse strand, counting down.
GCATCTTTTGCATGTTTGGAGCTGGGAAATACCCAGCAGACAATAATATTATTTTGTCAGATACTACAATGTATATTTTATATATTTTATATATTTTAACCTGCTTAATTAGCATAATAAACCTATGAGTTAGTTATTTTGCTCTTCTGTACAGGTGAAGCTACAGCACAGAGTTCGATTAACATACCCCAAAGAGCCTATGTTCTTAATCACTGTGCATTACACACTGTTGCTTCAGCACAGAGATGTATATGACCTTAAAGCAGGCAACAACATCAGCTCAGAGGCATAATAAGTGTACATTTGTACTGGGATTTTCGATGATTGTCCTGATTATGAAAGGAAGGGCTTTGTTACTCTTCCAACAGATAATATATGCTCAGAATCCAATCTACAGTGATAAGACTGTGTAGAATTACTAAAATGACTATGACCAGTCTAGTACAATAAATAATAGCTAAGAACTCAATACTGATGTCAGTCAACCTGAGACAGGTTTAATTCATGCCACTGCAAAAGAGGGGTCCCATGGTATACATACTTAGATGGAGCTTATATTGGAACTACTTAACTATTGTCTTATGTAGAGGGCATTTTCAAAGGTGTACAAAACACAGATCTTTATTAATCAACTGATGATTCAGAAATATTTTTAGGGAATGTATCAATGCAAATGTTATTCTAGGTGTTATTTGCTATGCTGATTATACTAAATGACATCGTTACTGCCAACAGCTTCACAAACAAGTAGGCACATGGTACTTACCCACCACAATCCCACAGGTTCAAAACCAGGTTTCCCAGAAATCGAACATGAGAATGTTCTACATCAACTGGAAGATAAATGTTACAAATCTAGCATTTGTAGTACATTAAGAAAAACACTAGCCCACAGTGTTTAGAAGGACCAAAGTGGAGTGAAATGCTCAAAGCCATAACAAGAAGGTGATTTTCAGCTTAGTTATGTGGTTTAGTGGCAAGGTAGGCACCTATATTACCCTAAGCTAAGGAATTGGCTTATGTCAGTCATTTTTAAATTTCAGTAGTTTAGTATCCAAAGCAGAAACAATCTCCAATTACATTAATGTTAAGTGTTAACACGCAAGACAGTTATATATGCCATTTAACAGATCTTCCCAACCCCACCTTCTTTTACCAGCTTCCCTACAGAAATTATAGACAGAAAGCAAACACAAAACAAACAAAACAAAAACAAACTAACTCCCGTACTGACTTCCTCTTCAGTTAGTGACTCTATTGGTTCTTCTATTTTTGAACTCACCTGAGCATGTTCAATTCTCTTTTGAGTTCTTTTTAGTATCTCTTAATTCCATTCTTTATTTTATAATCTACCACCCAACATGATGGAGGGCCCTTACCACCTCATGCCTATACTACAAGAAAGCCTTACTTACTTTACATTATCCATTAGGCTACTGGAAGGTTCATCTTCTTAACACTACTTTGAACATATCACTCCCCATTCAAAACACTTTCAATGGCTCCTCCATGTTTAACGAGGGTATACTCAAGGTCCTTCACACTTTAGCTTCCAATCTACCTTGATAATCCCTAGCAATTTATATTAACAGGTCCTTTCACTTCAATCCAATATGTTTTATTTATAGTCCTCCCAACCCAATGAACTCCCCATCCCCCAACATATTTTACCCTCAGGGGTCGCAAACTTGCTAAATCAGGCCATGTGAGCAAACCTATTCCATTAAAGCTGGCTAAATATCAGGGTAAACATCTACTATGGCTCACATAGGTTGATAGTTACTGAAATCTTGTTCAATTGCCATGAAAAATTATTGGTTCAGGTTTACTAGATCTTTAACATTTTAAGTAGTAGCTTGGATTTTGGATTTTATGAAAACTTTTACAAGAGATTACTACTTCCAATTTTTCTAAAACAATGTGCAAGCCAAAGAAAGCACATCTATAGGACTTATCCAGCACAAAGGCTTCCTGTTTGCGACCTCTGTTTAATTGTTCCCTCCCGCAATCCATTGCCTTTTCCACTCTTTGCTGCAAAGCACTACCCCTTCTTCCTTTCAAAGGTAATCGTAAAACCCAGACTATTTTATTCCCACCTCCTCCAAAAGTCCTTCTTGCCTGACAAAAATCCCATTTACCATTATCTCTTTGCATAAACTCATTCAAACATTTAGTAAGCAACTACTCTCTGCCAGGCACTAAAAACCTCAAGAAGGAATAATTTAAGATTTTACCATGAATATTTCTCAAAGTCTAGCTATTTTGTTCTATATAATTTATGTGCTAGTTAACTCAATTACATTGTAATATTTCCTGTGTCTATCCCCAAGTTGTTACCTAAACTGCTATCAACATTTGTACAATTTTGTCTTCTCATAATGTATAGATACAAACTGTCCATGATAAAGTAAATCATACAGATTTTAAAGTCAAACAGAATGTAGTTTATATGACAGTTCTACCTCTGTCTGACTTTGTCCAAGTCATCAAAGCTTTTAGAATTAGCTTCGACTTCTGTGAAAAAGAAGGAAGGAACATAGTATTGAACTCACAGGACTGATATGAGGATTCAAAGAGCTATATACATAAAGTGCCTGGCACATAGTAGATGCTCTAACTACTTCCCTTTTCCCCTTTACTTCCCCCTCCTTGGAAAAGGAATCATATCTTACATGTCTTTGTATTTCCAACAGAGTCTACGAGAGAGTAGGTGCTCAAACTGCTATTAATTTGAAGACTATGTATACGGTCTAGTACTAAAAAAAATGGAAAGAAGTGCTACTGAGAAAGGGAAAGACAATAACAAAGGAACTGACAAGATTCAGTAACTTTTTAGATATGGGGCATATGGGATAGAAATTGGGTTTCTACTCCCATATCACAAAAACAGTTCTCATCAATTGGCCAATGGCCCCGTTGCCAAATCCAGTGGACTTTTTAGTTCTTCTCTTACTTTCTGCAGCATGACACTGTTGACTACTCTCTTCTCAAAATTCTCTTCTCTTGGTCTCTGGCATCACATCTACAAACTCCTCTGGAAGATCCTCCCTCATGGGCTCCTATCCTTCTTTCTGTCCCTTAAGCGTTAGGATTCATTGGGACTAAACAGTGGCCACCTTTTCATCAATTTTTTTCCTCAAGGCAAGATAACCAACATAATACTATATTTATCATTTGGATACTAACTAGGTGATACTAGTACAGATTTCTGCTTTCCTGACTCATATACTATATGTCTGTACTGTAAGTATCCCAAATGGAATATATCCAATTTAACTTATATCTCCTTTCATTCCAACAAATCTGCTACCCTTTCATGTTTCTCCATCTTGGAGAATTTAACCAGCTGCCTAATCTAAAACTGTTCATCCTCCAGTCTTCTTTTCCCCCCTCACAATCCTCTTCAAGTTTCCCAGAAAGTCCTATTGACTCTGCCATCTAGGCATATCCCCAACCCAGTAGCTTTGCCCATATCTACTACCACTACTCTAGTCCAAATCAAGCCCCTGCCATCTCTTACAGTTTTTTAAAATTAGAAACTTACTTCTCATAGTTCCAAAATCTGAAAATTCTGAGATACAGCCAACAGAAGAGTAGGAATCTAGAGAAAACCAGTGCTCTGGCTTATAGATGGTCCCTGCTTCTACCCTTGCATCACTCCAATCTGCCATCCACATTAAAGATATAGTGATGCCTCCAAATTGCTGAGTTTTATACCATTCTTTAAAAAAAAACATGTCTGTGCATACATAATTATATACACTGAGAAGAAGGCCAGAATGGTTATCTCAGAAGTACTACTGGTGGTTGTCTCTAGGAAATTGGCTTCACAATGAAGAACAAAATAGACTTTTTATACTTAAATAATGTTTGAAGCTTTCACAAGTATTATTCTGAATTAAAAATGTGCCCCTGATCATGTTACTTTTTTACTGTTTAAAATTCTCTTAGAGGTTGACTATCTTTCTTGTCTTATAAGACATTTTACATATAAATCCAATTTTCTGCTTCCCTGTTACATGTTATGTTCCTTGAGTGTCCCTTTGGTTCTCCTATAACCTTCCTGCTCTGTTATCATGAGAGCAACTGAAAACCAGAAAGAACAGAGCTTTGGGGAATCATACACATTTAAGGGCAGAAAGAAGGAAACATTATGATAAAGATTGTCTATTTTAAAAGCAAGGGGACTGATTAAAGATAAAGGAAAGAAATTAGGTAAATAAAGCATTAAATAAAAAGCCAAGAGAATAGAATTTTGAGAAGACAGGAAATTTTGGAGTTGTCAACAGTGTTTGATACTAAAATACTTCATAGTCATATTAGTGATGAATTTACCATCTCAATAAACACATTTGAACATGTACCTAATAAATTAATAACATCATTTCTTTTTTACTTCAAATTTCAAACTGCAGGAAACTTTAAATTTAACAATAAAACTTGACTTTTTTCAGGAACGACAAACTAGGAAAACACTAATACATTAAAGTCAAGGAACATTTTAAAAGCAGTACTTTTTTATTTACTACCTTTAAAGAAAATCAGTAACTGCATCAAAAGGAATTAACAAATAAAAAGGAATGTACTACATAAAATCTGAACTAGTCTACACATTTAGCAACAAACACAGACTTTTCTTCATTAATGACAAACCAGTTAATGATGATATGCTAAACATTAATACCAACATTTTTCATTATATTTTTACTGCCTTTAAGGAAATTCAGGAAATACTAACCAAGTATTACCAATCAATTTACTACCTGACATATTCTTAGGGGGAAAAGCCCCATCCCACTGACAATATCTGGCAAGAGACACTTCTAGATATATACTTGTTGAATAAATGGCCTATTTTAATGAATAGGATTATATAATTTGCAACATCATGTTTTAATGATGCTGCTGAATTATGTCAAAACTATTTTCAGCAGTTTCAATAATTCTGAAAATCTTTCTGTGAGACTGTTCATTGGATTCAGGGTAATAAACAGGTTCTGCTGATCAGTTAGAAATGGAAATATCAGTGGTTCTAAGAAAAGATTTTTCAACAAAGTATACAGAATTTAAAATATGAAGAAAAGGTCTTTCAGGAATTGAGTAGTATAACACAGACAGGCTGTGTCATAATACAGAGAAGAGCCCAGACTAATATCCCAACTCTGACACTTACTAGCTAAATGTGATTAATTTTCAAGTTATACTTTCATTATCTATTAGAATAAAGGTAATATGAAAACTAAAGCAAATGAGAGCAGGAATGTTACAGTACTTCAATAATCATCTCTATTCTACTAACAACATAGATACTAGGACTATATATTTAATCTGGAACAGAAAAGTTAAATACATCAAACCAAGACACAGAAAAATACTTGGACAAGTACACTTTCTAGAGGCTAGATGCCAACTCTACAAGTGTGACAAGCCATAGGAAACTATCTTTACCAAGACTTTTGACAGTAACTTAGATACTTATCAAATATAAAACTGTATGTGACTATGAAGGATGGCAAACATATCACGTGAGAGAGAGTAAATAGCTAAAATGAAAATAGGAACTCCTTTTATTATGCATAAGAAAACTGCAACCCAGTGACTTGGATTCCAAAATAAAGAAACGAGCCATTTAATGTAAAAATAAACCAAATATATGCAAAGACGAATTGGAGCTTTTATTATGATTCAATAAAATGAAGGTTGCTCCAAAACAAGGTGGGGTTTTATCATGCCAACAGCAAAGTAACACCCAGAATAAGAGATATAGTATGCCTGCCCTGCTCTAATTGAACCGAATCTGCTTTCATGTCTTATAAGAAAAATACAGACAAGTTTGAACAAGTCCTTAAAAACATCCAAAATTATGTCAAACGAGGAACCAGAGATGTTTAAGGTAAGGATAACGAAATTTAGGAGATAAGTCAGATAAATTGAGATATTGAATAGTCTCAAATATTTGTAGAGAACAGAACAGAAAGAAAAATAGACTAGGGACTCTATCTAGAAAGTATCTTTTTAATCATCAAGTTTCTACTCAAGTTATTGAAGTCTACGCTAAATGGCAAATCTGAAACAGAAATAAAAGTTCCTTCTCCTTTGTATCTCAAAGTCTGGAGCATAATGTGCTCAAAAGATGTTTATTACTCTTGAAACCAGATTGGAGCACCTTATAGAAAAAAGCTAACTTGCTGATAAAAGTATTAAAGATGAAATCTCTGAAGGCTAGACAGAACAATGCCTTCCTCACCCAAAAACAAAGGCAGACTTCAGAAATGCTTAGATGCTTCAGAATGAAACAACAATCTGCTTCAGAGTAAGGCACTCCCAGGATTCTTCATTCATTGTCTGGTAGCCATGATAGCCCAGAAGTTTAGTTTTGGTTGTGAGCCTAGCCTTTAACAGCTGAGCCATCCCTCCAGCCCAGCCCAGAAGTCTATACTA